>NC_060120.1:823506893-824131893 GCF_021461395.2 Schistocerca americana | reverse complement strand
GTGCCAACATTTGCCTTTGTAGAACTGGCCAGCTTATCATTTGATGGAATGTGCAAGTTTCTGCAATCTATTACTGTGACAGAACGCATGTCACTGGAATGCATGTACAATTCCACCATTATCAGAAATGTCCAAAACAATTTTACAAAGCCTGGGCTGCCGAATTACGAATTACACAGGTTGAGCTGTCATTGTACATTTATTACTACTACCCATCACAAATCCTACATTGATCACATGGTGCGTATTGTTATTATTTGTTGGCCCTGGATAGGGAAAGCTGTGGAAAAGCACTTCAATGTGAGTATCTGACACTTACGGATGTGTTCAATATAGCACAGCCCTTTGAAGTGTCATGGACTGCAGGCAATCAGATTGCTGTATGAGGGGAGGTATCAGAAGTTGCTCAGTCAACCCCTGTTAGGTACACTGCAAGTGTTCAGGATGACAGAGAAGCCACTGCAGCAGAGCAAGCTTTGACTCGAGCATCACATGGGGCAGTATTGGTTATGGCCACACAGCAACAGGCCGTGTCGCAACAGCTGCTGGTTGCCCCCCTTCCGTTTTGCCCATACTGCTTCATCAAACACAAAAGTGCTGCATGCCCTAAGTGTTGGGCTGTTTGTACCAAGAGTCAAAAGACAGGCCACATTGGATCGGTGTGTAACTCCTCTTCAAACATGGCAGACACAGTAATACTAATGGACAGAAACTGTATCTCTACAGTGACTGTCTCTCCCGAACAAATTGTTTATTGACTTGAATGTGTTTAATAAACTACTCAAAATGCAATTGGACGCAGGAGCTGCTGTGGCTTCAGCAGATGCACAAAAGTACGTGGACTTTGGCTTCTTTCCCCTCACACAAGTTTCATAGGAGTTGGTTAGAATCTGTTGTTAGCTCTCTCACCTAACTTGCTGTGTATCATTCCCATACCAACAACCTGTTCAGGTTAGATGTGTTTAATGCTTTCGGTTCCTCCATTGCTGATGAGATAAATTTAGTGTCAGATCAAGTTCTGTACAAACAACTGGAGTCCCTCACTCAGATTTTTCGTCTGTTTTCTCCTGGGCTCGGTTGTGCTACCAGTTCTCAGGCCTGGTACATGTCACATTGCGCATCTCTGTCATGGCCAGTTTAAATCATTTGACTTCACTCAATGTCATTCTGCCTATTTCTCCCAGTGAACGGGTTACAACACTGGTCGTTGTCAAGAAGCTGATGGGTAAGCTTTGCCTCTGGGGTGACTTCAGTGTCACGATTAATGCACATTCCATGATAGTTACATACCCTTTGCCCCATCCTGATGAGTTGCTCATACCATTATCAGGCAGCCACTACTTCTTCAAGGTTGATTTGTCAGAAGCATACTTCCAGCTCCCCTTGGATGTGGGCGCTAGGTGCCTTCTTGTCGTCAATACACCTTTTGACCTATACCAATATCAATGCTTTCCCTTTGGCGTTGCTTACATGCCTGCAATTTTTCAGTATTTTTTAGAACAGCTGACAGCCTATGTGCCCAGCTGCATCAGTTACCTCAATGATATCGTTATTTCAGGTTCTTCCACCAAAGACCACCTTAGAAATCTCTCATTGTTATTT
Source organism: Schistocerca americana (assembly GCF_021461395.2). NCBI lineage: Eukaryota > Metazoa > Arthropoda > Insecta > Orthoptera > Acrididae > Schistocerca > Schistocerca americana. The sequence goes on along the minus strand of NC_060120.1, from coordinate 824,130,291 downwards.
TCTGTTTTGCAGTCCACGAATCTAAAGTGCCATCTTGTGAAACCTCAATTTTTTTCAGCCGTCAGTTAAGTACCTAGGTTTAGAGGTTTCTCACACAGGGGTCAAGCCATTGTGTCACCATGTTGACGCAATTGTGGCTTTGACACGACTGACCTCCATTAAGGAACTGCAGGCATTTCTAGGTAGAGTTACGTACTACCATAAGTTTTTACTGGACACATCCACTGTTGTTCAGCCCCTGCACACACTTTTGCATAAAAATATGCCATTTTTTTCTGGTCCACAGCCTGTGACTGGGCATTCACTTTGTTTAAATCTAAGCCTCAATTTGCTCCATGTCTGGCCACTTTTCATCTGAGTCAGCATCTTCTGTTGGCTACAAGTGCCTCTCAGTATGGTCCTGGCTTGGTGTTGGAGCACAAATACATGGGCAGGTTTGAATGACCCCTTGCTTACACTTCTAAGACTTTAACTCTTGCTCAGCAGTGGTATTCCCAGACTGAAAAGGAGGCTTTAGCGATTGTGTTCGCCATAAGAAATTTCGCGTCTTCTTGTATGGTTCTAAGTTCCATTTAATCACAGATCACAAGCTGGTGGTTACTCTTCTTAACCCTTCGGCTTCCGTGCCACAAAGCAGTACATTGTTTACACTGGTGGGCTCTCTTCCTCTCCCATTATCATTTTCAGATTCTTTACTGACTGACATTGCAATATGCCATCATCAATGCCTTATCTTGCCTTCCAATTGGGCCAGACCCAATGTTCGATCAGGACAAATGGTGTTGTTTCTTTCTAGATACTGAGAAGCAGATCATCGTCAATGATTTTCCCATCACTAGTGCCACAATAGCATCGGCTGTCGCCACGGATCCTGTACTTAGTCAGGTCCTCTCTTTTATACAGCACTGTTGGCCAGAAAAGCCCCAGGCCGTGCCACAGATCTCTTGCATAATTACTTCTCCCTCCAGCATCCCCTTTGTGTGTTTGATGAGGTTCTTTTGTTAGCTATGGAGGCCAATACTCCCTGGGGTGTGGTTCCCACTTCCTTATCCCATAATGTACTGAGGCTTCCACTTGTTGGTTATTGGGGGATCTCTCACAATAAAGCTTTGGCCTGTGAGCATGTGTATTAGCTGGGCATAGATGGGGGCATTATGCAGCACCTTATCGCAGCTTGCACTCACTGTGTTTAGCAACAGGTGGTCCTGCAGACATCCTTTTCCCTATGGCTGACATTGCAGCACCTGCAGGAGCATCTAGACGATGATTTTGCTTAGCTAGGCCATCCCTAAGCCAGTATTGGGTCGTTGTAGCGGATGCCTATTCCAAGTTTCCCTACATGGTGCATTGTCTGTCCACGTCCACAGTGGCCACTATTTTGGCCCTGTCTAGATTTTTGCAATTGAGGGATTTCCATAGTTACCCATAATGGCACCCAGTTTGTTTCTTGAGAATTTGCTTCTTTTTTTTTTTTCAGGCTAGTAGTGTTCGCCATCTCACAGTTCCCCCATTTCATCCTCAAACTAATGGTGAGATCGAATGCATGGTTCAGACAGTTAAAGCATAGATGCAGAATTATGTATCAAGCAGTCCCTTGGAGCTACTTCAGAGTAATTTTTGAGTTCGACCATTTCATTCCAGTGAGGGACAAGAGCCTGCTACGTGTGGACATCACCACATACACTCCTTCACCTGCTGCATCCGATGCTGGCCAATGCATGTTCCTGAGTCAGAGAATGTCCAGTTTGCACCACAGCAGAGGTCACTGCCTGGCAGATAGCTGTCTGGAGTTTCTGCCTCTACCACCACTCTTTGACTGCTGTCACTGATGCAGCACCCACTACACCTTACGACACAATGGCTGCCACCTCCATTGCTGGCTCCTGTCCAGACATCATCTCCCACAAACCCGCTGACACCTCTGGTGCCGACTACTGACCCCAACCAGGATGTCACTATGGTGATGCCGTTCTTGGATCCTGCCCTACGGCGTTTGACAAGGGGGAAGAGAGGGGGGGAGGGGGACAGTGTGCAAATCCACCTCCTCATCATTTCTGCCCCTACTTGCCAATGACTGCCAGCCACATTCTGCAGCGGCTGCCATCGTTGGGCAACGAAATGGATGTCAGTGCTGTCATTGGTATTTTCTATGACTCGTAATCTCAGTGCCTTGTGAAATCAGTGCTTTTTTTTTCTACACAGTGCTGGTGCTTCTTCGGTACCAGTGCTTTTTCAGTACCAGTGCTTTTTTCTGTACCATACATTTTTTCTGTACCACACATTTTTATGTATGTATGTGGTTTTCCACCCCCAAAAAGGGATGAGGGATGTACGTTCTCTCATGACACGTGCAATTTCAGAGATCACGCATCCATACAATTCACAGGCCGACTTATAGAGGCCAACTGGGTCGGCCCCCCTGGCGCGCTCTGGTGAGCCACCAAACAAACAGTATTATTTAAGCGATCGCAAATGAATGCTAAGCCTATTTTGTGACTTGTACTACTGTTGTCCAGTTAATGCGTTCAGTGCTATGCACAACCAGTACTTCATTGGGTCTTACATTTTGCTCTGTAAAGCACTATGTTCCATAAATTGTGTTTGTTCCTGCTGTAACAAGTCCCCTCTTTGCCTGTTCTAAGCTGCTTTTATGTCTTCCTTCCTTCATTTGCCTTGTATCATTTTTGCTTCCAAAATAGCAGAATTCTTTCACTTTGGTGGTCACCAGTTTTGATGTGAAGTTGATAGTAAATCTCATTTATGTTACTCTTCATTACTTTTTGCCTTTCTTCAGTTTACTATCTGCCCCTACCATATGCTCATTTAAGCGTTCTTTTCATTAACAGGTCCTGTAATTCTTCCTCAGTATCACCGACAACAGCAATGTTATCACAAATCTTATCCTTGATATTCTTTCACCCTGAATTTTAATCCCAATCTTGAACATTTCGTTCATGTCCAACATTGCTTTCCAATGTATAGATTAAACAATAGGAGCATAAGACTACATCCCTGTCTTACAACTTTTCTAATTGGAGCACTTCATTCTATGTCTTCCATTCACATTTTTCTCTCTTGTTTCTTATACATACTGTACGCTACCAATATTTCCCTACAGTTTACACCTATTTTCCTGAGAATTTTGAACATCTTGCAGCACTTTCATTTCCCAAACCACTTTTTCTATGTCAAAAAAGTGATTCTTCCATTATCAAATGCAAAGTCAGAACAGCCTCTTTGGTGTCTTTACCTTTCCAAAACCAAATTGATCAGTATCTAACAGATCCTAAATTTTCTTTTCTACTCTTCTGGTGCACGAAATGTAAGCTTATTGTGTGATAGTTGTCACACGTACCTACCATTGCTATCTTCAGAGTTGTGGCATGTCTCCAGATTTATAGACTGTACAAATGAAACTGAATAATTGTTTGATCGTTATTTCTTTTACTGAGTCTAGAAATTCCCAAGAAATGTGATCCATACTTTTAGCCTCATTTGATCACAAGTCAGCTAAAGCTCTGTTAGCTCTAATATAGTATTAACTAAACAAAACACTTTTTTTAGCCCCATCTCAAGAACTTTATTATTACTGTACATTCTAGGTTTCGGGTATACAGCTGAGTCCAAAGATGAAAACCATGCCAATATAAATATGTCAACTTTTTTGTCTATCAGTTCTTGACTTAAAAATTATTTCTGTTGACAATTTTGGCAAAGTTACATATGGATTTACAACATTAATTAGGGCAGCATTCACAGTACCTATGAATAAACATACATTGGAGTGGAGCTATACACAGGAATAGAATTTTTTGTCAAAGAAATGAAGGCACCAAAGTTTTTCTTCTATGTACACAATATTGTCTAAAAGCAGTGAACAACTGAAATGTGTTCCTTCATTCTGTAATAAATGGAGGGTTACACATGCCTGTTCCTTAATTTATAAAATTTCTAAGTGAGTGAGTTTTGCACACTTTCTCTCTCTGTGTAGGACTTCTACAACTATTATGAATTTGTGGTTTTCATTTATGCAATGTTTGGCGAAGGATGAATTTAGCTTCTTTAATCTCTAACTTCCATGGTGTTCCCTGAACCCACTGCAGATAAACCTCCCAATCTGTCCAGTGGAGCAACAATGACACTCTCAGCAGATGAACTTCTTAACCTCACTTTTCACAATGTTTGGCAATTTATCTTTTGAGCTGAGGAGACCTCTACCTATTGTCTGAGGAACATAGAAAAGCACTGAGAACATCTTTTAAAATATTGCTTATCCTATTTGAAATTTTCCGTAGAAAAGGCAAACTGCACCATTTCCCCTAGAGAGACCAAAAAGGACATACAGCCTTTTATAGGTATGACTTCAAGTTGGATAAGCAACATTTTATAAGTGAAAGGTTTCTTTGTGACTTTCTTTATCCCACAAATGATAGGCAGATGTCCCTTCAATTCAAAATATAAACATCCAGACATCACGAAAAGTGGGGCTTAGAAGATCATCTGTTGAGAGTGTCAGCATCGCTGCATTGGGCAGACTGGGAGGTCTGGATCCTAAACTGACTTGGAACTGCCATACCGAACAGTTATGTACCAAACTATCGAGAGTAGTCTTCTTGTTAAAGAAATTAAAAACATTAGTCAGCAAACAACAACTTTAACTTCTTATTTTGTCTTCTTTCAGTGTCCCTTCCAGTATGCAATAAAAGTATGGAGCAACTCTCATGGTGCTCAGACAGTGTTCTTGTGGCAGAAGAAAGCCATAAGAGCAATTACAAGCATTACAAACCAAGAATCATGTAGAAAGCATTTTAAAGACCTCATCATCTTGATTGTACCTTCCCTTTACATTAAAACATGTCTTCTCTCTACAAAAAATCAAATACATACACTACCTTGCAGAACAGACATCCATCGCATGAAACTAGCCACAGAAATAATGTAGGTGTAGATTTTACAAGACTGTGTAAGGTCCAAAGTAGCTTTAAACAAATAGGGATAAAATTATATAACAAGCTACCACCACCAGTGAGAGACTTACCATGTGATACCTCCTGTAAGCACATCACAAATTGTTAGTTGATAAGTGTGTGTATAGTATTAAGGAATTTGAATGTATATAGTAAAGCTAAACATGTAAACTATCAAATGTGATCAACTATTAAGTATGTAATTGTCTATTTCAACTTATGTTAGCTAATGACAAATAAATAAATACATTTCCAATCTGCACTGGGTTCTGAGAACACCACAGATATTGGAGATTACAGAAATCAGTTTCATCCTTGGCCAAACAATGCGTAAACAAAAACCACAGATACATAATAGATATAGAAGTTTTACACATAGCAGGAAAGTGGGCAAAGTTCACACAATTAGAAATGAAGAAACTGATGTGTGTATCCCAACACTTATTAATGAATGAACAAACTCCTTTCAATTATTACCTCTTTTAGACAATATTGCAGCTGCTACATAGAAGAAAAATCTTGATGCCTTAATTCTCATGACAAAAACATTCTGCTCCTGTGCACAGCTCCACTGCAATGAATGTTTAGTCATACATATTGTAAATGCTGTGCTAATGAATTTTGGAAACTTTGCTCAGTTCTCATCTTTGGGTTATACCAGAAAATGGGCTCAAAACCCAAAACCTAGGTTGTACAGTAATGATAAAGTTTATGAAACAAGGCTAACAACATATTTCCATTTAGTTAATGCAATTACCCACCAAGAACCCACAGTTGAATCAATTAAAACATTATAATGATCTTACGCCTTCACATATCGACTCTCATCCTTTCTTCCACCACATCATCAGTTTCTTCTTCTTTTGGAGCCATCAAAGTACTCTTTCCACCTATCCACACTATCCATTGCATTTGAAAGTGCAGTTACTCTAGCACTCTTAATGTTGTCAGCTTTACTTTTAATTTCAGCAAAGACTGTTTTGACTTTTCTATCTACATCTACATCGATACTCCGCAAGCCACCCAACGGTGTGTGGCGGAGGGCACTTTACGTGCCACTGTCATTACCTCCCTTTCCTGTTCCAGTCGCGTATGGTTCGCGGGAAGAACGACTGTCTGAAAGCCTCCGTGCGCGCTCTAATCTCTCTAATTTTACATTCGTGATCTCCTCGGGAGGTATAAGTAGGGGGAAGCAATATATTCGATACTTCATCCAGAAACGCACCCTCTCGAAACCTGGCGAGCAAGCTACACCGCGATGCAGAGCGCCTCTCTTGCAGAGTCTGCCACTTGAGTTTATTAAACATCTCCGTAACGCTATCACGGTTACCAAATAACCCTGTGACGAAACGCGCCGCTCTTCTTTGGATCTTCTCTATCTCCTCCGTCAGATCGATCAGGTACGGATCCCACACTGATGAGCAATACTCAAGTATAGGTCGAACGGGTGTTTTGTAAGCCACCTCCTTTGTTGATGGACTACATTTTCTAAGCACTCTCCCAATGAATCTCAACCTGGTACCCGCCTTACCAACAATTAATTTTATATGATCATTCCACTTCAAATCGTTCCGCACGCATACTCCCAGATATTTTACAGAAGTAACTACTACCAGTGTTTGTTCCGCTATCATATAATCATACAATAAAGGATCCTTCTTTCTATGTATTCGCAATACATTACATTTGTCTATGTTAAGGGTCAGTTGCCACTCCCTGCACCAAGTGCCTATCCGCTGCAGATCTTCCTGCATTTCGCTACAATTTTCTAATGCTGCAACTTCTCTGTATACTACAGCATCATCCGCGAAAAGCCGCATGGAACTTCCGACACTATCTACTAGGTCATTTATAAATATTGTGAAAAGCAATGGTCCCATAACACTCCCCTGTGGCATGCCAGAGGTTACTTTAATGTCTGTAGACGTCTCTCCATTGATAACAACATGCTGTGTTCTGTTTGCTAAAAACTCTTCAATCCAGCCACACAGCTGGTATGATATTCCGTAGGCTATATGCTGAATCAGTCCATTTGACCTACAATTTCTTTACATTTTCCTGTGGCCATTTCACCTTGGGTTCCCCGTGCTTCCTATTTGTTTTGTTCCCAAAGTGACATATGTTACTGTATTCTTAAACATATTTTTACTTCCTTCTATCATCACTGTGCTGCCTACAGTGGTATTCATTATCACATCATTTATAGCCTCAGAGAACTTCAAATGCACGTCATCATTCCCTAGCACTTCAATATCTCACTTCTTACCACACTGGTTCTTCTGGATGAGTCACTAAAATTCAGCCTTCTCTTCATATTAGTAAACTGTGGTCCAAATCTATATCTGCTCCTGGGTACACCTTACACTTCAGTATCTAATTTCTAAATCTGTCTTACAATGATGTGATCCAAGTTGAATCTTCCCATCTCCAATCTCCAGATCTTTTTCCAAGGATATCTCATTCTCTAGATTTTTGAGCAGTGTGGTCACTATTACAAGCTGAAATTTTCTGCAGAACTCTGCTAGTCTTCCTCCTCCTCTCTCATTCCTAAAACGATGCCTATGTTCTCCTGTGACTACGCCTACTATTAATTCTCTACTACAGCATTACAAGTACCCAAGACTATTAGAATTTTATTCCCCATTACATATTGAATAACATGTTCAATATCCTCATATGATGTGTGTACTTCTTCATCTTCACTTCTGATGTTTGACTGTATACATTAACTATTGCTGTTGCCACTAGTTTGTTGTCTATTGTGATGAGAATAATCCCTTCATTGAAATGTTCACAGTAACTGTTTATCTGACCTATCACCATATTGGCGACAAATCTTAGTCCTGGTACACCATTTTAAGCTGCTGTTAATATTACCCTATATTTGTTTGACAGAAATCGTTATATGTCTTTTAGTTTCTCTTCACTGACCCGACTATATTTACACTGAGCCTTTGCATTTTCCTTTCCCAATTTTTTCGATTTCCTACCAAACTGAGGCTTTTGACATTCCACATTCCAACTTGTAGAATGTTGAATGAAGTTAAAATCTTCTGGGTTATTAGGCCGCGTCATGTTTCTTCTAAAATGTTCGACGTTTCGACCCCGTTTGTAGAATGTTACCTTTTCTTTGGTTATTCAATCTTTTTCTCGCTATCACCTCCTCCTTGGGAGTCCCCACCTGGACATCCAATTTGTGACTAATCCGGAACCTTTTGCCAATGCAGAAATCATCAGGCCACCTGTACTGTGGATATATGAGGGTCACTCCAAAAGAAATGCACACTAATTTTTTTTTAAATCCATCTTTTATTCTACAAGTTTGAAAGTTTTACAGTGTGTAGATACATCTTTTACGAACAATATTTTCATTTCTCCACATAATTCCCATCCCTCTCAACTGCCTTATGCCATCTTGAAACCAGCACCTGTATACCCACACAGTAAAATTCTGGACCAACCTGTTGGAGCCACTGTTTGGCAGTGTGTACAAGGGTCATCATCTTCAATCCTTGTACCACGAAGAGAGTCAGTTTCCCAAAGAGATGATGGTCACATGGAGCCAGGTCAGGACTGCAAGGCAGGTGTTTCAGTGTTGTCCATCCAAGTTTTGTGATCGCTTCCATGGTTTTTTGACTGACATGTGGCCGCGCATTGTCGTGCAACAGCAAAACATACTGCTTTTGCTGATGTGGTCAAACACGACTCAGTCGAGCTTGAAGTTTCTTCAGTGTTATCACATATGCATCAGATGGTGGTTCCACTTGGCATGATGTCCATAAGCAAGAGTACTACAGAATCGAAAAACACCGTAGCCGTAACTTTTCCAGCAGAAGGTGTGGTTTTGAATTTTTTTTTCTTAGGTGAATTTGCATTATGCCACTCCAATGATTGCCTCTTCGTCTCTGGTGAAAAATGATGGAGCCATGTTTCATCACCTGTCACAATTCTTCCAAGAAATTCATCTCCACCATTCTCGTACTGTTCCAAAAGTTCACTGCATACCGTTTTTATTGTTTCTTTGTGAGCGACTGTCAACATCCTGGGAACCCACCTGGCATAAACCTTTTTTAACGCCAACACTTTCAGTATTCTGCAAACACTTCCTTTCCCTGTCCCAAAGTAGTGTGACAATTCGTTCACTGTGATGTGTCTGTCAGCAGTCACTAATTCGTTAACTCTCTGCACATTGTTTGGAGTGCGAGCAGTACGAGGCCTACCACTGCGAGGACAGTCCTCAATATTGCCGTGCCCGCTTTCATCACGTAACCTGCTTCCCCACCAATTAACTGTACTGTGATCGACAGCAGCATCTCCATACGCCTTTTTCAACCCCCTTGTGAATGTTTTCCACTGTCTCGTTTTCACAGCAAAGGAATTCTATGACAGCACATTGCTTCTGACGAACGTCAAGTGTAGGAGCCATCTTGAAGACATGCTGTGATAGCGCCACTCACGGAACAGGTTGAACTAAGTTTGAAAACAAGTGGGAAGGATGTATCTACACACTGTAAAACTTTCACACATGCAGAATGAAAACTGTATTTTTACAAAAATAGTGTGCATTCCTTTTGGAGTGGCCCTCGTACTTTATATCATCAATGCACTGGTTTCCAGTACCTTCTGCATTCCAAATGTTGTTGATCTTTGCTAATTCTTCTGCCTTATATGGGCTGTTTCCCACCCTAAGGGCAAGTAGGTGCTGTGAACCTCTGTCCTCTTTGTCAAGGCTGTTAACAGATGGGTGTGGAGTGGTGGCGGCAATAGCAGCCAGTAGGATATCCCAAGATTAACATTCCGGTCAATATCTAATTGCAGCATACAAGCAAAATTTCTCTAATGTAATTCCTTGATCAGTGACCCTCCTTATAGGAAAGAGGTTGTAAATGCACACACTTATGATATGGCAATGGCAGTCAAACACAATGTGTTGCCTTTAGAACAGGAAACAAACAGAAGAGGGGGAAAAGTAGATATTTCACTAAGAGAATCACATGAAGAAAAAGATGAAGACAACTCTTGGCATTAAGGAATTATTCCACTGGGAGATGGTGAAGCATGATACTGTAGAATGGTTACTGGTAATGATCTAACAATGCTGCCATGAGCAACACTAAAAACACAAACAGTAGGCAGCAGACAACATATTAATCTGATCTTTATGGGCCCACACTGGACACCGTTACTTGCTCCTGGACATTAGCCAGACGTGTTAGTGCCACATCAGGTTACACCATTGTGATACCTTTATTCTACACCAAGTTCTCACAAAAACACTGTAAAAAATGCTGTAGTATTAATCTTTGTCCTTTATCTAATAATGATTTAGTCTGGTATTACAAATGCAGTTTATACCATTTACACAGAAGCACATGGTCACTGTTGTAGGTCTTTATGAGAGTTATTTGTCTAAACAGGTACCTGTCCAAACTTATTAATTCAGCATAAACTAATATTTTGGTTTCCACTGAATAAGGGAGGTTTTAGATCAAATTTTGCTGTGGAACAACTGTACTTCAACTGAACAGTTTGTTGGAAAAGTTATGAATAGCATGCAAAGGATATTTTTGTGTAATACTAATTTGGTGGTATTTGGCTATATTTTGTTTTTATGTCATACTGGTATAGTTAACAGTTTTATTACATTTCTTTGGCCAGTTCCAGTACCATTTTATCACATTTAGATTTGACTGCACACCATATTTTTATACCATGATGAACATTCCACGCACAAAATTCATGGCAAGGTCAGAGGAATTGGAGGTCACTTGGAAATTATCGTTTCGTGGAACTTTTTTGATTGTAGTGGAAATGATAGTACAACATGAAATACCCTGTACCACACACTGTAAGTGACTTGCCAAGTACAGATCCACGTGTATAACTGGGTCGATGAAGTCCCAATCTCAAAGCTACTTTTGGAAATAAACAGGTAAAGTCTCACTAATTAAGTGTATATGGATGGCTCCAACCCCACCGTCATAATGCTGTGTTATGAACAGTTGTAACTTGAACTCCACAACTTCACAACCACATAATTTCTTGCTCGAATAATCTTTCAATGTCATCTGCACAGAACGCACAGGATGAATGTTGTAAACTTCCATCTACGAGGGTAATCCCAAAAGTAAGGTCTCCTATTTTTTATTAGTGCATAGACCTGTTTATTTCTACAGTGGTTTACATCAGTTTACACTTTGAACATTTAGCTATTTTTCGACATAATCATCATTTCACAGACCTTACTTTTGGGATTACTCTCGTATATTCGTCAACATGCTGCACATGCGTCTACCATATAACATAATACGTAATGATGCTGAAGATCTAAAGCTTAACAACACAAGTAAACAGCTTGACGACTTTTCCTTAAACACACAATAATCTTTCATTATATAGTTACTTCTAAAGGTGAAATACTTGCACAAGAGCATTCCACCATCTCATCCAGGCAAGAAAAATGGCAAGTAAACCAAAAATATGTATGAAGTGCCCTAACATGCATGAGAAACGTCACATATCTCTATCTCGCAACTTATCCATTTCAGGGCAGTTGTTTCAGTTTTGCTGTAGGCTACTTCATGAGTCACCACAGCAAGAACAGTGTCACTTACGCATTGCTATTGGCAGGTGTCCATAGCCATTCAAGTAGAACAGTACATTCTGAGTTGTCACACTTTTCTTGCATAAGGTAAGTTGAATGTAATTTTTAATATCACTCATTACTGCAGTGTTAGTGTTTGCACAATGTCTGTGTAAGTTTCATAGAATTCTTTACACTGATTTTTCTCAAGTATTGCATTTTCGAGTTGTGTCACTGTTCTTACCGAAGTGCAGTATATAAAATTGATTGACATATATTTCTCATGAATATGTGCACATGAGGAACAAAGAACTTCACACAACAGTTCCATAATTTAAATATCTGTTTTATTTATGATTGATGGGTAATAGACTATACATCACATCTCAAAAATATCAGCTTATAAAAATAATTATGTTCAATAACAGTAAGAAATTTATTAAGTAACAACCACATTCTAGTTATATTACATACACACAGATGGATAGCCAGGCAGATGTGCTCATCAATTTCCAGTCTCAAATTAGATCTCTTTTTACTTGTTTCCAACAATTCTGATAATAGCAGCTAAAGAGCTGACATGGGCTTTATGACAATTATTAAAGAAAGTACTGTCTCCCAAAGCAGATTTTTGTGGAAAGATGAACACACTTACATTTGTGGTTAAAAAGCAATACTAGAAGGCACAGTTTTAAACATAAAATCTTGGAACAGCATTGGGGGTCAGTCACATTTAGGAAAAAAAAGCTTTTTATATCTAACCCCCAACCCCCCTCCCCACACACACAGACAGAGACAGATTATAATAAAAGACGCTCAATATTGAAATTATAAAAACTCTAATAACAATGCACCAATGACAACTATGGAAAAAACTTATCACTTGCAGTACAGAAAGGTTCCTCAGAATGATATTCATAAAACAAATAAAATGAAGGCAGGATAATAGTACTGCAAAAGCCACCTCATGGGAACGGGAGCACAGAAGACAGAAAATCAGATCTTCAAAAGTAAGATTAATGTGAAAGTCTCATACCTGCAAGTTAGCCACAATAGAGGCAAGGATACAAAGAAGAGCCAAAAGTTATATCACCCATAGACAGTGAACACAAAATGGAGGAACAATGGGAGAAGGGGCCAAGAGATAACTGAATGAAGAAGCTTGCTAATATGTAATAGAGGACTGTGAAATATATATGTTATTGCAAAATTAAATAAAATATCAAACAGAAGTACCAAATGGAGGGGCAACAAAGGCATTGAACTGATAACTCTTAACTCTGAAGATAGATACACTATTTCTATTATAAATGCTGCACAAAACTTATGACACCGTTATGAATATGCTTCAATCGATACTAGAAACTTACTAATGACATATTCAATTTTTGATTATATCTGCATTTTAATCGCTGTTTCATATAATTTGTATATTTTATAAACTTCTTACGTTAATTCTCAGCAATAATTATCAGTCAGTTTAACAGTCAGTCAATATTCGATTTCATTACCTGTAAAAACATTAGAGTAGGCAAAACAGTAAATTTTTATGGGAGCAGTTGTGTAAAGGTTAAAGGCCTGTCATCTTTCACACAAGCAATCACAAGGAAATGTCAATTGACAATACTCCATACATACAACAAAAAATAAAAATGAAACTGAGACTAATGGTGAACTTTTTAAAATGGTGTTTGTGTCTTTACAAGTATGATAGAGTATTTTTAAATTTGGCAAAAAGATTTTGAAATTTTAAGTTGCTTGAAAGAATACACAATCCACAGATGACCAGCAAAATTAGACAATTATGTAAAGTAAACAAAAAAGGGCTGGGGACTAAGGCGGGTATGCAGGCAGGCAGTGGGCACAGAATCATGAAGCTTAATACAGTTCTCAGGACATATGACAGACATCAGATAAATATAAAATTTCTTTGTGTACATACATAAATTTGTAGTTTTTAAAACTGAAAATGTAATCTCTCAGGTTCAGTGCTTAGATGCACTCATCACAGTACTGAATAAGGTTTAAATCTGTGTAAGAATACTGTAGTTTATTTTAAAATTTGAATACATGTTTATGATTACATACCTAAGTTTGCAAGATGATGTGAACTAACATCGGTATTTTTCCCGAATAAAGTAATGTTTAATGAGTAAGTTTCTTCAAATTGTTTGAACGAACACATTTTTGTAGACGTTATATGAAAAGGAGCGAGAGTTTCTATGTGTCTATACTTTTGTGGGCAAGAAACACAGCTCACATTGCTAGAAGCTGTGAAAAGTCTTTGACAATTTTTGAAAACATAGTGGTAACTATTTATTTCACATAAAAAATGTTAATTTATGAGCACAATATCAGTATAAAAATAATATTTTATTCACAATGTAACTGCAAGAAAATGATAATCATCGGGACCTGCATTACAATCTGAATAGTCATTTCAAAGAATTTTTTTATCAGACTTTTCTTTCAAGCATATTCTAGTTTTATCTATCCATCTTTAAAAACAGAAGTTTTAAATTTATATAACGTTTCACAGATTTTAAGTCTGTTCGGCATTAAAAACAAGCACTAAAAGACTCAACAAAGTTATATTCATACTGCAAATGACAGCAAGAGGAAAGAGAAAACCGACTAGGACTTTAAACTGTTTATCAAAATTTCGTAACGGGAACATATTTCTTGTTTTTAATATATTCTACACAAACAGTAATTTCTTTGGAGGTTCGCCTCCTCCTCATGTGGTATAGCATAACCATATAAATTATACAAAAAAAAGTCTTGTTGAAATGACAATGTAACTGGATTAATAAAATAAGAGTGCTTAATAGTTGTATTATGTGGGTTACATTCAGTTGTGTAGTATGGTGGAAATTAATTCCCGTAACCACTTCTTTTGGAAAAAAAAGTATGTTCCCTTTCTACTTTAGATATCATTAAGTCTGAAGCACTTAAGAACTGGTACATAACAATCAGAGATATCAATGAATATTCCTATTCTGCTATAGATTTAAGATGATAAATGTGGGCAATAAAATTTTTTGCAGAATATCAAAAATCATAACTCTAAATACTGAGCTAAATGAAAGTGACTATTTTTTTGCACAGGACAAAAAGCAAAGACTGTGCAGTTCAGATAATCTAATGTTTTGTACAACAAAGAAAGTAAGAACTGTAAATGAATAATCTATCAGGCAGCTAGTAACCAGAGAATAAATGTATGTAATAAGGTAAAGCACTAGGATGCTCAAGATTATCACACAACTACTGAAACTGTTTGCAAGATAGCACTAAATTATGTCAAAAACATTACAGACTTTTCCAAAAAAAAGTTACATTTCGGTTACATGCTAGTTATAGTCTTGCTAAGACATCAATAGTCGTGTGTTGCATGAAGCTCACACATAAAATCTCTTATCTTGTGCAGTTATTTTCGTTCTCAACACACTGACAACTGCATACATTCTCAATAATGTCTAGTACATTAATCTTTGTCATTCCCTAACATTCTTCATCATGTACTGTCCACGCTATTGCCAAATAAAGAGCTTCAGAGTCTAAAATCAACAAAGTTTTGCATACACAGCAAATAACAGGATATAATGTCAAAGAGAAACTACAAGTGCAGTTACATTAACTTGACATGGCTCATTATTCTGATATTACACTAGAGTCTATCCTTCTTGAAAATCTGGAAAAGTGGAATAAAACAAAACTGTTTAATAACACAAAGCTATGTTAGTTCTTTAATGGGAATGCTAGTTAGCAAAATAAGTGCACAATCACTCATGATAGCATCACAAGAATGTGATTCATACAAATAATAAAATACCAATAGGCTCTGGTGACTTCAATTAGTATTTAATGAACTTCATTCTATAGAGCACTGTAAGTAAGCAGAATGTCAAAACTATATGGAACAAAAGAATTCAAATTGCAAACAATCGGGAGATGAAAGTGAATTCAAAAAGTGAAACTGCATATGAAAGAAGACGCTTCTGGAGAATGCCATACTGGAAAGTCCTAGAAGATCAGATGTAATGGTGGATAATATAGCTGAGGCACTGAGTGGTCGAGAAGCACGCAAACAAAATAAAATCCATCTTCCTCATACATCTGTCAACTGTTCAACACATCTACTACACAGTGAGTCTACGCTTACTCCTTCCATTATCTTCTGAAGAATAAGCATACAGACAGGAGAATGATTTACGGCATCTACTCACTTCAATCCTCATATGTGAAAAAGCCTTAGTGACCGCACGTAAAAATTAAAGTATTTGGATAAGTGATGCAAATTATACCAGACAGGGGTGATAAGATTGTACAATACAATAAAAGAGTATTGTTGCAACAATGTAAATTCTGAGACAGAAGTACACAGAAAATAAAAAGACGACCACTTATCTGCAGATAAATGGTGGGGAGAAAAATCAATCACATCAAACTGAACAGTGTTGTTATAACTAACAAGTCAAAACAGTTCATACTAGATCACATCACAGGACTGCAATTAACAATCAACCTGTCTACAGTATCAAGAGTACATCTGCCTGTATGTAAAGAAACTCTTCGTTATATAATCACAATGTGACCATCTTAGTTTAGTGAAATGGCTGCATCAAAGGTAATACCATTACAGGCAGACAACAAGAATATGTTGCTCATGATGGTAAGTACGTGTCACACAACCAAGGCACTATGCAAACTTATGATTAAGAAATAAAACCACAGTTCTTAGTAATCAAAAGAAGCCAACATCAAAAGAAGCCAACATATTCCGGATATCCACAATAATTCCGAACTGCAGTTTTTAAACTTATTTAGCTGACTGTTTAAAAAAATTGTCAGCTACATTTAACCACAACAGTTGGGAATAATTTGAAAAGAGCCACTAGTCAGTATATCTACATAAATACTTCTGGTAACTATTAACTTTACTAAAGCCTTAAGAGTTAAGGGTGTGTGTCAGTCAACAATTAAGGCCTGCAGCCCAGTACACTCTACCAAAATAAGTGTTAACTACAGGTACCTTGCATACTAAGAGTATGCAACATTCCAGAACAAACAATATAAAAGGAAGTGCAGTCAGATATGAAAAATGCTACTGCATCATTAACAACTGACATCCTACAGGAACATGGTGCCGATCAATTAAAATTTTGTTAAAATACAAATTATTTAGAATACTAATGGAGTGAGAGAATAATCTGCCAGTAATATGCCCCAAGTGGCTTACGTATTACCATTTTACCAATAGCACAATAGCACTACAAAAAATGTGTAGTTAAGACAAGCAAACAGTTTACTATGAGTCACTTTGTTCAGTAGCTGTGTGGTTTCTGAAGTAATATTAATTTATATTTATTTTTCATTACCTAACAACAATTTTATTGATGACAGTTGACTATTAAATCAAAACAGTTAATTATAATTTGTAAAATTATTGCATTATGGTTTAGGGGTCATTAATTCCACATATACACACAGATGAGAAAGTTCATGCAGTTTAGTAAGGTCATTACAAAACATATTAAGATGATTCTGTTTAAAAAAAATTAAGTTCGTAAGGCCACCTTAAATTAAGATCCTGCTGCAGTTTTAATGATTTCAGAATAAAAATGATTGACAAAGTAAAATGTAGACCTATCTGCTGCACAAACTGTTCTTGATCATGTGAAAAGATACAGCAGTGTTCATTTCCCAGTTATGTGTGTTTATATTGTATTACAGCTGCAGAAAACTATCACAGTACATGGCGTAACACGTGTGATCTGTGGTGTCACCGCTAGACACCACACTTGCTAGGTGGTAGCTTAAATCGGCCGCGGTCCATTTAGTACATGTCGGACCCGCGTGTCGCCACTGGGTGATCGGAGACCGAGCGCCACCACAAGGCAGGTCTCGAGATACGGACGAGCACTCGCCCCAGTTGTACGGACGACATTGCTAGCGACAATACGGACGAAGCCTTCCTCTCATTTGCCTAGAGACAGTTAGAATAGCCTTCTGCTAAGTCCATGGCTACGACCTAGCAAGGCGCCATTAGCCTTACCTAGTTTGAGAGTTATCGTATAAATGTCTCAAGAAGAACGTTGTAAGCCAACAAAGAATAAAGTTAAGTATATTCCAAAGCTACGTATTTTCTTGATAGCAGTCATAACGTATCCTGTTCCAGACTTGACGCCAGTCGGCGTGTGTGTACGCGCGCCTTTCGGCTCCCTTCTCAGTGTGGCGTAACTAGCTTGTTACGCCACAACATGATCTATCACCATTTATGTTATTAATTTAACTGAAGACCATAATGCGTAGAGTGCTGTTGAAAAAGGTAATGCAATGTATTTACAAGATGCAAAATGTTTAACCATTCTACTGATCTGCAAATAAGTGGTAGAATATAACCCCCCCCCCCCCCCCCCCAGTCTCAAGTGCACCATCACTGGTCAAGACCACAAGAGAAGAAACACTATCTTAGTTTCACTATAATGGAGCCAGGAACCAGTAATAGCCCTACTAGATGAATCCTCTTACTATTATTTTCCAAGTCACACTACCTTCGACATTAAAAGTTATTAATTTGCTCTATTGCAATTCCAGTCATTATCATGAGAAATTGATCTTACAGTTGATTTGATCTAAGTGGATGGAAAAAAATTTTACGAAGCGGCAGCAAAAGAACATGCATATAAAGGTTTCTAAATCAGCTAGCTTTTAGAGCCAGTGGCTCCTCCTCTTGGCCGAAGCCTGAAGGAGAAGGAAGAGAGGTGAAACTGAAGGACTGGTGAGGTTCTGAAACATTACCTACAACCCCGGGATGGGATGAGAAGAATAGACAATCTTTCTTTCCTTCTCGTTCCATCCTGTATGTATCCCTGACCAGAGCTTCTGGGTGACTTTTCTGAACTGTCTCAATTTGCTAAGCCTCACCAGTCCTTTTCCTTCACCCCTTCTACAAGAAGAAGGTGCCATTGCCTCCTACAGCTAGGAAATTTAAGTATCTTTATATGTGTGGTCTCATGCTGCCACTTGAGCAGATTTTTTATCTATACAATTACATTATATTTTCAAAAATTGATTATTTTTGTTGATCTATTAATCTGAAGTTATTTTTGGAAACCAACTCCCACATAATATACTTTCTTAAGCATTTAATGAAACATGTGAGCACTTCGGACCAGGAAGTGATAATACAGAAGGCATTTACAGTGAGTGGGTAATTAAACTCTAATTTGATTCTATCAGTACAACTTGTATACACATAAAATAAAATAACTGGCCAAAGTAAAAATTAGTGTGTTTTCTCTTCTTGAAGTTAACTGCTACGAGGATTGAAAGTTGTCCATTTAGAATGCCCAGGAAAATCAATTCTCATGTGAGCCAAGACAAAGCAGAGGTTATAACATGTTAAGTGATGGCTATCACTACAATACCATAATAGCACTCTCAAGCTGAAAGCTAGGTAAAAAGTGATTACAAACAACCATCAAAGGATATGAAGAAGAAGCAGTTTATAAACTGGTGGTACATAATCAATGGGATGATAAGTAGCCACTTCAAGCTTCCTGACACGAAAAAGAGGCAGAAATTACTAAACCTTCATCAGCGAACATTCCTCAGATTCATTCATACATTATCTTAAATACGTCAGCTGACGCTGTAATGAATGGAAATTTCCTAACTGTAACAAGTGCTTTATACAAATCTTGAGCAAATCTGACTTGGATTACTTTACAAACAATATTCCAATGGAGCCAGATTTGTTGTCAAAATATTGTACAATGTTCTACTGAGTAGGTACTCTACATTAAGTATTCCAGTTGCCTCCTGCTAATCATTTGTGTGACTCTCCATAAAAATAATACTAACCCAGTGAACAATGAAGTCACTACACAAATGAAAAGAGTCTACCAATTTGGTCACCAAGACAATGTCACTCAATGCATAAGTCATTTTAAAACACAATGTATGGCTAAGAAGAGAGATTTGTGAAATGGTACTCAAGAGCTAAATTAAGAAGTGCTGGTCCAGTGTGAGTATCTCACTCTATTTTGCATATAAATAGCTTTTAGTAATTTTGGAAACTGGCCATGTATTCCACAAAATACTAACACTGCATATTTAACTAGGACAAATTACTCTCTTGCATCAACCCATTCATAAATTACAATTTTCAACAAATAATAGTTTTTAATGTATCACACACATTTAAATTTAACAAAGGACATAAAATAAACCTACTGACAACACTTTCAGTTACAACATAAACATATTATTTATGGATCTGCAGGTAAAATCCATAGAACATATATAAAATTTAGAAAAAAATAAAGTTGCAACAGCTTTTTAGTATGCCCATAAATGCTTATAATTACTTACAGGTAAACATAGCTCATGAGCCAAGTTTGCAGTCTATTCATATGGGCAAATGGTACCCAGTAAACGGCAGTTGAATAAATATTCTCTTAAAATACATTCAACATTTATATTACAATCAATATTAATATCAAAAGCCTACCAGATACAAAATTCAGTTATGTAATGGTAGACCATAATGGTAATTACTTTTATAGAGTGATATTGTTATGAGCAGACTCAATATACTGAACTTGAAATGTAAATAAAATCTTCAACAAGTAGCTCACAAGTCTTTATGTTATTTCTTACAGAAAATGGGAATGTTAACATCAACTGTTGTGCAAAATTAACCTATTTCTCTAAGATTGGGCAACAAGATTTGCATTTCAAACATGGCATGTCACTCAAGGAGTAGAACATCTGTATTTAGAATAGTCCACTCTCTTAAAAGATGCTTAAAAATTCTCTAATTTGCTATGATTGAGGATTATACATGAAAGGCTAACACCACTTAATCAGCAACAATTACTTATCCACATTTACAAAAGTTCCTCTAAAACATATAAATATGATGAATCACCTGGTAATCAGTGAACAACTTTCATTTTACAAAGTTTATCTAAAAATGAATGAATTTAATGAATACTATAAATGAGTAAAAAGATTTTATGTTTAGTTTGAAGATAGATTGCTATCTATGGACATGAAATGATCACAATTCAATGTTTATAATTAATATCACATGCAAAAGGGACTAGACTTTTTTTGGTTTTTGCACAACAGCATATTCCTGGTCATTGTAAAATTGATGTTCAGGTCCAGATAAAGAGTTATCAGTTGGTACTGATTTTTTACGGATCATACCATAGCCATAATGAGAATCATCTGCTAACCTACAAGCTTGTATTTTTTCACATAATTCATAGTCATTAAAGCTAGTTGGAGATTCCTCTGGAGCAGGAGGAAGTTGTATTTGAGAAGTAGCAGAAGGCACAGGCACATGGCTATAGCCTCCAGCAGTTGGCTTAGGTGGTGGGCGGAAGTGCTGCAATTTATCATAGTCTTCACTGTTGTCAGACTTCATGGAAATCTGTGTAGCTAGAATTTTTGAACACTGTGGCATTGGACTTTGTTCAGCAACCTGAACAGTTGAAGCAGTGGAAAACTGAGCAGGCCTGTCTTCTTCATCACTGCATTGGTTTTCTGTATGTCGTACGTCATCAACACCTAGGGTTCGCCAAGCATCTTTTCGAACCTCCACATCATCATAATCTTGTGCACTATCTGTAGGAGTCACAAGCACCGGGGTTGTTGGCGACAGGCTGCTTCCTTTAGAAGCTTTGAAACGACCAGAGCTTAAAGATTCAGTAGAGATGGATTCATTTTCTGTTGAAATATTTTCTACAGATTGAATTTGTTTGCGGGGAGGTTTTACAGGCTTTGGCTTTGGTCTGCTGGTATGTGAAAAACTATTTACAACAAAATGTTCATTTTCTGCAACAACAGTGCCAAGAAATTTGCTGGAAGGTTGTGATATTGTGCTAAAATCTGTATCAAAAAGAGTCGCACTTGTTGGAGATGGGGGAAGGGGGCTACGAGAACGTGCCTCCATACTCAGGGCTGCTTGGAACTGATTGTCACCACACATTATCACAGGGCTTACAGGAGTTTCACCAGATAGCAATTTCCGCATACTTTTCATTTTGGAGGAAAGGCAACGAAATATCTCTTGCTGATTAGAATGCTGCAATGTGAATGTGCCTTCTCCAGAATCACATTTTCTGCCAGCCTCAAATATGAACTTCCCTTCACGATAGCCATACCGCCTGATGTAACGGTAGGGCCATGTGAAGAGAATACTGTTGTCCGTGCTACTCCGAAGCTGGATCACAGCAGAGGCAACTACAAGTGTATATACACCTGGTTCCAAACCACACCTTTCACTGGCTTCAGATGGAACTAACCACACAGTAAAAACACCTACAACAAAAAAAAAAAAAGATTAAAATAAATTAAAATTATATAAACAAAGGGCAAAAATTTCCTTGAATTTCTGTTTACCTGAGATAAGAATTTAACCATTAAAAAAATGAGAATCAGAAAGCAAGGCGCAAGTAGATAAACAGACAAATATAACAAGGCATAAGAAACATAATGAATTATAAGAATAAACAAGCTTTTGGAACAGTTATCAGAACACATGAATGCTTTTAAATCTTTGAATGGAAAATTTTTTAGTACAGTCTTCATCAAGTCAGGCACATCAAACCATTATAACAGTTCATTAGTGAACCATTCCAAAATAGATAATTTTTGTGGCTAAAGTGCATTTATAGAGTCTGCAGCTCTTGTATAATGTGCTGATTTTGAGAATTCAATGATGATGTTAGTAGCCAACTGAGTAACATTATGTGGTAGGCAACTAAAACCATTGAATCTAATGACTTCTTTCAACAGAATATACAAACTAATTACATTTGCTTTCAATATGAAAGGAAAAAGATGTGCCGAAAGACTGAACTGTAGCATAGGTATACATTAGAGTGGAATGTGATAATTAGCCTGTAAGCTGGCAAAGAAAATAGATCCCAACAAGAAATTACAATTGCTGTAATAGATTCATGTGTAGCAGAGCTCATGATATACTTTCATCACTGCAATAACCTACTTGTATTCTTATTCCTGATTTTCCTAAAGATTCTGATGATGTGGTTAAATTCAAACGCAAAAGAACAAAATACCAGCTAACTTAGTTATAAACCATATGAAATTATCAACAAACATTATGACTCACTACCAATAAGAAACAAATCTCCCATATTCCATTCCCATCATTCATCACTGAGCTGTTACCAACACCAGTACCCAAATGATCCTGTAACTCTGTCAAGATTGATTCTTCTTACGCATTTTGAGTATCTGCCCCTTCCCCCACACATAAAACAGCAGATGAACAATTCTGATACTTTCAAACAATGGAAAATCCAGGATGGAATGTAACATATTATGAAAGGAGTGCAGCCTCAGTTGCATCAGACTGTAGTCGTGTGCGTGAGTTGCATCTGCGTGAGTATGTAAGTGTGTCTGTTGTCTATTTTTGATGAAGGTCTTACTGGCCGAAAGCTATATCTGTGACAGTATTTTTGTTATGCCTATCTGCGACTCAGCATCTCCAGTAAATTCTGATACTTTAATTTTGAATTAGACTGATTGATAAACTTAACGAGTGAACAACAGATAGTTTCCCCTCTTTCAGTTTTATTGCCATACTCCATATCTGCAAGAGTTTATCAAATATCAACATGAACACCCTTGTAACAAACGTGTAATGAGCCGGGTTCCTTGACTTCCGTAAAACATGGACTACCCACTAATGGAAACATATAGTGCAGCTTGAACAGTAACACTCAAACTCAGTGTCAGCAACACTCAGTGTCAGCAACAATAAAACTATTCTCTGTGCAAAATTCTACCAGACGGCTTTCACCCCCGCCCCCTTTTTTATGTTCTATTATTTTTCTTCTCTTTCTTTGCTTAGTATAGAATTACAGTCCCCCTTCAAAATTAAATTTTCATTTCCTTAACAAACTGAATAATTTCATTTATATCATATACTCTGACAATATCTTCAACATACGCGAAGCTGATCTCTATATCTAAAAGACAATGTCCTGACTGACTCACCAATTCATCATTGCCCAACCCAAATCACCAGGGATACACACTTGAAATTTGGAGAGGATGAGGATCTTATTACTGTAGATACAGTTTAAGGAGGGACTGTCCAAAATTCCACTCCTAAAGGGGGTGAAACATAGATGAAATGCTCTATTGAAAATATGTCGCTGTAAAGGAAATTTTGAAGACAGAATTATGAAAAATTGGTATTTGGTTTCTCAGCTAGGAACAAAAAAATACATGTTTCAGCATTTTTGGAAAGTCAACCACTGAGAGAGTAACGCAGTGAGTGAAAGATTTTTTGGAAATAACTCATCATTAAAGAACTGCTAAGAATTTTTAAAGCTACATCTATGAAAACTGGTATTTGACTTCTCACTTAGAAATAAGAAAAATACGCGTTTTCAGTGGTTTTTTGCAGGTGGTTTTGGCAATTCAGCCCCCTAAGAGAGTGAAATAGGGAATGAAAAGTTTTATGAAATCATTTCATTATATATATATTATATATATCTCTAAAAACCAGATGATGTGACTTGCCAAACGAAAGCGCTGGCACGTCGATAGACACACAAACATACACACAAAATTCAATCTTTCGCAACAAACTGTTGCCTCATCAGGAAAGAGGGAAGGAGAGGGAAAGACGAAAGGATGTGGGTTTTAAGGGAGAGGGTAAGGAGTCATTCCAATCCCGGGAGCGGAAAGACTTACCTTAGGGGGAAAAAAGGACGGGTATGCACTCGCACACACACACATATCCATCCACACATATACAGACACAAGCAGACATATACAGAGGCAAAGAGTTTGGGCAGAGATGTCAGTCGAGGCGGAAGTGCAAAGGCAAAGATGTTGTTGAATGACAGGTTAGGTATGAGTGGCGGCAACTTGAAATTAGCGGAGATTGAGGCCTGGTGGATAACGGGAAGAGAGGATATATTGTAGAGCAAGTTCCCATCTCCGGAGTTCGGATAGGTTGGTGTTAGTGGGAAGTATCCAGATAACCCGGACGGTGTAACACTGTGCCAAGATGTGCTGGCCGTGCACCAAGGCATGTTTAGCCACAGGGTGATCCTCATTACCAACAAACACTGTCTGCCTGTGTCCATTCATGCGAATGGACAGTTTGTTGCTGGTCCTTCCCACATAGAATGCGTCACAGTGTAGGCAGGTCAGTTGGTAAATCACGTGCGTGCTATCACACGTGGCTCTGCCTTTGATCGTGTACACCTTCCGGGTTACAGGACTGGAGTAGGTGGTGGTGGGAGGGTGCATGGGACAGGTTTTACACCGGGGCCAGAGGGTAGGGAAGGTGGTTTTTTTATATATATATATATATATATATATATATATATATATATATATATATATATATATATATATATATATAAAAAAACAAAGATGATGTGACTTACCAAATGAAAGTGTTGGCAGGTCGACAGACACACAAACAAACACAAACATACACACAAAATTCAAGCTTTCCCAACAAACTGTTGCCTCATCAGGAAAGAGGGAAGGAGAGGGAAAGACGAAAGGATGTGGGTTTTAAGGGAGAGGGTAAGGAGTCATTCCAATCCCGGGAGCGGAAAGACTTACCTTAGGGGGAAAAAAGGACGGGTATACACTCGCACACACACACATATCCATCCACACATATACAAACACAAGCAGACATATTTGAAGGTTTTACACCGGGGCCAGAGGGTGGGGAAGGTGGTTTGGGGATTTCATAGGGATGAACTAAGAGGTTACGAAGATTAGGTGGATGGCGGAAAGACACTCTTGGTCTTCAAATATGTCTGCTTGTGTTTGTATATGTGTGGATGGATGTGTGTGTGTGTGTGTGTGTTTGTGTGTGTGCGCGAGTGTATACCCGTCCTTTTTTCCCCCTAAGGTAAGTCTTTCCGCTCCCGGGAATGACTCCTTACCCTCTCCCTTAAAACCCACATCCTTTCGTCTTTCCCTCTCCTTCCCTCTTTCCTGATGAGGCAACAGTTTGTTGCGAAAGCTTGAATTTTGTGTGTATGTTTGTGTGTCTGTCGACCTGCCACAACACTTTCATTTGGTAAGTCACATCATCTTTGTTTTTAGATATATTTTTCCTACGTGGAATGTTTCCCTCCATTATATATATATATATATATATATATATATATATATATATATATATATATATATATATATATATATATATATATATATATATATATATATCATTGAAAATTGGCATTTCACTTCTCGGTTAGACCTAAAGAAATGTGTGTTAGAGGATGGAAGTTCCTAGTAAACAACACCATAAGAACGCAAAAGGCACGATTAACAAAAACTTTGCATTTCAAAATTGCTTTTTGGTCAGAAGTACATTTGTAAAGACCATGCTTCTATGGCCTTAATTAGCATGAGAAGTTTCGAAGGTGTTGCTATTTGTGAATAACATAAAAATTTGATTAAAGGAAAAAAAATCTATACAGATCTCACAGACTGTGAGTGAAGCAGTGTGCACTAAACTCTTAGCATTATAAATGTGGTATGTGTAGGCCTCGTCTCCATCTTGACCATGATAAGGTCTTCACTGAGCATTTCACAGTAGCCTAGCTACATTTCTATTTTCTTATTCTTTATTAGAACCACTTCAGTATTACCCATGTCCGATTTTGTGTTGATAACACCATATTCACCTGACCAGAAATCCTGTTCAAGCCATTGCACTTCACTAATTCCCACTATATATATATATATATATAGAAAAAAAAAAAAAAAAAAAAAAAAAAAAAAAAAAAAAAAAAAATATCAACCCTTCCTTCTTTCTCTTTAATTTCTCTAAGCTACCTGCTCAATTAATTTTCCTTGCCCATGATGCGTGTTGAGAACATGCTGGAAAATGGTCTCATTGAAACCAGTTTAACATCAAACAATAAACTGAACAGCAGCTTCAGATGTTACACAATGTCATTTCTACAACTTATAAAAACTGTGGAACACAATCAACAAAAATTATTTTGTCAAATTTGAAGTGAATATCCCCTCACCCTAGCCATGAAATTTGCCGTTGGTGGGGTGGCTTGTATGCCTCAGCAATACAGGTAGGCATCCTATAGCTGCAACCACAACAGAGAGGTATGTGTTGAGTGGCCAGCCAAACAAGTGGTTTCCAAAAAGCGGCACAGCAGCCTTTTCATTAGTTGCAGGGGAAACAGTCTGTAGAATTGACTGACCTTGCCTTCTAGCACCAACCAAAATGACCTTGCTGTGCTGGTACTGTGAATGGCTGAAAGCAAGAGGAAGCTACAACCATAATTTTTCTGGAGGACATGCATCTCGAATGTATGGTTAAATAAAAATGGCATACTCTTATGTAAAACAGACCCCATTTGGATCTCTGGGCAAGGGGTTATTGTCATCAGGAGAAGCAAAGCCGGTGGTCTACAGGTTGGGGCTTGGAATGTTAGGTCTGTTAATTGGGTAGGTAGTTTAGAAAATTTAAAGAGGGAAATGGACAGGTTACTGTTGGAGATAGTGGGAATGGGTTGAGTTGTTTTGGGGGAGGAGACCAAACAGTGAGGTCATCGATCTCATCAGATTAGGGAAGGATGGGGAAGGAAGTCAGCCGTGCCCTTTTCAAAGGAACCATCCTGGCATTTGCCTGAAGAGATTTAGGGAAATCACGGAAAACCTAAATCCAGATTGAACCGCTGTCCTCCCAAATGCGAGTCCAGTGTGGTAAACACTGCGCCACCTCGCTCAGTATAGTGGGAATTAATGAAGTTCAGTGGCAGGAAGAACAGGACATCTGGTCAGGAGAATACAGGATTGTTGTTGTTGTTGTGGTCTTCAGTCCTGAGACTGGTTTGATGCAGCTCTCCATGCTACTCTATCCTGTGCAAGCTTTTTCATCTCCCAGTACCTACTGCAACCTACATCCTTCTGAATCTGCTTAGTGTATTCATCTCTTGGTCTCCCTCTACGATTTTTACCCTCCACGCTGCCCTCCAATACTAAATTGGTGATCCCTTGATGCCTCAGAACATGTGCTACCAACCGATCCCTTCTTCTGGTCAAGTTGTTCCACAAACTTCTCTTCTCCCCAATCCTATTCAATACTTCCTCATTAGTTATGTGATCTACCCATCTAATCTTCAGCATTCTTCTGTAGCACCACATTTCGAAAGCTTCTATTCTCTTCTTGTCCAAACTATTTATCGTCCATGTTTCACTTCCATACGAGGCTACACTCCATACAAATACTTTCAGAAATGACTTCCTGATACTTAAATCAATACTGGATGTTAACAAATTTCTCTTCTTCAGAAACGCTTTCCTTGCCATTGCCAGCCTACATTTTATATCCTCTCTACTTCAACCATCATCAGTTATTTTGCTCCCCAAATAGCAAAACTCCTTTACTACTTTAAGTGCCTCATTTCCTAATCTAATTCCTTCAGCATCACCTGACTTAATTAGACTACATTCCATTATCCTTGTTTTGCTTTTGTTGATGTTCATCTTATATCCTCCTTTCAAGACACTGTCCATTCCATTCAACTGCTCTTCCAAGTCCTTTGCTGTCTCTGACAGAATTACAATGTCATCGGCGAACCTCAAAGTTTTTATTTCTTCTCCATGAATTTTAATACCTACTCCGAATTTTTCTTTTGTTTCCTTTACTGCTTGCTCAATATACAGATTGAACAACATCGGGGAGAGGCTACAACCCTGTCTTACTCCCTTCCCAACCACTGCTTCCCTGCTACAGGATTACAAAGACAAAATCAAATAGTGATAATGCAGTAGTAGGTTCAATAATGAATAACACAACAGGAAAGAGTATAAGGTACTATGAATGACATAGTGAAAGCATTATCACAGTCAAGATTATATGAAGCCCACACTCCCCACAGTAGTAAAAGTTTATACGCCAAGTAGCTACACATATGAAGAAACTGAAGAAATATATGATGGGATAAAAGAAATAATTCAGATAGTTAAGTGAGATGAAAATTTAACAGTGATGGGGGATTGGAAATTGATAGCAGAAAAAGAAAGAGAAGGAAAAATAGAAGGTGAATATGGAATGACAGAAAGGAATGAAATATGAAGCCACATTGTAGAATTTTGCACAGATCATAATTTAATCATTACTAACACTTCCTTTCAGAATCATGGAAGAAGGCTGTATACACAGAAGATACCTGGAAGGTTTCAGGCTGATTATATGATGGTAAGACATATATCATAACCAGATTTTAAATTGTACAACACTTCCACAGCCAGACATGGACTCTGACCACATATGTATTAGCTTTGAACTGTAGATTAAAACTGAAGAAATTGTAAAAAGGTAGGAAGTTAAGGAGATGGAATCTGGATAAGCTGAAAGAAACAGACATTGTTGAGAGTTTCAGAGGAAGCATTGGGTAATGACTGACAAAAACAGTGGAAACAGGAGAAGATCAGCAGGTAACTCTGAGGGATGACATAATGAAGGCAGCACAGGATCAAGTAAGTAAAAAGACAAGGCTTAGAAGAAATCCTTGGATAACAAAGGATATATTAAATTTAATTGAGGAAAGGAGAAAATATAAAAATGCAGCGAACTACAAAGGCGAAAGCGAATACAAAAGTCCAAATAATGAGACTGATAGGAAGTGCAAAATGGCTGAACAGGAATGGCTAGAGAACAAATTTAAGGATACCATATGTCATTAGGTGAAAGATACCACTTACAGGAAAATTAAACAGGCTTTTGGAGAAAAAAAAAACAAGCAGTCGTGGGACTATCAAGAACTCAGATTGAAAACCAGTCCTAAGCAAATAAGGGGAAGCTCAAAGATTGAAGGAAGAGAAGGAGATTAGTGTTTAATGCCCCGTCGACAATGAAGTCATTAGAGACGGAGTACAAGCACGGATTAGGGAAGGGTGGGGAAGGAAATCGGCCGTGCCTCTTCAAAGGAACCATCTCGGCATTTGTCTGAAGTGATTTGGGGAACTCACAGAGAACCTAAAGCAGGACAGCTGGACACGGGATTGAACCGGCATCCTCCCAAATGCGAGTCCAGTGTGCTAACGACTGCGTCACCTTGCTTGGTAAAGATGGAAGGAGTATACAGAGGGGCTATACAAGGGAAATGAACTTTAAGGCAATATTATAGAAAGGGAAGAGGCTGTAGGTGTAGATGAAGATGAGAAGGGAGATATGGTACTGAGAGAAGAATTTGACAGAGCACTGAAAGACCCAAAGTTGAAACAAGGTCCCTGAAGTAGACAACGTTCTGTCAAAAATACTGATAGCTTTCCACCTGGTGCGCAAAATATATACGAGATGCACAAAAATCCCTCAGAATTCAAGCAGAATGTAATAATTCCATTTCCAAAGAAAGCAGATACAGACAGGCATGAATATTACCAAACTATCAGTTTAACAAGTCAATGTTGCAAAATTCTAAAACAAATTCTTTAAAAGAATGGAAAAACGGATGGAAGCTGACCTCTTGGACAATCTGTTTGGATTCTGGACAAATGCAGGAACATGCGGGGCATTACTGACCCTACGACCTATCTCATAAGATACACTCCTGGAAATGGAAAAAAGAACACATTGACACCGGTGTGTCAGACCCACCACACTTGCTCCGGACACTGCGAGAGGGCTGTACAAGCAACGATCACACGCACGGCACAGCGGACACACCAGGAACCGCGGTGTTGGCCGTCGAATGGCGCTAGCTGCGCAGCATTTGTGCACCGCCGCCGTCAGTGTCAGCCAGTTTGCCGTGGCATACGGAGCTCCATCGCAGTCTTTAACACTGGTAGCATGCCGCGACAGCGTGGACGTGAACCGTATGTGCAGTTGACGGACTTTGAGCGAGGGCGTATAGTGGGCACGCGGGAGGCCGGGTGGACGTACCGCCGAATTGCTCAACACGTGGGGCGTGAGGTCTCCACAGTACATCGATGTTGTCGCCAGTGGTCGGCGGAAGGTGCACGTACCCGTCGACCTGGGACCGGACCGCAGCGACGCACGGATGCACGCCAAGACCGTAGGACCCTACGCAGTGCCGTAGGGGACCGCACTGCCACTTCCCAGCAAATTAGGGACACTGTTGCTCCTGGGGTATCGGCGAGGACCATTCGCAACCGTCTCCATGAAGCTGGGCTACGGTCCCGCACACCGTTAGGCCGTCTTCCGCTCACGCCCCAACATCGTGCAGCCCGCCTCCAGTGGTGTCGCGACAGGCGTGAATGGAGGGACGAATGGAGACGTGTCGTCTTCAGCGATGAGAGTCGCTTCTGCCTTGGTGCCAATGATGGTCGTATGCGTGTTTGGCGCCGTGCAGGTGAGCGCCACAATCAGGACTGCATACGACCGAGGCACACAGGGCCAACACCCGGCATCATGGTGTGGGGAGCGATCTCCTACACTGGCCGTACACCACTGGTGATCGTCGAGGGGACACTGAATAGTGCACGGTACATACAAACCGTCATCGAACCCATCGTTCTACCATTCCTAGACCGGCAAGGGAACTTGCTGTTCCAACGGGACAATGCACGTCCGCATGTATCCCTTGCCACCCAACGTGCTCTAGAAGGTGTAAGTCAACTACCCTGGCCAGCAAGATCTCCGGATCTGTCCCCCATTGAGCATGTTTGGGACTGGATGAAGCGTCGTCTCACGCGGTCTGCACGTCCAGCACGAACGCTGGTCCAACTGAGGCGCCAGGTGGAAATGGCATGGCAAGCCGTTCCACAGGACTACATCCAGCATCTGTACGATCGTCTCCATGGGAGAATAGCAGCCTGCATTGCTGCGAAAGGTGGATATACACTGTACTATTGCCGACATTGTGCATGCTCTGTTGCCTGTGTCTATGTGCCTGTGGTTCTGTCAGTGTGATCATGTGATGTATCTGACCCCAGAAATGTGTCAATAAAGTTTCCCCTTCCTGGGACAATGAATTCACGGTGTTCTTATTTCAATTTCCAGGAGTGTATATTAAGAAAACATTTGTAGGCTTAGACAGAGGTTTTGGCAATGTTGATTGGAGCACACTCTTTGAAATTCTGAAGCCAGCAGTTATAAAATACAGGGAGTGAGAAGCTATTTACAACTTGTACAGAAACAACACACAAGTTAGAAGCATGAAATGGAAGTGGTGGTTGTGAAGGGAGTGATGGAAAGTTGTCACCTATCCCCAATGTTATTCAATCTGTACATTGAGCAAGCAGTAAAGGAAATAAAAGAAAAATTTGGAGTATGAATTACATTCCAGGGAAAAGAAATAAAAACTTTGAGGTTTGATGATGACACTGTAATTCTATCAGACAGCAAAGGACTTGGATGAGCAATTAAACAGAATGGACAGCACATCTATGTACACCACACACACTTCACAAGCCACAGTATGGTGCGTGGCTGGGGTACCTTGTACCACTACTAGTTATTTCCTTCCCTCTTCCACTCGCAAGCAGAGCATGGGAAAAATGACTGCCTAGATGCCTCCATATAGAACCTAATCCTTCTTATTTGAATGTACTTTGGCAGCAGTAGAATCTTCCTGCAGTCAGCCTCAAATGCTGGTTCTCTACAGTTTCTCAATAGTGCTCCTTGTAAAGAACACTGCCTTCCCTCCACTGACAACTATTTAAGTTCCCAAAGCATCTCCGTAACATCTGCATGTTGTTTGAACCTACCAACAACAAATCTAGCAGCCCGCCTCTGGATTACTTCGATGTCTTCCTTTAATCTGACCTGGTGAAGATCCCAAACATTTGAACAGTATTCAAGAATGGGTTGTGCCAGTATATTATACAGTCTCCTTTCCAGATGAACCACAGTTCCCTAAAGTTCTCCCAATCAAATGATGTCCGTCATTTGCCTTCCTTACTACGATCCTTACGTACTCATTCCACTTGAAATTCCTTTGCAATGTTATGCCTAAATATTTAATCGATGTGACTGTGTCAAGCAGCACACTACAAAATGCTGTACTCCAACATTACAGGTTTGTTTTTCATACTCGGGTGCATTAACTTGCATTTTTCTACATTTAAAACAAGTAGCCATCCATCTAGCCAACTAGAAATTTTGTCCACGTCATCTTGTATCCTCCTATAGTCACTCAATGATGAGACCTTCCCATACACCACAGCATCATCAGCAGAGAGCCACAGACTGCTCTCTTACCCTATTCATAAAATCATTTATGTATACAGAAAATAACAACAATCCTATCACACTTCCCTGGGACCCTCCTTGTCCCTGATGAAAGGAAGATTAAGATGAACATCAACAAAAGCAAAACAAGGACAATGGAATGTAGTTGAATTAAATTAGCCAATGCTGAGATAATTAGATTAGGAAATGAGAAACTTAAAGTAGTAGACAAGTTTTGCTATTTGGGCAGCAAAATAACTGATGATGGCTAACATAGAGAGGATATAAAATATTGTTTCTGAAAAACAGAAGTTTGTTAAAATGAAATATAGATTTAAGTATCACGAAGTCTTTTCTGAAAGTACAAGGGGAAGTCAAAATGTAAAGAAACTTTTGCAATTTCTCACTGTGGCCTTGGCAACACTGCTAGTATCCAGGGCTGAAGAATTGTCATCCACAACAATTCTATGTAATGTGTCACTCTTATTCCCGCGTTAGTAGTCATATTGTAGCAGACTGTGAAACATGACAGCTCCATTGTCAATCTGCACCAAGGAGGAAATGAGGGCAGTGATTAGCCTTTTATTTACAGACGGTGTTAAACCTGCAGAAATTGTTCTTCGAATGCAAGAGCTTTATGATGACAGCTGTTTATCTCTAAGCAAGATCTACGAATGGATGGAATGCTTCAAACAGTGAAGAACTTATCTGTGTGTCGAAGAAAGATTGGGCAGGCCATCAACATCAACAACTGAAGACAATTTGGAAACACTGAGGGTATGGTTTTGTAAAATAGAGGAATAACAGTGGACGAAACTGACTATACTTTACAAATCAGTCATGGTTCGGCATATTCCATTTTACATGACAGGCTACATTTTTGGAAAATTTGTGCGAGGTGGGTACCGAATGAATTGTCAGTGCAGCTTAAGGCACAAAGGATGGACATCTCTCGTAAACATCTGACCCGTTATCATTGCAAGGGAGATGTATTTTTATAGCAAATTGTTACTGTACCCGTAACTTGGGTGCACCATCACAAACTGGAAGGTAAGGCTGCGAGCTTGGTTTGGAAAAATCCATCACCACCACAAGTTAAGAAATTTAAACGCCAACCATCAGCTGATAGGATTATGCAAACACTATTCTGAGACATGGAAATTGTGGTAGCACGCAAGAGGCCAAACTGTAAAAAATGTCGTGGAAAACTGTGAAAAGGTGTCATCCTACAGCTAGATAAAGCTCAGCCACATTTGTTCAAAGTGATGGCCAAAACAATAAAGAAGTTGGGATTCAAATTGCTGGAACACCTGTCAGACAGTCCAAACTTGCCTCCAACTGATTTCCATACATTTGGACCACTGAAGGAAGTGCTCAGGGGAAGAAGATTTTCAGCAGATTCAGAAGTTATTGATGTGGTGCAAAATTGCTTATATGTACAACCAAAAAACGTGTTTCTGACAGAATCAAAAAACATGTGAAATGTTGCACAAAGTGTGTTGAAATGCAGAGAGGTTATGTAAAGAAATAATGTATGTTTCGGTTTTCTATCATTAGAATAAAAATTATTTTTCCCAAAAGACCTTTTACTCGTATGGAGTGTAGCCCTGTATGGAAGTGATGACATGGACGATAAACAATTCAGACAAAAAGGGAATAGAAGCTTTTGAAATATAGTGCCACTGAAGATTAAATGTCACATAACTACTGAAGAGGTACTTAAACAGAACGGAGGAGAAATGAAATTCAAGGCACAACCTCACTAGAAGTTGGGATTGGTTGATAGGACACAATCTGAGACATCAAGGGAACACCAATTTAATACTGGAGGGAAGTGCATATGGCAGGGGGAGGAGGAGATAAACTGCAGGAGGAGACTAAGAAATGAATACACTAAGCAGACTCAGAAGGATGTAAGTGGCAGTAGTTGTTCCAAGACGAAGAGGCTTGCACAGGATAGAGTAATGTGACAAGCTGTATCATACCCTTCTTTGCATTCAAAACAACAACAAAAAAGTGGATATGATTTTGGTCCCCATTGGGATTTATTTCCTAGTGGGTTTTTTTTCTTTTTTTTATACGGTCTTTACTCCCATGCACACAGTAGATTAGAATGTTCAAGTTTATGCTTTCATTGTAAGTGGAAACTTTAGATGACAACGATTATTGTTATTATTATTATTATTATTATTATTATGTGTTTAAAGGGACAAAACTACTGTGTCATCAGTCCCTCCATTCCATGAGAGAAACACATGAAAAAGCAAAAAGTGAAAAAGTGGGGACTTGGCTGTTCCAACTATACAAGCAAGCCAAAAAGCATTATGGTAGTTGTAACACGACAGTTAAAAGAAAATTAAGGTAACCCAGGCAGCATCATGCACAAGAAGGTCTATAAAGGCACAAGAAGTTGATATCTCCCCCCCCCCCCCCCCCCCTCTCTCGGGAAATGTGACACACTCGTAGTGGCTGTTTCATCATCTGCAAGCATCTGAGGTAGTGAAATAGGTAAGCTGAGAGCGTGCTGCAGCAGCTTGGCCAGCAGGGCACAAACAACAAGAACATGCACGATCGTCAGCAGACTACCTAAGCTGCAGTGAGGAGGATCCTCCTGATGCAGAAGGAACTCTGGGCGAATCTCATGTGGGCGACACATAGTCGACAAAACACAATAGCATCTTTCTGAGGTGCCAGGAACGATGTATGCCACAGCTCAGTGGACCCCTTAATCATTTTTAACTTGTTTTGGGTTGTTGTAGCCTGCCATTCAAATTCCCAGAGCCTCACAATATTGCATCTAAGTTGCAATCTTAAGTCTGTGCCCAGTATTTCGACGTAGAAATGATCTCCTGTAGTTGTGGTTTTGGCTGGATGGTCGGCAAGTTCATTTCCTGGAATGCCTATGTAGCTCTGTGTCCAGATGAAGGTCACTCTAAGGTTATGCCTTTTAAGCAACTCATGGAACCGCTACAGATCAGGAAGTTTGTCATGGCCTGGGATTTGACGTACTGCAAAGCCAGAGATATGGCAACTGACTCTGCAGTGTGTACAATGCAGGCACTCGGCAGCAGGTGCTTCTCATGTTCCCTTGCATGTGCAAAAGCGTAACCAATCCTATCACTGACTTTTGATCCATCTGCGTAGATGCATACTGAGGATCGAACGAAAAGGAGTAAGAGAAGGGCAGGATCAGTGTCATTCTTGGGGCCACAAAAGAGGTTCATCCATATCACAGGACCAGGTACAGGCCATAGGAGGTGCTGAGAGGGAGACCTCGGAACACAGACTACAGGAGGCTGTTGGAGGTCCTTCAGTAGAGTACCAAGTCAGACTCCAGCTGATCTACCACTTTTGGGCAATGTGCAAACAATCTGAACTCTTGGTTATGGAGTTGAGTGACATGGGTGAGGTATCTGACAGACTATGACTACGTAATTACCCAGAAGCTGCTGTCGTCTAACCCACAGCTCTTGGACATCAGCTTCCACAATGCCCCAGTTGCGAACCACCCCCAGTTGCGAACCACACACCAATGTGGTTAACAGGGTCCAGCAAGCTCAATACGGACAGTGCTGCCAACCCATAAGCAACACATCCACAGTCAAAGTGGGATAACATCCGTGCTTTGTAAAATCTTAGAAAAACTATGCAGTCTGTGCCCTGTGAGGAGTTACTACAAAAAAGGCGAGCATTTAGCTTTTTCGTACAAGTTGCCTTGAGCCAGAGGACATGTGGCAGCTAAGTTAGCTTGCTGTCAAATAAAATACCTAAGAATTGAAAAGTTTCAATTACTTCAAGTAAATGGTTACCAAAGTAAATTTCTGGGCACAGGTGCACAATCCAGAATCGGCACAACTCGTGACTTTGCAGGAGAAAATTGACAGCTGTGATTC
This sequence comes from Schistocerca americana, assembly GCF_021461395.2. Classification (NCBI taxonomy): domain Eukaryota; kingdom Metazoa; phylum Arthropoda; class Insecta; order Orthoptera; family Acrididae; genus Schistocerca; species Schistocerca americana. The sequence continues at coordinate 824,093,658 of NC_060120.1, read as the reverse complement.
AGGGCTCATCCATGTACTCTTCAGGCAGTCCCCTGAAGTTTTCACAGTGATGAAGAGGTACAGTACAGGCAAAGATCATCCACATACAGCAACATAGAGACTGTGGGGCCACTGCATTTACAATACCACTGATGGCAATAGTGAACAGCATTACACTCAGAACTGCTCCCTGAGAGACTCCAGTATCCTGTACATATTGAATGCTGAGAGTCAAACTTGTCTGGACCAGAAAAGGTCTGAGAGATAGGAAATTCTGGATAAAAATGGGTAAACTGCCCTGGAAACCCCACTCATGCAGTGTAGATAGTATGTGATGTTGTCAGGTGGTATCATATTCCCTTTACAGCTCAAAGAACACAGCAATCAGATTTTTGGTGATCCACTAAAGCATTGCACAATGCAGATTCCAGATGAACCAGATGACATGTGGTGGACCGGAAAGGCCGAAAGTCACTCTGGAATCGTGATATATGCCCTCTGGCTTCAAGGTATCTACACAGATGGTGGTTGGCTATACGCTCCAATAGCTTACACAGCCCATTTATCAGAGAGATTGATCGATAGTTACTTAAAATATGTGGGTCCTTTCCTAGTTTCAGGACAGTTTCCCACCATTGATACAGAAATTCTCCTTCCTACCAAATACCATTAAAAAGCCCGAGGGTATGTTTCATGCTGTCATCACAAAGATGTTTCAGCATTTGGTTGTGGATTTTATTAGACCCAGGGGCCATATCCTGATACACTACCAAAGCATCGTGAAACTCCCATTCACCAAAAGAGACATTCTATGGCAGAGAACCATCTGGATAGAAGGATAGTGGGTGGTGCACGGTGTGATATTTCTGGGTCTGGAAATGGAAAATCTGTGGCAAGTACCTATGGGACCAAACTGCTGAGGTCATCGGTCCCTAGGCTTACACACTACTTTATCTAACTTAAAGTAACTTATGCTAAACACAACACAACACCACACACACACACACACACACACACACACACACACACACACACACACACACCAATACCCGAAGGCAGGCTCGAATCAGGTAATGAGGATGGTAATTGACAAGGAGACACTTTAGTGAAGTGTGTCGTAAAACATTCAGCGAGTACCACAAAAGGATCAGTGCAGATGTTACCAATGACAATGATACCAGAAAGGGCTGTAGGCGATGGTTGGCTGCAAATACGGTGAAGTTTAGTTCATACTCGGGACGATGAGGTGTGGGATCACAATAGATGATACATATTGCTTCCAACACTCCTGCTTCCTTTGCTTTAACAAACACTGTGCTTTCACCCAGAGTCTCTTGAATGCTATTAAATTATCGATAGAGGGGTGGCACTTGTGTCATTGAAGTGCCCTGCGCTGTTCCCTGATAGCCCTGGTTGTATCTTCCGACCACTATGGCACTGGTGGTCGTCAGAATGAGCTGGAGGAGCAGTGTATCGTTGCTGCGGCACCACAAATAATAATGTCTATAGTATCCTGTACTACTTTGTCGATTTCCATCGCATGACTGGCTGCAATAGCAGCTGCAGAGGAGAAAGCCTGCCAGTCAGCTTTCTGAAGCAACCAACGTGGAGCATGTACCAGATGTCTGTGCATGCAATGGGAGAGACTGATAGGAAAATGGTCGCTGTCACAAAGATTGCCATGGATGCATCATCGAATCAGGGGTAGTACAGTCTGTTCGCAAACTGTGGGATCAATAGTTGAGTATGTTATGTGTGCCAGACTGAAATGTGTTACAAATCCCGGTGTTGAGTAGGCAGACGTCCAATTCTGAAAGGAGGTATCTAGTACCCAGCCTTTATGAAACATATCATCACTGCACCACAGGGGATTATGGGCATTTAAGTCTCCCTAGTAGTAAGAAGAAGAAGAAGAAGAAGAAGAAGAAGAAGGGGGGCGGGGAGGAGGGAGGTAGCCGTTCCACTAACTCTAACAGCTCATGATAATGGAAAGAGGTCTGTCTGAAGGTAGATAAACATTAAATATTGTCATCCAAACTTGTAGACACTAATGGCCCTGGCCTCCAGTTCGGTGATTAGGGGTACATGCGCACTGAAAATATCAGACTGTATGAGGGTACAAACCCCAATGGACACACTTTTGAAATTAACATGATTGGTATAGAAAGGTTTGTAGTTATTCAGAACAGGGAGATGTGTTGCCGTAAGCTGTGTTTTCTGAAGTGCTATGCCAATTACGTAATAAGTAGCAAGTAAAAATGGAGTTCGGTCAGATGGTGATAGTAGCCATTACAGTTCCATTGAAGAAGCATTGGCGTCAGGTCTGAGAACGTGGTGAACGGCTAAGACGTGTATGATTACTTCACTACCAGGTCACAGTCCACCTGACTGTGTGATACATCATCAAGGTGCATATGCTCAACCTTTGCAGGGGTGGGGAGCTGAACATCCGAAGCCTCAGAAAATAATTTATCTTTCCGTTTATCCTTCTTATCCTTGTGAAATTTCAATTTCTGTGAAAATTTCCCATTTCATCATCTATAATTGAAGAGGACCATACTTTTCTTCAACCTGCAGCCTGTGGCTGCTGGTCCTTGTCTTGAGGGGAGGTTTGATTTTGTTATACTTTAGGGCACAAGAACAGCTCGGGCCATACGCACCCAAGTCAAAACTACAAAAAACAAAAACAGAGAGGAGTTAAAAAATCACTATACGTTGGTCCCAATTGACATAATAGAAGACAGTTGAAAAACGGCACATGGAAAATGGCTAAAAAAGACACCATACAGAAATGGAAGTGGAAACAAAGTTAAATGGCCTTCACCATATTGCTTTGGTGGATAAAAAGTAAAACACAGTCAACAGCTCACGCATAATCTTGAGGAGAGGGGCATCTTGACAGGTGATGACGTCAGAGGATGACTAGGCATCTCTGGCTGCACTGATGGTGTGTGAACCACCAGTGCTACAGGGATAGGGGGCATGGGAGCTGACATTCCTTCCCCCAACTGTGGGGTAGGCCCTGGAATACCATGACCAGGAGGGGTGTGCGAGACTTCGTCAACATACGAGGTACAGACTGGTGACAACAGTTGCAAAGTTTCAGACCACACCAGTCAGATGAAGTCTTGCGACTTTTTCTTAGCATCTTGATAAGACAGGCAAACAAGTGTTTTATTTTCTTGAATTTTCTTCTCCCTCTTAAACACTGAGCACTGCGATGAATGAGGATGATGTGGTTCGAGACAGTCAACACATTGAGGGGATTGGGCAAAAGATCGTGGGATGCCCGTCCACATACCTCACTGGAACAGCAGGACGACGTGCCCAAACCTCTAGGACCTACAAAACCTCATCAGACAAGGAAAACCATGACCTTAAACTTCATAAGCAAAATGTTGCCGTCGAAGGCCAGGATAAAATCTCCAATGTCCACTCTATTATCTTCGGGACCCTTCTGTATGTGGCAAACAAAATGGACTCCACAATGCAGCAGATAAATACACAGCTCTTCATCAGTTTGTAGCATAAGGCCCCAATGGAAGAAACACTTTGAATTCTATTGAGCTCATTATCATGAGCAATGTGTTGTTGTTGTTGTGGTCTTCAGTCCTGAGACTGGTTTGATGCAGCTCTCCATGCTACCCTATCCTGTGTAAGTTTCTTCATCTCCCAGTACGTACTGCAACCTACATCCTTCTGAATCTGCTTAGTGTATTCATCTCTTGGTCTCCCACTACGATTTTTACCCTCCAATGCTAAATTTGTGATCCCTTGATGCCTCAGAACATGTCCTACCAACCGGTCCCTTCTTCTTGTCAAGTTGTGCCACTAACTCCTCGTCTCCTCAATTCTATTCAATACCTCCTCATTAGTTATGTGATCTACCCATCTAATCTTCAGCATTCTTCTGTAGCACCACATTTCGAAAGCTTCTATTCTCTCCCTGTCCAAACTATTTATTGTCCATGTTTCACTTCCATACATGGCTACACTCCACAAAAATACTTTCAGAAACGACTTTCTGACACTTAAATCTATACTCAATGTTAACAAATTTCTCTTCTTCAGAAATGCTTTCCTTGCCATTGCCAGTCTACATTTTATATCTTCTCTACAACGACCATCATCAGTTATTTTGCTCCCCAAATAGGAAAACTCCTTTACTACTTTAAGTGTCTCACTTCCTAATCTAATTCCCTCAGCATCACCTGACTTAATTCGACTACATTCCATTAGCCTCGTTTTGCTTTTGTTGATCTTCATCTTATATCCTCCTTTCAAGACAATGTCCATTCCGTTCAACTGCTCTTCCAAGTCCTTTGCTGTCTCTGACAGAATTACAATGTCATCGGCAAACCTCAAAGTTTTTATTTCTTCTCCATGGATTTTAATACCTACTCTGAATTTTTCTTTTGTTTCCCTTACTGCTTGCTCAATATACAGCTTGAATAACATCGGGGATAGGTTACAACCCTGTCTCACCCCCTTCCCAAACACTGCTTCCCTTTCATGCCCCTCGACTCTTATAACTGCCATCTGGTTTCTGTACAAATTGTAAATAGCCTTTCGCTCTCTGTATTTTACCCCTGACACCTTTTGAATTTGGAAGAGAGTATTCCAGTCAACATTGTCAAAAGCTTTCGCTAAGTCTACAAATATTAGAAACGTAGGTTTGCCTTTCCTCATGAGCAATGGTGGCTGGTATATCTCCTATGTTTACACAGGCCTGAAGTGCCCATTAATGGTTGGCATGCAATGTTTTGATCAGCAAAGATCCATTTCTCAACTTTTCTAGTGCTGCAACCTCCCCAAACCAATTTTCAATATTTTCAAAGAGAAACAGTGGTCTCATTGTAGTGAAAGCTCTGCCGTCAGTTCAAGAACAAACCAAGAACTCAGCAAACTGTCTACTTCCATCTCTCCTTACCTGGCTCTCACCTTTAAGCATGTTCAAAGGCAGAAATGCCATAGGATTACAAACCTCTGCATTAAAATCACTGTTCCTGATATTGCTGTGTTGTACAGCCACTGTTAAGTTTGATCCATTTCATTGCAGATCATCTTCATTGATGCCACTCTCATCGGAGGCCCTCACCATGGGAGCCACCAAGGCAAGGCAAAGGCCACCTGGCATAGTACCTATTACCAAGTCCCAGGACTCCAAAGGTGATAGGCGCCTACTCCATGGCTGAAATGGGGATGTTACAGCTCAGGCATAGGCAGTGCGATTCCTGTATTGTCAGGGGGTTAACATCACGAGGGTTCATGACAACCCGACCACGATGGACCATGAGGTAGAGCCACTCAATTGATAAGTGCAAAAGATAACAGCACGTACTAGGAACCATTCTGGCATTAGTGATTTATTTCAGTCATGGGAAACTTAAATAAGGATGGGTAGATAGGAATTTGAGAAGCCTATTGCAAAAGTGAGTCCACACTACCTCACTTGACTTGCACACAGCACGAATATCAAGACGATGACATATTTCAACATTTGAAACAGATCAGAAGTATTGGAAAAAAAATGCAATTTAATCAGACAGAGTATCATGTAAAACTGTAAACCAGAATTTGGGGCAGAAGGTATGGTTTCATGTCCTTTAATATGAAGTAATTTCAATATTTATGAAGGGTTTTCATACTTCATAAGAAAACTTATAAAAGGATGAAAAAATAATAACTTTGAAATATTTCAGCAGTACATGTTGGTAATTTTGCTCGTGTCTAACTGAAACTCTTTGCATAAATCCCCACTAATAAATGCTGCTGCCATACCAACTACATAAAATTTAAATTTTTCCAAAATTTTCAGAACCCGACAACCATGCATGAGGATCTAAAGTCCCATAAGCTGCAAAGTATTGCCATACCACATTACCTTCAGCTGTTATATTCGTAAGCTCAAAACAGTTAAGATACAACATAATCACAGAACACCCTCCAACAGGAAGGAATGAGGCAGAAGCTTGGAAGAGAACGAACATTATGATCTTTGCTATTATCAAACTAAAGAGAAGTGTGTAATGATAGTGCATTTCTCAATATCTTGATAATTTTTTCCTCACACACGCTACTTGGTGCATAGTAAAGAAATCTCAGGAGACTAAGGAAACCTTAGTTTCAGAATGGTTTATTTATTTTTTTTTAATTGCAACATTAATAACTAATGTATACTGAGAGGGAATGTGATATTCGTTGAAAATTTTATTGTGCAAGTACACCTGCACATGAAAATAATTGTAACCCAGTCAAAGGTTTTATGAGCATGTCGTTACTGTGCATGTTTTGCAAAGATGAGATAGGAAGCTATGTTCAGTGGGTAGGCAACATTCTTTTTGAGGAACAATGTTGAGAAAACTTATAGAACCAGCACTGAAGCTGACTGCAGAATGATTCTACTGCCGCCAACATGCATTTCATGTATGGATCACGAAGATAAGACATGAGAAATTAGGGCTCATCTGGAGGAATACAGACGTCATTTCTCCCTTGCTCTATTTGTGAGGGGAACGGGAAAGGAAGTGACTAGTAGTGGCACAAAATACCTTCCACCATGCACAGCATGGTGGCTTGCTGAGCGTTTATGTACGTGTCATCGTAAATGTTTACAAGTTTACTGTTCAGGTGACAGCATGAAACCTCTGTCTTTGGTGAGCTGGGCTGAGGTCTTCGTTTATGGAAACTGTTATGAGCTGTAACAAAACCATTTATTAAAACAACTTTTTTTAAATTTTCTTGTGTTGTTTAGCTATTATTCAATTATCAGAACATCTGAATTTTAGAGATGTCGTTGCAGGCATGTCAGCAATATACAAGCTGAAGAGAATAGGGGCTAAGACAGAGCCTTGAGGAAGATCCTCATTCATTTTATTTGCGGGAGCACTCAACAGCGCTGCACACTTCCCGGCATCAAAAGGAAGAACGATTAGGGTTTCACATCCCATCGACAACAAGCTCAGACGGTTTCAAGTTTGGGGAAGGAAATCAGCTGTGCCCTGGCCAGCATTTGCCTGGAGCGATTACAGGAAACTGCAATAAACCTACATGAGAATGGTTGGATGTGGATTTATTTGAGCTGTCACCCTCCCAAATTTGAGTCTAGTGTGCTAACCATACCCCACCTTGCTCAATCCTGTCGTCAAAAAACAGTACATGTGTGCATGTGCAACCACCTGGTAGCAACAAATGATAGTGATCTCTATGAGATTGCAGGATGGACCATTTCATCAGATACGGAACTAGCAAGCAGTCACATGTTAAGAGGACTACAAAGCCCCATTTTGGGTGTTCCTCTGAAATACCTATACAAGGTGATTAAATTTTAAGTATATTTTTAATGTCCGTTATGTACCTTCTCCAGATGAATCATAAAGATCATTATGTTCTTCAATTGTTTGTTTCGAGCAATCATCCTTGAATGCAACCGACTGGAATGCAGATAACCACAGCATCATTTCACTTTCATTGACAGCTGCAAAATGGTATGTAACAGTCTTCGTAACAACCTGTAAATAAACATTGTTTTAAGGAAAGAATTTGTGAACTCATCAGTCAATATAAAATGTGGACTTACAATTTACACTTACAATGAAACTATTGGGGTGGTGCTTCTGTACATCTTGTGTAATTTTCACACAATTTTCAAGAGTAATAATTCGATCAGACAAATTCTTCGTAACATCTTCCTCACTGTCAAATACTTCAAGTCTTTCTATCCCATGTTTGCTAGCCCTGAATAGCTGGCAATACTTCTTGTGCCAAGTTTTCTGAAAAGATAAAATGTGTTGTTACAATGCATGATACGCAATCATTGTAAAGACATTAAAACCAACAAATAAAGCAAGACAATAGAAATAAATTGCTCTTATGACAGCAAATCAGTGATAGATTTCTAATCTTCTTACTTCACTACATCTAGTCTCTGTAGGCTGTTAACAGTCACAGTAATTAACACTACGTGGGGCAGGGGAGGTCTTTTCAGTCACTGAAACAGGAAAACTGCATAACAGCAGACAACAGCCTTTTATTTTTTAATTAATCTATCTTTGAGAACTTCACGACAAACACTTAGAGAGAATGTACATAGCTTACAAGATAAGCTGAAGACTGACCTGACAACAGAGTAAAGCACTGACCTGATAACAGAGGAAGTACCGAATTCCCATACTACATACGGTGCATCAATCTTATGTTACATTTCAAACATCACCTATTAACACTACAGCCACAATGTTTTTTGTGTTCAATAGGGGTAAATCGCTAAAGTCTACAACAGAAGCTCTGTCAATGACAGAACTTTTCGTGTACAGTTGGCAACACAGCTGTTTTGTGTAGTCAATGGAAAGATAGTTTGAGGTAACCAATGAAAGCGAGGAAAAGCAAGAGGTGAGAGGTAGAGGGGGGGGGGGGGGGGGGGGAGATTAGTGTTTAATGTCCCATCACCAACAAGGTCATTACAGACTGAGCACAAGCTTGGATTGGGGAAGGATGGATAAGGAAATCTGCTATGCCCTTTCACAGGAACCATCCCAGAATTTGCCTTACGTGATTTAGAGAAATCACACAAAAACTAATTCTGGATGGCCAGATGCAGGTTTGAACTTTTGTCCTACTGAATGCGAGTCCAGTGCGCTAGCCACTGCACCACCTCGCTGGGCAAATGCAAGAAATATGGTGAGTAGCAAAAATGAACCATTTAACAATTTTTGCAAAATATTCATGGTTGTGCCAGTTCATGAAAAGTTGCCCTAAACTGCAATACATTTTTATTTAGCTTTTAACGCACACTGTGGTGAAACCCAAGGTTTAAGTTAGGTTTCAAGGTAACAATTCTGTTGTGAGATGGCAAAGCCAACAAACGTGATGATGTACCAACGAGTTCAGCTGCAGTTACTGCAGTCTTGTTTACCAGTATCTTCCATAGCAGATTACTCTTAATAATGGAACACAATGTTTCTGGCCTTCATTTTCGAAGTATCTGACAAATACTAGAGTAGTAATGCTCGACATGGAAGTACCCTATCTGAGTCATACTGCTGAAAGAAATTCCTAGAGTCACATTGAGGGATATCATATTAAGTTAAATCTTACCGGAACGTCTGACGGAATGAGGGCTTATAAAATCGGTTGACTGTGATCTCCAGGATGGCGATTTTAAGATCTGAATCTCCCATAGTAATGTTCAAGAGAAGTTGAAAATTCAACAAGACATCTATTGGCATAGTATTATTTTGTGTGCATTTAGTTACACGGTAACAACTCATACACATGTTTGACTATTTGACACGAATAAACCATGACTGAAATGGTGATCCATAAAACTCTTCCTGCACATCATTTAATGACCACTGCAAGGCAATGCTTGGGAGCAGTGTTATAACTCTGTGAGCCTGTATTTGCTTGGACCCTATTATTCAAATCTATGTTTCATCAACATTTTCATTTTCATTCAAAGAACTGCAAACTGTAAATCGGAAAATTATTCATGTCTGGCAATAAATTCTTTTCCTCTCTCAGTCAACAGCAGGAAATTTCATAGCTTTGACAACAATGATTCTCCTTTGACATATTACATTCACTTTCTAAAAGGATTTCTTATGTTAATGATGTCAGCAAATTTTGAATGTAATTCAATCACATTTTGCAGAGTTTTTGAATATATCCACCTTCTCTCTGTTCCACAAATTGGCTCTGGTTGTATGGGTCTTTTAATTTTATGCCACTGAAATATTCAACTAACAACAAATCTACTTGCAGAATCAGAGTCAATCTTACACACAAGTTTACAAATCAAGATACTCTTTTCTTTCTTCATTCTGTAAAATGCACAATTTAAATTAGCATTGGTGCAAACATCAAATGAAGTTCTGTTAGAGTAAATAATCAGTGAACTTGAGAAGCAGGCAGCACAAGTGATGACAAATAAAATTTTTTTCTTCAGAGTGGGAGCAATATGATATATACTTACATATAACACACAAGGCTCAATGATATTTGACGTCCAACTCTTGCAATACAGTCAACATAAATAAACATGCTATTATCAGAAATTAATTAGTTTTTAGACTCACCATAATTTCTATTTATCCACACTTACCTATTTCCTCAGATGAGGGACAACTTACACAAGCAAAGAGCACTAAAAAGTCAAACAAACTCAACATTTAGGAATTACGCTTTCTAGTATTATCACAAAATGTCAGTGCTCCTTCTAATTCACTCAACTATTAATTTTATCAGACTGATCTTGGGAAATAACATAATATCATATCAAGACGTAGGCACTGGGAGTAAAATGTAATTTATCTCAATTACAAGTTGGTCCTACTCCTCTTCACCTAGAATATCAATCAGTAAAATCTGTGTGGGAAGATACAAAAGACAGAAAAATAACTGACACCTCCAGTGCAATGAATAATGCACAGCATTTCTCCATTTTAATGTTATCCCTACATTTCCTTTTACAGGTTGTTAGGTATCAGCTCATCTCAGTGCAGATGTCCAAAGATAGCATGCATTAATCCACCTCAGGTAGACCCAATTACTTTGCACAGTATTTTTATGAGTTTTATGAACAATGTTCATAGTACTGTCATACAAAGAAACAAATGAAAAAAAAAAAGTTTTTGAAAATAATAAACCAGTTTAAAAACGTACATTCATTCACATTTGGTGTACAATCAATTAAGTTTTCATTCGGATATTGTCAGAAGAACTACACATCACTCACATCTTCATTTTAAAAAATCAGCAGCAGTTCTGCTAATATTCTGTCTCTAATGGGCTCAATGCAACATAAAACAATGGCTATCAAACTGGAAATCTGGTAATGTTTGAGGGCAAAATGGTCTCTTTAATAATATACTTGTGATAATACTTACAATAATGTTTAATGCAGAACAAACTAGTATAATATACAAGGTCTCCAAATTTACCTATGTGCTCCTACTCAAAAATCTCATATGTATAGTGTATTTAATGAATAATGGTGTAAAATGTTCGTAGTATCTATGATGATTGAAAGAAACTGCTAGTTACATACAGAACACCTAATACAATAAGGAAACATGAATAGAAAGTAAACGTTGGTACCGAATATTTAATAGTTTATATGCGGCACTACTTTCTCAACAAGAAGTATGAACTTTCATGCGACGTTGTACTAAATTCCGCCGCAGAACCTGAAAGGTCTCTCAAATTTCCAACCCAACTTCGTATTTTTATTCTACTATCGTAAACTTTTCGTATAATTATTTGTAGTAACGCCAGTATTTTCAGATCTATCGCCGCGACAAAATATCAGTAATTCTGTTGCATTTAAGTCATCAATAACTAGGTACTGTCATTCAAATTAAATATCTTCCTCAATAACTCATCTAAATTCTAGGCGAGTGTGACACACTGGATGCAAACAAAGGATGATGTTCAGTCACGTTATTTACATATGAAACCTAACCTCCCAGTACGGAAGACTGACAAATAAATAGTCATAACTAACGTAAATATGCCATTCAAATTACGTCAACATTTCTGTTACCTTGAGCTGTCCCAAGACTCCTTGAGGAGGGAACAACAAAAATCCCTCCTTGTACGGCTTTTCAACATCCATAGGAAACTCTTATTTGAAAGCATGTCATTTGCAGGCAGTCTCTCTTACTTCTTTACACAGTCACTGCTTGAACACATAACACTGACAAATACATCCGTCACCTGTATCTTATCAAAACAAATATCTTCCTACACCGCACCACAATTGCTTACACAATTACTTTAATCGCACATGTAACTCCAAAGACATACTGCTCTACAGCCAAAGATCATACATGTACGATCTTAGGCAAAACACAGTTTGGCGGGCTGTTTAGAGTGTGCTGATATATTACAATCTACATCTACATGCTTATCTGCAAACCACAGTGAAGTGCATGGCAGGGGGTAGTTTATCATACCAAGTATTAGGAATTTGTCTCGTTCCATTCGCTATGGAGCAAGGGCAGCACGATTACTTAAAAGCCGCTGTGTGTACGGCACTGTAATTCGTCTAATCTTGTGTTCACGGTCCCTTCGCGAGCAATATGTAGATGGTTAAAATGTATTGCAAAATTCTTCACAGCTTCAAGGTGGTTTATGAACAGATTAAAGTTACCTGTAGGTGGTTGATATACACTTAATTTTATGAAGGACTTTTTCTGAAATTCTACTTCTGTTGCACATGCTTCCATATGCTGTTCTAGGCAAAATTTTTGAATGCCGATGTTCCTAAATTTGTAGCAGTTCCTGATGAGTGTGGCAGCTCCTCCTTTCTCCATTTCTGCTCTACAAAAGTGCGATGCTTACCTAAATCCTGTACCACTTAAAAGTTCTATAGCAGTGATCACATGATGTTCAGAGAGGCAGACTGTGTCAGCTATGCAGATAATTAATTCATTAATTTTATTTCTCAATCATCGAATATTTTGATGCAATAAAGACAGCCGACATTTCGCATTGACTGAGTTAAAATTGGGTAGAGTTGAAATTTCTGCTGATTGTTGAAAGTTCTTAACCAACAACTGTTTATGCTAATGTAATAAGCTACAATTACGTTTTTTTTGGTTTCTCTCTCAAACTGAAGGTTTGTATCAATCCTAACCTTTCTTAAAACTTGGTTTCTTTCTGTCATCCCTACCCTAAAAATGGTTCTTTTCTGAACCCTACAACCACCGGTATTTTATCACTTGAAACAGTGCCTCCCCTTTAACTTTCCTGCTATTTTCCTAGGCAGTTTACCCTTCCCTTTACTGTTCAGGTGAAGGCCATGCTTGTATAATCCCACCTACTGAGAGAATCAACAGGAACCACACCGATGTGTGACCCTGCACCTGACATAAGCAGTCATTCCAACTCAAAATTAACTCTCTTGACAGAAGAGTTCAAATGAGGTCGGTCATGGCGCCCAAGAACAGATACAAACTCAACACTAGTGTGTTTCAATGCTGGTGCAATCTTTGCCAGGTCACACTCTATACTGTACCCAGGATCTCTGCCAATACTATTACCTGGTCCGCCCACTATAACCGTGGTGTCTTCTTTAGTGAAATCTTTGCAAAGTGATCCTAAATCCTCTGCCACCTTTTCCAGACCAACACTAGGTTTAAAATAATTCGTGACCTGCTATTCTGATCCTAGCTCATCCCGCAAAAGTTGGCCAACACCTCTTCTACGGGAACTACTTAACAACAACACTTTCTTTCTCTTTACTGATTTCCCTGCTTTCTTACTTTTCAATTTGCTGCTGAAAGTTTGTTGTGCCCTGTCTACATCTGCAACTGCTTGAGGCTCGCCAGCTTCTAACTGAAGCAACAGGTCAAATCTATTTTCCACATTCACCACGAAGCTGTCAGACAAAGTGCTAGGCCTGTTCCTCCTATTGCCTGTTGCCACTTCCCACCTCTCTTTACCCTTCTCCCTCCTTAACCTCTCAAGATCTCCCCTGGCCTCGTCTAACTCAGCCTGAATGGCGGCAGTTTTCCCCTCCTGTTCTAGTATCTTCCTATCTCTACTACATATCCTAAAAAACTACTGATGAGTCTCATTTACCTCCTCTATTCCCACATCACTACAATCACCCACGTGGGAAAAACTACAGCACCTGGCACACCAAAGCCCCGACCTAACAATTCTACAGCAAGTCAAGCACTTTTAACTCATGATAAACGTAAGAGTTTATTAAGAATAAGTCAGTTAAATTACAGATAAACGCGAAAATATGATTCCACAAATTTGGCCTACACGCAACTGTACATAAACAAAAACAACAGTGCAAAGTTTCTGAAACAACAACTTAAACTTTACGCTACTTTCCGGAAATGTGAGTTAAATAATGAAGAGGTACGCTGCAGTTAAATTGCTGGAGAGAGCAAAGAACAATTAAACGAAACTCTATAAATTTTCTGCTGCGAAACATGAACAGAAAATACGACTGTAACCCGACTGTATGATCTTTTCGCGTTTTCTGCTATATTACGTAAAGAAAAGTGAAATCTTTAATGGTACGCCTAAAAGCGCTCTAATACACCAATTTACCACGTAATCAGTTCTAAACTAAATGTTATTATAATCTCAAATTACTTATATTTACGAGAACACCAAAACCCGTGTTAGTCGCCTGACTGCAGCAATCTCCTTTTAAGACTAACAGCATTTTCCTTGTGCCTATGCTCCCAATGAGTGAAAATCTGGCACCTGCTTTCCCTAAGATTGAGTCAGTGTGATCATTCGGTCTGATATCCCCACAAATTGTTATACCACGGTATTTGTATGATTTAATCGAATCAGCTGTGGCTTGGATGTGTATATTTTATGAAGTTAACGAATTTCCTCTTCTTGGATCAGCTTAAAATATAATATGGATTTCCACAGGACGTCATGTGAAAAGCACGAGTCGAGTTTTCAGAACCAATCGAGGTTGGCGTAACTGTGATCACATTTGACTTCAGAAAATATTTTAAGATTCTACAACAAATGGATGTTAATGTGTTAATGGTATTGAAAGGTAGTTTTGTGGATCACTTCTGCTTACATTCTTGTAAAAAAGATGCATATATTCTTGCAGTCCTACAACTATTAAGGTGACGAGGGTGGTTATCTCAACTGCGTCTGGAGACTAAATTTGGAGCTATTGACAGCGTTTGAATTTAACCACAATGTTTCTGATTTGACTGAGAGAGTTTCGATGAGAGCCTACTACGACAGTCATTATGGGATCACTAATTAACTGCCCCTTCGACATCAAAAGCCGTTTCATTCAGTGTCTCTCGGACAATAGCCCTATGCTTTGTTTTGCACATGTAGAGCAGTTAGTTTCTGTTTCTTTAGAGGTTTCTTTGCAGTTACTGTATATTGTAGAGGGACACTCGCATCGTGAAGTGTTCTGATTACTAGATGCTGTATCTGTCCAGTGCTTGATCAGTTGTTCTTTTAAATGTAAGCCATACTTCCTCTACAGGATCCTGCCCAGAACTTAATTTTGTAGTTCCTCTTTGGGATGTAGCACAACAGTCTCTTCACGTAACTTATTGAACATGTAAATATTTCTACTTTTTTTAATTGTCTTTCGAACTTTAGTAAGAGTTTTTTATGTGACTGTCTCACGGTCACATGCAGCTTCAACTCTTCTTTGATTTAAGTTTATTGTCAGATACACTGCCTCCACTTCCCACCATCCTAATCTGCTTAATTTCCTCCAAAAATCTCACTGCTGCCTGTCTGTCTGAAACATTACAAGAGCTTCTACATAACTTTTCAGCAGTGCTTCGAACTCGGATACTTTGTTGTGAATGATTCAGCACTTGGTAACTGGGATTTTAAGCCTCATCAGTGAGGGTTACTTCCTTGGGTCTCACACTAATGCTTTCAGGTCTCGTACAGCTACCATTATCTGGAGTGGATGGATAGTCGCATAATCTAAAAAAAACCTTGTCTACACTCCACACATAGTGTGCTGTCTAGCCTCTGATGTGTAGTGCTTCGCTGAGCCACTTGGGGGAGGGGGGGGGGCGGCGACACAGTTCTCAAACCTATGACATAAGGTCAGGCCTAGCTTTAAAGCCTCTGGTTCAGTCGTTTCACTTGTCTCAGTCCGAACGGACCACATTAGGTTTTAGGGTAATGCTGCAGATCGTGAGCTTCCTTGAAATTCCGTTATAGTGGGGTGTACATAAGAAGGCAGATAGTGGAGCGATATGCAATGGGAAGTAGCAGTGTACCATGAGACACAGCCAATCACATCATTTTGTCACATCTGTTTAATCACTGCAATGTTTTTGAAAATGTAGTCCAGCTGCCAAGTTTGAGATAATTCCATCAACTCTGGGTGCAACTGGTTTTACATTTCAAATGCAGTATAGAAGCAGTACTTTTAGTATAATAATAAATTAATTATATTCCACACATCTATGGATAGTGGTCTCTGTGATATGGGAATAGATCAAAGCAGTACATTAATTTAAGTGCAAGACAATGAAATAACTAAATACTAAAAAATTATGGTATTATAGTGCTAATTATAATTATAAAATAACATAAAACATTACATTTAAGAGTTTCTGAACAAATTTTCTTCAGTGGTGCAGAATGAGTTGCCCAATAGAATTTTCTTTAATTCAGTCTTAAACTCCACCAAATTATCAATCCGCCTAAGTGTGTAACATTTTCTGTCAAGAATGGCAGACATTGAGCTAGATGTTGCAGTGGTTAGCGCACTGGACTAGCATTCGAGAGGATGACAGTTCAAATCCACGTCCAGCCATCCTGATTTAAGTTTACTGTGATTTCCCTAAACCACTTCAGGCAAATACTTGGATGGTTCCTTTGAAAGGGCAAGGCCGACTTCCTTCCCCATCCTCCCCTAGCCCAATGGGACTGAATAACCGCGCTGTTTGGTCCCCTCTCCAAAACCAACCAACCAATGACAAACAGCTTATGGTGGCACAATTAGTAATGTAGTACTTTTGAGGATCATGCACATGAGCGTTGGAATTCAGCTATGCATCACAATCGATGTCACTGCAATCATTCATGGACCTTGGCCTCACCACACAGGAGTGATTTGTCAAGCCATTTAACCCAGAATTACAAACACCACTGTGTTGAGACATCCTATTATGAACTGCTAAGTTTAGCATCAGAGGCACTTTATCTCTGTATCTCCACGAATGTTTGCAGAAATATAAATTTAAAAAATTGGCAAGTATAGTTTATTATACTTATTTTGAAACTCATTTCATGGTAACTGCAGATTATTTTATAAAATATATTACATTTTTCACTTATACCATGTGTGATGTGTACATCATTTCAGTCTGCCAATACAATTCATTTTTCATTTATTAGTCCACAGTTCCTTTCTCATTCATTAATCTTGTAGTTTAGCTGCAAGCATTTATGTAATTTGTTCTGCAGTCTCGACATGCCCACGAAATGTTGTCAGTAGTCCCTCTGCTGATTGCCATAAGTCTTGTTATAAAGTGTATGAGGGAGAGTTAAATTGCATGAAATGACAGGGTACTTGGTTTAGCTGTATAACGGATTTGTTTTAAACATTTCAACTAAAATAGCCACTTAATGTTACAGTACCTAATACAGTGTCATTGTTCATACATTTGCATGACTTCTTAATATAAATGGTAATTCTAGCCTCAGCATCACTACTCAAAGTGATTCGTGATCACAGAATAACTCTAAATTCTAAAGCAAAGTTCTTACTCAACATGGAGAAAATAAAACAAAACATAACTACACAATGTTGCTTAACAAAAAGGCAGACAAGTTGCGAGCAGGCAGCCATGTTGGCACACATAGGATGTGATTCATCAGACTGCATGAGAAATCGATGCAATCAACAAATGTCTCTGCAATTTGCCTACACAATTGCAATCTCCAGACAGATCATATGATATAGCAATGGATTGCTATGATCAGTCACTCATGGATGGGACCCTTTAAGTGACCTGTTTTGGTAATATAATCATTTTGTCAGCACAAACAGAGATAGATATGATTTTGGCCTGAGCACAAAAAAAATCTAAGTGATGAATAATGCTTTTATTTATATGTACTGTATGTTGTTTCCAGTTCCACAGTCACTGCATTCTCAGTTTAATTGAAATGTTAACTGCATCAATCCATTCAAGTACAGAGAATTACAAATCAAAAGTTCAGTCTGTTGTATATAGCATGAACATATAAAATCAAGAAGATGCACTACTTCTTGAATTAAAAAATCTTTTGTCTGAATATCAGACTAAACCTTATTAACAATTATGATAATATGTAGTAGGCCACACTTCTGGTGAGGAATACCTTTTGTGCAAATCATTAAGAGAAATCCAATCAAAATATCATATTATACATATTGCATTGATAAAAACAGACACCATTACTGCATATCTATTGTGATAGTTCATTGTAGAAGTTTTCAGGTGCAAACTATCAGTCTATTCTTAATGGAAAAACACTAATTATGTTGTTGCATATTTTGCAAAAAACTGATTTAATCTTAATAAAGTACTAAAGTCATATAACTTCATTGACATTCAGGAACAACAAATCTTTGTCAGGACATTTTGGCTCTGTCGCAGTCGACAGGATCTTTGAACAAGGTGATAGTCTTGACTGCACAATAGATTTATTAGTTATGGTTTTCCAACTGTAACAGGAGCTTGCACTGTTCTATTTATTATCGAATGGAGCATACTTCAAGGCTCAATCACTGAATCCTGAAATTCCTCTACAACTTTAATGAACTGTAACTGTATTTTATCCAAATGTAACATCTTTAAATCTTTAACATCAACCTGAGATTATTTATTTATTTGGTCCTTGTTTAATAGGTACTGCTGCTACATATAGGTGTATCGCTATACATTTTTAATTAATTTCTGCATTTTTAATGTTTGAGAATAAAGGCATGCACATTTGTAACTTTTTATATGCACTGCCCCAGAATCGTTAATATCTGAGGAAACGGTAATCAGCTAAAAGTACCAATAAAACATCCATACTACATTGCATAATTTGATTATTAATTAAATATGTCTGGTATTTTCAGTTTTTTTCTTAAGATATCTATTTCACATTCGAGAATTCTCTGAAGTTCGTGTATGTAACTGCACACCATATCTCTATTACTTCGTCTCTTCCTTATTACTGCGAATGCATCTCGTTTATCTGTGATAAGGCAGCTATTAGTACCCATTTATGAGGTCTTTAAATGACAATGACTGCTCACCTTAAGATAGTGATATCATTCACAGGGAAGATGTGGCCTAGGAAAAAGTTTTGAAACTCATCATGGGGCCTGAGCCAGACTCTTATTTAGAGATGTGACAAAATCATAAGATACTGGACTGGCATTTGTGAAAATGACAGTTCAAATGATCATCTGACCTCCCAAATTTAACTTCTACAACTTCCCCAAACAGATCAAGATCAACTCTGGGATGATTCAACGGATGAGGACATGGCCAGTTTCCATTGCCATCCTTCATTAATTCGAGCTTGTACCATTCTCGACTGCCCTTGCCATTAACAGGATGTCAGACCCTAATAATCTCTGTAATTCATATCTGCGCTCATAAGTCAGGTTTCTGTTCTCTGCGGTTTCCCTAAATCATTTCAGTCCAACTTAGGGATGGTTCATTTGAACAGATTGCTGCTACATCTTTGTCCAAATGAATCAATGGTCTGATTATAGTGACATCTTCCTCGGTGAGATGTTGGACCTTAACTTTCCTTGCTTCCTTCGTACTGACAGTTGAAGTCAAAATATTCCAGATACAGCAACAGACAATGGCCTTCTAAAGTGGTGTAATCGTATCTATCGCTAGATGTCAATACATACGCTTTACTCTAAGAAATTTTTAATTGAAGTCCTAGAAGGTTTATGTGGTATTTTGTAATGTAAATTGGTTTCTCGACATCCCATGAATGATGTACGATAACGACATAAGTGCAGAATTTGTGCTTGGGCGCAAAACTGTCTATTTCCACTACTTCACTTACGACTAAAGTGATATGACACGAATATCTGCGAGACCCAGGAGTACCGACTAATTGGGAAGGCTCTCCCTATCCTTTGCGCCCGCAGGCACAATTCTTCCGCGAAGTATGAGAGCTGTGTACGTAAATGTATTTGTTATGTGTAGGTGATTTTAATGGATATGTGCGTGTCATGATCGTGTTACAGATGAGATAGCAGACAGTGAATGAAACCCAGTGCAGGCACGTAGCCTGCTCCTCTCAAAGAATACCAAGGAGGCCACTGAGCTTAAAGTCACCAGCCGACGGACGGATCACCATCCAAAAAATGGCTCTGAGCACTATGGGACTTAACTTCTGAGGTCATCAGTCCCCTAGAACTTAGAACTACTTAAACCTAACTAACCTAAGGACAGCACACATTCATGCCCGAGGCAGAATTCGAACCTGCGACCGTAGTGGTCGCGCGGTTCCAGACTGTAGACCTAGAACCGCTCGACCAAACCGGCCGGCTGATCACCATCAATAGTGTCATGCCCTTATTCCATGAAACACTGCGGAGAGGTTTGGAATTTAATCCACGACATTCCCACAAAGACTGGTGATCTGGCACTTTAGGCACCACCCTTCCTGTCTCTTCTGCCGTAAAGGCAAAGGAAAAACAGTCAACAGAGTGTGGCCTACCCGGACGGTCACCCATACAAGTACTGGCTACTCCCGACGGTGCCTACCTTCGGTGATCTGACGGGAACCAGTGTATCATCTTCAGTAGATGTATAAGTATGGCAATTAGATATCGAAACTGCACGCCATCTGAACTTGAAAGTTGTGGGAGGTTTTTGATACTGGATTACAGCTTACCTTGACGACAGCATCGTGCATTTATCTTGGTTCTCCGTTTAAGTTCAGGTGTTATACAGTTTTTGTGCAAGCTAATATTGAGCAGTCACGCCGAAACCATGGTGAACCAAACAGACGAGAAGCAAACAATTTTAAATTCATTCTCCAATTAAACATAAAACATATATCCAGCGAAAAAATAGATTTCTGAAGCGTTTGGTGATAATACAGTATTAATGTAAAAGTGTTCGAATTACAGAAATTATATTCTTAGGCTCGATCCTAGTTAACATGTGACTGTAGGAAGTGACGAAACGATTCAGGAAACCAACAAAGTTATGGAGGAAGAGGGGCATCTGAGCATGTGGCTGATCGAGCATGTTGAACACTAACGAATAGTTGTTAAGATCAGTTATACGTCAGAATGGCCAACTACCATGAGAAAGCACTGGATGCGATATTGGTCGTCAGCTACTGAGCCTATGCAGTGCATTTACCCTTCCAGACATGGATTCATGACGCCCTATTTTCAGATCGGTGGCGATTCGAATGAGAATAGACCGTCAGTTGGCTCTTCATGGCTCTGCAGAAGCGACGTGACACCTATTCCCCAAACGCTTGTGGCTATCCTCGCAGCAGTTTACACATGTAGAAACATTGTTTCTCTGATAATGAAGATCCATGGTAGACATTATAGTACTCGGAAATCGGATCCTCATTGTTCTCTGATGTCCTACGACCTTGAAAAATAAACCTGATACTTGTTGTAATGTTGATTGCGTTTGCTTAAACTTATGGCTTGACTTTTTCGGGTTCATAAACATTTTATTTTTATCTGTTATTACTTTTATGTTGTAATTTCATGTACTGACACGTCGCATGACCTTGGAGATTTGCCCCTCAATTTGGTTCTATTGGACTTGACATGTAAATAAATAAAAAAAAATGCAATGTGTCCTACAGCGATTTTCATACCACGTTCAAAGTAACCCAACTTGCGACGTGCTGCTATCGTGTCCACATCGCACCATGAGTCGCATCTAGCCACAACATTCGAGCATCATACGTGGTACACATTCAAATGGGCCAATCCTTCCTG
Source organism: Schistocerca americana (assembly GCF_021461395.2). Classification (NCBI taxonomy): domain Eukaryota; kingdom Metazoa; phylum Arthropoda; class Insecta; order Orthoptera; family Acrididae; genus Schistocerca; species Schistocerca americana. The sequence goes on along the minus strand of NC_060120.1, from coordinate 824,072,216 downwards.
TCACTTTTGTCACTCAGTTTATATGATACCTTGAACATGACTAAACAGCAATGCGTCATGTCTGGCACCATAAAGTCACAATGGATGCAGGTAGTATCAGTGGCCTCCCCAGGATTCAGTATTAGGTCGTACAATCTTTTAATTGTATGTAAATGATGTGTCATCAGTTCGGTCCCACTGCAAATGCCACATGTACGCTGATGACCTCCAGGTGTATCCAAATGTAAAACCAATAAACCTGAAGACAGCTATCGGAAATATCAGCATCGACCAGTGTGGACTATGAAAATGGGCACAGGATATAGGGTTAAACGTCAACCCACCCAAAATCCAAGCGGTACTGATTGGTCATTCTAGGCTTATTGGCCCGAAATACGAGAATTCCTACCGTCTTCAATCCTAAGTGGGACAAATATCAAATTCTAGGGGTACTAATAGATGAAAATGTAAACTCAACTGAGCACGTAACTGCAGTGTGCAATAAGGCATCAGTATCTCTCCATGTCGTACAAAAATAAAAAATCTCTTCCCTCTTGACCTGAAAAAGAAACTTGTACAAACATTTATACGATGAGCGTTCAAGAAGTAATGCTGCACACTTTTTTTTCTCGGCCAGTTTCGGTGGAAGAATGCGGAGTTCATTATGGGACATCGTGGAATATACCAGCCTCAGCCCCTATACTTTCACGAAGTTCCGAAAGGTGGTGGCCCTATACGTAGCCTTCAAAATGGCGCCTGTAATACAAGTGCGTTCTAAGCAGAGCGCTGTCTTTGTGTTTGTTTTGGCGGGAAACCAGAGCATCCCAGATATTCATAGGCGCCTGCAGACTATCTTCGGACAACTTGCATATACAAAAGCACGGTGACTCGTTGAGCGAGGCATGTGTCATCATCGTAGCGAGGTCGCACAAACCTGCCCGATCTCTCGCGTACCGGCCGGCCGAACACAGCTGTGACTCCTGCAATGTTGGAAGGTGTCAACACTCTCATTCGAGGTGACCGACGGATCACAATCAGACACCTCGCTGTGCAACTGGACGTCTCTGTTGGTAATACTGACGGACTCGTCCACCAGTTGGCGTACTCAAAGATGTGTGCCCGCTAAGTTCCATACCGCCTAACAAAAGACCATAGAGAGCAACGAAGAACCATCTGAGCGGGATTGCTTGCGCGTTACGGGGCTGATCATGACCATTTCTTGTCGAACATTGTCACAGGCCATGAAACATCAGCTCGTCACGTCGAACCGGAAACGCAACGTCAGTCCATGGAGTTGCGCCACACTACCTCTCCTCCGAAGGAAACGTTCAGAGCCGCACACTCAGTCGGTAAAGTCATGGCGACGGTCTTCTGAAACTGTGAAGAGCTCATTCTGTTTGATGTCCGCCCTTCTGGTGCAACGATCAACTCTGACATGTATCGCGCTAGAAGAAACGACTTCAGCGTGTTCGTCGCCATAGACATGCAAGCGAACGTCTTCTCCATGACAACGCAAGGCCTCACACAAATCTGGGCACCCGAGTGGAGCTCACAAAACTTCATTGGACCGTTCTTCCCCATCCACCCTACCGCCCGGATCTCGCACATTCCGACTTCCACCTGTTTGACCCAATGATAGATGCACTCCGTTGGAGGCAGTTCAAAATGGTTCAAATGGCTCTGAGCACTATGAGACTTAACGTCTGAGGTCATCAGTCGCCTAGAACTTCTACTTAAACCTAACTAACCTAAGAAAATCACACACATCCATGCTCGAGGCAGGATTCGAACCTGCGACCGTGCGGGAGGCAGTATTTGGGTGATGGGTAGGTTATTGATGCAGCAAGACATTGGCTCCGATGTCAGCTAGCAGAGCGACACCATTCGGGCATACAGGTGGGTTAAGGCCTCCTCATCGAGCAGAAATTATTTTGAAAAATAGGAGTTGGTAGCCAAAAGAGTGGGGAATAATGCGATGTATTGGAATCGCGAATAAAACCAGCCCGCTTACAGAAAAAAATGTGTTACATTACTTATTGAAAGCACCTCATACTTTCAATTGTTGATAACAGTGATGTTGTCTTTCAGAGACTTTCTCAGGAACGCTCACGGTGGCTGGAACTGTTATGAATGCATGTGTTCGTTATATCCGTGTTGTTCGACTCTTTGATTGTATTTCAACATCAATTGTACGCCTATCCTGGGTGCGTGCAGACAACTGCAGAGATTTCCATACCCTCTGTCATCTCTACTGTCTTACCAATGAACACTGTCCGCCAAATCTCTCCTCGGCCTTTACGCTCTTGTCAGAACAACACAACAGAAACACCCGTCCCCGTCAGAGGAAAAACCTTTTTGTCCCACTCCATCGTTCAGCCACCTTCTCGAAGTCCTTCCTAGCAGCAGGAAACCCGACTCTGGAAGAACCTTTCTCAGTGTATTAGAGGACCGAATAACGTTTCCAGCTTCAGAAGACAGGTAATGATATATCTACTACAGCAAGAATGAGGATTACCATTGTCCCTGTACGCACTCTTTACCCTTATACATCCCACTTTCCAACCTGGTCTTCCTCGCTTCCCATTACTCTTAGCCGATGCTATATCAGAAAACATCTATTTCGTACACGTAAACTTTTTTTTATATCTGACAATGTCACTACTGTTATTAATATCAAAATTATTGTCATTACTACTACTACTACTACTACTGCTACTATTATCACTATTAGTATCACAGTTGCAGTAGTAAAAGTACTGGCATTATTAACTTTATTAGTTCATAGTCAGTATAATTTACTCAGACACTAAAATCGTTTTATCACTAGTTGTCATATTAAGGTAGGAGACGAGATACTGGCAGAAGTAAAGCTGTGAGTATCGGGAGTTAGTCGTGCTTCGGTAGCTCAGATGGTAGAGCACCTGCCCGTGAAAGGCAAACCGAGCGAGGTGGCGCAGTGGTTAGCACACTGGACTCGCATTCGGGAGGACGACGGTTCAATCCCGTCTCCGGCCATCCTGATTTGGGTTTTCCGTGATTTCCCTAAATCGTTTCAGGCAAATGCCGGGATGGTTCCTTTGAAAGGGCACGGCCGATTTCCTTCCCAATCCTTCCCTAACCCGAGCTTGCGCTCCGTCTCTAATGACCTCGTTGTCGACGGGACGTTAAACACTAACCACCACCACCACCACCACGTGAAAGGCAAAAGTCCCGAGTTCGAGTCTCGGTCGGGCACACAGTTTTAATCTGCCAGGAAGTTTCATATCAGCGCACACTCCGCTGCAGAGTGAAAATCTCATTCTGGAAACTGTTATTTCTTACATAACTATAATGAAATAGATAGCGTATGAGTGAAACCTTGATCTGATATGAGAGAGGGCCTGACGGTCCTCATCATATCAGGTTAAACAAATATTTACCATAAATGAAGTGTGCACAAATTTATCAGCGAGAAACCTTAGTCTTCAACAAGAGTACAGTTGGAAGAGCACCTGCTGTAACTTAATGGAACATATTTTTTAAAAACAGACTTACGCAAAATGTGTGTCTCAGCACATGTGTCGACATGTATTGAAACACTGACTCTTCGGAATGATTCGGGAACAAAACGCCAAAAATGAAAAAAATTATTAATTCGAAACTGACCTGCTCAGCTTTGTCCACCACTTGGGTATCCCCTACCTCCCTCCCTCTTTCCATCCCGCAACCAACAACTGTGCCAGTTTTTGGTTTTTCAGCCACTACTCCACCACCTTAATCACACAACTGCCGTCAAGACCACGGAGACCCACTATCGGGACCAGCAGCACCAGCCACTGTTGCACATTTTTTACTCTCATCAACTTGTCCATCAGCAGTCTCCATCACACTAGCTTCATCTCAGACTAACCATGTACAAGGTAATCCGTGTCACTTGAAGTCCGAAACCACAGACCAACTCATGTCCTTGCAAACCTCATCCAAGAATCCCAAAACATCACCATAAAACCCAGAGCCCAGGTCATCTATAGACTCCACACGCATTGTTCTCAAAATTTCCTCTCCTCAAATTCCTTTGTCCTATCACACTTTGAACCAAAATTCCTTCCCTGGCTTCGACCTAAAAACATTCTACAGGGTGCGGCAGCGTTCATAGTAGGACATTAAAAACACACCATCAGACAGTAACTGTAATTTACTTATTACCTCTTATGTCAATTAATAGTTAAAGGTATACCATTTACTAATGTGGAAGTCATCGTCCATTTCGTGGATTACTTTTTGAATATGATTCCTGTCAAATGATGCCCCTCTGCGCAACACATTCATCTAGGCGGCGTTGGAAGCCTTCCATAACTCGGTGTAACGTATTCCCTGGGACATTGCCGACGGCAGTTCTGTTGCGATCCTTCAACTCAGGAATGTTGGCACAATGTGTTCGGAACACTTCTAGCTTCAGGTAGCCTCAAAGGAAAAAGTCTGCACATGATAAGTCAGGTGAGCGAGGCGACCAGGAAATGTCACCAAAACGGGAAATTACTCTACCGGGAAATGTCTGTCGCAAGAAATGCATGCAAATTCTGAGTGTATGCGAGGTCGCTCCGTCTTGTTGAAACCATAATTGTTCCACATACACATCGACCATACCTAACTGGGGAAGAACGAAGTCTTGCGGCGTCTTTAGGTAGCGTTCACTGGTGAGAGTTACAGCCACACCTCTGATATCCTCAAAGAAGTAAGGGCCAATAATCCCAAAGGAAGCAACTCCACAACACACTGTGACACGAGAACTGCCGTCGACAATGTCCCAGGGAATACGTTACGCCGACTTATGGAAAGCTTCCAACGCCGCCTAGATGACTGTGTTGTGCAGAGGGGCATCATTTGACAGGAGTCATATTCAAAAAGCAATCCACGCAATGGACAATGACTTACACATTAGTAAATGGCTTACCTTTAACTATTAAATGACATAAGAGGTAATAAATTAATTACAGTTACTGCCTGATGGTGTGTTTCTAATATCGTACTATGAACGCTGCCGCACCCTGTATTTAGTAACGCGATATTTATGCTCTTAATTTTTGTAGGCATGCTTCTTCTCTCTCCATTCTATTAAGAAGCCGATTTGAGTCAAAATCTCTGATTTCAAACTCATTTCAAAATGTCCGGCTAAGAGAAAGATAAATACAGCGTAATATCAATGATATACTTTAGCATTGAATGGAATAGTATATAAATAGGCTTTATATTTCAACAGTAATTACAAATATCTTTGTCAAGGTGGATATTACATGAAAAAGAATAGTCAAAAATTTACGGATAATGAAAATGGCTCTGACTCTGAGCACTATGGGACTTAACATCTATGGACATCAGTCCCCTAGAACTTAGAACTACTTAAACCTAACTAACCTAAGGACAGCACACAACACCCAGTCATCACGAGGCAGAGAAAATCCCTGACCCCGCCGGCAATCGAACCCGGGAACCCGGGCGCGGGAAGCGAGAACGCTACCGCACGACCACGAGCTGCGGACTGAAAATTGTGAATGCAAAGTATTATTTCTGGTATGGATCAAGTAATTCTTATAGTTAGATATTTAAAGCTCTACAGAAGTTAAAGAAAAACATGAAAAGAGGTATCGCTAATTCACAACTCCTTGAACGGATGAATTAGTTTTATTTGTGCTGGTGAGAGGTAAGGAATGACATTAAGTTTAGTTTGCGGCTGCCATGCGATAGTAACCGTCAGTAAACGCCGTCCCAAGTAGCGCTTAACGACCCGCCACTGAAGTAGAGAATCCGGATACAACACAGCCGCAGCAATCTGCGCTTCTTTAAGAGGATGTTGTGATGTCACATCCCGTTGCTAGCGGAAGAGCCAATGCGCCCGAGCGAAGGCCGCGAACCAAGAGCGCACACGGCCGTCTGACGAACGCAAGGATTCTCACAGCGTAGCATGGACACTAGTCTTGTCTGACAAGGGGAGGGCCTCAGACACGGCCAACCGATTCGGCTCAAATTTGGCAGTTCGCTTGTTTACAACCTAAAACGAAGGAATCTAAGATATTTTGGGTCAACGCCCTCGCAATTTTGAGAAAATCACCCATAAAGGTTATGACGAGCAGTCGACTCAAAATTGGAGGGATGGAGATATAGTTGTAAATAGAGCATTTCTCATCATCAAGTATGCGGTCCGCAAACGCATACTTATCCAGAAACCGAGGTAAGAAACTTTTACAACTGCCGCTTCTGTACCCACATGGTAAACGCTCTTCGCCGACAGCGCCGATAGTTAGCCGGCACGGTAGCTCAGCGTGTTCGGTAAGAGGGTTAGCTGCCCTCTGTAATAATAAAAAAAAAAACTGAGTTAATCGATCAACGATGAACTTAAACGGGTGTCTTACGACGTCCACGCCGAGCAGATGCAACGAACAAAAGCGAATAAGAATGAGATTAAAAAAAGTAAATAAAAAAATAAAAATAGCGCAACCGCCAAGGTAACTGGCTGGGAATTGGAGAACCCAGGTTCGAATCTCGAAGAAACCTAGCGGATGTTATTCTTTTCGTTTGTATTTTTCCATATCTCAATTGATAGGGATAGGAGGGTTAAAAGGTAAGTAAATCAATAAAGAATGATAATAATAAGGTAGGTAAACAACTCCGAGTAAGAGTGCTGCGAATTCCTCACGAGGGATCACAGATGGCCAACCACCGCGACGCTTGTTTACAGTGAGGCGCGGGACAGAATGCACACGGGGAGAGTTATGTTGTCCCGGTTGCCTCTTCGTCATAACGTAGTTGTGAACCTGGAGGAGTGAAGGTGTCCAGTACGAGCCTTATAAAAGTCAATCGGAAAGAGTTGTTTTCCATTAGGCTGCCGCGAACCTCTTGGATACATGTAGTGATTTTTCCATCGTTAATGCACCGAATGAAATACGTTTTGTGAATGAATACAGTGTTCTTCCGTAAGTAACATATGACGAGTACTGTATGTAGTTTGTAGCAATTAGCTCCTCTGTTTATGCAGTAGTAACTAGTTATTCTGTGCAGCTGGTCTCGGCGGAGGTTCGAGTCCTCCCTCGGGCATGGGTGTGTGTGTTTGTCCTTAGGATAATTTGGGTTAAGTAGTATGTAAGTTTCAGGACTGATGATGGTTCAAATGGCTCTGAGCACTATGGAACTTAACATCTTAGGTCATCAGTCCCCTAGAACTTAGAACTACTTAAACCTAACTAACTTAAGGACATCACACACATCCATGCCCGAGGCAGGATTCGAGCTTGCGACCGTAGCGGTCCCGCGGTCCCGGACTGTAGCGCCTAGAACCGCACCACCACCGCGGCCGGCTCAGGACTGATGATCTTAGCAGTTAAGTCCCATAAGACTTCACACACATTTGAACATTTTTTAACTAGATATTGTTTGTTGTGTCATATCTTTCAGGTGCATAATCTGAATAATGGAGGACGTACACCCTCCGACTAGCGCTGTAATATATAGTTGGGAGCCTGTCACAGACGATGGCAAGCGGGAAGTTACCGACGCTGTGTTTTGGTCTGTAAAAGTGTTGCAAGACAGATGCATTATCAATGCACTACCGGAAGCAGGCAGTTCTGTTTCTCGGCGTTCCAGATTGATAGGAGCGGCTGTCGTCGAGCGATTTTTGGAGCTGACGAATGAAATGACTTTCGTCGATACTGAAGTACTATACCATGAAGACGAAACAGAAAGTGATTCAGTGGAAGATACGCCGACTAGTGAATCGCAAAATGGTCATAACATTTTGGAAATCTCCGCGTCACTGGGAATATGTGCTTCCCGATGAGTATTACGAACTGGTTACTAAACGACTACGGCGCTATACCCCTTTAAGTAAAAGTAAAGGCGGTAGCGCTAGCCAGGAATCAACCAAATTGGATCTTACAAACACTGCAAAAAATGGAGCAACAACAGCCCTGAAAAGGAAGAAGGACTTAAAATTGTGGGGAAGTGGTATTGTTAAAGGAAGGACAAGATACGACAAATACAAGGCGATAAATTAGTGGACATTCGACCGATTTGTCGAATCTCGTTGTCGTAACGAGAATGCAACAACGAGAATACTTCAGGAGTGGGCTGCAGGTGCAGCACTTCAATATACGGCCAACAAGGATTTTACGTTTGCTGCATCATTATCTTGGGCAAGAAATTTCAAATCGGAGTGTAAAATTCGTCAACGGCACGTCACTAAATACGTCTCCCATAAGGAGGTACAAAATATAGAAGATATACAGAAAGTGGCGGCTCTTTTCAGCACGCAAACGGCGTCACTTATGACCGGTTTTAATCGTGATTACGTGATCAACACCGATCAAACAGGATGCGGGTATCGAGTTAACATTCGACGCACGTTATCGCATAAGGGAGAGAAACGAACCCTTGTCGCAGTTGGTAGTAAAAACAAACTAACACATTCGTACACGGTGCAATATGCCATCACAGCCTCTGGAAAAGTGTTGCCTAAGGTTTTCCTGTGTTTACAAGAAACGAATGTTACATTTGGTCCTCGGGTTATAGAAGAGGTCAATCGTTTAACCGACTCGTTGAAAAATGTTTACATTACCTGCTCCAAATCCGAGAAACTGACGAATACCATTTAGAGAACATTTCTTGAGAATGTTTTAAAACCATACGTTTCTGATAACAAGTTTTGTCTAATATTGGATTCCTGGAATGTACAAATTAATACTACAATATATGACACAATATTTATAGATGGCGAGGGTCAGCCGACGTGCACAGTAAAAGTAATACCGCCAAACTGCATACCTGTGTGCCAGCCGTGTGATGTTTATTTCTATCGCCAGGTTAAAAACTTTATTTCCAGGCTTCAGAATTGCAGTGTGCTTCTTGAAACCCAGCGGGAATTGCACAACCGCACGGATGCAGTAACTATTCACAGCATAATTCATAACCAACTTTCAGCACCGAATTTTCAGGCAATGATAACGTATGCGTGGTACGCATCAAAATTAATTCCCGAAAAAAACATATTTTTAAATGTAAACCAAGTTTGTTTTCCGCCGACTCTTCAGAAGGAACAGTGTAGCTGTCGAAATATTGCGTTCATTAGATGTTCTTGGTGCCGTGAGTATATTTGTTTCGAATGTTTATATGACAAGTACCATCCATCTAGTTGTTCTTGTTCGAAGAAACACGTAACAGTGACTGGAAGAGCCATTGTAAAGTGTCGTGGAGTAACATTTTAGTTAGCCGGCCGAAGTGGCCGTGCGGTTAAAGGCGCTGCAGTCTGGAACCGCAAGACCGCTACGGTCGCAGGTTCGAATCCTGCCTCGGGCATGGATGTTTGTGATGTCCTTAGGTTAGTTAGGTTTAACTAGTTCTAAGTTCTAGGGGACTAATGACCTCAGCAGTTGAGTCCCATAGTGCTCAGAGCCATTTGAACCATTTGAACATTTTAGTTGTTTACTACAACGAGAGGCTTGAGAAATTTATTTACCTACCTTGTTATTATCATTCCATATTGGTTTACTTACCTTATTAACCCTCCTATCCCTATCAATTGAGACATGGAAAAATACAAACGAAAAGAGCAACATCCGCTACGTTTATTCGAGATTCGAACCTGGGTTCTCCAATTCCCAGCCAGTTATCTTGGCCGTTGCGCTAATTTTTTTTTTTTTCATTTTGTTCGTTATTGATCGTTGTGTTTGGCCGTTGCGGACGTAGCAAGACATCCTGTTCAAGTTCGGTGATTGATCCTTCCACTCAGTTTTTTTTATTACAGAGGCCAACCGGCTCTCTGACCGAACACGCAGAGCTACCGTGCCGGCTTCGGCGTAAAGCGTTTACCATGTGGGTACAGATACGGCAGTTGTAAAAGTTTCTTACCACGGTTTCTGGATAAGTATGCGTTTGCGGACCGCATACTTGATGATGAAAAATGCTCTATTTAGAATTATATCTCGATCCCTCCAATTTTGAGTCGACTGCTCGTCATAACCTTTAGGGGTGATTTTCTCATAATTGCGGGAGTGTTGACTCGAAATATCTTAGATTCATTCGTTTTAGGTTGTACACAAGCGACCTGAGAAATTTGAGCCGAATCGGTTGGCCGTGTCTGAGGTCTTCCCCCTTGTGAGTGCACTCTCTGCTGCAACTAATAGAATGAATACTGTAACGAAGCGAATCAGTTGTCTTAAAGCGGAAACCTGAACCAATAACACAGGTGGTGTTACATCGTCTTGCCTCAGTAGGCGAAGTTGCAAGTACTGCGTAACGTGTGAGGAGGAAACTGGCGTCTCGAAACCAGGCGGAGGAAAAAAAAAAAAAGTCTTCAAAGTCATATCAGGTGCTCTTTCCTCTCCTTTCATTCCACAACAGCACAAGCACAACAGCCCACGTACTGTCGTCTATAAGATATACTTTCGCAGTTGGTAAATCATCAATACATAGAAAACCGCTATTAACAATGCGTTTTATTTCTGTATACTTCGCTAATACGCACTGTCATTTGGTTCTACTTTAACTCAGTTATCTGTGAAATTTTTAGATAGAGCTAATGAACAGTAAATGTTTCACAAGAACACGGTAAACTGATATTGTAATTAAGTTAGATGCGGAGAAGAGCTCGGAAAGTCCAGATGGGAAAGGAAGGAAGGCGAGGTATTAATGTCCCGTCGCCGGATAGGCCATTGAGAAGATCACCAATTCAGAATGGGAAGGATGGGAGCGAAATCGGCTGCTTCTTTTCAGAGGGGTAATTCTCCTGTTTTTCTTAGGAACACCACGGAAAACCTGAATATACCCGACGGGAATGTGAACCGCTGGGCTTCTGAATATAAGTCCAGTCTGCTAACCATTGCGCCACCTCTCTCCGTCTTGGAGGTTCAGTTGAACGAAATGGATTATGTCTTTAAAAGCAAAACTACAACAAGTGTAATGGAATGTAGTTGAAACAGCTCAAGCGATGGCCGCGCAGGGTAGCCGCGCGGTTTCAGGCGCCTTGCCACGGTTCGCACGGCTCCCGCTGTCGGAGGTTCGAGTCCTTAGCATAAGTCCTTAGCATAAGTTAGGTTAAGTAGTTTGTAAGCCTAGGGACTGATGATCTCAACAGTTTGGTCCCACAGGAACTTATCACGAAGTCAAGCGATGCTGAGGGAATTAGATTACGAAATCAGATGCTAAAATTAGTAGATGAGTTTTGCTACATGGATCAACAAAAATGTTGGATAACTCCAGTATGTCGTGAGGGTGGGTTGCTGTTGCGACTGTTTCTGTGCCGACCGGAAGGTAACTCCTGACGTTGTTTGTAAACATACGAGTACACACAGTTACCATGAGCGCTATTTACGAATAGAACGCCGCACCCTTGAATGAATTGCAGTATTTCAGTTGAAAGTAAAGCACTAGCAGGGACGCACTAGAGTCTGTGGAACAGCAGAGTGAACGTTCATCATGCCACGAACAATCGCTGCCGATGATTGGCTCCGCTCATCACGTAACGTGCTGAAGTGAACGAGGAAAGTTGATTGACCTGTGCACCAGAATCAAACTGATGTGGTGCGGACATGGAATCGGTTCCAATTGACAGGTAATGTAGACGATTTACACCGCACAGGCTGTCCACGTTCGAGTGGTGCACTGGATGCTCGATATCTACGACTCTTAAGTCAAGGGAATGGTGGACTGGGTGCTCCAGAACTGAATTTGGCGTTCTAAGAGGCTGCATGTCAGCGTGCATCTCATCGAATATGTGAATGTCCATTCCCAACGACGAGGCGAGCACCACCTCGTTCACAACATCATGGACTGCTGTACAGAGCGATTTCCCTACATCGCTTAAAGCTAATGCCGGCATGCAGAATGGATCCCTCAGGATTGGGGTCTGGTGTTGTTTACAGACGAAACTCTTTGTGGCCCGATAATCGCAGACAACGTGTCTGGTGACGACCAGCCAATATCTAACGCCTCCAAAGCTGTGTCCGACATGTGCAACGAAGTGATGGTGGTGTGATGCTCAGGGGTGACATTACATGGGGACCATCGTACACCTCTCGTGGTTGTTGAGGGAATCACACTGCTCTACGATTCAGGGACGAGATTGTACTGCCAGTAGTGGGATCATATCACCAATATTTTGGTGACAATTTCATACTGAATGAGGATAACTCGTGTGCTCGCGTTCCTTGAACATACAAGGATCACGCGCTTGCCAGTTCGAGGGATATAAATCCAGTGGAATATATGTGGAAACGACTGAAACGAGCTGTTTTCGGACTTTGCGTAGCCTGCGCCACTTACACAGAAGAAGAGTGGGATAATTTGGACCAAGGATGTCTTGATGATCTCACTGGTATGCTACGGTGCATTCAAGCCTGCATGCGAGAAAATGCACATTCCACCATATATTGATGTTGCTCAGGAGTGCTGTGAAAAATTCCCCCTGGGAAACAAACGATTTTGACCTTTAACATACGATTTTTTTTATTCTGTGATCTGGACACTTTGTTACAGAGGAATGCTGAAGATTAGATGGGTAGATCATATAACTAATGAGGAGGTATTGAATAGGATTGGGGAGAAGAGAAGTTTGTGACACAACTTGACTAGAAGAAGGGATCGGTTGGTAGGACATGTTGTGAGGCATCAAGGGATCACCAATTTAGTATTGGAGGGAAGCGTGGAGGGTAAAAATCGTAGAGGGAGACCAAGAGATGAATACACAAAGCAGATTCAGAAGGATGTAGGTTGCAGTAGGTACTGGGAGATGAAGAAGCTTGCACAGGATAAAGTTGCATGGAGAGCTGCATCAAACCAGTTTCAGGACTGAAGACCACAACAACAACAACAACAACGGACACTTCGCAAATAAATATATACCGATGCCTCAGAACCAATTTTCGTTTTCTGTGTCGTTAATTTAGAAACAAAGGTGTGACGGAAAACTTTTGCTGTTTTGTGTATTTGTGCGACAAAATAATTGACTACGGCCAAAGTAAAGGGGTCACAAAATGCAAACTGCCATTAGCAAGAGAAGAATTTCTGAAAAAGAGGAATTTGTTAATATGTACTAAAATTTATAGTACATAGTATAAAATTTATAGTATATAGTTAGGAAGTCTTTTCTGAAGGTACTTGTTTAGAGTGTAGCCTCGGAGGGTAGTGAATGATGGACAAATAGTTCAAATGGCTCTGAGCACTATGGGACTTAACGTCTGAGGTCATCAGTCCCCTAGGACTTAGAACTACTTAAACCTAACTAACATAAGGACATCACACACATCCATGCCCGAGGCAGGATTCGAACCTGCGACTGTAGCGGTCGCGCGGTTCCAGACTGTAGCGCCTAGAACCGCTCGGCCACTACGACCCGCAATGATGGACGATAAGCACTACAAAGAAAAATAGAATAAATGTTTTTAGAATCTGGCGCTATACAAGAATGATAAAGATTAGATGTGTAGATCGCTTAACTAATGAGGAGATGTTGAATCGAATTGAAAACACTAGAAGTTCATAAGATACATTCTGAGGCATTAAGGAAAAGTTAATTTGCCTTGGCTGCAGTAAGCAAGTTCTTACGGAAGTAAATTGCAGTAGTTATGCAGAGATGGAAAGGCTTGCACAGGCCATGCGAACTTGGTGTATCAAACCAATCTTCGGACACAAAATCACAGCAACACGACGGAATGGCATCCCATCTTATCCACAGACTTACCTTATTACTTAACTCGACCGAGATGCTGCAGTGGTTATCTCACTGGACACACAATCGGGAGGACGATGGGTCAGATCCCCGTCCGACCACCTAACTTTAAGGTTTCCGTGATTTCCCTAAATCGCTTGGAGCAAATTCCAGGCTGGTTCATTTGAAACTCACGGCTGATGTTTTTCCCCATCCTCCCTTAATGCGATCTTGTTGTCGAGGGGACGGTGAACAACAATCTTCCTTTCTTTCCTTTTTTTTCCATTGCATATAAAAGTATGAAGAGAATCGTTGATATTTGTGATACAGTCAGAACCCTTCACCTTATCCTCACAACGATTATGGTAAAAACGTTCGTGTTTTGGTTAACTGCTTTGGAGGCACATGGCTGGGCTACCTTGCTAAATGTCACAATTGCTTATTACGGCTGCAACTTTGCAGGCTGCTTTTTTGTACTTTTTCTCGAATCGCTTCCTTTTTTATTTCAGGTAGTCTATAATTTTATTTGCTTTAGACTACAGTAGGTTTCGACAGATCGGCCGGATACGGGACACGGAATGGCCCAGAATATCGCATAGACTTGCAAGTGATGACTCAGACAAAACAATTGCCAAGTTTCTAACATTATTCGAAAAAACAAACGAAGCTAAATGGATGACCATCTGCAAGGAATGTGCCGGAAACAAACTAGTATATCACGAATGTAAGGTTCCGGCACACTGTTATAATCTGTCAGGAAGTTTCAAAACAGCGCGTTTTCCACTGTAGTCTGCTTGTTGAGCATTTATTTCTGGGAACAACATCTACACAGTGGCTAAGCCATTTCTCTGAAATATCCTTTCATTCGAGGAGTGCCCGTTCAGTGAAGTATGAAGAAGCTGTGACGTCGGGTCCTGAGTCGTACCTGACTAGCTTAGATGGTAAGAGCATTGCTTACGTAAGATAAGTATACGAATTCGGATTTAATTCTGGTACAGGGTTTTAATCCGCTAAGAAATTTCAGAAGAGCACACAATCTGCTGCAGAGTGGAAGATTCATTCTGAAATTATAAATGCACCTGAAAGCATGCATTGCCTTAAAACTTCCGTGATTTACGATGCAAGGTCCATAGCGAGACCAATTGTCATTTTTCATGTTCTACTGGATTTTGATTTCCAACTAAGTAGCAATGTGCTGAAGATAAAAGTAAGAACAAAAGAAAAGAAATCTGTAAGTCATGTTGTGCATATAACGATCAGCGTCAATAATTTGTTGCTTTGGAATCTTGCATTTTTCAACTGGGCGAGTAACTTAGTTCCGGACTGAACTAACTGAAGAAGTTATCGAGTTTCAGCTGAATAGACAGTCATTATGGGCCGAATGAGAGGAATTTTCGTTTCTAAGGTAGCTCGAGAGAAATACGTTGTTTTAGGTATGAATAAGCAGTAAACGGAATCTAGAAATTTGATTTTCAGAGCCTGCATGCTTCTCCGCAAAAGCTCTGGATTTACTGAAAGAAAAAGACGTCTTGTATTATACCATGTCGGAGAGGCGATCAAGAATTTTGTTCGTACACCGAACTCTTGAAAACATACAACTCTCTGTAATTGCAAGCATCCTTCTCGAACGATTTACGGTTTCAGTCAACAAAACTTTTCTGGGTTTGTGACCGCATCGTCAATATGTAAAACTACCGATGTTTCGGTCACCTTCTTCAGGGTGTTTTTGTTTAGCAAACAAGTGACCGTATTCAGTGTGTTTTTGTTTAGTGAACAACAGTGACCGAAACATCGATAGTTTTACATTTTGACAATGCGATCACAAACTCAGAAAAATGTTATTGACTGTGACAATGGCCGCGGAAGTCCTGACTTAGATTTGCGGTATGTCACTCTACGCTGGGTAATGAACTGTAGACTTAGGCCATTCTGACATGCTATATGGATAGCGATGAAACTGTCACAAACCGACAAAATGATTTGTACTAAAATGCTTCAGTTTTCAAGAATATTTGGCTCACTGCAGGCATTAGTTACATTCATATTTGGTCGTTAAGGTAATGTAACTATGGTTGGCTGAACACTGTTATCATGAGAAGTACATGTTAGAATCTGACGAGGACCAACGACACTCTAGGAGAGCTAATGATCTGTAGTGGACCAGAAGGAATATCCTAATCTAGAAGTTAGGACTTTTCCCTTTTTGCTGTTTTAAACGCGAAGAAAGTTAGACAAAAAGAAGAAGAAGAAGAGATAGAGAACTAGCGTCTTTGACTAGTAACCAAATCATCGTGGGTTCTAAGATCAGCCACAGTTTAAATTTTGAACAAAATACCATCAGCAGTGGTAGTCGATCACTCGCGTTGTGGAAGAAACAGCAATGACTAACTGCAGAGTGATTCAGAAGGCAATGGAACCCACGTCATTAAAGATGCATAATGTGTATCAATAGGACAAGAGGCCAGTAACTGTAAAAGTGTCATCATGGTCTCTCCACTGCAAAAAGCTTCGGGATTTCTCCACTGTTCGTGTTTCTGGAAGAAGGGGGGGGGGACTAACAAGATGGAGTAAACCACGAAAAAAAGACTGAATAACCGCAGAAAGTGTAACATTCTGCGACTCGGAGCGTGGAATGTCTGAAGTTTGAAAGCTGCAGGGAAACCATAAAATCTGAAAAGGAAATGCAAAACGTAATCTAATGGGTCTAGTGAAATGGAAGGAAGATAAAGATTTCCGTTCAAATGAATATACAGGGTGTCCGAAAAGTCTTTCCCTGATTACATAAATTGATAACTCAGGCTAGAAGTAAGATACAAATATGAAACTGGTGTCTAATTGTTTACAAACTATCCAAGTGTTTTTCACACATCAGTAAACTTCCACTTCCATTGTTGCCCAGTGACAGGAGACGTCGATATGACTTTGCGGTCGAAATACTATCACGTATTGAGGACGATGATGGTTATCTCAGACGAATTGCCTTTTCCGACGAAGCGACCTTTTTTGTCAGTGGAGTGGTGAATCGCCATAATGTTCGCATTTGGGGTTCACAACCCCCTGGCGAGGTCATGGAGTGCACCAGAGGCAGTCCAAAGGTCAATGTTTGGTGCGCGCTATTGCACAATCGAATTATCGGGCCATTCTTCTTCGCTGACGCTCCTATCAGATCTGCAGTGTATCTAGACATGTTGCAACTGTATGCTGCTCCTCAGCTGCTTCAGTATCACCCCGATGTCTTGTTTCAGCAAGACGGTGCACCGCCGCATTGGGGTTTGGACGTCGGTGCCTATCTCGATATGACCTTTCCTGGGCGATGGATTGGTCGTGATGTGCCAACGGTTCGGCCCCCACGCTCTCCTGACATAACCCCATTAGACTTCTTTTTATGCGGTTATGTCAAGGACGAGGTCTACCGAAAACGTGTACCAGATCTTGAAACCCTGCGGCAACGGATAACCACAGTCGTTGAATCGATCGTGATGTTGGCTATGCTCATGTGGAAGTTTATTGATGTGAGAAAACAACTTTGACAGTTTGTAAACAATTAGACACCACCCTGAGTTATCAATTTATGTAATCAGGGAAAGACTTTTTAGAATGATGTCAGCAGGAACAGGAAGTGGAATAACGGGAGTAGCATCCGTAATGAAGAGGAAGGTGTGGCAGAGAGTGAGTTACTGTGAATTGTTCGGTGATGGGTTTGTTCTCGTCAGAATCAACTGAAAACCTCCAACAACAATAGCTGAGGTTTACATGGTGACGTCGAAAGCAGAAAATGAAGATATTGAGAAAGTGTATGAGGCTACTGATTGGTAATTCCGTATATAAAGGGCGGCGGTAACCTAGTAATCAGCGGGGATTGTCACACACTAGTCAAGGAAAGGAACCGAAGAAATATTTACTGGTGGATATGGGCTTGGTAGTAGGAATGAAAGAGGAGAAGAACTAACTGGGCCCAGCAATAAAATTCAAATAATAGCGAATACACAGCTAAAAAATCACAGGAGGAGAACGTATACTTGGAAGACGCCCAGGGATGTGGGAAGATTACAGCTCGGTTACATCATGCGGAAAGAAGTGGGATACTGAAGTACTGAGGACGATGACATGTGTTTGAATTTCTCTAAGGCTGTGGACACTGCGATAGTGATATCACAGCAGGGAGTTCAGCTGAAGAGGAACGGATATCTTTAGAAAGGATAATCACTGATGTTACACAAACAAACATGGGTGTAAAGAAGGTAACAACGAAGAAACCATGGACACCGGAAGATTTGCAAACAAATAAGGCAAGAGGGATAGATAAAACTCCTTCAGAATTTTTGAAGTCATTGGGGGAAGTGCCAACCAAACCAAGCTGTTGTGTAGAATCTATGAGACACGAGACATGCGATCAGACTTTCAGAAAATATCATCTAGGTAATTCCTTAAACACCACGGACAGATAAGTGCAAGCTTAACAGCTCATGCATCCAAGTTGGTGACAACAACAATTTAAAGAACAGCGAAAACGAAAATTGAGGATGTGTTAGATGATCAGTTTGGCTTTCGTGAAGTTAAAGGTAGTTCTCACCGCTGCACTTGATAATACAGCGGTGCATAATGAAGCATCATTATACCTTCATACGGTTTGTTGACCTAGAAAAGCGTCCCATAGTGTAAAATAATGCAAGATGTTCGAAATTTTCAGAAAAAAATGGTGTAAGCTGCAGGGGAAGGTGTGTTATAAGCAGTATGTATGAGACCAAGAACGAAGTGCTAGATTCTACAGTCCCTGATGTCTCAACAGGTGTCCTCTCATCTCGTCCCTCCTACTTGACATTGTTTCTCACATATTCCTTTCCTCTCCGATTCTGCGCAGAACCTCCCCATTCCTTACCATATCGGTCCACCTAATTTTCAATATTCATCTGCAGCAGCACATCTCAAATGCCTCGGTTCTCTTCTGCTCTGGTTGTCCCACAGTCCATATTTCACTACCATACGATGCTGTCCTCCAAAGGTATATTCTCAGAAATTTCTTCCTCAAATTGAGGTCTATTGTTGATGTTAGTGGACCTCTTGGCCAGCAATACCCCTTTTGCCAGTGCTAGTCTGCTTTTGATGTCCTCCTTGCTCCATTCGTCATTGATTATTTTGCTGCCTAGGTAGGAGAATTCCTCAACTTCATCTACTTCGTGACCACAAATCATAATGTTAAGTTTCTCGCTGTTCTCATTTCTGCTATTACTCATTACTTTCGCCTTTTTTAAATTTACTCTCAATCCATATTCTGTGCTCATTAGACTATTTATTCCATTCAGCAGATTATGTAATTCTTCTTCACTTCCGCTGACAGCAATGTCATCAGCGAACGTATTGTTGATACCCATTCACCTTGAATTTTAATTCCAGTCTTGAACCTGAATTTTGCTGCATGGGCTGTTAAGCTGATTGTGTGATAATAACCACGCTTGACAGCTCTTGCAGTCTTCGGAATTGTGTGGATGATGCTTTTCCGAAAGTCCGATGGTATGTCGCCAGACTCATACGTTCTACACGCCATAATGAAAGTCTTTTTATTGCCACTTCCTCCAATGATTTTAGAAATTCTCGTGGAATGTTATCTATCCCTTCCGCCTTTTTGATCTTAAGTCTTCCAAAGCTCTTTTAAATCCTGATTCTAATCCCGAATTTCTTCTAACTCGACTCGTGTTTCATCTTCTATCACATCAGACAACTTTTCCCCCTCATAGAGGCCTTCAATGTACTCTTTTCACCTATCCGCTCTCTCCTCTGCATTTAACAGTGGAATTTCCATTATACTCTTAGTGTTACCACCCTAGCTTTCAATTCCACTGACGGTTGTTTTGGCTTTCCTATATGCTTAGTCAGACCTTCCGACTATCATTTCTTTTTCGAATTCTTCACATTTCCATGCAGCTATTTCGTCTTAGCTTCCCTGCACCCCTCAGCGACTTGTATTTCTGTAGTCCAGAATTTTCCTGAACATTTTTGTACTTCCTTCTTTCACCGATATGCTGAAGTATTTCTTCTGTTATCTATGGTTTCTTTAAGGTTACCTTCTTTGTACCTATGTTTTTCTTTCCAGCTTCTGTGGTTGCCCTTTTTAGAGATGTCTATTCCTCTTCAACTGTGCTGTCCACTGAACTATTCTTTATTGCTGTACCTGCAGCCTTAGAGAACTTAAAGCGTATCACGTCATTCCTTAGTACTTGCGTATCCCACTTCTTTGCGTATTGATTCTTCCTCACTAATCTCTTAAACTTCAGCCTACTCTTCATCACTACTACGTTGTGATCTGAGTCTATATCTCTTCCTGATAATCCAGAACCCGATTTCGGAATCTCTGTCTGACAATGATGTAACCTATCTGAAATCTTCCCATACCACCCGGCCTTTACCAAGTATACCTCATCCTCTTGTGCTTCTTGAACAGAGTATTCGCTGTTACTAACTGAAATTTATTACAGAACTCTATGAGTCTTTCTCCTCTCTCGCTCCTTGTCTCAAGTCCATATTCTCCTGTAACCTTTACTTCCACTCCTTCCCCTAGAACTGCTTTCCAATCCTCCATGACGTATTAGATTTTCGTCTCCCTTTGCACATTGTATCACCCTTTCAATACCCTCATATACTTTCTCCAGCTCTCCAATTTCAGCTTGCGACGTCGACCTGTATACCTGAGCTATCGTTGTCGGTATTGGTTTGCTGTACATTCTGATAAAAATAACCCTATCAGTAAACTGTTCACAGTAACACACACTTTGCCCTACCTTCCTGTTCATAATGAATCCTACTCCCGTTATACCATTTTCTGCTGATGTTGATATTACCCTATACTCATCTGACCAGAAATGCTTTTTGGATTGCCCTTTTCAGAATTTCTAGTTTCACTACCACATTCTAGCTTCTGACATTCCACGCCCTAACTCGTAAACGTTGATTATTCAATATTTTTCTCATGGTCACCTCCCCTTGGCGGCCCGCTCCCGCAGATCCGAATGGGGGACTATTCCGGAATCTTTTGCCAATGAACAGATCATCACGACACTTTTTCAATTACAGGCCACATGCCCTGTGGATACGCATTATGTGTCTTTAGTGCAGTGGTTTCTATTGCCTTCTACATCCTCATGCCGTTGATCGATGCTGATTCTTCCGCCTTTAAGGGCAGTTTCCCACCCCTAGGACAAGAGAGTACCCCAACCTCTGTCCGCTCCTCCGCCCTCTTTTGGCAAGGCAGTTGGTAGAATGAGGATGATTTGTTATGCCGGAAGTCTTCGGTCGCCAATGTTCATTCTATATAACACGTTAATACTTTCACTATGATTTTCCTTCCTTTTTTTGTTATCTAGAAAAAAATTACTTCCGAAGCTGCATAATGAATGGACGATGTAGGATTAGCCTTTTACATAATTAAATAACTTCTTTGCAAAGCAGTATCGTACGCTAGGAATAAATAGAATGAGTCAACACTGTTTTAAACAGAATGGCTTTGTATTCGAGATGGATGACGGTCCAATCTTCATCCAGCTATTCTGATATAGGTTTTCTGTTGTCCTACGATATTTCAGGCAAATGCCGGGAAGGTCCCTACTGTAAGGAGACGGCCAACTGCCTGTCTCTTACTAGTCAAATTGGACCCTTAAATATGTAAGTGCCTGTATAAATGACTTACCTTATTTCTGTTGTTCTTAAACTGTAATACCATATGTCCAGTATCCTTGCAAAGTCATCTAAGGATGAAGAAAACTACTACTGCTACTACTACCACCACTACTCCAACTACATCCCTAAGCAACCATTTTTTAAACTTTGTATTCTCATTTTCTCTTCTCATCCTTTTTGACACCCAAAAATATTGCAAGTGTAATACATTTTAAAAAATTTTTGTCACTCAATGAGATTTAGTTGACAACAAGAGAACCAAGAAAATACTAACTAATAGGAACGACATGCATGTCAAAACAGACAAAAATGAATGGCAATCCTAGGTGTATACATACACTTCAAAACGCCTATATGGGGACCAAAAAAGTAGAAAAAAAACCATTTGCCCAATCTGAATACTCATTTTTGTCCATCTCTAAGTAGCAGGTGAGCCACAGGGGCTGGGAAAAAACATGGAAACAGTGCGAGATATGCATGTTTGGACATAAAAGCAGATACTAGACAAGCCTGCAGATTGTGCTGTTGTATTTGAACATGACTGACATCTGTGAAATATTTTAAGTACGTTGCAAGTATTAGTCATGAGCAGAACAGTATTCTGTGTTGTTGTGAAAGGACTGGGTCAGAGCTAAATGAATCAGAACATGGTAAAATTCTTGGCGCTCGAATGGTGTGTCCTTTCCATAACCAAGGTAGCAAAAGTGTTTGGTATTTCAAAAGGCACCATACCAATGATTTACGCCGCATACGGGGAAAGCGCTGATCTCATTTTGTTCTATATTGTTCGTTGAATTTATTCAGGGCGGACGTCCGACGACACCCGTTCAGGTTCTTTGTTGATCCTTTCACTCAATTTTTTTGTTGCAGAGGGTAGTTAACTCTCTGAGCGAGCACGCTGAGGTATGTAACATTCCCTGGCAGCACTCACACTATTAATAAACTAAAATTTGATTGTGCTATATACGCCGCTATGAAGCAATTTGTATATACTGTAATTATTTAACAAAAAATATTATTTAATTTTGTGTAAAGGACATTCGTTATTATTGTAATATTTTCTGTAGTAATATTCTCGATGTATTTATGATTATAATATTTCTATACTCATAATGTAATTGCGAAATGTGTCAATATCTGCGATAACAAAAATGTAAAATTCAGCCACAGAGGAAAATAATGTTGTAAGATTACAAAGA
Organism: Schistocerca americana; assembly: GCF_021461395.2. NCBI lineage: Eukaryota > Metazoa > Arthropoda > Insecta > Orthoptera > Acrididae > Schistocerca > Schistocerca americana. The sequence goes on along the minus strand of NC_060120.1, from coordinate 824,049,695 downwards.
GATGTTAACCCAGATAACCCTGACGTCCTTCTGGAAGGACGACGTCACTCACTGTTGAAATTATTTATTTTTGCGAATAACACATTGTTGCAACGGACTGTGACGCATTGTTATATGAAGTAGGCAGAGTCACTTGCGCGCTGAGACAGTCAGTTTGACGCTGTCGTTCATAGTGAGTGAGAAACTGTGTTTTGAAAATAGGGCCGATTTTACCATGGACTGACTGACCTTGTCATCGATGGGTGTGTATATTTTCTTTCATATTGCATCAATAATTCTGAAACTTATCATATAATATCTTAAAGAATTAACCTACATTATTTATGGGTTCACATTACGATTGAAAGTTTTCGTCAGTTGTAATTCAATAGTGTTTTCAACCGTCCTTCCAGAAGGACAACAGGGTAATAGGTTGTTATTTTGTATTTACAGAAAACGATGTAAACTGATGGAACTTTTGAACATGTTAGAATCAAAAGATGAGGAAACACCTAATACTGGTGTGAATGTAACATTACACCTTCCTTTAAATTCAACTGATGACGTAACAGATGAAGAATCGGGTGCTGAAGAAAATCCCAGTGTAGATAAATTACCAGGAAGTCAGCTCAATGCTACTGCGGTTCGTGATTTGGCCATTTTTACCAATGGCAATGCTGTGAATGCAACAAGAAACAATCCTTTACCTCTGATGTTGTTCCAGGACCCTCCAGCAGTAGAAAAACAGCAACAACAACAACAACAACCACAAACAAACCAGCAGAGGCTATCGAAGAATAAAGTTCTAAACCTCAAGAAATGTAACTGGAAAAGTGGTGAAACCGTTAATCCAACAGCTGTATGGCCTCTAACGTTCACAGTTGCAATGAGGAAAGGGCGAACACCGCTTGAATATTTCCAACCGTTTTTTGATAACGAAGTGCTTCAGATGATGGCCACTTACACAAATCATCATTCTGTCGATGAATCGATGGTCCCATACTTCGGAAGTCACGGGTGCAAACAATTCATAAAAGGGAAACCAATCCGATGCGGATTCTAATTTTGGTGTGGAGACACAAGTGGTGGATATATTATTTCGCTCGAACCCTGCCAAGGAGCTGGCACGTGTAGTAAGGATAATGAAATGAAAGGTATGGGGTACGGTGTGGTAATGACTTATGTTAACCAGTTACTTCCACATGTTCCATAGCGAATATACTTTGATAACCTCTTTACTAGTGTTGAACTACCACGTGACCTAAAAGAGAGGGGCGTGGAAGCAACTGGAACAATAAGAGGAAACAGCGTTAAGAATTGTACTCTACCATCTGTAGATAAAATGATAAAAGAAAATAGAGGATCATATGATGCCTGTTCTGAATCAGCATCCGGGATTTCCATTGTACGTTGGAATGACAACAATGTTGTTACTGTAGCCACCAACTTTGACAGAGTGCAACCGCTACGCTCTGTAGCAAGATTTTCCAGGGAACAAAAGAAAAGGATTAGCGTGCTGCAACCTATTACACTTCTACAATACTCATATGGGAGGCATACATCGAGCTGACCAAAATGTATTCCTATATAGACGCTCTATAAGAGGGAAAAAGTGGTATTTTCCGATCATTGCCCATTTTATAGACATTGCAGAGCAAAATGCCTGGGATCTTTACAAGCACAACGAAGAACCCATAGATCATCTGGCATTTCGTCGTCGAATTGTCACTGCAATTCTTGAAAGTAATAAGAGAGTCACTACCTGCAGAGGACGTCCTAGTAAGAGGGCAAAATTAGATTCTAGGTTTGTAGGAAGAGAACATTATGTTGCTGAATTAGCAACGGACGAGATAACAATAAAGAAGAAGCAGCTGAAATGTCGAAGTTGCCACAAAAAAAACTACTACTATGTGCGTAAAATGTGACGAACCACTCCATGTTTGTTGCTTTTTAGCTTATCATACTAGTGCATAAAATATGTGTATAGCTTATTTTCTTTGTTTTTTGTATTTATTAGCTGTTTTAGCCCATAATTAAAATTTATTTATGTATATTTGAAAGTAAAAAAACCAAAACAAGTTAATTGTGCAATGTCATATACTTTAAAAACATGTTCCCTTATTGTCCTGACGTCCTTCTGGAAGGACGCCCCTTTTGAGAAATACTAAATAAAAATAAATACTCAAAATTCTTTTTACTTTCTTCCTTACAACCTTGTGAATGAATGTAGATAAGATGTAAATCAATTTTGGAAAACAAATAATTCAGGACTATCTGGGTTAATGGTCAGCAGTAGTATAAAAAGCACCACGTAGTGTGTATTCTTTGTCGTCTTCCTGGAGAGCTGAAAGTGAGAGGAACCTGTGACGTAGCATTTTATGAATGGGTAGACTTCTTTTGTCTGTATCTAGATTTAGCCGCCATTAGAGGAGAAATTACAAACTAATGTAAGTTGAATTATTGTTGAGGTCTAAATACATTATAATTTAACAAAAGTGTGTATTACTAATGTAAATTAGCTTGCCAATGTCATCTATAATATTTCTTTAAAGAATTTTCAGCATTTTTAGCGGTGTTGCTGGGCTGTGCCGCGACCGAACGATTTGCAGCGGCGGCACATTTAAAAAATTGTTCCGCTAAGAAAAATTAACCAAACCCGTAAATCGGGAGCAGATAAAAATTAGCAGTGAATTAAGAAAATGTTTTTCTTTTACAGCGATCCGGAGACTGACGGAATTTATTACTAGTTTCACATTTGTGCGCCGGCCGCGGTGGTCTAGCGCTTCTAGGCGCTCAGTCCGGAACCGCGCGACTGCTACGGTCGCAGGTTCGAATCCTGCCTAGGGCATGGATGTGTGTGACGTCTTTAGGTTAGTTAGGTTTAAGTAGTTCTAAGTTCTAGGGGACTGATGACCACAGATGTTAAGTCCCATAGTGCTCAGAGCCATTTGAACCATTTTTCACATTTGTGCATTCATAGGCGGATAGTTAACGTTGAAATTTAACAATTTTGGTTCTTTCAAATAACTTAAATGTATAGTGAAGTGTGTTTTATCAATGATAATTAAACGTCGGCTTGGCAATATTTAACCATTTTCTGCTAATAGAGACAGTCTTGTGTCCCATAGCTAACGCCGGGAAAGAATTCAGTAAAAATATAAAAAAAACCACTGCATTTAGAAAATGTGTGCCAAGGCCGAATTATGTAAAGGATTTAATTCTCAACTAAATATTCTTAATCAGTTAATATGAATTCACGTAATTTTAAATGTACTTAATTTTGTGTAAATGAATTTTTATTACCACACGTAAGTAAGAGCTTCTACAACAAAGTTCGTACGTACAGAAGGAAAGAAAGGCAAATTAACTAAAAACAAATTTAAAAAAGGTAACTGATTATTCTTTAATGTAATTTCATTAAAGGTACCGTGCCAGCATACAATTTGGCTATGCGTGCACGACTCAGGGCCACAATCAAACTTCCATATGTCGTCAACCACGCGCCTACGACCTGTACTCGTATATCCATTATGTATATTCCCGTACAGGTCAGACGCTGTACTTGAAAGTCGCTTGCTCGGTATCGGCAAATAAATACGATATTGCAATGCTTGTGTTATTCTGATTACGATGCAACGTTCCTTATATGGAAGTTTGGGTCTGGCCGTAAATCATGCGCGGGTAGCCAAATGATAAGGTGACTGCTCGCTATAAACAGGAAATCCGGGTTAGAGTCCCGCTCCGGAACAAATTTTCACTGTCGTCATTCCATTCTACAGCAGATGGTTGTCCTTATTCGCAATTGCGACTACATTTGACGTATTTCATAACGGCTGTAGTCGCCGCAGTGCCTTTGTATTGTAATCAGAATAACATAGGCACTGCAATATCGTATCGAAAGCGTGTTGAGTGACCGTGACGGACGCTCATTGATGAGGACTACACGAAAAATAAGAGGACGATAGCTGAAAAAGTCACTGCACAAATGAATGTCACACTCGCGAAGCCTGTCAGCACCAAAACAACCTGAAGAGAGCAGGGAACTGCATGGCGTGTTAGAGCTCCAAAACCACTATCAGTGATGCAAATGCCCATAACCGAAAAGGTGGAGTCGAAACCATAAAATATGGCCTATGGAGAATGGAAGACTGTCGGATAAGTTTTGTTTCAGCTGCTTCCAATTTCTGGCCGAGTTTTCGTCCCAAGAGCGAAACTTGGCGGAGGTTTATTGATGATTGGGGCAGCCATTCGTGGTATTCCATGGGCCACATTGTTAGTCTGCAGGGTCGCATTACTGCCAAGCATTATGTGACCATTTTGTCTGATCAGGTCAATGCCATGGCACAATGCTTTTTTCCCGAAGGTGACGCTGTGTTCCAAGACTCTGGGGTCCTCGTTCACACACCTCGCATCGTCCACGACTGGTTTGTGAGTACGAGGATGGATTGTCGCGTCTTCTCTGGTCGCCACAATCACCAGACCTCTATGTTACGGAGTCCTTGCGATCTGCTTTGGAGAGAACGGTGCGTGATCGTTTTTCACCTCCATTATCTTTATCTCAACTTGCCACTATTTTGCAGGAAAAATGGTATAAGAATCATTTGGAAACCATACATGAACTGTGATTATCCATTGCGAGAGACTGGAAGCTGTCTGTAACTAACGGCTTTAACTTGCCACTATTTTGCAGGAAAAATGGTATAAGAATCATTTGGAAACCACACATGAACTGTGATTATCCATTGCGAGAGACTGGAAGCTGTCTTTAACTAACGGCTTTAACTTGCCACCATTTTGCAGGAAAAATGGTATAAGAATCATTTGGAAACCATACATGAACTGCGATTATCCATTGCGAGAGACTGGAAGCTGTCTTTAACTAACGGCTTTAACTTGCCACTATTTTGCAGGAAAAATGGTATAAGAATCATTTGGAAACCATACATGAACTGTGATTATCAATTGCGAGAGAGTGAAAGCTGTCTTTAACTAACGGCTTTCCTACACAGTATTAGCCACGGTAATGTGTTTCCATATTATCGTCCAAGACACGTACGACTGAAAGAAGGTGATTTGATGAAGTGGAAAAAAGCGTGAAAAACACGTGTCTGAAACCAAACGCCGCAGTGATACGTATCCAACAGTCAGATCTGCACAATATATACTACTGGCCACTAAAATTGCTACACCAAGAAGAAATACACATGATAAACGGGTATTCATTGGACAAATATATTATACTAGAACTGACACGTGATTACATTTTCACGCAATTTGGGTGCATAGATCCTGAGAAATCAGTACCCAGAACAACCACCTCTGGCCATAATAACGGCCTTGATACGCCTGGGCATTGAGTCAAACAGAGCTTGGATGGCGTGTATAGGTACCCATGCAGCTTCAACACGATACCATAGTTCATCAAGAGTAGTGACTGGCGTATTGTGACGAGTCAGTTGCTCAGCCACCATTGACCAGACGTTTTCAGTTGGTGAGAGATCTGGAGAATATGCTGGCCAGGGCAGCAGTCGAACATTTTCTGTATCCAGAAAGGCCCGTACAGGAGCTGCAACATGCGGTCGTGCATTATCCTACTGAAATGTAGGGTTTCGCAGGGATCAAATGAAGGGTAGAAATGGCTCTGAGCACTATGGGACTTAACTACTGAGGTCATCAGTCCCCTAGAACTTATAACTAATTAAACCTAACTAACCTAAGGACATCACACACGTCCATGCCCGAGGCAGGATTCGAACCTGTGACCGTGGCGGTCTCGCGGTTCCACTCTGTAGCGGCTAGAACCGTACGGCCACTCCGGCCGACAATGAAGGGTAGAGCCAAGGGTCGTAACACATCTGAAATGTAACGTCCACTGTTCAAAGTGCCGTCAATGCGAACAAGAGGTGACCGAGACGTGTAACCAAGGCACCCCATACCATCAAGCCGGGTGATACGCCAGTATCGCGATGACGAATACACGCTTCCAATGTGCGTTCACCGCGATGTCGCCAAACACGGATGCGACCATCATGATGCTGTAAACAGAACCCGGATTCATCCGAAATAATGACGTTTTGCCATTCGTGCACCTAGGTTCGTCGTTGAGTGCACCATCGCAGGCGCTCCTGTCTGCGCTGCAGTATCAAGGGTAACCGCAGCCATGGTCTCCGAGCTGATAGTCCGTGCTGTTGCAAACGTCGTCGAACTGTTCGTGCAGATGGTTGGTGTCTTGTAAGCGTCCGCATCTGTTGACTCAGGGATCGAAACGTGGGTGCACGATCCGTTACAGCCATGCGGATAAGGTGCCTGTCATCTCGACTGCTAGTGATACGAGGCCGTGGGGATAAAGCACGGCGTTCCGTATCACCCTCCTGAACCCAACGATTCCATAGTCTGCTAACAGTCATTGGATCTCGACCAACGCGAGCAGCAATGTCGCGATACGATAAACCGCAATCGCTATAGGCTACAATCCGACCTTTATGAAAGTCGGAAACGTGATGGTACGCATTTCTCCTCCATACACGAGGCATCACAACAACGTTTCACCAGGCAACGCCGGTGAACTGCTGTTTGTGTCTGAGAAATCAGCCGTCCGGAGTGGCCGTGCGGTTCTAGGCGCTACAGTCTGGAACCGCGTGACCGCTACGGTCGCAGGTTCGAATCCTGCCTCGGGCATGGATGTGTGTGATGTCCTTAGGTTAGTTAGGTTTAAGCAGTTCTAAGTTCTAGGGGACTGACGACCGCAGCAGTTAAGTTCCATAGTGCTCAGAGCCATTTGAACCATTTTATGAGAAATCGGTTGGAAACTTTCCTCATGTCAGCACGTTGTGTGTGTCCCCACCAGCGCCAACCTTGTGTGAATGCTCTGAAAAGCTAATCATTTGCATATCATAGCATCTTCTTCCTGTCGGTTAAATTTCGCGTCTGTAGCACGTCACCTTAGTGGTGTAGCATTTTTAACGGCCAGTAGTGTACATGTCATCAACCATTATTAACCACCCATTTTCTAAAAAGTAAAACGTAAGGTACAGGCAATACGAAATAAGGCAAATTAGTAGGAAAATCTTAGGGTGTCCTCGCCAATTGATGTAGGAAAACCACGTAAGACGTTTATATCTGTACTTTCGTAAAATGTTTTGTATATTGATGTGTACATGTTAGTATACCATTAGTCCTGCTATTTTAATAAAATGTCTTGTAACGCAACACCATGTGCAAGAGCTTCTATCCATGCAGCCTCATATTTACAGTCACGCAACTTGTCTATTTTACTCTGTTAATTTCATTACAGTAGTTTTGATTTAACTTTTTTCCAATAAATACTTAACTGTATAATAAATATTATACTAGTGAAATTGTACTATACTATGCTGGCACCACCTGGCGGCTTTTCGCCTTTCAGCCTGGGCAGTGAACATCGGAGTCTGTGGAAGACCAGCTCATGGAAACTTTGACTGTCGGCAGACAGCAAGGAAATTGTACTTGTCACTTTGATTTACAGGAGAGTGCTTGTCTGTACTTACGATTTATTCATGTTACAAGTATAAGTTTGAAACTAAGCTTTTAGTGTAATGTTTTTCATGTGTCTTTCACGCTACTTCCTATCATTCGTGGCAGTTGTAGACCTACATTACGATGTTTCGATGTCAGTCTTAGCGTCATTTGTTTGAAAACTGATGCATATATTTTATAGTTGCTTTGTTAACAGGCAATTGACGAAATTTTCTTATCTTAGAAACTGTTGTGTATAATTTTGTGTTACTGTTCAATATTTTGCTATTTTTTTTATAAGTACTGTCGATGTCGAATGTAATTCCTGTGCTGCAACATCTATTTTAGTACCTTCCAGATATGAAGATGATCGGCAACTGTCGACACTAGTTATCAAATTTTCTAAATGCGATTGTGGTTAATAAAGAGTTTACCAGAAATCAATATTCATTGAAATAATTGATTGGGTCTCTACAATGACAATGTCGGGTAACTAAAAATCAGTGTGGTTGGACGCGTTTTGGGCCCACAGTCTCATGTATACGGGTCCAAAGTTTTAACAATAGCAGGGGTGTGTAACAGTTTCAGAGGAGTTTAATAATTTTTGAATGCGTGTTTAAATGCATGGAGGTTCTCGATAGCACACAACAAAATTAAGACCATTTGTGCGTATCTCTTTGATTAAATATTGATTTCCCGTTGGCCCTGCACGGAGACAGCGTTCGCGAAGTGTGATGTACATGGCGACTAGTGACGTCACTGGTTGGTTGCAGGGCCCGTACACGTCGTTGGCCCTGCCGGCGTATCCGAACACGACGATTGACTTAAAGGAAACATGATTCTTCCTACCAGATCACACGTTTCCGTTGATCTGCTGTCCAATATATATGGGCCCATGCACAGTGTAAATGTAATTGACGACGTCTTTGTGTCAACATGGGAATACGTAGGCGTCGTCTACTGCGGAACCCCATGTTGAACAATATACGCTGAACAACGTGTCCCGAAACACATTGGGAAGTACCTTTCACCGCGTTTTGCAGTCTGTGGATGTAGATCTATATCTAGATTAAGAAGTCATAAGGAATCCCGCTGCTAAACGTAGAGGGTCGAACAGACAGCTGAAGAGAGTACATCTAGAGCCTCTACAACCGGCAGGAACTGTCTGCAGACGCCATAGAAGAAAAAGGTGATCCAGAATTAAAGTCAATGTTTTGTAGAGCTTCGGAAGATTTTCAATCAAATAAGGCAGCAGGTACCAGTAACATGCCATCGGTATACCTTAGGAAGAATATCCTCCATATAATCCGGTAGACTTTAACAGTAGATAAAGGCAAGAAATGTTTCTCTATCAATTTGACAGCTCATGCATACAAGTTACTAACAATTTGTTTAGCGAAGAAACAACGAGTAAAATAAACTGAGTTAAAATTCATAATGAAAGCACATCAGTGGTAAGGTTCGCTGATTACAATCCTTAGTGATTGTGAGGAAGAATTACACCACCTGTCGAATGGAATGAACAGTCTATTGATCACATATTATCGATTGAGTGTAAACCGAAGAAAGATGAAACTAATGGGGAGAAGCAGAAGTGAGATTAGCGATAGCGATAAACGTAGCATCGAAATTGGGGGCCACGTAGTAGACGAAGTGAAGAAGCTACCTTGGAAGCATAGTGATGTATGAAGGAAGACGAAAGGGTGACGTACGAAGTAGATTAGTGCAGGCAAAAAGAGGGCTCCTCGCCAAAAGAAGGCTACTGGCATCAACATGGGCCTAATTTGAAGAAGAAATTTCTGAGAATCTAGTACTTCCGGAGCATAGCATTCTGTGGAAGTTAATAGCGGACTGTAGGAAAGCCAGAAAAGAACCTATGCCTTTGAGATGACTGATTACGCAGGAAATGACGTGATTCTCTACAGAACCAACAAGGAAAAGAACTAATAGAAGGATTAGCATGCTGAGACTTACGTGAATAGATTCCAAGGTACTAAAGGAAAGCGTGGAGAGTAACATTGAAAGGTAAAGCAAAGAGTGAAATATGTCCAATAGATAATCAAGAAGACACCTTGGCGCGGGAGGGGAAATCGTTTCATGTGGCATCAAACCAGTCAGAATAGTGATGAAAATTATTCAGTTTAGAAACAGGACGGAGGAATTACTGCGGTGAATGCTTTGGTCAATAGATCAAGTTGAGACGCTATGTTCTGACTTTAGAGTACAGGATCTCGCGCGTATAACACTTAACAGGAGAAGTCAAGATGATCAGTGTCTTGCAGGAATGCGTCGAATGCACACAGGAACACTGTGAAACACATCGTTTCTGTATTTGCTGTTGATCACGCTGTCTGGTACAGAGAGAAAAGTGCAGACGATCATGGATAAACCAAGCAACTACGTCTTTAGAGATTGAGGAGATTATCCCTTTCAGAACAACGAATATATTGTTGTGATACAGTACTACGGCTAATTGGGGCACACTTTGGAAGAACATTTTAGAAGTCGATGCGTTTCTTTGGTTCCGGCAATTGCTATCTGAGTTTACATGTTATCATTTTGTCATTTTGAAGTAGTGAATGGAGTTGTGGACACTAGAATATGGAGTACCAAGTGGAGAAAACGGAACATTTACGACATACACTATGTGCTCAAAAGAATCCGGAAACATGGCTGAAAATGACTTACAAGTTCGTCGCGCCCTCCATCGGTAATGTTGGAATTCAGTATGGTGTTGGTCCACCCTTAGCTTTGATGACAGCATCCACTCTCGCAGCACCAGGTGCTGGAAAGTTTCTTGGGGAATGGCAGCCAATTTTTCACGGAGTGCTGCACTGAGGAGAGGTATCGATGTCGGTCGGTGAGGCCTGGTAGGAAGTCGGTTTTCCAAAACATCCCAAAGGTGTTCTGTAGGAATCAGGTCAGGACTCTGCGCAGGAAAGTCCATCACAGGGAGTTATTGTCGTGTAACCACTCCGCGACAGGCCGTGCGCTATGAACAGGTGCTCGATGGTGTTGAAAGATGCAATCGCCATACCAGGATTACTCTTCAACCGTGGGAAGCAAGAAGGTGCTTAAAACATCAGTGTAGGCCTGTGGTGTGATAGTTCCACGCAAAACAATAAGGGGTGCAAGCCCCATCCATGTAAAACACGTCCACACCATAACACCACTGCCTCCGAATTTTACTGTTGGCACTATACACGCTGGGAGACTACGTTCACCGCGCATTCGCCATACCCACACCCTGCCATCGGATCGCCACATTGTGTACCGTGATTTGTCACTCCACATAACGTTTTTCCGCTGTTCAATCGTCCAATGTTTACGCTCCTTACACCAAGCGAGGCGTCGTTTGGCATTTACCGGCGTGATGTGTGGCTTATGAGCAGCCTCTCGACCATGAAATCCAAGTTTTCTCACCTCCTGCCTAACTGTCATAGTACTTTAGTGGATTGTGATGCAGTGTGTAACTCCTGTTTGAGGGTCTGGAAAGATGTCTACCTATTACACATCACGACCCTCTTCAACTGTCGGCGGTCTCTGTCAGTCAACAGACGAGGTCGGCCTGTAACCTTTTTTGCTGTACGTGTCCCTTTACGTTTGCACTTGACTATCACATCGGAAACAGTGGACCTAAGGATGTTTAGGAGTGTGAAAATCTCGCGTACAGACGTATGACACAAGTGACACCCAATCACCTGACCACGTTCGAAGTCCGTGAATTCCGAGGAGCGCTCCATTCCGCTCTTTCGCGATGTCTAATGACTCTGAGGTTGCTGATATGGAGTACCTGGCAGTAGATGGCAGCACAATGCACCTAATATGAAAAGCATATGTTTTGGGGGTGTCCGGATACTTTTGATCACATAGTGTATTCTTCTTTTTGAGTTCAGTATAGGGATGACAGCAGCGGAAGCAGCCAGAAGCATTTGCGCTGTGTGTGGGGGTAATACTACTGGACAGAGCACGGCAAGAAAATGGTTTTCGCGTTTTGAAGACGATCCTTTTGCCATCAGTGACCATCCACATTCAGGAAGACCTGCGAGGTTTGATGAAAGATCGTTTAAACGCATTAATCCACATTGCTCCAAGTTAATGTGCTCTAGTACTGGCAATTCCACCAACGTGCGACATTTGCATGCAGTTGGGAAGGTTCAAACATGAGGTGTGTGGGTATCGCATATCGAAGCCAAAATCACAAAAATCAGCCAGCGTCTGTATGTGCAGCTCTGCTCGCTCGTCATCAACTGGCTCGTGAACAACTCCGACCATTCCTATCCTGTATCGTTACTGGTGACGATATATGCTGGCTTTATGCTGACACAATGAAAAGAAAGAAATGGTTGAGCCCAAACAAAGCAGCAACTCCCCGTAGAAAGATCTGTGTGCATCCACAAAAGATATCGTTATGCATATGGTGGAACAGCGACGGTTTGGAGTACTACAAATGGCTTCTCCGAAGTGTAACCGTCACTGCTGACATTTATTGTCAAGAACTGAGATGTCTTGCAGACTCAATCGAAGAACAACAACCAGGCAGACTGCGTGATAACGGACGCCCACATTCTGCTAGACTTTGGGAAGTTATTCCGCACCTACCTTATTCACTAGATCTCGCGCCCTCAGATTTTCATCTGTTCCACTCTCTATAGAACAACCTAAAAGGACTTTCCTTTGCGGACAAAAAACGAACTTGGCTCGACGAGTTCTTCGCTCAGACCACGTGATTTCTACAGTCACGAAATGGAAAAGTTACCCAGCACTGGAAGATTGTTATAAATACTAAAGGAGAATATATTATTGATGACTAAAGTCTCTGTTATATTTATCTGCTGCGTTTAATAAACTCATGAAAAAAGGCTACGAATTTATGCACAAACCCCATAATAAGGTTATGACCTGAATTTGTCTTACTCATGGCATAATATTTACTTCGTTGAACACTCACGACAGTTCAGGGCACCGGTCTCCAAACCTGCCTTCAGTAACATAGCTAAGGATGAGGCTAAGTAAGTCACTTCACTGTATACTCGGGAATGAAAGACAAACAGAGTCATTTGTAAGCTTTGCACACGCCATCGGACGTTTTCGGATGGTTCAACTGAAAAATTCGGTGATCACTGCAGGCAGGGATCTAGTTCGATTCACCGTTGGGTACACCATTTTATCATATCATCAGTATTCAACAATATCTTTTGGCACTTTAGGTTCGCATTTAATACTACTTGCCGTATGCCAAATTACAATCGAGGATCGACTGTTCACCGGATGTGAAATATGAACGCAAAACGTTTTATACAAAGCCAATTCAGTAACGTTACCAACTAGCATTGTATATTAAATGTGTTTGACAGAGATCGTAATTTCACTTCTGGTTTCGCTTATGATAGGACGTGAGAAATCAGGAGTCAGAATGCCTCAGTGTGGAGTTTAATCCTGCTTATCTCTTTCTCTTAAAGTCTTTGTTTAACAGATAAGAGGCTGGCAGCACGTTAGGCCGTGCTCGTTGGATGGCAGCAGCATTTAAGAGAGGTTTTAAGGACATTCGAGAATATTTTGTGGCACTGTATCTGCTGTTTTTAGCACATTATTATAAGATTGTGAACGCAGAGAAATCTTATAATTGCCTGTAGAAACTCATGTATTAAATTAATAATCTGGTCACAAGAAGAGCAACATATATTTCCTCTTGCTCTTCATCTTCTGTGTATCAGTCAAGAAAGGGTTATATGGCGTTTTAATGCTTTTATTATGTTAAACTGCTGTTTCCACTTACTTCTTTCAGTGAACCATTCGCTGTGCAGTGCGTTTTGGCTACTCTTATTTTTTTTTTTTTAAGCAGGGCTTGAGTGTTTGAGACTTTCATGAAACACAGTCAATAGACTTAAAATAAGAAATCGAAAGAACGTAGAGCGAATCCGCTAGATTCTGTCGGCTATGGAGACCAGTCAGATTGCGGACGAAAATCTTTGAAAAACTTTAATTTTGATACAGCATTTTAGACAGATTTTGCACTCTAGTGTCAAAACGTCAAGAATGCACGAAAATGAGATTGGTGTGATAATAGTGAACAATCGCTATAATATACCTACAACCCGAACTGTACTACCTGTATAGAAAAAGGAGTATCCTTTCATTCGAATGGGCACGTCATTCACAGGTAATATGGAGTATCAAAAGAAATTCGTGACGAGGATGGAGAGAAAACTGGAACGATAACTGACTATGGTGGTGGACGAGACATGCATCTAAGCGAATGGTTGGTTTGACGGACGAAGAAAGCGATATTGCAGTGCCTGTGTTATTCTGATTACGACTTCCATATGTCATCAACCATGCGTCTACCATGTGTAGACGCATGGTTGACGACATACGGAAGTTTGGGTCTGGCCGTGGGTTGTGCACGGATAGCGACCGCTCACGATAAGCGGCAAATCCGAGTTCGAGTTCCGTTGCGGCACAAATTTTCACTGTCGTCATTCCATTCTACAGCTGATGATAGTCCTTATTCGCAATTGTGAATTCATTTGATGTGGACAAAGAAAGCAGTCTGCTGGATTCCAAGTGATCAGGGAAGACCAAGAAGACGGCTCAAGCTGTGTGGGCGACAATATGTCCTACACTTGCGCCACGCGGGGTAGCCGAGTGGTCTAAAGCGCCTTGCACGGTCCGCGTGGCTCCCCCCGTCGGAGGTTCGCATACTCCCTCGGGCATGGGTGTTTGTGTTGTCCTTAGCGTAAGTTAGTTTAAATTAGATTAAGTAATGTGTAAGCTTAGGGACCGATGACCTCAGCAGTTTGGTCCCATAAGACCTTACCAGAAATGTCCAAATTTCCTACACTTGCATGTCTAATTCCTATGCAACCAAATAGCTATTTTTCTTATCAAAGTGACAGCGGTTCCCACCCGATCACCAAATTCAAGCACATTGGGCCTGGGTAGTAGCTGGATGGGTGACCGTCCGGAAAAAGTAGGGACTCATTGCAGACAACATGAGGGTGTTGTCGTCAAATTCAGAGGAAATATAGAGTTTTTGCGCTTTAAGAAAGAAATGCGTCCGCTTGCTAAATGAGAAGACAGAAGTGTCCAAGAGGCATTTCTGGGCCCACTTACGGATGTCCTCTTTGGGATGCAGCTACCAACTTATTGTCCGCCCCTGGTAACTGAGTGATGCCGGCACGGTAGCTCGCGTGTTCGATCAGAGGGTTAGCTACCCTCTGTAACAAAAAACTGAGTGAACAGATCAACGGAGAACCTAAATGGGTGTCATCGGACGTCCGCCCCCAACAAATTCAACGAACAATATAGAACAAAATGAGATTTAAAAAAAGTGGTCAGCGTGACGGAATGTCATAACTAACGGTCCGGGTTCGATTCCCGGCTGGGTCGGAGATTTTCTCCGCTCAGGGACTGGGTGTTGCGTTGTCCTTATCACCATCATTTCTTCCTCATCGACACGCAAGTTGCCGAAGTGGCGTCAACTCGAAAGACTTGCACCAGGCGAACGGTCTACCTGACGGGAGGCCCTAGCCACACGACATTTCCACTTTTACCAACTTATTTGAATCACCGACGTTAGGTGTTCGGTTCGTTCATATGTATGCAGACGTTGTAATATAGATGTAGTATTGGTTTTTAGAATTTATCAGGACTTGACATACAAAGTTCGCAGTTTTTGTGATAGACAGTAACAACGTTATGGACTGTGACGTATGCGTTGCCGGAAGGAACTATCTTTGATAGCTGAAAGCTTCTGCCTATAGTTTACAATTGTGCCTTGAGAGTATACCGCTTCAACACGTAATGATCTAGGAAGACTTTTGTTTTTGACAACACATGTTTGTTGATGGAGTTTTACTTTTGACGGTGCGGAAAGGCATAGAAGCATAACATATGTTATGCTACACGCCGATGCAAATATCTTTATATGTCTACATCTAAAACGGCTACAGGGACTAGTGAACACAGGGAGGCTAAATACCGTAACTCCCCAATCAACGGAAAAGAGACAAAAAATATATCTATTCAAGCAGACAAAAGTTCCTTTGAGTCCTTGGTGAGAGAGAATCTCAATTCATTCCAAATTAACAATGTAAATGTAGATCACATGTGGTTTGCATTCAAAGAGAGATTTACACCAAATAAATTAACGAACGACGGAACTGATCCTCATTGGTATGCAAAACATGTCAGAACACTGTTGCAGAAACAACGAAAAAAGCATACCAAATTTAAAGGAACGCAAAATCCTCAATATTGGCAATCTTTTACAGAAGCTCGAAATTAAGTGCAGTCTTCAATGCGAGAGGCTTATAATAGTTTCCACACCAAAACTTTGTCTCAAAACCTGCCAGAAAATCCAAAGAATTTCTGGTCGTATGTATAGTATGCTAGCGGTAAGACGCAATCAGTGCCTTCCCTGCGCGACAGCAATGAAAATACTATCGATGACAGTACTGCTAAAGCAGTTACTAAACACAGCCTTCCGAAATTCCTTCACGAAAGAAGACGAAGTAAATATTACAGAATTCGAATCAAGAACTGTTGCCAACATGAGTAACTTAGAAGTAGATATCCTCGGAGCAGGGAAGCAACTTAAATCATTTAATAAAAACAAGTCTTCTGGTCCAGACTGTGCACCAATTACCTTTCTTTCAGAGTATGCTGACGCAATAGTTCGATACTTAACAATCATATACAGCCGTTCGCCCGACGAAAGATTCGTACCCAAAGACTGGAAAGTTGTACAGGTCACATCGATATTCAAGAAAGGCAATATGAGTAATCCACTAAATTATAGGCCCACATTATTAACGTCGACATGTAGCAGGATTTTGGAACGTATATTGTGCTCGAACATTATGAATTACCTAGAAGACAACGGTCTATTGACACGTAGTCAAAACGTATTTAGAAAGCATCATACTTCTGAAACACAACTAGCTCTTTCCTCACACGAAGTGTTGAGTGTTGTTCCTTATCTATATAAACGATTTAGGAGACAATCTGAGAAGCCATTTTGGAAATTTTTGGAAATTTGTGGTGAGACTTATGGGAGCAAACTTCTGAGGTCATTGGTCCCTAAGCTTACATACTACTTAATCTAACTTAACTAACTTACGCTAAGGACAACACATACACCAATGCCCAAAGGAGGACTCGAACCCCCGACGGGGGAAGCCGCGCAGACCGCGACAAGACGCCTTAGACGGCACGGGTATCCCCCGCGGCTGAGCAGCCATCTTAGGTTGTTTTTTGTAGATGATGCTATCGTTTACCTCTAGTAAAGTCATCAGAAGATCAAAACGATTTAGAAAAGATATCTATACGGCGCGTAAATTGGCAATTGACCCTGAATAATGAAAGTGTGAGGTGGTCCTTACGAGTGCTAAAAGGAATTCGTTAAATTTCGGTTACATGATAAATCAGTCAAATCTAAAGGCCATAAATTCAGCTTAAGACATAGGAATTACAATTACAAACAACTTAAAGTGGATAGCACGCATAGAAAATGTGAGTAAGGCGAACCAAAACTGCGTTTTATTGGTAGAACAATTAGAAGATACGACAGATCTTCTAAAGAGACTGCCTACACTACGCTTGTCCGTCCTCTTTTGGATTAATGCTGCGCGTCGTGGGATCCTTACCAGATAGGATTAACGGAGTACACCGAGAAAGCTCAAATAAGGGCAGCACGTTTTGTATTATATGGAAGTGGGGAATAGTGTGTCACGGATATGATACATGATTTGTGGTGGACAGCATTAAAACAAAGGCGTTTCTCGTTGCGGCGAATTCTTCTCACGAAATTCCAATCACCAACGTTTTCCTCCGAATGCGAGAATATTTTGTTGACGCCGACCTACATCGGGAGAAACGATCATCATAATAAAATAAGGGAAATCAGAGTTCGCACGGAAAAACATAAGTGTTCCTTTTCTTCTGCGAGCTGTTCTAGAGTGGAATAAGACACAATTATCGTGAAGGTGGTTCGATGAACCCTCTGCCAAGCAACTGACATTGCATACATTGGTGACAGAAGTGTATAGTGTCGCAGAAATTTTTAAAAAACATTTTATAACTGTTACTGAAAAGATGGGGTTGTCAGGTTCTGTAGATGCTGCTATGGAATACCTCAGACCAGACAAAAAAGAAAAAAAAATGTTCAGATGTGTGTGAAATCTTATGAGACTTAACTGCTTAGGTCATCAGTCCCTAAGCTTACACACTACTTAATCTAAAATGTCCTAAGGACAAACACACACACACCCATGCCCGAGGGAGGACTCGAACCTCCGCCGAGATCAGCCGCACAGTCCATGACTGCAGCGCCTGAGACAGCTCGGCTAAACCCGCGCGGCTCAGACCAGACATTTCAAGTAACTTCCATAATATGAATTTGACCCTCACTACCCCAGCAGAAGTAATGTCCATCATAATATCTTTAAAATCAAAAACATCTAATGGGTATGATGAACTATCAACAAAGTTAATTAAAGAATGTAATTCTGAGCTAAGTAACATATTAAGCTATCTGTGTAACCAGTCGTTTATCAGTGAAATATTTTCTGAATGGTTGAAATATGCTGAAGTTAAGCCACTGTTTAAGAAGGGAGATAAAGAAATAACATCAAATTTCCGTCCAATTTCACTTTTGCCAGTATTCTCAAAAATTTTAGAAAAGGTAATGTACAATCGGCTTTATAACCATTATATCACAAATAACATACAGTCAAAGTCGCAGTTCGGATTTCTAAAGGGTTCTGATATTGAGAAGGCTATCTACACTTACAGTGAAAATGTTCTTAATTCATTAGACAAAAAATTGCAGGCAGCTGGTATATTTTGTGATCTGTCAAAGGCATTTGACTGTGTAAATCACAATATCCTTTTAAGTAAATTAGAATATTATGGTGTAACAGGAAACGCTGTAAAATGGTTCAAATCTTATATCTCTGGCAGGGAACAAAGGCTGTTATTTGAAAAGAGACATGTATTAAGCTATCAGGCATCTTCCAACTGGGAACTAATTACATATGGGGTCCCACAAGATTCCATCTTAGGGCGCTTACTTTTTCTTGTGTATATCAATGACCTTTCATCAGTAACATGTCCGCCCCCGGTAGCTGAATGGTCAATGTGACGCATTGTCAATCCTCTGGGAGCGGGTTCGATTCCCGGCTGGGTCGGGAAATTTTCTCCGCCCATGGACTGGGTGTTGTGCTGCCCTCATCATCATCCTATCATCCTCATCGACTACAGGACGCCGAAGTGGCATCAAATTGAAAGACCGGCACCCGGCGAACGGCCTGCCCGGCGGGGGCCCTAGCCATACGATTAAATAAAATAAATAAATCAGTTACATTACCAGGTGGCAAGTTTGTTTTGTTTGCCGATGATACGAACATTGCAATAAATAGCAAATCAAGTGTAGTCTTAGGAAGATCAGCTAACAAAATATTTGTGGACATTAATCACCGACTCCCAGCCAATTCTTTGTCACTAAGCTTTGAAAAAACACACTACATGCAGTACAGAACTTTGTAAAGGGTGTCCCACGAGTATATGCCTAACATACGATGACAAGTAGACAGAAGAGGTGGACATTGTTAAATTCTTGGGATTACAACTTGATAATAAATTCAACTGCGAGGAGCACACCACAGAACTGCTGAAGTGTCTTAACAAATTTCTATTTGCAGTGCGAATTGTGTTAGACATAGGAGATATAAAAATGAAAAAGCTGGCACACTATGCTTACTTTCATTCTATAATGTCATATGGGATTATTTTTTGAGGTAGTTCATCAAGCCAAGCTAAAGTTTTCCTGGCACAAAAACGTGCAATAAGAGTTATATGTGGTGTGAACTCAAGAACATCCTGCAGAAGCCTGTTTAGGGAACTAGGGATACTAACTACTGCTTCCCAATATATTTATTTCTTAATGAAATTTGTCATTAAAAATATATCACTTTTTCAAACCAACAGCTAAAATCATGGAATCAACGCTAGAAATAAGAATAATCTTCACAAGGATTTAAAGTCACTTACTCTTGTACAAAAAGGTGTGTATTATTCAGGAACAAACATTTTCAATAACTTGCCATCAGCCATAAAAAGCTTAACAACCAATATAAGAGAATCCGACAGGATGAATTTCTCAGTACAACCAATATATATATATATATATCTATATATATATATATATATATATATATATATATATATATATATATATATATATTAGAGGGAAACATTCCACGTGGGAAAAATTATATATAAAAACAAAGATGTGGTGACTTACCGAACGAAAGCGCTGGCAGGTCGATAGACACACAAACAAACACAAACATACACACAAAATTCAAGCTTTGTTGCGAAAGCTTGAATTTTGTGTGTATGTTTGTTTTTGTTTGTGTGTCTATCGACCTGCCAGCGCTTTCGTTCGGTAAATCACCTCATCTTTGTTTTTATATATATATATATATATATATATATATATATATATATATATATATATATATATATATATGTGGTGGTCCATTGATAGTGACCGAGCCAAATATCTCACGAAATAAGCATCAAACGAAAGAATTACAAAGAACGAAACTCGTCTAGCTTGAAGGGGGTAACCAGATGGCGCTATGGTTGGCCCGAGAGATGGCGCTGCCATGGGTCAAACGGATATCAACTGCGTTTTTTAAATAGGAACTCCCGTCTTTTATTACATATTCGTGTAGTACGTAAAGAAATATGAATTTTTTAGTTGGACCACTTTTTTCGCTTTGTGATAGATGGCGCTGTAATAGTCACAAACGTGTAAGTTCGTGGTATCACGTAACCTTCCGCCAGTGCGGATGGTATTTGCTTCGTGATACATTACCCGTGTTAAAATGGACCGTTTACCAATTGCGGGAAAGGTCGATATCGTGTTGATGTATGGCTATTGTAATCTAAATGCCCAACGGGCGTGTGCTCTGGATGCTGCTCGGTATCCTGGACGACATCATCCAAGTGTCTGGACCGTTCGCCGGATAGTTACGTTATTTAAGGAAACAGGAAGTATTCAGCCACATGTGAAACGTCAACCACAACCTACAACAAATGATGATGCCCAAGTAGGTGTTTTAGCTGCTGTTGCGGCTAATCCGCACATCAGTAGCAGACAAACTGCGCAAGAACCGGGAATCTCAAAAACGTCGGTGTTGAGAATGCTACATCAACATTGACTGCACCCGTACCATATTTCTATGCACCAGGAACTGCATGGTGACGACTTTTAACGTCGTGTACAGTTCTGTCACAGGGCACAAGAGAAATTACAGGACGATGACAGATTTTTTGCACGCGTTCTAATTATCGACGAAGCATCATTCACCATCAGCGGTAACGTAAACCGGCATAATATTCACTATTGGGCAACGGAAAATCCACGATGGCTGCGACAAGTGGAACATCAGCGACCTAGGCGGGTTAATGTATGGTGCGGCATTATGGGAGGAAGGATAATTGGCCCCCATTTTATCGATGGCAATCTAAATGGTGAAATGTATGCTGATTTCCTACGTAATGTTCTACCGATGTTACTACAAGATTTTTCACGGCATGACAAATGGCGATGTACTTCCAACATGATGGATGTCCGGCACATAGCTCGCGTGCGGTTGAAGTGGTATTGAACAGCGTATTTCATGACAGGTGGATTGGTCGTCGAAGCACCATACCATGGCCCGGACGTTCACCGGATCTGATGTCCCCGCATATCTTTCTGTGGGGAAAGTTGAAGGATATTTGCTATCGCGATGCACCGACAACGCTTGATAACATGCGTCAGCGCATTTTCAATGCATGTGCGAACATTACGAAAGGCGAACTACTCGCTGTTGAGATGAATGTCGTTACACGTATTGCCAAATGCACTGAGGTTGACGGAAATCATTTTGAGCACTTATTGCATTAATGTGGTATTTACAGGTAATCACGCTGTGACAGCATGCGTTCTCAGAAATGATAAGTTCACAAAGGTACTTGTTTCACATTGGAACAACCGAAATGAAATGTTCAAACGTACCTACGTTCTGTATTTTAATTTAAAAAACCTATCTGTTACCAACTGTTCGTCTAAAATTGTGAGCCATATGTTTGTGACTACTACAGCGCCATCTATCACAAAGCGAAAAAATTGGTCCAACTAAAACATATTTCTTTACGTACTACAAGAATATGTAATAAAAAATGGGGGTTCCTATTTAAAAAAAAACGCAGTTGATATCAGTTTGACCTAAGGCAGCGCCATCTAGCGGGCCAACCATAGCGCCATCTGGTTTCTCCCTTCAAGCGATACAAGTTTTGTACTTTGTTGTTTTTTCGTTTGACGCTTATTTCGTGAGATATTTGGCCCGGTGACGATCAATGGACCACCCTGTATATATATATATATATATATATATATATATATATATATATATATATATATATAACTTCTGCACCATTTCAGTGCAGTAATGTGTTCATTGTAAATTGTAAATAAGTATTGTAGTAGTTATATTATATGTTTATTACCTTAAAAATAAAATAAAAACATTTTTTTAAATTTTAAATGCATTGCATTAACGCGATCTTAGTAAATGAGTGTTTGTAAAATGATTCTTTCATACAGCGTTCATTAAAAAAACTGTGGAAGGTACATTAGCTTATTTGTTTCAGTTGTAAATATTTGTCATTTATTACTGTTTTTCTGACATGTTCTACGTCCTGGGGGACCTGCTCACTAAGGATCAATTGGAATGAAAGTAAATCTAATTTAATCTAATTTGTAGGGAAGCCATGTAGATGTAGATGTAGATCTACATCTGCATCATAATTCGCAAGCCACCCAACGATGATTGGTGGAGGGTACTCCTGGTACCACTAACTGATTCCCCTCTTCCCTATCGCATTCGCGAAAGGAGCGTAGGAGAAATGACTGTCTGTAAGCCTCTGTATTAGGTCTGTTTTCCCGAATTTTCGCGTCGTAGTCATTACGAAAGATATAAATAGGAAGAAGCAATGTGTTTTCCGACTATTCCTTGAAAGTTTCTTTTGAGATTTCAGTAGTAAACCTCTCGTGATGCACAACACCTCTCTTGTAACGCCTGGAGTTTGTTTAGAATCTCTGTAACGTTCACGCGCCGACTATACGATCCCGTGAAGAGAGGTGCCGCTTTTCGTTGGATCTTCTCTATCTCTTTTATCAGTCCTATCTGGCAAGGATCCCAAATTGATGAATAATACTCAAGAATCAGCGAACAATCGCTTTGTAAGTCATTTCTTCCGTGGATGAGTTAGTATTTCCTTAAGATTCTTCCTCTGAATCTCACTGTGGCAACTGCTTTTCCATCTGTTTGTTTGATGTTATAACTCCACTTAACGTCACTGTGGATAGTCACTCTTAGGTATTTTACGGTAGATGCTGTATCCAGCACTTTGTGATCAATAGTTTAGCTATACGGTGGTGGATTTCTTTCCCTGTGTATGCGTAATATCTTACATTTATTTACGTTCAGGGTCAACTGCCAGAGCCTGCACCACTCATCAGTCGTCCGCAGGTTATTCTGCAAATCCGTGCTGTTTTCTGACATTGCTGACTTGTTGTAGACAACCGCATCATTTACTAACAGTCTTAATGAGCTTCCGACGCTTTGTATTAGATCGTTTATATGCATAAACAATAGTGGTCCTATCACACTTCTTTGGGGGACTCCGGAAATTACCTTCACATCTGCCGCCTTTGTTCCGTTAAGAGCGAAGTGTTGAGTTCTATCCGCGTGGGAGTCTTGAATCCAGTCGCAAATCTGGTCCGATTTTCGATAAGCTCGTATTTTTTTCACTGAACGGCAGTTCGGGACGGTGTAAAATACCTTCGTGAGTCACAGAACACGGCATCAACCTAGCCGTCGTCGTCTACAGCGCTATGGATCTTGTGGAGGAACAGGGCGAGCTGTGTTTCGCAAGATCTCTATTTGAGGAATCTATGCTAATTCTTATAGAGGGATTTCCGTTCTCCAAAAACTTCTTAACGTTTGAGCACAGAATGTGTTTCGTAATTCTGCAACAGATCTATGCTTGTAATTACGTGCAACTGCCCAACAATCCTTCTTCAAAACGAGAATGACCTGCGTTTTTTCCAGTCGCTAGGTATTTATCGTTGCTCCAGCGATATACGAAGAACTGCAGCTAAAAGGGCAGGAGGTTCTTTGACATAATGGTTGTAGAATCTTATAGGTACAGTATATCGTTTCGGCCTGATGCCTTCCCACTACTATCAAAGCGACTGCAGTCGCTTTACTGTTCCGCGGTCTGTTATTTTTCTATGGCTGTCAGAACTTGTCGTATTTGCGATATGGTGATTTGTTTCTTTGTTTTATAGAACTCGATAATGCGATAACGTAGTTTCGAAACATATTGTAGTCTAAATTTTGACAACTGGTGTGTTATTTTCTTAGTGCCGATCCACTAAACAAAAAGTCTTATTGAAATTACTTGTTGGTTGTCACTTCACGCGTTGGACTTGTTTTCCTCCAATCAGAGCGCTCAACGTCAAGCTCGACCTGTTCACCGTTCCCAAACTGCCACGACAAGTGGTCAGTTCACTTGCAGTTCCTTGTCCGGCTTTCTCTCTGAATGTACTTGAAAATTTGCATCAAGATTGCTGGGCCTGCCCCTTGAAATGAGAACACACACATACAACGAAGCTAACGAAATATGCACCTTTCATACACAGCGCTAGCCAAACACTACTACATCCTTTTGCACAAGGCGCGATTTAGCGTCACATAGACAATTACGTTATCATCACAGAGATCTGCCTGTATTAGATAAGGCTGAACCTTTGGAAGGTAGAAAAATCATCGTTGCGACTGGTTGGTGACATAGGGTAGTGGTTAAGATATTTCTGACTTGTGGAATGCCGCTGACATAAATCTCGTCACGTACTTAGAAATTTTTTGTTTCTAAATGTTAAGAAAATGACTTTGATTATTGCTTTTATTCAATAAATTGATTTAAATGTAATTTATTGTTTCTAATAACTTGCTGCGTAATTTTCAGAATCGTACTGACTTTTTATTTCATCTTTTTATTCCTGCCATTCTTTTTTCGTTTAGAATCTTCATAATTCTCTTATCTCCTGTAAAGCAGGATTGTTCATCGATTAATAACGCGGCAGCTCGCGTTTCCAGTTTGAGGATTGTTTCAGGTAACCAATGAAAGCAAGACATTACAGTCTGCTCTTAGCGCTCAAACTGGAAGTTTTCTGTGGTGAATTTGCTCGTAGAGGTTAACTTTAACCGCCATGAACAAAGCGAGCGTGCTTAATAGTTCTACCGCCGATTTTTGAATGCCGTTTTCTCGGATACATTGCACATCACGATGCTGTGGTTAAGTTATTGCGTCGTTGCCGCAGTTCTGTCACTGGTCACTTAAAATCAGTATACATCACGGCGGGCGCTTACACCATTGCTCCGCGTTACGCGTTAAGTATCAGTACTTGTGAAGCGACCCGCTATTTTTCTGTGTCGCTTATAACCGGCCGGTTGCCGATGTGGCAACGCTGTAGCGGAAAGTTATAGCCGTGAACTAAAATGTAACTGAAATCGGACTATTGTAGAAGACGTAGAACACACTATTAAATTTTTCATGACGAATAAATCCGCTCCAGTTGTACTTGTGGAATCCTTTATTTGGATATAATTGTATTCACGACCCGAGTTACAGGATGTAAATCCTATTTTGAGGCGCATGAATGTGTACGCGAAGATCCTACCAGTCACGTAAAAATCCAGCAAATTTATCAAGTAGCATGATGGATGGATTTCTTACATGACTGGTACGATTTTCTCGTACGCATTCAAGTGCCTGAATATGGAATTTACATCCTGTAAGGTTTTATCCAAACAAAGGATTTGTCAAATTCAGCTGGATTGGATTTACTCATTATAAAAATTTTCAGTAATGTTCAAAAAATGTGTGTGAAATCTTATGGGACTTAGCTGCTAAGGTCATCAGTCCCTAAGCTTACACACTACTTAACCTAAACTATCCTAACGACAACACGCACACCCATGCCCGAGGGAGGACTCGAACCTCCGCCGGGACCAGCTGCACAGTCCATGACTGCAGCGCCTGAGACCGCTCGGCTAATCCCGCGCGGCAGTTTTCAGTAATACTTGCCCCACAAGAGTATATTACATTATCAAATATTCAGAAGTGACAACTACACATGGATGTGAAAGTGACAGCTGACAAAGTGCAAGGAAGGCTATATAAGCCCCCATCCTTACGAACAGAGGGGAGAACGAACCTCACGGCCAGGGAAACGAGTCACCCGTATTACGTTTCTGCTATCTGCCTCCCCAGGTCCTCCAACCACAGTTGGGACGTGTACAGCAAACAACTGGAGCACACGTTCAGAGTTCAACAATAAATCGTGATAAACAGCTTTTGCGCTCCTTATTCCGGTAACGTTCACGATTAACGGTGTTGTGCATGACATTGTACACAATGGTAAAGAAAGGTGGGTTACAGAATGATATGGCAACTGTAGTCTTAGGAAAGCTGGACAGGAGCGGAAATGATTAGTGAACAAGTAACACAAGAAACTGAAGATTTACTTCAATTGTATATCTCCAAATGTACGAAGACTCATTACAAATGCTGCAACAAGAAATAGAGTCCAGCTATCGATATCACTTGGAAGAAACACGAACGAAGGTGCCATAGCATAGTGGTTCCAAGTGTAAGTGGGCTGTGTGGCTGCCGCCAGCCATCCTATATTGTGGCACCAGAGGACGCTCATAGTACAGAGATGTTGGATGTGTGGCACAGTAGACTCGCACTGTTGGGTCCAGCAGATCTTGTGTGACTGTTATTGGCATCACACGCAAACGTGCTACTCTGTTACTAATCTTGATACGCTGTGGGGTAGTATCGATACGTGATACCACAAATAGCACACAATTGTGTGCATTACTGGGTGCACTCTAGCCAACTATGCAGTTCCAACGTTTCCTGTTTTCTGATTAAATTAATTAAATCTGTGTGACAGCAACTAAATAAGAGACTTTCTATCGTTTCTAAGCATTGTGGAGCGAGTTCTCGTTTCGGAAATCTTTGTAGTAGTGCTCGACAGCCCACAGCTCAATGTGATTGTCTCCGCCAGGGCCAAAGGATACTGCAAGTTTACATTTAGGAAGTATATACACTCATCTAAAAAAGTTTTGCATCACCTCATTCCGAGAGTTCCGGAAAGTGTAAAGAAAATTGGAATAGAGATCACCATGAACATTATTTTCACGCTTATTATTGCTCATGAAAATCACGCATTGCATAATGAGATTTTCACTCTGGAGCGGAGTGTGCGCTGATATGAAAGGTTCCGAGTTCGAGTGTCGGTCCGGCACACAGTTTTAATCTGCCAGGAAGTTTCACACATTGCATGTTGTACCACCATACAGCGAGACCTTCAGAGGTGGTGGTCCAGATTGCTGTACACATCGGTACCTCTAATACCCAGTAGCACGTCCTCTTGCATTGATGCATGGCTGTATTCGTCGTGCCATACTATCCACAAGTTCATCAAGGCACCGTTGGCCCAGATTGTCCCACTCCACAACGGCGATTCGGCATAGATCCCTCAGAGTGGTTGGTGGGTCACATCGTCCATAAACAGGCCTTTTCAATCTATCCCACGCATGTTCGATAGGGTTCATGCCTGGAGAACGTGCTGACCACTACAGTCGAGTGATGACGGTATCCTGAAGGAAGTCATTCACAATATGTGCACGAGGGGGGTGCGAATTGTCGTCGATGAAGACGAATGCCTCGCCAATATGCTGCCTATATGGTTGCACTATCGGTCGGTGGATGGCATTCACGTATCGTACAGCCGTTACGGCGCCTTCCATGACCGCCAGCGGCGTACGTCGGCCCCACATATTGCCACCCCAAACAGGGAACTTCCACTTTGCTGTGCTCGCCAGACAGTGTATCTAAGGCGTTCAGCCTGAACAGGTTGCCTCCAAACACGTCTCTGACGATTGTCTGATTGAAGGCAAATGCGACACTCATCGGTGAAGAGAACGTGATGCCAATCCTGAGCTGTCCATTAGGTATGTTGTTGGGCCCATCTGCACCGCGCTGCATGGTGTCGTGGTTCCCAAAAAGGACCTCGCCATGGACGTCGGGAGTGAAGTTGCGCATCAAGCGGCCTATTGCTCAGAGTTTGAGTCGGAACACGACGTCCTGTGGCTGCACGAAAAACATTATTCAACATGGTGGCGTTGCTGTCAGGGTTCCTCCGAGCCATAATCCGTAGGTAGCGGTCATCCACTGCAGTAGTAGCCCTTGGGCGGCCTGAGCAAGACATGTCATTGACAGTTCCTGTCTCTTCGTATCTCCTCCATGTCCGGACAACATCGCTTTGGTTCACACCGAGACGCCTGGACACTTCCCTTGTTGACAGTCCTTCTTGGCACAAAGTAATAATGCGAACGCGATCGAGCCGCTGTATTGACCGTCTAGGCGTGGTTGAAGTACAGACAACACGAGCCGTGTACCTCCTTCCTGCTGGAATGACTGGAACTGATCGGCTGTCGGACTCCCTCCGTGTAATAGACGCTGCACATGTACCGTTGTTTACATCTTTGGGCGGGTTTAGTTACATCTCTGACCAGTCAAAGAGACTGTGTCTGTGATATAACACCCACACTCAACGTCTATCTTCAGGAGTTCTGGGAGCTGCGGTGATGCAAAACTTTTTTTGATGTGTTTACTTAATGATCTCAAATAAATGAATGTTCACGTAGTACATGAGCTTCCATGACATTATCGCCCCTTTGTACTATCTCCTGTGGCTAGTTTTAAGTAGGAGGACACGCAATCGCCGTTAGCATCTTCCGCCGGCACCGGGAAAGTTTAGAAGAGAGGAGCATCGATGTATGGTACAGTTAACATTGCTTTTCTTCGAGCAGTTGACTGCCGCAGCACTACTCTCACAGCTTGCCAAGGCCTTTCAGAAGGCTGTGCGTCGCTGTTAGAAAACATGCAAGGGCACATGATTGGGAACATATGAGGACAGTAATGAGACCTTTATCCAATAGCGGATACCGAGTCCTTGATGATGATGATATTGTCTTCTGTAAACATAAAAAGTTTATAATTTTTAGTGTATTCCTACACCAAGGTTTGAACCAGTTACCTTAATTCTGAGCATCATCGCTATGCAATGCTTTAGCAATGCCAGGAGAAGAGGGCAGATCAAAGGAAGAAAAAGGTAGGGAAGATTTGAGAAAAATCTCACTTAGGAATAAAACTGTGACTGTGACAACTGATAGAGGTGTTAGGCAAAGGTGTAGCCTGTCCTCCACAGTTTTTAAAATCTATACTGACGACATAGTTACACAACAGAAAAAAGTGAGCCAAGGCATTAAAACTGGAACATATAAGTAGATTGACACCATTAAAAAAATAAATAATAGTACAAGAGAGCGTGGACGATCTGCAGAGGGCATTACTTCGCCTACCACAGATATGCAAGGAAGAAGATTTTGATATTTCTCGCGCAATTACTAAAATAATGGCTTTTGAAGGAGAAGTCCCTGTACGTTCCAAGCTAGTGCTAAATGGTCATGTATCAGAATACGTTTCGATTTTTAACTATTTGGGTTGTTACTTACGCTACAAGTGTGAAAATTACAGGTGCTCTACAAAAAAAAAGGAAGCGCCAAAAATAAAGCACATTAACATGTATAATGCGGGATAGGAAATCCGTTAGCATTAAAACCGACTTCCAGTCGTATCGGAATTGATAAATATACGTCTTGCACGGTTTTCAAGGGAATCTCATACCATTTTAGTGGCAAAGTAGGTAATGACGATGGGGGTGAATAACGACCACACATCCTCCTCTCCAAAGTAACACCAAAGTGTCAATAATACCGAGATCTGGTGACTGTGCCGGCCAGGGGAGATGTCACAGTTCATCCCCGTGCCCGCGAAACCAATCCTGGACGATGCGAACCGTGTCAACAGGGTACTTGTCGCCTTGGAACAGCTTCAGTCCGGTCGCAGGTTCGAATTCTGCCACGGGCATGGATGTGTGTGATGTCCTTAGGTTAAGTTAGGTTTAAGTAGTTCTAAGTTCTAGGGAACTGATGACCTCAGATGTTAAGTCCCATAGCGCTCAGAGCCATTTTAACCATTTTTCTAGGAACACAACATCTCCATTAGGAAACAAACACTGTACCACGGGATGGATCTGAAGAGCCAAAATAGTCACATAATCCTTGGCAGTAGTGCGACCTCGCAGAGCAACCACAGGGCCCATGGAATACGACGATATGGTTACCCAAGTCATCATCGAACCCCACCACGTGTCACTCTCGTGATGTAAAGTGCGAAACAAGATTCGGCCCACCAAATCACACTCTTCCATTGCTCCGCAGTGCCGATTTTATCGCTTCGGTCCCACATTTTTCATTTATGTGCATTTGCATCACTGGTGTTTTGATTTGGAATTCCAGCTCGCCATGTAGTTCCTTGCTTAGGGAGCTCCCTTCGTATTGTTTTGGTTTTAACAGGGTTCGTGTTCGCGACATTCATTTCTGCAATGACTTTTGCAGATGTGTTCCTCCTATTCTTCGTCAGAATCATCTTCAATGGCCGTCTGTCACGACCACCCAACACACCATTTCTTGCGCGTTGTGACTTAGAGGATGACGTTTTCCCTCTTTCCCTGTATGCGATATAAATCTCGTATACAGTGGCTCTTGAAACGCCAAACACTTCGGCTCCCTTAGTAACGGAGGTACCAACTGTACGAGCACCAACAATTTGCCCAGTTAGAATTCACTTAGCTCCAACATAACGCACTCACAGCTACACAGAACACTGTTCTTGCCACGACTGACAATTAAAACGTATTGAGAGCAATGCACAGGTGCCGTTCCTTATGAAATACATCATCGCACGTTTGGCTAGCATGCATTTATCGTGTCGCGTGTATATTTTTTTCTAATTCTTGTACACGCAGAGTGCTATACCAGTTTTTGACATACGACTTACAGTTGTGGACATTACAAAACGAAGACCTAACACGTATGTAAGCAACTGAAATGAAATCTGAGAAGCACGAAGGGTTGCAGTAGTAGGAATCTGATTATATTTACATATAAGTTGATCAGGTTCCGTGGGACAATGCGATACAAAATTACTTTGTCATGGAACGACCCAGTACATAGTTTGCAGAATACTGATTATAAAATACATAAACAAAATGATTAAGGAATTGATAAAACATGAAGAAACTGTCAGGTAATATACGAATGAATAATACGCTACAGAGGAAAGTTCCAAACTACTGCGGGATACAACCACACGGAATAGATGGAATGTGCCGCAAGGAAACATTTCAACTTGGATTACAGTACTTGGGGTTTATCATTAAAATTTTTCACCTCTTCTGGATGCCTATTGAAAACGGGACCTGCTGAACAGTGCACACTTGTTTGTACAATGCTTAAGGAAGTGATATCCTAGCGAATAAGGAATGAAGACACAAGAGCTGTGTTGAGAATTTATTCAGTTAAGGAGCTAACAAAACAAAAGGGAGTAAAATTTCTAGAACATAGCGACAGGATGTCAGAAGGAAGACCATGGAAACAAGTGTCGTACTATAAACCACAGAAAAAACAGAATTTCTAGAGACCACGAAAGAGATGGACTGAGATTGGAGCAGGCGAGGGGAATAATCCTTAAACTGAAGAGGAGAAGATGATTAGCCTTTAAAATCTTATCACTGGACACGGAGCCATGGCATTAGAATAGAGAAAAATCTGAAATAAATTCTGCTGTGGAACTATACAGACATTCTGTTAACATCATATAATGAAACCAGGGAAAACTAAATCGGTATGACCGGGTCTGGGTTTGAGAGGTAGTAAAATTGTTGTTGATTAAATATGCATGGAGTTCAGAACAGGAACTTGTAACGCGATGTCTAAATAATGCTGGAAGAGAACACTAAACTGATTAGCGACGCAACAGATCAGCAATAACAGACTACCGTTATACGCAACTAGAGAAAGGAAGCGGACCAGCTGGTTACTCAAGGAGACGCGGGAGTAAATGGCGGCACGACTGATTGCATCATCCTGAGGTTAGTAAATTTCTCGTAGCTTGCTGCTGATTCTACGCTTATGAACGGCAAACGTTTCTGACGAAAACCTAAATTTTTCCCTTCTTAGTTCAAATCTATCGCGTTATACTTCCTTTGTTGCATTACAGAGCAGTGAATGGGAAGTGCAGTGCAATCGACAAGCATGAACAGAAATCAGGAAAACATAGATCTTGGTGAGGAAATAAGCAGTGGCTAATATTCACTGACGACAGTATTTCTTCACTCTGTCAAGAGATGAGTCAAAGAAAGAAAGCTTTTGTTATTAAGTGCTACTAAATAGAGGAAAAGTTTTTTTCTGGTCAGACTAATTATTGTCAAACCACTGTAGATCGCAAAAGAGGGTTTATCTTGGATAAAAACCGCACCCATTGCAAAGGATGGTAAAGCATGGTGACTGACAAGCTGTGGTTGCTTTTTCAAATCCTAATGGTGAACAGGATAATTGTCGTTATCTAGCAGCTACAAGAGGCGTTAAACAATAATTGATGACTCGACTGTGTAAAAATGAAGCTGGGATGAATTCTAATCATCTTCGCAGTAGATTATACACATTACGGTACAGGGCACCAGTGATAGTCAGGTAGATACTTTTCCAATTAGTTAACTATTTATTTGTTCCACGTTTCATGTCTGTGATGTATCACTATTATCCGGAAATTCTCTTTTTTTGTGAGCTGTAGATGATACCCGTTTACAAAAGTGATTTACACAGGATCAGCACTAATATTTACATACAAACTCCGCAAGAGAGCTTATGGTGCGTAGCGGAGGGTACCCTGTACCACTACTATCCATTTCCTTTCTTGTTCCACTCGCAAAAGGGGCGAGGGAAACGTCTGTCTGTATTCCTTCATACGAGCCCTAATCCCACTATTCTTCTTGGCCCTTACGCGAAATGTACGTTGGTGGCAGTGGAATCGTTCTGCAGCCAGCCTCAAATGCCGGTTCTCTAAATTTTCTGAAGAGTGCTCCTCGAAAAGAACGTCGCCTTCCCTTCAGTGATTCCCGTTTGAGTTTCCGAATCATCACCATAATATTTGCGTGTTGTTCGAACCCACCGGTAACAAAATCTAGCAGCCCGCCTCTGAATTGCTTCGATGTCTTCCTTTAAGCCGACCTGGTGCGAATCCCAAACACTCCAACGGCATTCAACAATGGATCATACTAGTGTCCAATGTGCGGTCTCCTTTACATATGAACAACGCTTTCCTAAAATTCTCCCAATAAACCGAAGTCGACCATTCACCTTCCCTACTAAAGTACTTACATGCTCATTCCATTGCATATCGCTTTGCAACGCTACGTCTAGGATGTGACTGTGTTAAGCTGATGCTGTATTCGAACATTATGAGTCACTTTTTCCTACTCATATGCATTAACTTACATTTTTTCTACATTTAGAGATAGCTGCCACTCGTCACACTAACCACAAATTTTCTCTAAGTCATTTTGTACCATCCTACAATCACTCAACGACGACACCTTCCCATACGCCACAGCGTCACCAGCCGCAGATTAGTGCTTACCCTGTCTGCCAGATCATTTATATATATATATATATATATATATATATATATATATATATATATATATATATATATATACACAACGCTCCTATCACACTTCTTCAAAAATGGTTCAAATGGGTCTGAGCACTATGGGACTTAACTTCTGTGGTCATCAGTTCCCTAGAACTTAGAACTACTTAAACCTAACTAACCTAAGGACATCACACAACACCCAGTCATCACGAGGCAGAGAAAATCCCTGACCCCGCCGGGAATCGAACCCGGGAACCCGGGCGCGGGAAGCGAGAACGCTACCGCGCGACCACGAGCTGCGGACCCACACTTCTTGAACACCACGTTCAAAGTCACTTAAATCTTGATGACCTGACATTGTAGCAATAGTAACCGATGTAGCAACTGCGCTAGACACTTGTTTTCTTATATAGGCGTTGCCGACCGCAGCGCCGTATTCTGCCTTTTTACCTATCTCTGTATTTGAATATGCATGCATATTCCAGTTTCGCTGGCGCTTCAGTGTATTTTCGGAGGAACAAAGGTAACAGCGTTAACCAACGGAATAAATCAGAATTGCATTATTACTCTGTAATAAGCTACCTGAGACCGCGGTTCGCAAACTCCAAATCACTCTTACTCATAGGAGGAGCGTTCAATAAGATATGCGACAGATTTTTTCTCGACTAGTTTCGGTTGCAAGACGCGGAATTTGTTGTGGAACATCGTGCAACATTCTCGCTTCAGTCCGTATACTTCCACGAAGTTCCGATGGCCCGTGGCGCTATAACTAGTGGCTGTAAGTTCTATGGGACTTTGAGGTCATCAGTCGCGTAGAGTTAGAACTACTAAAACCTAACTAACCTAAGGACATCACACACAGCCATGCCCAAGGCAGGATTCGTACCTGCGACCGTAGCAGCCGCGTGGTTCCGGACTGAAGCGCCTAGAACCGCTCGTCCACAACGGCCGGCAACTAGCTTTCAAAATGGCGTCTGTAGTGGAGGTGCGTTCCAAGCAGAGAGCTGTCACTGAATTCCTTTTGGTGGAAAACCAGACCATTGCAGATATTCAAAGGCGCTCGCAGAACGTCTACAGAGACTTGGTAGTGAATAAAAGCACGGTGAGTCGTTGAGCGAGGCGCTTGTTATCATCGTAGCAAGATGGCGCAAATGTGTCCCATCTCCCTCATGCCGGCCGGCCGCACACAGTACTGACTCTTGCAGTGTCAGAGGGTGCGAACACTCTAATTCGAGGTATGTGACGTTTCTGTTGGTAATGTCGACAGCCTCGTCCACCACTTGGGTTTCACAAAGGTATGTGCCCGACAGGTTCCTCACCGCCTAATCGAAGACCATAAAAAGCAACGAAAGATCGCCTGTACGGAATTATTTGCGCGTTACGAGGCTGACAGTGACCAATTTTTTGTTGAACATTGTCATAGGCAATGAAACATCCGTTCACCACTTCGAGCAGAAAACGCGACGTCAATCCATGAAGAGGCGCCACACCACCTCTCCTGCGACGAAAAAGTACAAAGTCGGACCCTCAGACGGTAATGAAATGATAATTAAATCAAGACCCTAAGCTGTCGCCAGGCGTTGATATACATCAACGAGGACAGTTGAAAATGTCTGCCCCGACCGGGACTCGAACCCGGCAGCTTACATGGCAGACACTCTATCCATCTGAGCCACTGAGGGCACAGAGGATAGTGTGACTGCAGGGTTTTATCCCTTCCACGCTCGCCGTGAGACCGACATTCCCAACTTAATGTCCACGCACTACATTCATAGTGCCCCTGCCCATTACACTCATTTCTCGCGGCAGACAATCTTACCGAGTCCTGTAAGAGTTCGGGCAATGCGTCTGCATCCACCACAGAAGAAGAAGGTCAATGGCCGGTTAGGCTTAACTGTATGAAGATGGTATCTGTTCTTTCGGACATGTCCGAAAGAACAGATACCATCTTCATATACTCAGACGGTAAAGCCATGGCGACGATCTTCTGAGACTGTGAAGAGGTTATTCTGTTCGATGTCTTCCTCGTGTATGAAATAACAGATACCATCTTCATTTACTCAGACGGTAAAGTTATGGCGACGGTCTTCTGAGACTGTGAAGAGGTTATTCTGTTCGATGTCCTCCCTCGTGGTGAACCGATCAACTCTGAATCGTACTGTGTTGTTCTGTGCGGAATTATTATTTAATTTAGGGGCGACTAGACATTTCAACAAGAACAACAAACAACATGATTGGCGTTGCCACAACTTAACAAATAGCCTCTAGTCCCCTAATGTTACATCAATGCCCGTTTCCAACTGGCCATGGTTGATTGGCTAATAGAGATGGGTGCCTTCAATAACTGCTTACACAACATTACTGATTTACGTAATTTATTAATAATAGTTCACTGAAAAACAAGTCTTAAAACACTTCATAGAAAGGCTGGTTAAACAACTGTTCCTTTGCTTAATCGGGTAATAAATTCTCAACCAATAATAGTAGCAAACAGCATCACTTCCAAATAAAAACTTACAGAATCGTAATGGTAGAAAGGTACCTTACAAACTTCAAAATTCACTTTCATTTAACATGCAGATATAAAAATATATCCAAAACTCACAGTTAGCATATTTGTCAAATTCCAGTATTTATAACCCGCTTAACTACAGCGCAGAACTGACGATTTCACATCTGTCCAATGAGTAATCCTGAAAACAGAAAATTATGTTCACAAATAAGAAATATAATAAATTTATGACAACGCCCATCCAGCATTAGCCACACTTTCACACAATCGTAAATTGCGTTGGAAAGTGGCAGTTACTGCTCAATCTCCACACAGTTAAGTAAACTAACACCACAGAAGTCACTGAAGGTTAACACAAGTACCGCATTCCACTGTTTCCTTCTCCAATACCATGACAGCTTGTTCACGTTGGGCCAAGCTCCCTTGTTTATCTGCCGTGGCAAAACACTCACAAACGACATCGGCCACAGCTCGCCGTAAATTGTGTCCATACAATTGCAGAGCCCACGGCTTCTCGCTCCACAGCAGCGTTGAATTCCCAAGCGTCTCGGTTTCACCATCAGTTCATTACCACAGAGTGCCAAAATTATTAATGCACAATTCGGACCATCCGGACCCCAACACACTGCCGTTCTGTCCTTCTCGCTCGGTGCTCTCCAACCCTCCTCTCCTCGTCGCCAGAGGGCCACTCGCCGCCAATTCGGCTCCCCACTATCTCTGGCGAGGCCAATATTGACCTTAACACTCGCAGCCGGAACACAATCGTGCCGAAAATCGGCACAGTTCTCAGGATACTGAAAAAAGGACTTCAAGTTCATTACCACGGTAGCAATGGAGACACTATCGAAGACAGTGCTGCGAAAGCAGAGTTACTAAACATAGCCTTCCGAAATGTCTTCACAAAACAAGACGAAGTAAATATTCCAGAATTCGAATCGTGAACAGCTGCGAACATGAGTAACATAGAACTAAGTATCCTCGGAGTAATGAAGTAACTTAAATCACTTAATAAAAGCAAGTCTTCTGGTCCATCCTGTATACCAATTAGGTTCCTTTTCGGAATATGTTGATGCTTTAGCTCCATACTTAATCATATACAACCGTTCGCTCCACGAAAGATCCGTACCCAAAGACTGGAAAGTTGCACAGGTCACACCAATATTCAAGAAATTTAGTAGGAGTAATCCACTAAATTACAGGCTCATATCGTTAACGTCGATATACAGCAGGATTTTGGAACATATATTGCGTTCGAACATTATGAATTACCTCGAAGAAAACGGTCTATTGACAGACAGTCAACATGGGTTTAGAAAACATTGTTCCTGTGAAACACAACTAGCTCTTTATTTTCATGAAGTGTTCAGTTCTGCTGATAAGGGATTTCAGATCGATTCCGTATTTATGGATTTCCGGAAGGCTTTTGACACTGTACTTCACAAGCGGCTCGTAGTGAAATTGCGTGCTTATGGAATATCGTCTCAGTTATGTGACTGGATTTGTGATTTCCTCTCAGAGAGGTCACAGTTTGTAGTAACTGACGGAAAGTCACCGAGTAAAACAGAAGTGATTTCTGACGTTCCTCATTATAGTGTTATAGGCCTTTGCTGTTCCTTATCTATATAAACGATTTGGGAGACAATCTGAACAACCGTCTTCGGTTGTTTGCAGATGACGCTGTCGTTTATCGACTAATAAAGTCATCAGAAGATCAAAACAAACTGCAAAACGATTAGAAAAGATATCTGAATGGTGCGAAAAGTGGCAGTTGACCCTAAATAACAAAAAGCGTGGGGTCATCGACACGAGTGCTAAAAGGAACTCGTTAAACTTCGGCTACACGATAAATCAGTCTAATCTAGAAGCCGTAAATTCAACTAAATACCTAGGTATTACAATTACGAACAACTTAGATTGGAAGGAACACATAGAAAATGTTGTGAGGAAGGCTAACAAAAGAAGACTGCGTTTTATTGACAGGACACTTAGAAAAAGTAACAGACCTACTAAGAAGACTGCCTACACTACGCTTGTCCGTCCTCTTTTAGAATACTGCTGCGCGGTGTGGGATCCTTACCAGATAGGACTGACGGAGTATATCGAAAAAGTTCAAAGAAAGGCAGCACGTTTTGTATTATTGCCAAATATGGGAGAGAATGTCACAGAAATGATACAGGATTTGGGCTGGAAAAGAAAGGAGTTTCCGTTGCGACGGAACCTGCTCACGAAATTCCAATCACCAACTTTCTCCTCCGAATGCGCAAATATTTTGTTGACACTGACCTACATAGAGAGGAACGATCACCACGATAAAATAAGGGAAATCAGAGCTCGTATGGAAAGATATAGGTGTTCATTCTTTCCGCGCACTATACGAGATTGGAATAATAGAGAATTGTGAAGGTGGTTCGATGAACCCTCTGCCAGGCACTTACATGTGATTTGCAGAGTATTCATGTAGACGTAGATGTAGAAGGTGTTCATCGCCACAAACATGCAAACGAACTTGTCCTTCTCCATGATAACGCCTCACACACGTCTGCGCAACCGAGGGGAGCTTACAGAACTACACTGGACCGTCCTTCCCCATCCATCCTACAGCCCGGATCTCTCACCTTCCCGACCTCTATCTGATTGACCCAACCAACGATACACTCAGCGGGAAACCGTATGTGGATGATGGGGAAATTACTGGTGCGGTAAAACGGTGGCTACGATGTCGACCAGTGGTCTAAGGCCATCGCATTAAATGGAGATTAATTTGAAAAATAGGGTTTTGTAACCAAGAAAGTGGATAATAATATGGTGTAGTGGAATCCTGAATAAAACCGACGTGCTTTCAGAACAAAATGTGTTGCATTACTTATTCAACGCCCCTCGTAAAATTTGTCTGAACAACCACCGAAATGTTGTCGGTGGAATTCAGACTTATCCAGCATTAACCCCGTAATCTGAGTCTAATTGTCTCAAATAAAACAGCACTCACACGCAAGCACGCACCCACCCATCCACCCACCCACCCACCCACCCACACACACACACACACACACACACACACACACACAGGGTGTATGATCTGAAAATAAGCAAACTTCCAGGAATGGACTTCTCATATACATACTGAGAGGGGTGGTGCAGTGGTAAGTACTGGACTCGCCTCCACGAAAATAGCAGCTCAAATTCCCAGCGGCCGCCACCCAGTTTTAGGTTTTTCGTAATTTACTTAAAACTCTTAAGGCAAATGCCATGATGGTTTCTTTGAAAAGTACACTGCTGATTTTCCTTCCCTGCACTTTCCCATTACGAGCTAGTGCTGAGTCTCGAATAATCTCGACGTCGACGACACGTTGAGCCCTAATGATACTTCCATCCCGCCTTCCGTTATAGGCCTTGGGAGGTCCGAATGCCAGCAACAGAATTCCAGTATTTGATCAGCGCTTTGTTCTGGGTGTGTTGGTAAGGAACTCTTTGTCTGTAATCACTTTCTACATCACGTTTCGTTCTGTTTGTCGCCTTCCTTATCTTTTCGCTGGGAAGTCGTACATTCCAGCGAAAATTCTTGCAATACACGGTATGCATCTTGAAAATATACTTTAATACCTTCTCGTCTTCCCAGGTGGCTACTGGGGTGAGTTAAAGTATCTATTTCAGGTTAACTGAAGAATTCAGACGGAAGGCTTTTATGCAAAGTCAGTGTTATGTTTTGAGAAAATTACTTAACTCTTTGTGGACATGACTGATATTACTGTAATACTACATATTCATCGTTGTTGTTGTTGTTGTTGTTGTCTTTAAAAGCTTGATCTGATGCAGCTCTCCATACTATTCTACTCTGTGAAAGCCTATTTATTTCTGAATAGCTGCTGCTACCTACATCCTTCTCCATCTGCTTACCGTATTCATCTTTTGGTCTCTCTCTCTACGTCCATTAGCGTCTCAGAATGTGTCCTATCAACCGAACCCTTCTTTCAGTCAAGTTGCGGCACAACTTTCTTGTCTCTCCTTTTGTATTTATTACCTTCTCATTAGTTGCGCGGTCTACCTATCGAATCTTCAGCATTCTTCTGTTCTGTTCTTGTCTAAGCCGTTTACCGTTCATTTTTCACTTCCATTCACAGTGACACTCCATACAAATAGTTTCAGGAAAGACTTCCTAACACTTAAATCTATATTCAATATTAACAAATTTATCTTCTTCAGAAACGCTTTTGTTGCCAATGCCAATCTACATTACATATCCTCTCTATTTCCACCATCATCAGTTATTTTTCTGCCCAAATGGCAGAACTCATCTACTACTTTATGTATGTATGTATTGAACTTGGGACCTAGAAACGACGAAGAGCTTCGTCACCGCCGTAGGTGGTACACTACCCCACAACAGGCTACAGCAGTCCACTCACCCCACCGCCGCCCCACACCGAACCCAGGGTTATTGTGCGCTTCGGACCCCAGTGGACCACCCGGGAACGTCTCACACTAGACGAGTGTAACCCCAATGTTTGCATGGTAGAGCAATGATGGTGTACGCGTACGTGGAGACAATGTTTGCGCAGTAATCGTCGACATAGTGTAACTGAGGCGGAATAAGGGGAACCAGCCCGCATTCGCCGAGGCAGATGTAAAACCGCCTTAAAAACCAACCACAGGCCCACCGGCACACCGGACCTCGACATTAATCCGCCTGGCGGATTCGTGTTGGGGACCGGCACGCCTTCCCGCTCGGCGAACAGTGCGTTAGCCGGGCTAGCCGGGCGGGCTCTCCACTACTTCAAGTATCCCGTTTCCTAATCTAATTCCCTCACCATCACCTGATGTAATTCTACTAGATTCCATTATTCTTTTTTTTCTTTTGCTGATGTTCGTGTTATATCCTCTTTTCAACACATCT
Organism: Schistocerca americana; assembly: GCF_021461395.2. Taxonomy (NCBI): domain Eukaryota; kingdom Metazoa; phylum Arthropoda; class Insecta; order Orthoptera; family Acrididae; genus Schistocerca; species Schistocerca americana. The sequence continues at coordinate 824,009,061 of NC_060120.1, read as the reverse complement.
GCAATTTCTTTCAACTGCTCTTCCAAGTTTTGAGGCAGAATTTCAATCTCATCGGCGAAATTCAAAGTTTTTACTTCTCCTGCCTGAATTTTAATTCCTACTAACATTTTTTTTCTTTTCCTTTATTTCTTGCTCAATGTAGATTGAATAACATCGGGGATAAGCTACAACCTTTTATCACTCCCATTTCAACCATGTTTCACTTTCATACCTCTCAGCGCTTACAACTGCCGTCTGGTTTCTGTACAGGTTGTAAACAGTTTTTCTCTCCCTGAATTATACCCCTGTTACCTTCAGAATTCGAAAGACAGTATTCCATTCAACATTATCAAAATCCTTTTCTAAGTATACAAACGCTATAAACGTAGAGTTGCCTTCCCTCAACCTATCTTCTAAGAGAAGTCGTAGGGTCAGTATTGCCTCTTGTGCCCTTACTTTCCTCCGGAATTGAAATCGATCTTCACTGAGATCAGCTTCTACTAGTTTCTCCATTGTTCTGTAAAGAATTCCTGTTAGCATTTTGCAATAATGACTTATCAAACTGGTAGTTCGATAAGAGCTGTCAGCACCCGGTTTGTCTGAAATTGAAACTTCTACTTTTGAAGTCCGAAGCTGTTTCGCTTGTCTCATATATTTCATAATTCAAAATTCATCTATTTTGTTCTAACTGACAAATCTGGCATTGCTCAGGTATTCACTTTGCCAGTTTTCTATTAGAAACGAAAGCAAAAAAATCAACTGTTTTTATAGTGAAGTTTGGAGAAAATTTCATTTTCACGTATTCGTGAAAACACTTTGAAATTCGTCGTACAAAGAAATATGCTTAATGTACAAACGCGCAAGTACAGTATCCAAATAAAGAATCACGATCTCGGACAAGTTCTGTACACTGGTCGCTGCTGTTTCGCGTGTCTACAACACGATTTTGCAAACGTCTCTATGGCAAGGCATTTCCAGAGCTTTATAGACGGCTATCATTTGCACCTGGAACTGCTTGTCCTTCGCAGATGAAAGCTATGAAAAGCGCTGCCACTTGTCTGGGATTTCTTTAAGTTGACTCGACTATAGGAGTGTCTTCGTAGTAAAGAATAAAGATATGGCATTTTTTCACGTATCTCATTGTTTATAACGTAGTATTTTTTGTACTACGTGTCTTACAATGATATATTTGTGTAGGTACATTCACCGGCTTATGTGGATACTGTGTGTGTATGTATATATTGCGGATAGAGTTAGTAGCGAAAAAGAAATAAATTTAAACCTCATGCATGATGCAGCTGTTTTCAGGAATCTCAGTGTTTATGACTTCATATTTCCTGATCTATGTGTCATATAATGATATAATTTTGTAGATACACTCAGCAGGATATATGGGTATTGTTTGCAAAATGTGTTGCGAATGGAATTAGTAGAAAAGAAGTAATACATTTAAAAGTCATGCACAATGTGACAATTGTCCCGCAGCTCAATGTTTATGACGTCATATCTCCTGAACTATGATAGGTAGGTCGTTCTTGCTCCCACAATAATTGTTGCCCGACAGTATGGGATATGTGTACCAAGTTTGGTTGAAATCGCTCCAGTGGTTTAGGAGGAGACATGGAACATACATACATACATACATACATACATACATACACTGATCGCCGGCCGTTGTGGCCGAGCGGTTCCAGGCGTTTCAGTCCGGAATCGCGCGACCGCTACGGTCGCGGGTTCGAATCCTGCCTAGGGCACGGATTTGTGTGATGTCCTTAGGTTAGTTAGGTTTAAGTAGTTCTAAGTCTAGGAGACTAATGACCTCAGATGTTAAGTCCCATGGTGCTCAGAGCCATTTGAGCCATACACTGATCAGCCAAAACATTATGACCACTGCCCACTGCGGCGTTGGATGCTGCCTGGTGGCGTTAGGGGCACATGACGCGATAAAAAAAGTATGTAAGCCGTGCAGACGTGGACGGGTGATCATCCCAGCGAAGGTACACGTTGCGAATAGGGATATCCATTGAGATAAGCGACTTTGACAAAGGGCAGATTATTAATAGGCAGAGCTTGTGAACAAGTATATTGAAAACGGCGAAGCTGGTCGAATACTCCTATTGTCGTTTGCAACTATGGAAAGAGGTGGAAAGAAGGTGAAACTACCATTTGGCGCTAAATGGTTGGACGCCCACGACTCTTCACAGAAAGTGGGATTCGGAGACTTCTCTGCTCTGTATAGATAGATGGTGATCAGTGGCATCTCTGCCGAAAGAGGACAATGCTGGTACTCTCACAAGTGTTTCGGAGTACGTCGTTCATCGTACCAAATTGTTGAACGTGGAGCTCCGCTGCAGACCACCCCTACGTGTTCACACGTTGACCCGATGGCATAGTCAGTTACGATTGCAGTGGGCACGGGACCATCGGGATTCCACCGTCGATCAATGGTAACGTGTCGGTTCTTCAGATGAATCACATTTTTGCTATTCTAGGTCGGTGGTCTTCTCCACAAACGCTGTCATCGAGGTGAACGACGGCTCGAAACGTACAGCGCGATTTGTAACTGATAGGAGGCTTTGAAGTTCTACACAATGCAACTAAAAAAATTAATAATTTGTAATACATACATGTGCTAAATACACAGAGGCCTTTAGAAAACAGCGGAGGTGTCCAGAGCCGTTCTGGATGCAGGGAAGCGATCATTCTAGAGGGAAGTGGCTACCGCAGAACTTCCGCGTCGTTGTTTATCTAGTTCCTTCCTTGTTACCTTACAAGGCGGAGTGTGCAGGGAGTGATGTTCTCGGCGATCACGTTTGAGATAAACTTAAAGAAGAGCAAAATGACTTTCACAAAAAGGAAGGAAGGTTCGGACTAACGTCCCGTCGATAGCGAGGTCATTAGTGACGGTGCACCAACTCGGTGAATAATGGGGAAGGAAATCAGTCATGTCCTTTCAAATTAACCAACCCAACACCCTCTTCAGCGAGTTAGGCAAAGCACGAAAAACCTAAATCTGGATGGCCGAATATGAGTCCAGCGTCTTATCGCAGTGCCATCTGGCTTGATGGCTTCAATAATCTAATTTGTGTTTCGCTGCAGCTACTCTACTATTAGTCAAACAAAGCTACAGATTTGTAAAGGTACGTTTACATGGCACATACAAACCGCATACTGCCGACAGTATATTCGTACAATGTTGTCGGGCAACACTGCAGCCACACAGAATTGCAGTCACTTGTACTACAACATAACCGACAGCGATTACTCGGCAATGTCTGCAGCAATACGTTTCTGAAGTGTTTGTTTATGAGGGGCCACGCTATTGGTACAAAATGGACGAAAGCGAGCCAGTGCCTGCGGGTCTACAATTTTTATAATTCACAAGGAATCAAGCTAGGAAGAACAAGAGCAATCGGGATTTGTGATTGTGTTCTTTTTTAAGTAAGCGGAATGCTTCGGAAAATTTAAGTAGTGAGCTTTTGCTGGATACATATATTTTCCAGAATTTTACCACAATGTCGGAATACTAAATCGAATATCCTGTACAAGCAAGTGCTCCGATAATTGCTAAAACCGATACAAGTATAAGACAGTGGGCACCAGTTACAGCCCGACTGACGATCATTCTATGGTTTTTAGCTACTGGTGATGTGTACAGAAGTTAAATGCACCTCATTAAAGTTCACTATTCACAGCCTCGTGGTATCACAAGTACGCAATGCTTTGCTAGAAGGACTGAAACGTTTCATTAAATGAAGTTTTAAATAAGAATATAATTTTTATTTTATTTTTGTTCACCGGCATACACCACTGTGTACGCTATCAATCCTTGCTTCAGCTCCGTCTTCAGATAGTATGCAGACCTTATGGAAACCTTATGCAAACCTTTTGGATAAAGGGGCATTTGCGCTTCCGCTCTTCCTATGCAACATTTTTGCCTCGAATTTGGCTTAGGTTGGCAAACTTTGGAATGTTTTGTGTGCTTCATCAAGCATACTTCCGAGCTCGTCGGCAACAGCTTGCTGTTTTTTTCAGATTTTGGTGTCCCATAGCTCTGTATGTAGGTGAATCGCATATATAGAATTCATAGTTTCTCGTTAGTTCACTTTTCCATTGCTGTACACAACAAAATCACGACAGACAACAACTACAAAACACTTGGCTTGTACTGTGTGTATCAGCCGAAACTTTCCAACAAAAGTGAAACGAAATTGCCGAAACTTTCGCTTGAACCATGGTTTAGAGTGAGGGAAGTATGGAACAAAGGTGAGGGCGATAGGGAAGCACTTACAGACAAGGAAAGAAGTAGATATTGCCCTGCAACACGAAACATTCTTCACCCTTGATGATAAACACCGGCAACCCCTCGGCAATAAGTCGGCAACTACCTGGAACATCAGCAATATTGCCCAGCCAAACCACAAAATTGCCATCTACTGAAGCCAGAATGCAGTTATGTTGACCGCAACGTTATTGCTGCCAAATATTGCCATCAAATATGACCTATGTAAAAGCACCTTAGCCTAGTCAGACATATACCTTTAGTAGCATACACCAAAGCCTTTGATAAAGTAATGGAAAAAAAGCAGTAACACCAAAGCATTTGACATAACCCATCGAAGACCCATACAGCAGTACTACTATCTTCAATCTATTGACGCTGGCTAGAGCTGGGAACTAATAAACTATGGTGTCAGGCGCGGATATCGTCTGTGAAATAGAATAGTCTGCACTACAAGTAAGGAACAGCAGTGACATCTGTTATTGAATACGATTCTCATTGTCGAGAAACAGGGGACAGGAGCCATTTCTGAAAATGACACCGAAACATCTGTTTGCCTATCAATAACCTCATCAAAAAAGACATCGGAAATAACAGATGTGCAGTCGGATGAGTTCGCGTTCGGCCACGAAAATATTGTAAGACCAAAGACACTTCAGCATAATATTAATCGAGAACAAATTTTAACTCATTGTGACAATATTCTTTACATTGCAGATTCTACATTTCAAAGTGGATTTCACTGATATAACTGATACGACTCCATTTCATTAATAACTTCCCATTGAATCCATTCATTTCCTATTAGTGCATTTTCCTCAAATGAGATTTTAAATACATCGAATATCACAAAACAACAACTCACAGTTTGTGTGATGCTTCCAATCACAAGACAGTTTATTTACGAATAAAATCCATGAATTTTGTTAACAGGTAGTAAAAGATACGTGAGCCTGTCGTTACAGTTTTCAGACCTGAGTAGTTTGTAACAGCATACAGTACGTAAGATCAGGCGCCAGGAGCACTATTATTTTCATAGAGTTTTCGGCTGCGGAGCTGTTACCGTCAGCCGCTGTGTGGAGGGCGGAATGGAACAGTATGAAGTTCCGATTATTACACTGAAAAAATACTGTCACGTAATTATTTTTTTGTTTGTTTGTAGTCCTTCAATTTCTCCCGGCGTGTTAGTTAACAGAACAGTCCACGGTCTTCCGTCGTTTCATAGTGGCCAAGTGGGCACAATATTTAGCCGATTGCGTACAAATATTATATTCGGTATTTTTATTACTGCTCTGATATACTTGGATTAAGTACTTTTTCAGTCGCTTTTTCCAGCGTCTTTGAGAAGATAAATAACGGTTGTCTAAAATAAAATGCGATGGCTATTCGGAAAGCAAGGAACGATCGATCGCGTAATGAAAAATACAGTAAAAATCAAAACTGTTTTATTTTCAACAGTTAGCTATTACTGCCTCTCCGACTTAGGCAACTGTCGTACCGTTGTACCAACTTTTCAATACCCTCGTCATAATAGGCAGCCTCCTGTGTTTTTCGACAATTTTCCACGCTGGACTACAGCTTGTCCTCTGTGCCAAAATGTTCTGTTCATATCCATGAGTCCATTTGAGCAGAGATGAAAATCAGAGGGAGCCAGGGCCCGTCTGTACGATGAGCGATCAAACACTTCCCATCGAAAACTCTAAAGGAGGATCCTCATTGACCCTGCAGTGTACGGCCCAAAACTGTCGTGAAGAAGGAACTCATTGACAGATAAGTTATGTGAAGTTGCGTGACATCAGGCGAAATCTCTCGGCAGGCACCCATAGTTGGCGGGAGGTACTATTTTATAGACATCTTTACGCGATCACTGTGCGCTCAGAACCAAGAAGAGCGGCGTGATGCTATCTACGAGTGTACTAGAGACACTGAAAAATAAATCTGTGCAAGCTTTCATTGGGTTTTCACTGTGGTTCCCGTTTCATGACCGTTCGTTCCTTACTTTCAGACTAGCCCTCCAACAAATTTTTAAGAAAATAGGTGAAGGTCTAAGTGTTATATTTGTTACAGAGCCAGCAAAAGGAAGTTCTTACTCAGTGCTTTTTTAGCAAAGACTTTCTTCCAGCACAATAAAAGAAGAGCATTATTGGGGAGTGTCAAAGATAGTTTTGGTTTACCGAATGCGGGGATATACCAGATTCCGCGCCATTGTGGAACCACACACACTGAAGCGCCAAATAAACTGGTATAGGCTTGCGTATTCAAATACAGAGATATGTAAACAGGAAGAAAACGGCACTGCCGTCGCAACGCCTATAGAAGACAACAAACGTCTGGTGCAGTAGTTAGATCGGTTACTGCAGCTAAGATGGCAGGTTATCAAGATTTAAATGAGTTTGAACGTGGTGTTATAGTCGGGGACACAGCATCTCCGAGGTAGCGATGAAGTGGGGATTTTCCCGTACGACCATTTCACGAGTGTATCGTCCTTCTGCAAATTTCTGAAGATTTCAATGCTAGGCCATCAACAAGTGTCAGCTTGCGAACCATTCAACGAAACATCATCCATATGGGCTTTCGGAGCCGAAGGCCCACTCGTGTACCCTTGATGACTGAGCGACACAAAGCTTTACGCCTCGTCTGGGCCCGTCAACACCGACATTGGACTGTTGATGACTGGAAACATGTTCCCTGATCGGACGAGTCTCGTTTTAAACTGTATCGAGTGGATGGACGCGTACGGGGATGGAGACAACCTCATGCATCCATTGACCCTACATGTCAGCAAGGGACTGTTCAAGCTGATGGAGGATCTGTGACGGTGTGAGACCCCTAACACGTCTAGATACGACTCTGACAGGTGACATGTACGTAAGCACCCAGTCTGATCACCTGCATCCATTCATGTCCATTGTGCATTCCGACGGATTTGTGCAAATCCAGCAGGACAATGCGACACCCCAAACGTTCAGAACTGCTATAGAGTGACTCCAGGAACATTCTTCTGTGTTTAACCGCTTCCGCTGGCCACCAGACTCCCAAGACATGAACATTATTGAGCATATCTGGGATGCCTTGCAACGTGCTGTTCAGAAGAGATCTCGACCGCATCGCACTCTTGCGGATTTATAGCCAGCCCTGCAGGATTCATGGTGTCAATTCCCTCTAGCACTACTTCAAACATTAGTCGAGTCCATGCCACGTCGTGTTGCGGCACTTCTGCGTGCTCGCGGAGGCTCTACACGATATTAGTCAGGTATACCAGTTTCTTTGGCTCTTCAGTGTGTATTGAATGAATAGTGCGCACCATGAAAGATCAAGAACCAGGATTTTAGAACAAACGTCCAAATCCTGGAATAGAAACATAAGAGAGGTCATCAAGATATGCACCGCAGACTATCTCATCAGCTGGTACTGCGGTTGTAGTCTTAGCAAAGCCTGTGAACCAGTACTGGGTGTAATTAAGAAGTCACTCAGCAAACACAGTAAGCTGGCGACCAGGGCGGACGGAGTGCCTATATCGACGCTGCAGCGGCAGGGGTGCCTCGCAGGGATCACAGCTCACAAACGGCGACGCAGTCTGTTTTTCAGCCGCAAAGCGCGCTCTTGGGTGCGGACGGCGTACAGAGCGTACAAGGGGAATGGGTATGTAGGGTGATTGTAATTAATACCTGAGAAGTCATGCTCATACCCTTCTGGGTTCCAAATGGAGTGACTTCAGAGCATTGAATGGATAGGGGAGTGGCCATAAGCAGTACTTCTTACCCATGCTGAAAAATCAACTTTAGCCTGCAATCAGAAGTAAACAACGAGGTCTTCTGACTTAAGGAGTATTGCTACAGCATGACAATGCCCAAACACACACAGCCGGTAAGACAGTTGAGACTATTCAGGAAATTAAATTTGAATGTCAGGTCCATCCTTCTTATTCACTAGACATAGCTCCTAGCGACTTTCATCTGTTTCCTGCGCTCATAGAAACAATTGTAGGCAGGTATAAAAAAATAGGAGTGCGGGTAAGCTACTACAAACAGCATAGTGAACGCATTATTGTGGCCAAGGTAGGCACGAAGCCCACGCCTACTACAGTAGTACAAGTTTATATACCAACTAGCTCTGCAGATGTTGAAATTCATGAAATGTATGGTGAGATAAAAGAAATTATTCAGGTAGTGAAGTGAGACGAAAATTTAATAGTCATGGGTGACTGGAATTCGAGAGTAGGAAAAGGGAGAGAAGGAAACATAGTAGGTGAATATGGATTGGGGGTAAGAAATGAAAGCGGAAGCCGTCTGGTAGAATTTTGTACAGAGCATAACTTAATCATAGCTAATGCTTGGTTCAAGATTCATAAAAGAAGGTTGTATACACGGAAGAATCCTGGAGATACTGGAAGATATCAGATAGATTATATAATGGTAAGACAGAGATTTAGCAACCAGGTATTAAGTTGTAAGACATTTCCAGGGGCAGATGTGGACTCTGACCACAATCTATTGGTACAAATGCTTCAAATGGCTCTGAGCACTATGCGACTTAACTTCTGAGGTCATCAGTAGCCTAGAACTTAGAACTAATTAAGCCTAACTAACCTAAGGACATCACACACATCCATGCCCGAGGCAGGATTCGAACCTGCGACCGTAGCGGTCACGCGGTTCCAGACTGAAGCGCCTTTAACCGCACGGCCACACCGGCAGGCCACAATCTATTGGTTATGAACTGTAGATTAAAACTGAAGAAACTGCAAAAAGGTGGGAATTTAAGGAGATGGGACCTGGATAAACTAAACCAGAGGTTGTACAGAGTTTCAGGGAGAGCATAAGGGAACAATTGACAGGAATGGGGGAAAGAAATACAGTAGAAGAAGAATGGGTAGCTCTGAGGGATGAAGTAGTGAATGCAGCAGAGGATCAAGTAGGTAAAAAGACGAGGGCTAGTAGAAATCTTTGGGTAACAGAAGAAATATTGAATTTAATTGATGAAAGGAGAAAATATAAAAATGCAGTAAATGAAGCAGGCAAAAAGGAATACAAACGTCTCAAAAATGAGATTGACAGGTAGTGCAAAATGGCTAAGCAGGGTTGGCTAGAGGACAAATGTAAGGATGTAGAGGCTCATCTCACTAGGGGTAAGATAGATACTGCCTACAGGAAAATTAAAGAGACCTTTGGAAAAAAGAGAACCACTTGTATGAATATACTCAGATGGAAACCCAGTTCTAAGCAAAGAAGGGAAAGCAGGAAGATGGAAGCAGTATACAAGGGCGATGTACATGAGGACAATATTATGGAAATGGAAGAGGATGTAGATGAAGATGAAATGTGAGATACGATACTGCGTGAACAGTTTGACAGAGCACTGAAAGACCTGACTCGAAACAAGGCTCTAGGACTAGACAACATTCCATTAGAACTAATGACGGCTTGGGAGAGCCAGTCCCGACAAAACTCTACCATCTGGTGAACAAGATGTATGAGACAGGCGAAATACCCTCAGACTTCAAGAAGAATATAATAATTCCAATCCCAAAGAAAGCAGGTGTTGACAGATGTGAAAATTACAGAACTATCAGTTTAATAAGTCACAGCTGCAAAATACTAACACGAATTCTTTACAGACGAATGGAAAAGCTGGTAGAAGCCGACCTCGGGGAAGATCAGTTTGGATTCCGTAGAAATATTGGAACACGTGAGGGAAGACTGACCTTACGACTTATCTTAGAAGAAAGATTAAGGAAAGGCAAACCCACGTTTCTAGCATTTGTAGACTTAGAGAGAGCTTTTGACAATGTTGACTGGAATATTCTCTTCCAAATTCTAAAGGTGGCAGGGGTAAAATACATGGAGCGAAAGGCTATTTACAATTTGTACAGAAACCAGATGGCAGTTATAAGAGTCGAGGGGCATGAAAGAGCAGCAGTGGTTGGGAAGGGAGTGAGACAGGGTTGTAGCCTCTCCCCGATGTTATTCAATCTGTATATTGAGCAAGCAGTAAAGGAAACAAAAGAAAAATTCGGAGTAGGTATTAAAATCCATGGAGAAGAAATAAAAACTTTGAGGTTCGCCGATGACATTGTAATTCTGTCAGAGACAGGAAAGGACTTGAAAGAGCAGTTGAACGGAATGGACAGTGTCTTGAAAGGAGGATATAAGATGAACATCAACAAAAACAAAACGAGGATAATGGAATGTAGTTGAATTAAGTCGGGTGATCCAGAGGGGATTAGTTTAGGAAATGAGACACTTAAAGTAGTAAAGGAGTTTTGCTATTTGGGGAGCAAAATAACTGATGATGGTCGAAGTAGAGAAGATATAAAATGTAGACTGGCAATGGCAAGGAAAGCGTTTCTGAAGAAGAGAAATTTGTTAACATCGAGTATAGATTTAAGAGTCAGGAAGTTGTTTCTGAAAGTATTTGTATGGAGTGTAGCCATGTATGGAAGTGAAACATGGACGATAAATCGTTAGGACAAGAAGAGAATCGAAGCTTTCGAAATGTGGTGCTACAGAAGAGTGCTGAAGATTAGATGGGTAGATCACATAACTAATGAGGAGGTATTGAATGGAATTGGGTAGAAGAGGAATTTGTGGCACAACTTGACAAGTAGAAGAGACCGGTTGGTAGGACATGTTCTGAGGCATCAGGGGACCACAAATTTAGCATTGGAGGGCAGCGTGGTGGGTAAAAATCGTAGAGGGAGACCAAGAGATGAATACACTAAGCAGATTCAGAAGGATGTAGGTTGCAGTAAGTACTGGGAGATGAAGAAGCTTGCACAGGATAGGGTAGCATGGAGAGATGCGTCAAACCAGTCTCAGGACTGAAGACCACAACAACAACAACATTTCAGAAGCAAAGAGATGAAAACTGGTGTCAATACACCACTGGCTACACACAGTATCGAAATAATTCCTTTATAGTGATATCTATGCAGTTTCGAAGCTGTGGAGCAAATGCATTCATTGTCAGGGGGGCTACGTCAAAAATTAATACGTAAGGTTTTTGTTCACTGCTACAGTGAAAAACTTCATAGCAGTTTTAAGACTTTCACTTGAATTACCCTCGTACTTGCTACTTTGTTTCAGTCTTTCGATCTGAGGCACTACCCCTGTAAGAACTTTGTATGGTCATCAACACAATGAAATGCTTAGTCGATGTATTCCAACAGTTCATGGAGTCATGAAACGTGTTCACAGATGGTGAATACGGTACCACACAGACGCAATGAAAAAGGCCACGCACATGCAAAAATTCAGCGTTCAGTCATGTGGGCTCTGTGTCGCTATAATTATTGTAATCAATGTTACTGTGATCTATATCATCCTGATTCGTGCAGTGCTCCATAGGTTACACATCATACTTGTCACAAATGTAGATACAACAATACGAATAAAATTACTAAACTGATGCAACTGAAAGTTCTTGGTATATTTTCTTATTACTAAACTCCATATGAAAAATAAATTCTCTCCTTTTTAAAAAAAAAAACGATTATAGAAATAATAAAAGAATCGAATTGTTTTTGGAGTTGGTCTGCCATGTGCAAAACACCTCCAAAAGTAAATCAATCTGTAAGCAAACACGGACAGAAGAGATTCCACCTGAAATTGAATAAATGAATCATTACATATTATGTAAATTGAAGTTAAATCCCATAGTGTTCAGAGCCATTTAACCTAAGGACATCACACACATCCATGCCTGAGGCAGGATTCGAACCTGCGACCGTAGCAGCAGCGCTGTTCCGGATTGAAGCACCTAGAACCGCTCGACCACAGCGGCCGGCTTAGCACCATAAACAGAACAGGCACTGATAACGGTATACTAAGCCTTCCACATCGCTGGCAACAGGTTCTACACAACGCTGGTGACTACTTTGAAGGACAGTAACAGGTGCAAACATGTAACTCTTTTGTATCGGTTGTGAATAAATAGTTGACACTGTTTAAGTTCCAACCTCGTATTTAGTAACTGTTTTACGAATGACTACTTGCCTACTGCGTGGAAGATCTCACGAGTGGTACCAATCCATAAGTCCGTTAAGAATCTAACGCTACCCATAAATCACAAACCTACAAGCCTCCTGCTAACAATGTCGAAGATATTTGAAAGGATTTTTCTCCACAGATTACGCAACCTCCTGTGGAGAGCGAAATAATTAGACCGGAACAGTTCGCATTCCAGACACAATTATCTTCAAAGTTGGATATAACGTGAATCGCGTCTGCTACACCGCAGGCGTATTCCCTGGCATAGAAAAGGCCTATGATAAAGTGCGGCAGACGAAGCTACGCCAAAAACGAAAATTCTGGGCGTCGTTCCTGAGTGTCTACTGAAATTAATAGATAGTTTCGTATGGAGATCAAGCACGAAGTACCAAGACCAAGGAATTCGGCAGGAATCTGTTTTATCTCCCACACCATTTATCCTGTACGTTAATGATGTGCTCACGCTGCCGCAAGTTTTGATGACACAGCTCACGGACGATACAGCTCTGCTCACTAGCAGCTGCCGATTGAATGCAGCGATCATCCGACTTCAGGTATAACAGAGTGTAAGTGGTTCGACTCATCGCAGACGAGACCCGCGCAGTCATGTTGACAAGAAGAAGACCTCATCTGCGGGGTAGATTGCTAATTAACAATATGGAGAGTCAGTGAACTGACCAAGTCAGACACCTAGGTGTTATATTGGACAAAAAACTCATATTCATGCTACACATACAGACGAATAGAAATAAAATGATCACACTCCTTCATGCTTTGTATCCGTTACTAGGATGTGACAACATGAACGCCAAAACTATATACTGCTCTCATGATACCAAGCATGGCTTATGGCAGTTCATCCTGGGGCACAGCATGCCTAAAAAAAATTAAATCCCTACAAGCTATCAAAAAGAATTGTTTAAGACTTATCTTAAAAGCACCTCGCTGGACAAGAGCGAGAACCTAGATAACGAACTCAGTGTTACCATTATAGGTGAGTTGATCAAAGAACACGCCAGGAAGCTGCTCGAGAAGGCCGAACACCTCAGACAAAATTCCGACATCTAGGACACATGGGAACAGTGAACCCTGGACGGAGACACCATATTGGGGTACCAAGAGCAATGGTAGAAACCCTACATAGACATACAAAGGAACCAAAACCACAGCAGGCAATAGGGCTAGAGCCCAGTGTCCTTTTACTGTCAAACAATGTTAAATTGATCGCGAGGCGTGACAACAAGAAGTCCAGCCTTCAAGGAAGACAACACTTCTCAGTAACATAGTCACCTAATAACCGGACTTTTCGCCTATTTACGCGCAATACGTTATATTTATCCGTGCTGAGGGTCAACTGGCAATCCCTGCACCAAGCGTCGATTCTCTGCAGGCCTTCCTAAATTTAATTGCAATCTTCTAGCATTGGGACTTGCCTGCAAGAGCATCGCCCGCAAAGAGCCTCACCAGGTCATTCCTATAGATAGCGGATAGTAATGGTCCTTCAGCACTCTGTTGGGGAACGGATATAGTTACTTTTACGTCTGAGAATTTTCACTTCGTTAAGAATGGCGTGGAGCGCTCTATTCGCCCCCATCTGCAGCGGATATTTAGAAGGGGTCTAGTAGCTTCTTTGAGTATCCGATTCACACACTGACTCTCTACTAACTGCAGCAGTTTTCCTGTCGTTACTTAAGCACGTTACTGATCGCACAGGAAAAAACATTCACAAAATGGAACATCGCGATAAACTACAACCCCATTCCGAGGACATAGAACACCTTAAATTGGTCAAGGATACTCGCTAACCGCTGGAAAAAGCAGAAATTTATAGGATTCCGTGTAGCTGTGGGCAGGTGTACGTCGGGACTACAAAAAGAACGGTCAGAAAACGACTAGAAGAGCACAAGGACAACTGTAGAAGTGAGAGACTGACAGATCAGCTGTTCCCGAATATGCTTTGCAGGCAGGAGACCATCACATTCATTTTAATAAGACTCAACTACTGGTGGCCACAAGATGATACCAAGAAAGGCTACAGAGCTAGGCCATGTAGACTGTTAAACACCCCAGGAATTTCAGTAAGAAGAAAGAGGGCGTGAAATTGAATGACATCTGGATTCCGGTGCCGAAGAAGACGTGTGGAGGTCTTCCATCACAGGGCGATAGCATCAGCGGACAGCGGCAATTGACAACGGCCAGTCGCGTTAGGGTATTCTAGGTATGTGAATGTAGAGCACACATAAACGGAATTTTGCTGCAGTCAGTTGCGAGCCAGAGTGTGAATCGGACACTCAAAGAAGCTACGATCCCCCTTGAAAAGTCCTCCGCAGACAGGGACGAGACTTTGGGTTTTTACGTGAAATCCAATCGACCCCGGCATAATAGCCTGGAATATTTCATTGAGTGTGACATTTCAGGCTGTGAAAGTTTACATTTTACTGTCAGAGGTGTTAAGGGATGCTCCTAATTTGTTATTCAGAGTGTGGCAATTTCACGTAAAGGATATGTAAAACAATGATGCTCAACAGAAGACTTTCGCTGACGTCAGCTTACGTTTCTACGGAAATCACCCGGATCATTGTCGGGAGTCTATAAATGAAAGAGCAGAGGCAGTGAGCGGCGGCAGTCTAGACTCGATCATCCAGGACGAGAGAAGTTAGATCTCGAGACGTGACGTCACCCAGGCGCGCATCCTACCCGTGAACGATGCCTGCTGACGTCCCGCGAGCGGCAGGCGCCGCTGCCGGCCGCCGGAGGGTGCCGCTGACCCGCGTGCTCAGGGCCGTCCGCGACATGGGAGACGTCCGCGGCAGCTCTCCCAAGCAGATCCTCGGCCGGCTCAACGACGAAGCGCCCGCGGGGAAAGAGGTGAGTCAGCGAGTCGGGTCGCGTCGGTGGTAGCGTCGACGTCGAGAAGTCGATAACGCGAGTCGATGGGTCGATAACACGACCGGTTTTATTTCTCGACAGTTCGACAAGATCCGTTTGGCGCTGACCCTCAAGAAAGGAGTGGAGGCCGGCGCACTGACTGTCCGCAGCGGGCGCTACCAGGTGGCCACGACCACGACCGCCGCCAACAACCGCGAGCTGTGCTGTCGGAGGCGGCGCCGCCGCCGCAGCTGTAGGAGGCGCCGCCGCCGCAGTTGTAGGCGGCGCCGCCGCAGCTGCAGACGCAGGAGGCGACGCAGCTGTAGGCGCAGGAGGCGCCGCAGCTGCAGACGGAGGCGGCGTCGCAGCTGCAGGCGGAGGCGGCGCAGGTCGTGCAGGCGGCGCCGGCGCAGCTGCCGCCGCAGGAGGCGCTCGTGCAGGAGGCGGCGCCGCCGCTGCAGCAACGACGACATGATGTCCGACGCGGCGTCGTTGGAGAGCAGGGTTGACCACCGCGGCCAGAGCCGGGAGGCGAGCCGCGCCCCCAGCGGGGGCGGCGTCGCCGTCCCGGTGGGGGTGGGCGTCGCGGCCGGAGGTGGAACCGGGGGCGCGCAGAGGGCAACCGGCGTAGAGGAGCAGTCCCATCAAGAGTAGCCGGCCGCCTGGGGGCCATCACTCACCATCAAAATACCCTGTACCAAATTTGTGTCGCCTCAATAAAACTGTGAACTAATTAACTGCGTACGTTATTCTGTGGTATCTAACCTTACTTTGAACTACTTAACTGCGTGTACGTTACTTTCTGATATCTAACCTTACTGCAAGCCAAGAAGCCCTTATGGCAGACATAGTAAAACGAAATACGAAATACTGGCCCAGAAAAGTTTAATCTGACAACTCTCCACTGCATAGAAACTGCTAGAGACAAAATGAATGTAACACCGACAAAGATAATCGCAACACATTTGTCTAGGTAAGATCACTAATTTAAGCGTGAGGTAAGCCATTGCAAATGTGAAAGGATGATATAAGCCATTGCAAATGTGAAAGGATGATACATTAATAACCGGTGTAACCGCGTACATTAATAACCGGTGTAATTGCATACATTAATAACCGATGTAACCGCCAGAATGATGAATACAAGATTGCTAATAACCGGTGTAACCGCATACATTAATAATTGCTAATAACCGGTGTAACCGCCAGAATGATGAATACAAGATTGCTGATGTTCTACAGTTCAAGCTTGCTGACGTTCTACAGTTCCATGCATCTTGCATTTGATCGGTCAATATAGGAAAGGTTAATACTGGATGTGGATGAAGCTATATGTGCTCGATTAAAGACTTATATGGTGGCTGAGCAGGCTAGGGTGACATGTCTTCACTGTACAGCATATTGGGTTACAACATCGGTATGTAGGCGAGAGTTACCCTTACACACCCTGGAATGCTGATGTGGGCGAGCGTTACCCTTTTGGAAAACACACCCTGGAGTGTTGTTCTTAAATGGCAGCACAACAGGTCGAATCACCACGTTGGCGAATTTGCAGTCGGGGCGCGTGGGATAACCTCGAGAATGTTACTGCTGTCATACGAAATCGCACCCTGGACCATAACACCAGGTGTTGGTCCAGTGTGCCTAGCCCGCAGACAGGGTGGTTGCGGGGCCTCAACTGGCCGCCTACTAACCAAGACACGACCATCACTGGCACCGAGGCAGAGCCAGCTTTCATCAGAAAACACTGCAGACGCCGCCTTGCCATCCAATGAGATTTTGCTTTACACTACTGAAGTAGCAAATTGCCGTGTTTTGGGGTCAGGGCATGCACGCTACAGGTTGGTTGGCTCGGAGCTGTCCTTGAAAGTAACCGATTTGTAACAGTTGTCACTTGGTCCAACTGCTGCTGCTCATATTGCTGCTGTAGAATCAGTGCTGTGCCTCAGATCCTTACGCCAAACACAATGATCTTCCATCTCAGTAGTGGAGACTGTTAACGAAGGTACGAGTATGCAGAATATGGTCCCAGATATTTGAGTGGCTCGAAGACTTTTGAAGGAATAAAATCTAGTATGTTGTTCTCGATAGCGAGTGTTCATCGGATAAGGGTATCGTCAGCAACGCCCCATGGAAGTGTGATAGGACCACTAGTATTCTCTGTTACACGTAAATGATCTGGCGCCATGGTGGGCAGCGGTCGTTTGCTGATGAGGCTGTGGTGCTGAAGATGCTGTGGTGTCCAGGAAGGTGTCGAAGATGAATGACTGTAGACTGATACATCTGGCTCCAAATGTAGGAAAATAGAAGTTAATGCTGACGAGTAGGAAAAAATAAACCCACAATGTTGAAATACAGCATTGGTAGTGTCCTGCTTGGCACAGTCACCTCGTTTAAATATCTATCTGTAACGCTGCATAGCGATTTGAAATGGAACGAACATGTGAGGAATGCGGCAAGGAAGGCAAATGGTCGGCTTCGATTTATTGGGAGAATTTTAGGAAAGTGTGATTCATCTGTGTTGGAGATCGCATATAGGACGCTGGTTAGACCCAATCTTTAGTACTGTTCGACTGTTTGGGATCCGCACCAGGTCGGACTACAGGAATACATCGAAGCAGTTCAGAGGCGGGTTGCTGCATTCGTTACCAGTAGATTCGAACAACTCAAATGGGATTCCCTGGAAGAAAGTCGACGTTGATTTCTAGGAACACTATTGAGAAGATTTAAAGAACCAATTTGAAGCTGAGTGCAGAACGATCCTGTTACTGCCAACATACATTTTGCTTAAGGAGTACTAAGACAAGATATGAGAAGTTAGGGCTCATACGGAGGCATATAGAGCGTTGTTTTTGCCTCTCTCAATCTACGAGTGTAACAGGAAAGGAGATAGTAGTGGTACAAAGTACCCTCCACCACGCACCGTACAATCGCTTGCGGAGTATAGATGTAGAAGGCAGGAGATTCCACTATGGAGTACAGAAAAGGGAAGCATTCATGGGAAATTAATACGGACTGTCCCATTCACACAAAAAGCTGCGTTAGTGATCGGCACCGTCTCCACTGCCGAGTGAGTAGCTTTCTGCACCGTTGCCCTTAACGTTTCTCTATGATACACTATCCTTGTGCCAGGGAAACTTCCGTGCTGAAGCAGCATTCCGGAAAAGCAGAGGGGGCCATACAGCAAATAACATCTGGCCTCAAAGTTTCATCTTCGTGTTCTCTATGTCCCTGGACGGTTATCGATGTTATGTGAAGGCTGTTTTCGTTAGTTTCAGAGACGATCAGCCCGACTGATCAAGAACCATATACCATGCCCGCAAAGCTTTTAATCTGAGGAATCTAGCATTCTACTGCAGAGAGAAAGGGACTGACTTTCGTTTCAGAGCCAAACAGTTTCTTTCCATCATGTAAGCTAGGTTTCCAGCAGGAGAGGTTTTGTGAAATATAGAATAGGAAATCTCTCAAAATAGTTTAATACTGAATGTTCTAGGCTCTCTAAAGGCAGTATTAGAACATGGTTCATGTAGGTACATTCCTCTGCTGGTTTATACAACGAAAACATTAGGCGGCAAATGAGCTGCTCTCCAAAATCTTTCTCATGAAGACGCTGCTCTTGGAAGGCAAGTCCTTGATAAATACATGGCGATCCGTAGGAGTGGAACCCATCTTTTAAAACGAAGACAGATTGATAAACATAAATCTATACTCAGTTAATATGAAATTAGAGTGAGGAAAGCCTGTGAAGCTACGTTACCAACATAATCGCTTTTTTGGAAGTCATGATGGTAGTTGCAACTCATAGTTTTCAGATGTAAAAGGGATCATGTGACATACAAGACAGATGGAGGATTACTGTGTAGACGAGAAAAACAATGTTGTCTCCAACAAGACAGATGGAGGATTACTGTGTAGACGAGAAAAACAATGTTGTCTCTCATTTAGGTATAGCCTTTGTTCATTCGCATAGTTATGTTACATTCTGTACAGAAATGAAATAGTAGTGAAGACTGACAAAGGCTACACGATGTACTCGGAGTGTCTTCCAGTATGCGGTAAGGTCGTTGTTATCAGCTTCATCCATTCCCTCTAACCGACATACACAGTGGAATGCGAGTGCAAGCGTCAAAAGTCTGCTCCCTGAGGTGTGCAAGGTTTACTGATGTTCGAGTACTGCGCTCTGGACTTTTACAAAATGACACCAGAACCGTGGTTGATATTGCTTCATCCACAGCCATTTCCGATTGTTCAGCTTGAAAGTTGTGTGTGTCTAGTGAAAAAGCGTAGATCATTCTCATAGTTAGTGACAAATAAGCTCTGATACTTTATCGATATGCAGAACGCATAAGGGACGATCAGAAAGATCGCATTCGAAGGCCGTTCAGTGCAATCAGGTAAAATCACCGTGAGGATTGAGGTTATCACCCTACCGACGCACCAGGTTGAAGATACCAGTTTGGTAAAATACCATGTCAGTTTGGTAAAATACCACGTCCTGCTGCGCGAAGAACTCCGTAACTCCATGTTGCACATCCTCGTCCGGCAGGAATCGTCTTCCGTTCAAGGCCTTTTTAAGGGACTGAAGGCGTGATAATCGCATGGGTACCGTTCCCCAGTGATGGTAACACCAGCTTCCTTGGAATCATCAAGAAACGGGGTGAGCATCACTTTCCAGAAGACGGCTGGCTCTGGAACTTCTTGGGACGAGGGGACGGTGCATAACACCACTGCCCCATACACATTTTTCATTCTCCGATAGACGTGTACCGGCGTTTGTCCTTCGGTGGTAGAGAAAACAACAACAGGACTGAGCCGTGGTAGAAATTGCTGTTTTGAAGAGCGCGCCGCAGCGCGTTGTGTGAAGCAGTCACCCTCCGTTTCTGGCGATGGCACCGCTGTGGCAATCGCAGCTTTGGTGTCTCCCTCTGGTGGGAAAGGACAAAGGTTGCTTGTTCACGTGCATTTAAGGGGGGCTATGAGATCGCCAGTTGGTCAGTCTGAGCGAGTCGGGAGTCAGTCTGGGGTCAGTCTCTCGTCCCCGGCATGCTAGTCTGTCTCTCGTCCGAATTTGTGGCTCAGTGAGAGAACTCAACGAGTGGTCGCCCGGTCGGAGGCTTAGTTCCTGCATCTGAGTCTGCTCGTTAGGCCTCCAGTCTGCTCGAGTTGCTCAGGCAACGGTCATTGGTCATTGGCGGTTGGATCGATTGGTTGGTCGGTCGCGCACTGAGACACAAGATGACTTGTCCGCCTTGAGCGTCGGCTCATGTGAGGTCCCCACGTGAGTCCAGTGGGCCGCGCCGTATAGAAAGGGGTAGTGGCTTCGCGATCGACACGAGAGCAACAGGAGTCAAACCACGACATCAGGCTGGTTGGTGCGAGCTGCGACGCCGTGAGACGGGAGATCGGAGCGCCTTCCTGCGTCCGTTGAAGCGGCTGGCAGCGGACGGTTCGGGAGAGCGTTGGGGGTGCTGCGCCAGGCCTTCGCCAAGAATCGCAGTTTATTAGAAGTTAAGTGACTGGAGATATGTTGATCCATTTACTTGTTAAATTCTACTAGTTACTTGGTGAGGTCACCAGCCGCTTTGTTTTGAGGTCGTCCCACCATGCTTCCCCGTTTGCCCACCGGCGGGAAGGTGGTTATTTGTGAATTGGGTGGTCCGTTTTTCCCTTGTGGAGTAGGGGCGGGTTAGAGCAATCTGCGGTTCGGGTTGTTCAGTAATCCCCCTGTCAAT
The DNA here is from genome assembly GCF_021461395.2 of Schistocerca americana. Taxonomy (NCBI): domain Eukaryota; kingdom Metazoa; phylum Arthropoda; class Insecta; order Orthoptera; family Acrididae; genus Schistocerca; species Schistocerca americana. The sequence goes on along the minus strand of NC_060120.1, from coordinate 823,988,212 downwards.
CTGCCATACGTTAATAGTTGCCTCTGTCATGTTTGTCGGATTCGGCGTTGACGAATTTATTGCTTAAGGTGTAAAGGCCGAATTCCTGGAATATGTTTTTATCTTGCCTATCATCTTGAGAGGCGGTATATGTGTAATGTAGAGCATGTTTGTACATTTTATGTAAGACTGCATTTCATGTGTTTCTATTTAAATGGTCATTTTAGTATATAAAGTTACCACCATTCCACCGTAAGAGTTTTCTTTTAAAAACAAGTTGCACTTTCGGTGGCAAGTAATTATTTGTAATGTGAGTGTTTTATACCATTTTCATCCCTCCTAAGGGGAGCATAGTTTATGTGTTTGTGTGAGTTGTTAAAATTTTTAGTTTAAAGTAATCTGGTGTGTTGCATATTTGCGCCAGCGTAGTCTTTCAATGTTATTTCTGTCTCTGAATAAAGTATAACTTGATATTTAGGGGGTGCTTTCCGATTATAATTTTTTAATTTTTTTTTAAAAAGAAAGGGTTTTTAGGAATAAAATCCATTTGTTGAAATTTAATTTGTTTTCATCAGTTACCCACTGGCAACTACTTCCACGCTCACATAGTGTGATTAAATGTGTTAATGTTCTTGATGAATCGTTAGTAAATAAAGTAAATTCTTAAGAAAAGCTTTTGAAAGTAAATTCACGGTTCAGGGATACTGCTGAGCTACTACGACGATGGATCACTCGAGCCTCAGCTGGCACTCTCTAGTTCCTGGTATGGCCTCCACGTTCCGTAGACCTGACATGCGTGCCTTTAGCTGTGTGGTTACATCCGAGACACTGCTTTCACACCTGACGTGAAACGAGGCTGCTGTCGCTGCTGCCAAGGCTGCAGTGCTCCTACCTCGGCCCGCTGATTCTTCCCATTCCGCCGCCTGTCAGCAGGTGGTACCACTTTGGCATCACCACTGGTCTTCCCTTCATGGGAACAAGGTACGGGGAATTTAATCTCTCCTAGCTGCTTGGCCGACCTCCTCTCGGCCGTGTCGCCACGAGGAGGTCATTTTAGATACGTTGCGTATTGGGCACTGTCGTTTTAGCCATCGCCATTTGGTAAGTGACGATTCCCCAGCAATTTGTGCTCATTGTGATCAGACTTTGACGGTTCGTCAATTCCTGACCGAATGCCATTTTTTGAACCACTTACATTCTAATTTATGTTTGCCGTCTGAGTTATCGGCCGTTTTAGCGAATGGTGCGCGGGCTTTTAGCCGCGTTGTACTTTTTATCCGTCGTAGCAGTATGGCGGAGGACATTTAATCTATAGTTCAGGATCTCCGTTGTCTCTATGGCGTATTTTACGGACGTTTCTCCAAGAGCAAGTCCCTTTTTTTAACTGTCTTTCCTTCCGTCGACTGGGCTTAACGTGCAGTCGCTTTTAACTACATTTTCGTCTTACAAGGAGAGGCCACGACATTGGAATCACAGATATACTTCAAAGTTTGTACATCTTAGTAGGCCATTAAAACAACACAATGTGCAAGTAGTAAAGTGCACTACCCTGGTAATTCTGAGAAAATTGCAAGAGAAGATTTGGGCGTCTACTATGTGCCTTATGTGGCTGTGCATAGGTGCTGGACGTTAGAGTTCATGGTGGTCATGTGATTAGCGTTCCAGCTTCAGAAGAGGAACGTGTATGAGATGACGGTTCCACTCCCGCTCAAACGTAATTATTTATTAATTTTTTTATCACTGGTCATGTTATCTAATTTATATGACACATGAGAGATAATATAATAAACAAAGACACGTACTTGCATGAAGTTTCAATTTATGTTTTCCACGTCTGTATGACAAATACCGTCCTGCTACGTGTGATATCGAGGGCACATCCGACGAGTAATTATATATTGCTCTTGTGGTCTGGCACATTGTAACTTAATACAGCGTGGAAAAAAATTGTGTCAGGAAATTTTAACCCTGGATAGCTGATGCCAGTAGATAGACAACGCACCATTTTTAAACTACGGAAACTTGGCGCCACACGCTCCGATTGGCCGTGGGGTTGCCCTGTTGCCGTTCGGCGGTTGACGGGCCGCGCTATGCTTGTCGGATCACGCATAAAGGGTGTACATAAACTCCGGGAACACTTTCAATTATTTATTGCACAAGAACTAAACATTGTACACACGTCATACATATTGCATTTTGAAGAGAAATACTGAAAGTATTTTTATTTTTTTATTTTTTTTTACAAACATTCGATATGCGAGCCGTGACTGACCCGGCATACGTCAATACAGTAATCGAATTCTTGCCATACTCGTCCCAGCATGGCATCGTCGACCGTGGCAGTCACTTCCCATGTTCTCTCCCGGAGCTCTGCTACATCACGTGGTAGAGGCGGTACATACACCAGGTCTTTAATGTGTCCCCACAGAAAAAAGTCACACGGAGTGAGATCTGGTGATTGGGCAGGCCATTTCATGAAACAGCTGTCCGCTTCTGTAGCATGGCCGATCCATCGATGCGGCACCTCCGATGAAAAAGGGGGTGGAGCCCCATCCTGCTGAAAGGTGAATGGAGAGTCCGATTGAATTTGAGGCATCAACCATTGCTGCAACATGTACAAGTAGGAATATCCAGTGACAGTGCACTTGGCGAATAAGAATGGTTCAGAATGGTTGAAATAGCTCTGAGCACTATGGGACTTAACATCTAGACTTACGACTACTTAAACCTAACTAACCTAAGGACAGCACACACATCCATGCCCGAGACAGGATTCGAACCTGCGAGCGTAGCAGCAGCGCCGTTCCGGACTGAAGCGCCTAGAACCGCTGGGCCACAACGGCCGGCAAGAAGAATGGCCCATACAGTTTCCGACGTGACAAGGCACAAAAAACATTTACCTTTGGGGAATCACGCTCAAATTCAATGCATTCGTGTGGATGCTTTGTACCCCTGATTCGACAATTATGTCTGTTTACTTTCCCATTAGTGTGAAAAGTGGCTTCGTCGCTAAAAATTAAGCGCTCAACAATGTCATCCCCATCCTCATTCAGTTCTTGCAACTGCGAACAAAACTCAAAACGCTTGTCTTTGCCATCTTTATTGAGCTTCTTCACTACCTACAATTTGGTTTCACAGACAGCTTCTGTCGCAGACCTTTCCACACTGTAATCGGAGCCATTTCGAGTCCATGGGATGCACGACGCACCGATTTCTTTGGACTCCTTATGAATGTCTCTCGTACGCGCTGCACATTCACTTCACTCAGTCTGGGACGTCCACTTCTCTTTGCCGGGCACAAGCAAGCTGTAGTAACGAATTTGTTGTGCCAGTGGTAAGTGGCCTTCCTTGTTGGTGGCTTCTTACCGTACTTGGTTCTAAACATCCGTTGAACAGCTGTAGCACACTTGTTTTTGTCGAACTCCAACACACAGGAAGCTCGCTCCGCACCTAAACTCGCCATGTTTGCGACTAGCGCTATCGGCAAATTACCAAACTACGCTGTGGCGGTGTACATGAAATAAAAACTTTCAGTGTTTCTCTTCAAAATGACATATGTATGATATGTGTGCTATGTTCGGTTCTTGGGCAATGAATAATTGAAAGTGTTTCCGGACTTTATGTACACCCTGTACATCGATATCCGGGAGGTAAAGCATTCGCAGTTATGCGTTGTCCAGAGCATCCGACAACAGGGCAATCCTGCGGCCAATCGGAGCGCCTGGCGCCAAGTTTCCGTAGTTAAAAAATGGTGCGATGGCGATCTACACAACATTAGTAATTGTGGTTCCTACTGGAATCAGCTATTCAGCGTTAAAATGTCGAACACTGTTTTTCTCCACGCGGTATATTATCGATTGTGAATAGCGTCATTCGCATCATTATTTATCTAGGTTTTATTATTGATAGTGAATAACGTCATCCGCGTCATTGTTGTCGAGGTTTAACTTGGGCTTTCCAAGCCTGTCCTTCATCCTTCAAAATTTAATTACAAATAGTAAATAGTCAAATAACATATGAAATTCACTACAACGTCATAAAAATGTAAATGGGGTTTTTTCGTTATATTACGTATCAATTGTCATAAAAATTAAATAATGTGGCCAGTGACGAAAAAAATTTAGATTACAATGTGAGTGTTTGCGGGATTCGAACTGCCTCCTCGTCCACGACTCTGTTGCTAACCACTTGGCCAAAATGACTCCTTACTTCTGCTACCTACGCATAGATACATTAGTTACGCAGTAGACGCGCAAATCTTCCCTTGTGATTTTCTCGGAATTGCCAAAGTAGTTCACCTTACTACTTGCACATTATCTTGTTTTAATGGCCTACTAAAGGTGTACAAAGATTGAAGTATATCTGTGATCCCGAAGTCGTGACCTCCCATTGTTAGTATTCTACGGTTCTGACACGAGCGTGTATGACAGTTGTTTTTGCGTCCTAAAACAAAACAATCAGTCAGTCAACATCCACTTCCACACAACATCGTTGACTTACGAGGGCAGCTGTGGCTGACGTCGATGCCAATCTTTGGGCCGATTGTAAGCTGAATTGTACTGTGGACTGGACGTGTGCCGTATGACTAACGGTTCACACACTGAAAGTTTGTGAACATGGCACACAAAACTTCTTGAGTTGCTACTTCGACACATATAATCATACGGGATCTAACCTTAATGCAAACATTTTTTACAATCACTTGAAAGTGTCTACATCACTTTGAATAATCCTGAATGTGTAACACATAAATGAATAGGTTCGTAAATGCAATAAATTACAATGTATACATGCAGACTGAAGCGACAACTGAAAATTTGCACTAAGGCGTTGGTACAAATTTTCAGTCCTCAGTTTAGTCTACATATATACACTTTGTGATCAAAAGTATCCGGACGACTTGCTGAAAATGACTTACAAGTTCGTGGCGCCCTCCATCGGTATTGCTGGAATTCAGTATGGTGTTGGCCCACTCTTAGCCTTGATGACAGCTTCCACTCTCGCAGGCATACGTTCAATCAGGTGCTGGAAGGTTTATTGGGGAATGGAAGCAAATTCTTCACGGAGTGCTGCACTAAGGAGAGATATCGATGTCACTCGGTGTGGCCTGGCATGAAGTCAGCGTTCCAAAACATCCCAAAGGTGTTCTGTATGATTCAGGTCACGACTCTGTGCAGGTCAGTCCATTAACGGGATGTTATTGTCGTGTAACCACTCCGCCACATGCCGTGGATTATGAACAGCTGCTCGATCGTGTTGGAAGGTGCAATCGCCATCCCCGGATTGCTCTTCAACAGTAGGAAGAAAGAAGGTACATAAAACATCAGTGTAGGTCTGTGCTGTGATACTGCCACTCAAAACAACAAGGGGTGCAAGCCCCTTCCATGAAGAATACCACCACACCATAACACCCACCGCCTCCGAATTTTACTCTTGGCACTACGCACGCTGGCAGATGACGTTCACCGGGCATTTGCCATACCCACACCCTGCCATCGGATCGCCACATTGTGTACCGTAATTCTTCACTCCACACAACGTTTTCCCACTGTTCAGTCGTCCAGTGTTGACGCTGCTTACACCAATCAATGGGTCGTTTGGTACTTACTGGCGTGATGTGTGGCTCGACCATGAAATCCAAGTTTACTCGCCTCCCGCCTGTCATAGTACTTGCAATGGATCCTTATGCAGTTTGGAATTCCTGTGTGATGGTCTGGATAGGTGTTTGTCTATTACACATTACGACCCTCTTCAACTGTCGGCAGACTCTGTGAGTCAACTGACGAGGTCAGCCTATAGATTTTTGTGCTGTACGTGTTCCTTCACGTTTCCACTTCACTATCATATCGGAAACTGTGGACCTAGCGATGTTTAGGATTGTGGAAATCTCGAGTACAGACGTATGACACAATTGACCCCCTAATCACCTGACCACGTTCGAAGTCCGCGAGTTCCGCGGAGCGCCCCATTCCGCTCTCTCATGATGTCTAATGACTAGTGAGGTCGCTGATACGGAGTACCTGGCAGTAGGTGGCAGCACAATGCAACTAATATGAAGAACGTATGATTTTGGGGGCGTCCGAATACTTTTGATCACGTAGTGTATATATGCAGACTGAAGCGACAAATGAAAATTTGTACTATGGCATTTAGTCTGCATATATACGTCATAATTTCATTTCATCAAAGCACCTACGCCTTGGTTTCAGCCAGGATCTGTTTCGTTCGATGCTGAAGTGCTAATTCAATACCGTTGCTATTCGAGTTTAGCGGGAATACCAAGTTGACTGAGGCGTGAATGGAAATGTGTATTGAGGAGGTAGTGGTCCAGTTGTATAAAGCCACTGTGCCAGGAGGGCGAAGTTCAAATGGTTCAAATGGCTCTGAGCACTATGGGACTTAACATCTGAAGACAACAGTCCCCTAGATTTAGAACTACTTCAACCTACCTAACCTAAGGACATCACACACATCCATGCCCGAGGGAGGATTCGAACCTGCGACCGGAGCAGAGGGCGAAGTGGTTAACGCATCTGCCTAGTCTACAGAGACCCAGGTTCGAATCCCAGTCATGGTAGAAATATTCATTCGTCGCTTCAGTCTGCATATATAGACATCATATATGTGTGAGACTTATAAAGGTCTCTGGAACTATTTAGTTTCATTTGATTAAGGCAATAAATTACGTTGAAAGCCTGTTAGCCTTCTTCTTGTGGCGTCCAGCTGCGCAGTGGGGCTGTCTCCCCTTTTGTGAGCGCACAATTCAGAAAGCATAAAATACACTCCTGGAAATTGAAATAAGAACACCGTGAATTCATTGTCCCAGGAAGGGGAAACTTTATTGACACATTCCTGGGGTCAGATACATCACATGATCACACTGACAGAACCACAGGCACATAGACACAGGCAACAGAGCATGCACAATGTCGGCACTAGTACAGTGTATATCCACCTTTCGCAGCAATGCAGGCTGCTATTCTCCCATGGAGACGATCGTAGAGATGCTGGATGTAGTCCTGTGGAACGGCTTGTCATGCCATTTCCACCTGGCGCCTCAGTTGGACCAGCGTTCGTGCTGGACGTGCAGACCGCGTGAGACGACGCTTCATCCAGTCCCAAACATGCTCAATGGGGGACAGATCCGGAGATCTTGCTGGCCAGGGTAGTTGACTGACACCTTCTAGAGCACGTTGGGTGGCACGGGATACATGCGGACATGCATTGTCCTGTTGGAACAGCAAGTTCCCTTGCCGGTCTAGGAATGGTAGAACGATGGGTTCGATGATGGTTTGTATGTACCGTGCACTATTCAGTGTCCCCTCGACGATCACCAGTGGTGTACGGCCAGTGTAGGAGATCGCTCCCCACACCATGATGCCGGGTGTTGGCCCTGTGTGCCTCGGTGGTATGCAGTCCTGATTGTAGCGCTCACCTGCACGGCGCCAAACACGCATACGACCATCATTGGCACCAAGGCAGAAGCGACTCTCATCGCTGAAAACGACACGTCTCCATTCGTCCCTCCATTCACGCCTGTCGCGACACCACTGGAGGCGGGCTGCAAGATGTTGGGGCGTGAGCGGAAGACGGCCTACCGGTGTGCGGGACTGTAGCCCAGCTTCATGGAGACGGTTGCGAATGGTCCTCGCCGATACCCCAGGAGCAACAGTGTCCCTAATTTGCTGGGAAGTGGCGGTGCGGTCCCCTACGGCACTGCGTAGGATCCTACGGTCTTGGCGTGCATCTGTGCGTCGCTGCGGTCCGGTCCCAGGTCGACGGGCACGTGCACCTTCCGCCGACCACTGGCGACAACATCGATGTACTGTGGAGACCTCACGCCCCACGTGTTGAGCAATTCGGCGGTACGTCCACCCGGCCTCCCGCATGCCCACTATATGCCCTCGCTCAAAGTCCGTCAACTGCACATACGGTTCACGTCCACGCTGTCGCGGCATGCTACCAGTGTTAAAGACTGCGATGGAGCTCCGTATGCCACGGCAAACTGGCTGACACTGACGGCGGCGGTGCACAAATGCTGCGCAGCTAGCGCCATTCGACGGCCAACACCGCGGTTCCTGGTGTGTCCGCTGTGCCGTGCGTGTGATCATTGCTTGTACAGCCCTCTCGCAGTGTCCGGAGCAAGTATGGTTGGTCTGACACACCGGTGTCAATGTGTTCTTTTTTCCATTTCCAGGAGTGTAGTTAACATCGGAGTGACCATTCAAAATCTTAATTCCCTTGAAGCAATATATTGTAGTAGATAAGTGAGGTGACGCAACACGGTGACTCATAGCAGCAGTCAGCCGTCCAGCACATGCTGATCTACCTTGCATCAGCACATGAAACCTAATTACCGCGCAGAGAAATTCTACTTTTCATTATTTATAATTCTCAGTGGCAGCTCTGTAGTTGATTGGCTGTTCATCAGAGTGACTATGAGTCGCGTAGTTAACTTACGTAAGACAACAAGGTGGCAGTCAGCTAGCGTGGCACATTCAAACAATGATATGGTTTTGGCTAATGAATTCGTAAGACTGGAGTTTTAAAGGCGATAATCTGTCCTTAAACACAAGAGGAACACTTTACAGCCCCATAGGGATATTTCAACCTGCAGCTTCAAACTAAAGCAACATCGGCTGCAGAATGCGATTCTGATTCCCTGAAAAATTAACCTTCACACTTCAGGAGAGGTTGACATGTTTTAATTCATAGCAGCACGGAGTGAAGTAGAGCAATATGTGATGGAATATGGAGATCTAGCTACTGGAAGGGTACGTACCGACTGGAAAGAAACGCAGGGCACCTCTGTTTCAAGACAGGTAATGACAACCAGCCTGAGACAACACATCGCATAATAGAAAAGTAACTACAGTCGCGTAGTAGTGGAAAGGCATCAGGATGAAATGATATACCTGTAATATTCTACAAAAATTATGTCAAAGAACTTCCTGCCCTTCCAGCATCAGTTTATCGTATATCACCGGAGCAACGAAAGATACCTAGCGACTGGAAAAAACGCAGGTCATTCTCGTTTTTCAGGATGATCGTAGGACGGAAGCACATAATTGCAGTCATATATCGCTGACGTCAGTCTGATGTGGTATTAAGGAACCTGTTTTGTGTCGCCGGCCAGTGTGGCCGTGCGGTTCTAGGCGCTTCAGTCTGGAACCGCGTGACCGCTACGGTCGCAGGTTTGAATCCTGCCTCGGGCATGGATGTGTGTGATGTCCTTAGGTTAGTTAGGTTTAAGTAGTTCTAAGTTATAGGGGACTGATGACCACAGATGTTAAGTCCCATAGTGCTCAGAGCCATTTGAACTTTTTGTTTTGTGCCCACGTATTATGACGTGTTTGGAGAACGAAAATCCCTGCTATAAAAATCAGCATGGAGCCCTCAGACAGAGTTCTTGGGAAACTCGGCTCACTCTGTTCCTCCATGACGCTTTATAAACAAGGGCACACGGGTTTATGACGTGTTCCTTGACTTTTCAGGACGACATTTAACACCGTCCCTCGCAACAATTCGACGAAAAAAATGCGAGCTTACCACATATCGGAATTCATTACAGGCATAACTCAACATGTCGATCTTAACGAACAAAATCGACCGATGTGAGGGTAATTTCCGGAGTACCCCAAGGATTGATTATTGGTGCAAGCGCTGGCAATTGACCCTGAACGTAAATAAATGTAACGAATGCGCACACACAGGTAAAGAATCCAATACTGTACAGCTACACCATTGATGACAAGTTGCTGGAAACAGTATCTACCGTAAGATATCTAAGAACAACCATCCATAGTGACCTTAAGTGTAACTACCACATGAAACAAATAGTAGGAAAGCAATGCCGAACAGAGATTCTTGGGAAGAATCTTGAGGAAATTGTGACTCATCCACAAACGAAATGGTTTATAAGGCGCTTCTTTGTCCCATTCTTGAGTATTATTCATCAATCTGGGATTCTTACTAGCTAGTACTGATAGCAAGGACGCAGAAGTTCCAAGGAAAATAGGAGGGTTTCGTCAAAACATCGTTTAGTGAGCGCGAGAGCATTACAGAGATGCTCAGCAAACTCGAGTGGCAGGCGCTATAAGAGAGACGTTGTACTAGACGGAGATGTTTACTACTGAAATTTCGCGAGAGCACTTCAGGGGAAGAGTAGGACAACATATTAATTCCTCCCACACACATCTCGCGATGTTAACACGACGCGAAAATTCGAGAAATTGGAGGTAATACAAAGGCTTACCGACTTCTTCCCACGCGACTTTCGCGAGTAGAACAGGGAAGGAGGGATTAGAAGTACCGTTCGCCACACACTGTTAGATGATTAGTGGAGTACGGATGTAGAAGTAGCGTAAACAGCACCCATTACACTGCGCGGAAACACGAGTTCTGACATCTACACGCGGACTGAGACAAGCAGACATTTCCAAAGTAAACTCGTCCCGAGAAACTAACCATCACAGTAAATAAACTGAACTGGTTCCGCCCAACTCCTTAAGTGTTGCAGTGTCTGCTCAGCGGCTTGGGCCTCTGCCAGACGAGGGCAATGCTTTCCTTCTTAACACCAGAGCACAGCACAAAGTGCCCATACGACTCAGGCATACCAATGCCGAATAAGAAGAGATCGACAGTAACGGCGAACTACTTTCAATCGAGAAGGACCGCACGTCCCACACCCGTGAGCGAATACGACTGGCCGATAGCTAACTGGTTCGCCAAAGACTTTGTCGCACTGATCAAGCAAAGGGTTTGCAGAAGAGCTTCTGTCGATAGACCAAAACTGTCTGCACAAATTCGCATTGTATATAGCAGTTACAAGCAACGTGATTCACGAAAGGCAAAATATACTGCGAGGAAATCAAAGTTCTGAGTAAATGTGCACCTCCCAAGCTTCCGGTTTGCTGCGACAGAGCCAGTTTCAAGACATTTTGTGAGAAATTTCTCCATCGGACTTTTGGGTAATGGGTGATGCGTCTGGGTGCCATTGATTAAAATCCTCTGCGATTACAGGACAATGTCAACGGGTTCGGCCTGTGTTAGCTCCATCGGGTTTCTCGTCAGCTGTAAGGTAGAAACATTAGTCATAACTCGAGAATCAATAAAATTGTAGTGGAATAAAAGGCACCTTTGTGTTTCACGTGCAATCGTGTATTTGTTTGATAAGTCACACAACTTCATTTTCATTTGAAAGTTACAAGTTGCATCTAGTATGGAAGCTCCCAAAATGATCGTCAAGTTGGTAACATAGCCTCAAAAATTTCCCACTCCCATGTCACACTTCTTGACTTCAGATTTATGCTCCTCTGCATCTACATCCACATAAATATACCGCAAGCCGAAGTGTGGAGCGTGGAAGGGGATACCGTGTAGCACTACAAGCCATTTCCTTTCCTGTTCCATTCGCAAATAGAGCGAAGGGATAAACGACTATCTGTATGCCTCCTTACGAGCCCTGATTTCTCTTATCTTCGTGGACCTTACGCGAAATGTACGTTGGCGGCAGTGGAATAGTTTTGCAGTCTGCTTCAAATGCCAGTTCTCTGAAGTTTCTCAGTTGTGTTCTTCTAAAAGAACGTCGTCATCCTGCCAGGCATCCCCACCTAAGTTCCCAAATTATCTCCGTAATACTCGCGTGTTGTTCGCAACAAACAAATCTAGTAGCCCGTCTGAGAATTGCTTCGATGTCTTCCTTTAACTCGACTTGGCGCTAATCCTCAAACACTCGAGAAATACTCAAGAATGAGTCGTACTAGTGTTCTACATGCCGCCTCCTTTACAGATGAACCACGTTTTCCTTAACTTGCCGAATAAACTGAAGTCGATCATTCACTTTCCCTAGTAACATACTTACGTGCTCGTTCCGTTTCATATCGCTTTGCGACGTTGCGCTTGGATACATAAGCGACGTGGCTGTTTCAAGTAGCACACTGCTGATGCTGTGCTATAACATTATGGGTTTGTTATTCCTGTTCATCTGCATTTTTTTTCTAAATTTATAGATAGTTGCTCTCCGGTCGCAGGTTCGAATCCTGCCTCGGGCATGGATGTGTGTGATGTCCTTAGGTTAGTTAGGTTTAATTAGTTCTAAGTTCTAGGCGACTGATGACCTCAGAAGTTAAGTCGCGTAGTGCTCAGAGCCATTTGAACCAATAGATAGTTGCTATTCATCACACCAACTATAAATTTTGTCTAATTCATATTTCTATACGAACAGCTGCTGATTGCTGCTTCGTCAAATGTATATGGAGACCAATAGCAGTGCTATTACACTTTCCTAAGGCACTCCTGACGATAACCTTGATTCTGAGGAATACTACCGTTGAGGAGAACGTACTGGGTTCTATTATTTAACAACTCATACCTGGGAACCTATTCCGTATGCTTGTACCTTCGTTAACAGTCTGCAGTAGGGCATTTTCCAGAAATCCACCTGTTTTGTTTTAAAAGCGTGTTTCCATACTTACGGAGCAACCTATATATTACCATCCAGTATGATACATTATCTCGCATGGAAAGTTCACGTGTTTTTGTTTTAGAAGGATGGTTCCCCACTTACGGACCTTCCTGTAGAGTACCATCCAGCATGAAATTTTACACTGAAGCGCCAAAGGAACTGGTACAGAGATGCGTATTCAAATACAGAGATATGCAAATAGGCAGAATACACGCTGCGGTCGGCAGCGTCTATATAAGACGGAAAGTGTCTGGCGCACTTGTTAGATCGGTTACTGCTGCTACAATGGCACGATATCAAGATCAAAGCAAGTCTGAACGTGGTGTTATATTCGGCGCAAACGTTGGGACACAACGTCTGAGATAGCGACAAAGTGTGGATTATCCCGCACGACCATTTCAGGAATGCGATGAAACACCAAATCTTTGACATCGCTGCGGCCTGAAAATGATCCTGCAAGAATGGGACCAACGACGACTGAAGAGAATCGTTCAACGTGAGAGAAGTGCAATCTTTCCGCAAATTCCTGCAGATTTCAGTACTGGGCCATCAGCAAGTATCAGCGTGCGAACCATTCAACAAAACATTATCGATACGGGCTCTCGGAGCCGGAGGCCCACTAGTGTGCCCTTGATGAATGCATGACACAACGCTTTACACCTCGTCTGAGCCCGTCAACATCGACATTGGACTGTTGATGACTGGAAACGTGTGCCTGGTCGGACGAGAATCATTTCAAATTGTATCGAGCGGGTGGACGTGTACGGGTATGGAGTCAACTTCATGAATCCATAGACCCTGCATGTCACCAGAGGACTGTTCAAGCTAGTGGAGGCTCTGTCATTGTGTGGAACGTGTGCAGTTGGAGTGATATGCGGCCCCTGATACGTCTAGATACGATTCTGATAGGTGAGCCGGCCGAAGTGGCCGTGCGGTTAAAGGCGCTGCAGTCTGGAACCGCAAGACCGCTACGGTCGCAGGTTCGAATCCTGCCTCGGGCATGGATGTTTGTGATGTCCTTAGGTTAGTTAGGTTTAACTAGTTCTAAGTTCTAGGGGACTAATGACCTCAGCAGTTGAGTCCCATAGTGCTCAGAGCCATTTGAACCATTCTGATAGGTGACACGTACGTTACGTATCCCCTCTTATCACCTACATCTATTCATGTCCATTGTGCTTTCTGGCGGACTTGAGCAATTCCGGCAGGACAATGTGACACCCTACACCTCCTGAATTTCTATAGAGTGTCTCGAAGAACACTCTTCTGACTTTAAACACTTCCGCTGTCCACCAGACTCCCCGGACATGAACATTATTAAACATATCTGTGATACCTTGCAACTTCCTATTCAGAAGAGATCTCCACCCCCTCGTACTCTACGGACACACCTACAGTATTCATGATGTAAGTTCCCTCCAGCACTACTTCAGAGATTAGTGAGTCCATGCCACGAAATGTTGCGGCGCTTCTGGGTGCCCGCGGGGTCCCCGCACGATATTAGGAAGGTGTAAGAGTTTCTTTGGCTCTTCAGTGTATTTCGCCTGAAAAGTTCACATTCGAGCTTATTATGTAATCTAAGGGCAAACGCTCTTACGCGAAGTGTGTTTCGTCATAGAGATTCGAAACGTGTGACCAACATCTAACGCTGCTGCCCCTGACTATCGCAGATGCGTTCAGCATCATCGTCCGCGCGGGATGCAATCAGAAGCACGGAAACAAACCGCCTTTGTCCAGGCAGGCAAAAATCTGTGACTGTCGGTCAGCGTGCTGAAGTGATATCAAAACTTTTGAGCAGGTATACTTTCAGAGACTACTGCAGCGCTTGCACCGCTGCACAACATTTTCGAAGTGCAGTTTGGGTTTCGGTGCGGGAACTCCACGAAGCATCAACTTCTGTGTACGCTATGGAGAGCAGTCTTACTATAACATCAACAGTGCTTTATACACCTTGCGCCACAACAGGCTCCTCTATAACGTGGGGTTCCCGTGGTACACGTCCATTTTATTCGTTCACGTTTCAGAGAATAAACACGCACGTGGGGGTCCAATTTGCTTTCTCGCCTGACCGGACTATTGCCTAAGACGGAGTACTGCTAGGGTCAGCACAGGCGTTAATTCTCTACTCTCCCCAAGGAAGTGTAATAGCAACGCTTTCATCCTGTGTATACCTCTAACGAACAGAGTGAACAGGAGTCTGCGACTGTGTGCTGCCTATGGTCAGTTGCAAGGAAGGTGAAGGACCGACTTCGATTTATTGATAGAATTCTAGGGAAGTCTTGGTCTTCTATAAAGAAGACTTGTTTGTATGGAGAATACTGGGCAAGTGTAGTTCGTCTGTAAAGGAGACCGCAGGCAGAACACTTGGGCGACCCATTCTTGAGCACTGCTGGAGTGTCTGGGGTTCCCGCCCGGCCGGAATGAAGCGAGACATCCAATTTAGAGGCATGCTGCTAGATTTGCTACCGGTCGATTCGATCCACACGCGAGTATTATGGAAATTCTCCTCAAAAGGGAATCCCCGAAGCGAAGATGTTTTTTCCTCTAAATGCTATTGACATCTTACATAAACGGCATCTGCGACATACAGTAGAACGATATTGCTGTTTACAACACACATCTCGCTTGAACCTGCGAGTACAAGACAAATCAGGGTTCATACATAAGCATGTGGACAACCGTTTTAACTCGCTCCATTTGCAACTGCAACAGGAAAGGGAATGACAAACAGTGGTACAACGTACCCCGCCATGCACTGTGTGGTGGCTTGCAGAAAATGTAGGTAGATGAAGTGCCAGACGCACTTCGTGATGCGTGCAGTTGACACAGCCGTCTTCGGACAGAACATGAACCAAAGTCGAATCCTAAAATGCGCCACTGTTCATACACTGAAGTGACAAAAGTCACGGGATATCTTCTAATATCGTGTCGGAACTCCTTTTGCACGGCGTAGTCCAGCAACCCGATGTGGCATGGACTCAAAAAGTCTTGTAGTCCCCTGTAGAAATATTGAGCCATGCTTCCTCCAGAGCCGTCCATAATTGCGAAAGTGTTACCGGAGCAGGTTTTTGAGCACGAACTGACCTCTCGATTATGTCCCACAAACATTCGATGGGACTCAAGTCGGGCGATGTGGATGGCCAAATCATTCGCTAATATTACGCTAACAGGTTCTTCAGTTTTGCAGATGGTCGGAAAACACATTTGATGTCATATCTTTCGAGGACTCTTCCGATTATTGACGACATGGGACCAAAGTACGGCAAGAAGGCCAAGGTGGTGGGTGTCATAAAGTGTGTTTTCCAGTTAGGTTAGGTTAAGGATGATCTCGGCCTGAGGAAACGTGGTGTGTACAAGATTCCTTGTCAGTGTGGGGCGGCATATACATGTCAGACATGTCACACAGTACTAGAACGTTGCGATGAACATCAGCGTCATACACGCCTACACCTCCGGAGAAGTCGCCAATTGCAGAACACTGTCTGAACACAGGACATCGCATGATTTATAAAAAGACGGAAGTTTTATCCCCAGCATCCTCTTTCTGGGATTGCGTCATTAAGGAAGCAATACATATCCGCACAGCTGATAACCGTATCAACAGGGATGCGGGATTTCAATTGAGTACAGCCTGGAACCCTGCATTGGCTGCTGTTAAATCACGACGAGAAAGCAAAGAGCTGTCATAACTTTGGCAGCATGTTAGTAAACACAGCGTCAGCGCACGCCCAGAACGGCCGCTCTGCGTTTCCCGGCAGAGGGCGTTTGAGTCTGGCGCCATCTATCTGCAAATTTTTGCGCATGCGTGGTTCCCGCGCCGGAGCAATCTTCATGCGCGTGCTCTATACAGGATGTTACAAAAAGGAACGGCCAAACTTTCAGGAAACACTCCTCACACACAAAGAAAGAAAATATCTTATGTGGACATGTGTCCGGAAACGCTTACTTTCCATGTTAGAGCTCATTTTATTACTTCTCTTCAAATCACATTAATCATGGAATGCCGGCCGCGGTGGTCTCGCGGTTCTAGGCGCGCAGTCCGGAACCGCGCGACTGCTACGGTCGCAGGTTCGAATCCTGTCTCGGGCATGGATGTGTGTGATGTCCTTAGGTTAGTTAGGTTTAAGTAGTTCTAAGCTCTAGGGGACTGATGACCACAGCTGTTAAGTCCCATAGTGCTCAGAGCCATTTTTTTGAATCATGGAATGGAAACACACAGCAACAGAACGTACCAGCGTGACTTCAAACACTTTGTTACAGGAAATGTTCAAAATGTCCTCCGTTAGCGAGGATACATGCATCCACCCTCCGTCGCATGGAATCCCTGATGCGCTGATGCAGCCCTGGAGAATGGCGTATCGTATCACAGCCGTCCACAATACGAGCACGAAGATTCTCTACATTTGGTACCGGGGTTGCGTAGACAAGAGCTTTCAAATGCCCCCATAAATGAAAGTCAAGAGGGTTTAGGTCAGGAGAGCGTGGAGGCCATGGAATTGTTCCGCCTCTACCAATCCATCGCTCACCGAATCTGTTGTTGAGAAGCGTACGAACACTTCGACTGAAATGTGCAGGAGCTCCATCGTGCATGAACCACATGTTGTGTCGTACTTGTAAAGGTACATGTTCTAGCAGCACAGGTAGACTACCCGGATGAAATCATGATAACGTGGTCCATTGAGCGTAGGTGGAAGAACATGGGGCCCAATGAAGACATCACCAACAATGCCTGCCCAAACGTTCACAGAAAATCTGTGTTGATGACGTGATTGCACAATTGCGTACGGATTCTCGTCAGCCCACACATGTTGATTGTGAATCAAGGAAGTACAGTACATACTGACGAAACTAAAATGAGCTCTAACATGGAAATTAAGCGTATCCGGACACATGTCCACATAACATCTTTTCTTTATTTGTGTGTGAGGAATGTTTCCTGAACGTTTGGCCGTACCTTTTTGTAACACCATGTATACAGCGGCGTCGACATGCGGATCTTGTCAGTCGTACCTAGCCACCAGCGAGGTTCAACCACCTGATGATGTCGGACAGTTGCTCCGAAGAAATATTATGGCATTTGCACAACGTCATCCGGCGGCACACCCGTGAAGACTATTTACAACATATCCGCCGGGAAAGCCTGAAGAGCCACAAATGTATCCATATTTGCAGAATGACACAGATGATGCTTTTTAAATAGAAACGAAACGCGCCTGGTGTAAAATTTTCTTTAATTAATAGCAGTGCCCTTAAATAATGTACGCCGAATGGCGTGTTCCGAAACACTTGTGCCTGTGCCAGCAGTGACACGGACACCGCCTATCCTCCTTTACAGGACGAACAAACCGAGAGCTCCAAGTTGCATGGTGAGTCGTGTGCGTCCAACACCTCGTCACTTGCTTGTGCTTTCACCATCCCTTGACCACTTTTTATAGATGCCCATGAGTAGCAGACGAACAGGCGACATGGTTTCGCCGTTTCCGACATGCTCGTTCCCAGGAGCCGGGCCATGACAAACATGGTTCAAATGGCTCTGAGCACTATGGGACTTAACATCTGAGGTCATCACTCCCCTAGACTTAGAACTACTTAAACCTAACTAACCTAAGGACATCACATACATCCATGCCTGAGGCAGGATTCAAACCTGCGACCGTAGCGGTCGCGCAGTTCCAGAATGCAGTGCCTAGAACCGCTCGGCCACTGCGGCCGGCGATGACCAAGTTATTCTTCAGCGGTATACTTCTCTTACATTCCACTTCAAGATACATGGGTTGATCCATGGCATGACACATGACAGTTACCTTTCTAGCGCTGTAATCCTATAATCAACACAACAGCGTCAACCGCCATCCTTCTTCCTGACGAGAACCACTGGTGATGACCATGTGCTTTGCGAAGGCTGAATGATGTCATTCTTCATCATTTCGCTACCTCGTCGCGAATTATTCGACGTTCCGTTGCTGGCAACGGTACCCTCTCTGGCTTATTGAATGATGGTCTCCAGTGCTAATCCGGTGCTTCACCGTTGATTTGTCTAATTTGCTCTTCACCTGTGAAATGAACCATTCAGAGAACTCTTGAATAATGGCAAGTAGCTTCTTCTGTTGTTCCTTAGTGAGATCTGGTGATAGTCGAGCTAGAAGATCTTGTCTCGTAGTGGTAGCGCTAATTTCGCCCACAGACTCGGCATGGGAGGTTTCTATGAGGCTCAGCTGTTCGGCAACTAACGGCTCAGCGTTTGCTACGCAAATGCCTTTTGGAAGGATCTGCGGTTATCGGCGACAGTTACCTATCCACAATTCACCGAATCCGTTCTTAAGCGAGACGACAGAGGCTGTGACGACAAAGCTAATGGTTGAAATAGCTCTGAGCACTATGGGACTTAACATCTGAGGTTATCAGCCGCCTATAACTTAGAACTACTTAAACCTAACTAACCTAAGGACATCACGCACATCCATGCCCGAGGCAGGATTCAAACCTGCTACAGTAGCGGTCGCGCGGTTCCAGACTCAAGCGCCTAAAACCGCTCGGCCACATAGGCCGGCCCTGGCATAACAAAGCGGGCCTTGTCACAGTCTATTTTCCAGTGGTTTTCCCATTTGCGGCTCTTACTGTCGATAGAACGATTCTCCATACATCTATGTTCCGCTCATACACGGTGTTCGGAAATTCTCGTTACAGACTTCTAGGACTTGTGGAGGAGAGTGAGTGCATAATATTTTGATTAGGAACCCATGTTCAGAAACGTCATTCAATGACGCTACAGAACGTCAAAGTTACAGGCGATTCGGTGATGGTGTTACAAACTTTCGAGGATGATGAAGGATAAATTTATCGATTTGAGGTAAGGAACTTTCAAAGATGATGGAGAAGGATAAATTTATCAATTTCAGATGAGGGTCCCTTTGCCGGAAACGAACGAGTCGAAATTATAAGCAAAAACTGTTCTGATATCTCTGACAATGGAATACATGTTTCGGTAGCGTTGTTGCTAAGAACTTAGGGCATGCAACTTTCAGAAGTGATAGTATGGACCAAAACAAGAAAAAATGCCCAGTAAACTTGGTCTCTATACTGCATACCTTAAAAGCTATGAACACTTGTTCAATAGAGAAGATGTTTCAAACTAACTAAGATGAACAACTGGTCATAGCTCCTCAGGTATGCATTTTAGAGCCCATGTTTACTGTACTTTTTTTCTTGTTTCGTTTCACACAAGCACCTGTGAAAGCTGCATACCCTACGGTCTTCGCAATATCAGTCCCGATCTATATATTCCACTTTCAGAGGTATCAGAATGATTTTCGCTTGTAACTTTAGACCCGTTAGCTTCCGAACTAGCGACCCTTACCTGCAATTGATACATTTATCTGTCCATCATCCTTGAAAGCTTGTAACAACATCAAGGAATCACTCTATATACAGGGTGAGTCACTTAAGACGTAACACCCTTTGTATTTCATGTACGGTTACACATATCGAAATGCGGTTTTTGGCAAATGTTAGAGCATGGAGGGGTGCGTATTTTTTGTTTGGTTAATGTTTTTAGCACTGGTATCAACGGAGATGTTGAAGCAAATACGTCTTTTTATGAACAGACCTGTGTTCTTTCTACAATTGCATTCGATAGCTCTTGAGTAGACAATAACAGTGATAGAGCGTTTGTTAACTTCGACGTTGAAACCTGTTGTAAAAAAATTCGAGAAACGTCCTAGAATTTGAGGGTACGGTGGCCGGAATCGGCATTAGCGGTGCAAACACCGCCAAACAGAGCTACCGTGCTACGCTGTGTCAGAATGTCCTCACACTAGCCTGTTTACTTGCACTGCGGGCCGCTCATTTCTGCTTCAACATTCGTTGCGTGCAGACATGTTCACCAATGAGAAGTTGGATAGTCTACTTTTATATCGTGAATTTAAAAGAAATGCCGTAAGAACGGTAGGCTACAGCGGTATAGGACTATCTACCCCTGTCGCCAATGTCCAACGCACCAGGCAGCTGCTCGAATTATTAAGACGCTAGTGCGGACGGGCTGCTTGAACGTTAAAGAGAGGACAACAGAGAAGACTGCAACTGACAAAGAACTCAAAGAATCTGTTCTGGCTACGACGCTAATGAATCTGCTCAGTGGTACGAGACATATTTCTAAGGAATGTAGTATCAGCCAGACGAGTGTCATTAACATCCTGTGGCGACGGAATTTCCATCCCTGTAATCTGTCACTACATCAGGAACTCGAAGATCGTGGTTTCGAACGTCGTACAGATTTTTATCGGTTTCCCCTTTAGCAACGGAGAGACGACCCTACCTTTCTCCAACGTGTGCTTTTTACCGATGAAGCAATGTTCACTAATCACGCTAATGTAAATTTGCATAACATGCTTTACTGGGTAGCCAAAAATCCACACTGGCTTCGTTAAGTGCAACACCAACGGCTGCGTAAACATATGCTGCGGCACCAGAGGAAATTACATTGCGGGACCTTACTTCATATTAGGCGTTCTAAATGGACTCTCGTACTGACGTATTCCAACGAACATTCTACCGGTTCTCTTAGAAGACGTACCACTGAATATTTTACAGCGTATGTGGTTGCAATACGACGATTGTTCACTTCACTCTCGTCCCACGTTGCAACGCAAATACTGAATGATAACTTTACTGAACGTTGGATAGGACGAAATTCTGTTGTCAAATGGCCTCCAGGGAATCTCGATTTGACTTCTCTTGACACCAGCGCTAAAAACATCAACCAGACAAAAACATACGTGCCTCACGATTGTCTAACGTTTTCCGAAATCCGCATTTCAATATGTGCAACCGTTCACGAAATAATAGGGTGTTGCGTCTTAAGGGAGTCACCCTGTAGTGTCTTTGGATGACGTTTCTGGACATGTGTTCCTATTCAAAATATTGCGTACTCACTCCCCTCTACAAGTCCTAGAAGTTTGTTAGGGGAAATACCGAATACCCTGTGTACTTCCCTCACCTCGTCACGTGCACGCCACGCCACGCCTGCAGGCAGCATTCAATCTCGCGGTGGGCAGTGGTCATGTTTTGTCTCGTTACTGTGTTTGTTTTCGCATAACACACCGACCTGAAGCTGATTACCCTTAACTCTCTTCCCACATTCATCCAATTTCCATGAACTGAATCTTCATTTATCGAATCGTAGTTTGACTTCTAGAGTCATGGAAAAAGGCTGACACGATGGGCATTAGTTTTGGTGTAGGTATATTGTCGCTAGGTCATGGTTTGGAGTCCAGCCTCTGGCATGGCGACGGACTTCATAACCTGTTACTGCGTGAACGCTCAATACTTACAACATTCGAACAATAAATGTATATTCAAAGGGCCGGCCGGAGTGGACGAGCGGTTCTAGGCGCTACACTCTGGAATCGCTCGACCGCTTCGGTCGCAGGTTCGAATCCTGCCTCGGGCATGGATGTATGTGATGTCCTTACGTTAGTTAGGTGTAAGTAGTTCTAAGTCCTAGGGGACTGATGACCTCAGCAGTTAAGTCCCATAGTGCTCAGAGACATTTTTATATTCGAAGCTATTAAAAGAACTAGTGACCTGGCTGTACGGTTTTGTGCATCTTATTTTTACATGCTGAAGTCCAAACCTGCTGGTTCAAGCATCTGCAAGCGGTGATACGCGGTAATATGCAGACACCCGTGTCCGTGAGTTACCATTTGTTCAAATGCTCATTACCAGTTAAAATTAACCTTTTTTCGGAAGTTATAAATTTAAGCTACGCGAGGAAAAACAACGTTTGTTCCGTTTCAGGAAATCAAACGAAGAACAAGTTTGGTGACACTGTCTCTGACAAGATGCTTGAATTTGCGCGCGCGGCGACCTGATTGGCTAACTTCAATGCTAAATAATTCGGAAACGGCTCAACGTATCGATTTTTTTTCTTAATAGTTACTTCTCAGAGCAGCTTCCTATACAACACTCTTAAAAACTTTTCAGAAGATTTGCCGGCCGCGGTGGTCTAGCGGTTCTAGGCGCGCAGTCCGGAACCGCGCGACTGCTACGGTCGCAGGTTCGAATCCTGCCTCGGGCATGGATGTGCGTGATGTCCTTAGGTTAGTTAGGTTTAAGTAGTTCTAAGTTCTAGGGGACTGATAACCACAGTAGTTAAGTCCCATAGTGGTCAGAGCCATTTGAACCAACCATCAGAAGATTTCTGACCATCGTGTATATATCTGCAGTCCCCTGGTTTATTAAAGGAGCCGTACGTACCACAAAGATTTTATGTCATAGTGACACGCCTAAAATTCAGAGATGGACACTTTAAACAGCACAAACGTCGCATTGGTAGGGTGGACTCGGTATATTCAGAGTGCAGAGGGCAATTGGGTGTTAACAATTTGTGCCCTCTGCCAGCGGCGGATACGAGCAACGAATTTCGTCAGTTGCAGAACTTGGGGTACTGTAGCATAACTCTTCTATCGCCGACGTCAGAGTTTTCAAATTACTATCGAAACTCCTTTCTATTTTGAAAATAAAAAATAAAAACTGTGTGAAGTCTAGAAAAAATCCCACAGTGTGAAGCAGCGCTAGGGGAAACAAGCACTCCAACAAAGAGGACGCTTCCGCAAGGACGGCGGTGGTCAACTGATGCGAAACACTGTGTAGCAGAGGCATCTAGCGGTGGAACGTGTCACTTCCTCCACTCCGCTCGCAGGATAGGAATTCTAATTACTTTCTGTTCCCAGTTGTGTTTCAAATCTGCATCGAGCTACTACGGAAAGGGTGCAGGGAGTGCCTCCATAATCGGAAAATATTTGCGTTTAGTATACGAGTCGCACCTGAACGAAGAGACCACACGTAGGTGCCGCAGCAGTCGGAAAGACGAACAAACGTGACATCAGACACAAACAAGCATGAATGAATGATAAGCATGTGAGTCAACTACCAGTAATCGCTGTTGCTCGTGCCCGAAGATAAAAACACCAACCAATGTAGAGCAAACTCTGCTATCTCTCTCGTTGCTTCATTTCGACTAGCTGACATTCGCTAAAACTGTGTATTACTTGTGTTCCGTTATTAACACTCGCAGCAGGGAAAGATCGATGGGTCTTCTAATTACTTCAGAAATATTTTTCAACTATTTACTGTTTACGGAGATGGAGCCGTCGTCTAGGGGTAACACCATTATCTAGCTATCAAAACTACTGCGTCTCGGGCTCGAACCCAGCCAGAGTTAAAAATTTTGAATAAAAATCATCAGACTTACGGTATAAGAAGTCACCCTCATTCTGCCAACGGTCTTGTCAAAGAGGGCGGTGGAAGGGACATACCCAGGGCACTCTCTTGCCCTTAGGGTGAGAAAAAGCAATGATCAACGGCATGAGGATGCAGAAGGCAATGGAAACCTCTGCCTTAAAGACACGTAATGTGCATCCGTCGGACATGTAGCCTATAAATGGAGAAGTGTCATGATGGTCTTTCCATTGGCAAAAGATTCTGGACTAGTCCACCATTTCGGATCTGTGGCAGGGGACTGCCAAGGGGAGGTGAACATGAGAAAACATGGAATAACCAAGAACGAGATCACATTCTACAACTCAGAGCATGGAATGTCAGGGGTTTGAACTCGGTAGGAAAGCTAGAAAATCTGAAAATGGAAATACAAAGGCTAAGTCTAGTTGTAGTAGCGGTCAGTGAAGTGAAATGGGGAAAAGATAAGGATTTCTGGTCAGACGAATGAAGAGTAATATAGACAGCACCAGAAAATGGTATAATGGGAGTAGGATTCGTTGCCGCGAGGGATTAGCCGAGCGGCCTGGGGCGCTGCAGTCATGGACTGCGCCGCTGGTCCCGGCGGAGGTTCGAGTCCTCCCTCGGGCATGGGTGTGTGTGTTTGTCCTAAGGATAATTTAGGTTGAGTAGTGTGTAAGCTTAGGGAATGATGACCTTAGCAGTGAAGTCCCATCAGATTCCACACACATTTGAACATTTTTAGGATTCGTTATGAATAGCAAAGTAGGACAGGGAGTGGGCTGCTGGGATAAATTCAGTGAGAGAATTGTTTTCACCAGACTCGAGAGCAAACCAACGCCGACGACGATATTTTAGGTGTACATGTCGACGACGCAAGCAAAAGATGAGAGCTAGAGAAAGTACATAAGATATCGAACGGGTAATTCAGGATGTAAAGGGAGATGATAATCTGTTAATCATGGGTATTGGAACGCTGTTGTAGAGGACGCAATAGAAGAAAGGGTTGTGGGAGAATATGACCTATGCAGTAGGAATGAGAAGGATGGAGGACTAATTGAGTTGTACAACATAGTTCTGATGTAAGAGCGAATATTCTGTTCAAGAGTCACAAGAGACGGAGGTATACTTGGAAAAGACTTGGAGACACGGGAAGATTCCGGCTGTATTACGTCATGGTCGGACAGATATTCCGAAATCAGACATATGATTGTAAGGCGCACCCAGGAGCGGACAGATTCAGACCATAATTTAGTAACGATGAAGAGTAGACTGAAGTTTGAAAGAATTGTCCGGAGATCAGTGTGGAAGGAAGTGAGTTATTGAAGTACTGAGGAATGATAAGATCTATATGAAGTTCACTAAGGATTTGCATATTGCAGTAACGTATACCACAGTAGGCAATTCAGTTGCAGAGAAGTAGACATCTCTAAAAATGGCAATCACAAATGTCGGACAGACAAATCCAAGGAAAGTAAATGCGAAGAAACGTTGGGTAACAGAAGAAATATTTTAATTGATCTACGAAAGAAGGGAGTACCGGAATGTTGAGGGAAAGACAGGAATACAGCAGTGTAAATCCCTTACGAAAGAAATAAATATTAATGCAGGGCAGCCAAGACGAAAGTCTTCACCGGCGCCCAAAGCGTTCAAGTCTGGTACTACCAACTATTCCTATTACGTGATACACCTAGCATGTAATTCTGCACCAGTGCACCAAGGGTACATAGTCGTAACTGCAGGCTTGTTTACGTAGCTAACTGTGAAAGCTGATTTTTTTGTAAGGCTACTATTTACTCATATTGAAACTTCTGAGAAGTCTAGGTTCGTGGTTATTCAGCAGTTATGGTTATCTTCTGCAGTTAGAATGAAATTGCTTTATGATTATGCAGAACTATGGACTAAAGTATTCGTTGTATGTCACGTTGGTACTGGCAGATGACTATGTTTGCATTTCAAAGCATTTTAGACATGAACGACGGAATCATTTTTTTCTGCATATGTCCTGACGGAATCCGTCGTAGTTGTTAGGAGAAGGCCAGAACGGCGACGTAACGCCAGGAGTAGGAATATCAGTAGGCCAGAAAGACAAAGTAATGCCAGGCGTAGCTGAAGACAGGGACATAATATTTCCTGATAATGAAGGAGCGCAGGCCCGAAGATCCAAAGGAATTTAGGAACTTCGTCAGAATGGATGTGCCTTGTTTTAATACGACGGGATTCCCGTGAATTACACAGTAACGAGGGAAGCTGTTTCACGATAGTGCGACCGAAAAGATGGAAGACGGCTTTCATAATCCGGACTGGTCCCGGCCGGTACAACTGCTCTGACTCTCGGGGCTGTTCTCTCAACACCATCCTTCCTGGCATGCTGAAATAATTCAAAAGATGCAGTTAAATCAAACACGTACCGTGCGTTCGCCAATTAAGGTGTGAATACTCATATGGAAAGTAAAATTACATGCACATTTACGTAAAACATATAAACTCTAAAATTTGTAGACTTACCTTATTCTGGTACAGCGTATCTAGAGGATCATATAGACCTAAATTAGCATGCCTATATTTATAAAAAAATTGTTCACTGTAAAATGTGTAGAATATTTCGCGCAGCAACCAAAAGTGTCCTCAGGAGCTGACGTATTTCTCGCCTGCTGCCCAAAAGTGAAAACAATAACACGCATAAGCTCGCTCGAAATGCTGTGTTCTGCGCTTGCGTTTATACATTTCTACTGCGCATGCGCGGCTCCACGGTAAAACCGAACGGCCCGGAGGATGAACCGTATGCTAAAACTGCAGCTTCACACGTTCTGTTGTTAGATGGTAAGCTGTGTACACTAGGACTGATGATAGATTTAACACATCGTGAACCAGTACCTCGACATTTAAAGAAAATATGATTTCCGGAGATCGATTTATTGAAAAGATTATCGATATATTAATGAACGACGGAAAATATTCGGCATATCGGCCTATAAAAATATTGGCTGCACATTGTAAATATACTGCATGTTTTAGGGCTGTATAAAAATGGTTCAAATGGCTCTAGGCACTATGGGAGTTAACATCTGAGGTTATCAGTCCCTGAGACTTAGAACTACTTAAAGCTAACTAATCTAAGGACATCACACACATCCATGCCCGAGGCAGGATTCGAACCTCGGACCGTAGCAGCAGCGCGGTTCCGGACTGAAGTGCCTAGAACCGCTCGGCCACAGCGGCCGGCAGCGCTGTATACTTAAGTACTGATTTTGAAGTGTTGGCAGAAGAGCCAACACCGTGTTGCTAGAGGAGGCCGAAATGCACGCTTTTAAAGCTCACGCAGATTGGCGTGAGGTCTGGAACAAGGTAAAGTAATTATCCTATAAAGAAAAGAACGTAGTTCTTGGAATACTTAACTTTAATCCACAATTGGAGCATCGCTCTTGTTTAGACATTATTACACTGAATATAAACTGGTAATGGCGCCTTGCTAGGTCGTAGCAAATGACGTAGCTGAAGGCTATGCTAACTATCGTCTCGGCAAATAAGAGCGTATTTGTCAGTGAACCATTGCTATGAACGTCGGCTGTACAACTGCGGCGAGTGCTAGTAAGTCTCTCTAGACCTGCCGTGTGGTGGCGCTCGGTCTGCAATTACTGACAGTGGCGACACGCGGGTCCGACGTATACTAACGGACCGCGGCCGATTTAAAGGCTACCACCTAGCAAGTGTGGTGTCTGGCGGTGACACCACAGATTTGTTATTAGATATTACGTACATCAACAAGCTAGCAGCCTGTTTATCTCTCTTAGAGCAAGAATGAATGGGAAACGATGCACCTTCACGGTTGGCGATAAACACTTTGCTAACAATGGTTACTACATGTAAGCTGTACAACAAAAGGTGCCCGATGGGTCCGTCGTTCAGCTTCGTCACATATCGAATATGTCTGGAACACTTCACGTCGACTTCCCTGTTCTTCATTTCTGCAAACACCAGGGAAGTAGCAGCTGCTGTATCTAAATTGCGTCGTGAAGTTAAAACGTTGCAGTTTCCGTTTTTAGCGCCGAGCGCCATTCACGTCAGCATTTGCCCTTATATGGCTCCGCCTAACACAAAGACCAGTCTTGTCATTTAGATTTTTGTTCATCAGTTTCAGCAACTGTTTTTGATAAACGCCGATGTGAAGGATCAGCAAACTAGTTGCGTTAAAATTGTTCCTTAACGCAACCGGTGTGCATTTCTTCAAATCAGAAATCTTGATTTCATCTTTGTGCCACCTATACTTGTACAGTCAAAGAGAAAGACTGGACGCGATGAAAGCTCAAAAAGTAGTAAGACCCCTTCACACAGTGAGAAAAGATCTACATACATATTCCGCAGTTCACCGTACGGTGCGTGGGGAGGGTACCTCGTACCACAACTAGCATCTTCTCTCCCTGTTCCACTCCCAAACAGAACGAGGGAAAAATGACTGCCTATATGCCTCTGTACGAGCCCTAATCTGTCTTATCTTATCTTTGTGGTCTTTCCTCGAAATATAAGTTGGTGGCAGTAAAATTATACTGCAGTCAGCCTCAAATGCTGGTTCTCTAAATTTCCTCAGTAGCGATTCACGAAATGAACGCCTCCTTTCCTCCAGAGGCTCCCACCCGAGTTGCTGAAGCATTTCCGTAACGCTCGCGTGATGATCAAACCCACCAGTAGCAAATCTAGCAGCCCGCCTCTGAATTGCTTCTATGCCCTCCCTCAATCCGACGTGACAGGGATCCCAAACGCTCGAGCAGTACTCAAGAATAGGTCGTATTATTGTTTTATAAGCGGTCTCCTTTACAGATGAACCACATCTTCCCAAAATTCTACCTATGAACCGAAGACGACTATCCGCCTTCCCCACAACTGCCATTACATGCTTGTCCCACTTCATATCGCTCTGCAATGTTACGCCCAAATATTTAATCGACGTGACTGTGTCAAGCGCTACACTACTAATGGAGTAGTCAAACTTTAAGGGATTCTTTTTCCTATTCATCCGGATTAATTTACATTTATGTATGTTTAGAGTTAGCTGCCATTCTTTATAGCAATCACAAATCCTGACCAAGTCATCTTGTATCCTCCTACAGTCACTCAACGACGACACCTTCCCGTACACCAGAGCATCATCAGCAAACAGCCGCACATTGCTATCCACTCTATCCAAAAGATCATTTATGAAGATAGAAAACAGCAGCGGACCTACCACACTTCCCTGGGGCACTGCAGATGATACACTCACCTCCGATGAACACTCACCATCGAGGACAACGTACTGGGTTCTGTTCTACTACAAATTCAAAAGAATAATTTCAAATATTTACCGAAAATGGCGGAAAAAATATAAGTTTCAGTACGCGAAATTGCAATTTCAGTATCGATATGTCTGCGAAGAAAGTGCAGCCGATTTATATCGACATTTTATGGAGGAATATCTATATATCGATACTTTATCAACAGCTCTAGTGTACATCAGAGTTCTACACGTTAGGTGCGTCCTGTAGGGTACCGGCTCGGCACTGTCAGGTGGCATGTACGGTTCCGCGAGCGCTGCAAGTCACCTTTGGCGGCGTCACATTGGACCAGGACGCGCTGACCTGGCAGGTGTCCCCCGGTCGGCATATAGCACGGCACAAGAAGGGACGGTCGCAGAAAAACCGGCAGGGGCAACGCAGGCAGTTAATCAGTGAGGGGCGGTCCTAATGGCGCAGCCCGTGTAATCTCGCGCTGCGCGGCCTTGCCGACCCGGCGCGCTGCCTCGGATGGAGCCATCTCGCCAGGTACCGACACAGCGGGCTGGACTGCCCCACTCTCTAGAAGTCGCAGCTCCTGTCCACTCTCAAGGCAGCGCTGCCAGGGTTAAGGTGTCCGCCTAGGTTTCGGTTCTGGGGCGGTCACGGTGTGATACGCATCCCCCCCATCCCCCACCCTCCAATATACCGGGTGATCAAAAAGTCAGTGTAAATTTGAAAACTTAATAAACCACGAAATAATATAGATAGAGAGGTCAAAATTGAAACACATGCTTGGAATGACATGTGGTTTTATTAGAACAAAAAAAAAAAAAGTTCACAAAATGTCCGACAGATGGCGCTGGACAGCAAAACGTCAGTGACTGCGCATGACAATCGCGTATAAAAGGAGCTGTAATGAGAGAGATGCGCCAGCAGTCGCAGCATGTTGACGTTACCTGAAAGTGCGCTTTTAGTGAAGCTGTATTATCAGAATGGGGATGTGCTAGTTCAGCGTTACGGTCCTATCGCCATAGGAAGGAGATTCGAACGGGTAAAGGTCCGTTGACAAATGCAGCTGTGGCGAGAATGATTTCGAAGTTCGAAGCCACGGGTTGTTTAGACGATAGACCCCGTAGTGGCCGACCGAGCACAAGGCGTAATGCTGCTGAGACAGTTCAAGAAGAAATGGAGACTTTAGTGGGTTCGTCTATGCACGGGGAAGTCAGCGCTCGTGCAGTCGCACGTCGCACCGGCATTCCATACACTACTTTTTGGTTGGCACTGAGGCGTACCCTCCGATGCAATCCGTACAAAATCCATCGGCATCATGAACTGTTACCTGGCGATTTAGTGAAGCGGAGGGCATTTGCGGTGTGGGCGTTTCAAAAGATGGCGGAAGATGACGATTGGTTGAGGAACGTGTTGTGGACCGACGAAGCTCATTTCACGCTCCGAGGGTCTGTCAACGCCCACAAATGCAGAATTTGGGCTACCGAAAATCCTAGAACTGTCGTGAAAACTCCATTGCACGACGAGAAAGTCACGGTATGGGTTGGATTTACCACATCTACCGTTATCGGGCCTTTTTTCTTCGCCGAAATGCGTGATACTGGTTTTGTAACTGGTACCGTGACGGGTGAGAGGTACGCCGATATGTTACAGAATCGCATCATCCTCAGCCTGGCTGACAAACACCTGCCGGGACGTACAGTGTTTATGCAGGATGCCGCTCCACCCCATATTGCTAGACGCGTGAAAGATCTCTTGCGCGCGTCGTTTGGTGATGATCGTGTGCTCAGCCGCCACTTTCGTCATGCTTGGCCTTCCATGTCCCAGACCTCAGTCCGTGCGATTATTTGCTTTGGGGTTACCTGAAGTCGCAAGTGGATCGTAATCGACCGACATCTCTAGGTATGTTGAAAGACAACATCCCACGCCAATAACTGCGGACATGCTTTACAGTGCTGTTCACAACATTATTCCTCGACTACAGCTATTGTTGAGGAATGATGGTGGACATATTGAGCATTTCCTGTAAAGAACATCATCTTTGCTTTGTCTTACTTTGGTATGCTAATTATTGCTATTCTGATCAGATAAAGCGCCATCTGTCGGACATTTTTTGAACTTTTGTATTTTTTTGGTTCTAATAAAACCCCATGTCATTCCAACCATGTGTGTCAATTTGTACCTCTGTATCTACATTATTCCGTGATTTATTCAGTTTTCAAATTTATACTGACTTTTTGATCACTCGGTAACTTGTCACCCTCACTCTTAAAAATCCACAGATGCCTGAAATTTTAATAATGATAATAATAATACGAGGGTAATCCCAAAAGTAAGGTCTCCTATTTTTTTATAGGTGCATAGACCTGTTTATTTCTACAATGGTTTACATCAGTTTACAGCTTGAACATTTAGCTATTTTTCGACATAATCACCATTTCTGTCGGTGCATTTTTGTAGACGCTGTGGCAGTTTTTGTGCGCCCATGTCATACCAGATCGCCGCCATGCTTTTCAGAAAGTTATGAACCTCTTCTTTAACCTCGTCGTCGGAGCTGAATCGCTGGGGCCACAATTAATGCTGACAAGTACTGTGAGACTCTGAAAAAACTCAAACGGGCAATTCATAACCGGAGAAGAGGAATGCGGAGCAAGGGCGTATACATTCTCCTTGACAACGCTCACCCACTCATCGCTTTCCGGCCAAATGTTCTTTTAACATATGGAACAGGTGACAATCACTGGGCGCCAGGTCAGGACTATAAGGTGCGTGGGTAATTATGTTCCACTGAAACTGTTGCAGGAGAGCAACGGTTTGCCGAGCGATGTGTGGGCGAGCGTTGTCATGGACAATGTGTACGCCGTTGCTCGACATTCCTCTTCTCCGGTTCTGAATTGCCCGTTTGAATTTTTTCAGAGTCTCGCAGGACCTGTCACCGTTAATTGTGGTCCCAGCGATTCAGCTCCGACGGCGAGGTGAAAGAAGAGGTTCATAACTTTCTGAACAGCATGGCGGCGAGCTGGTATGACATGGGCGCACAAAAACTGCCACAGCGTCTACAAAAATGCACCGACAGAAATGGTGATTATGTCGAAAAATAGCTAAATGTTCAAGCTGTAACCCGCGCGGGATTAGCCGAACGGTCTAAGGCGCTTCAGTCACGGACTGTGCGGCTGGTCCCGGCGGAGGTTCGAGACCTCCCTCGGGCATGGGTGTGTGTGTGTTTGTCCTTAGGATAATTTAGGTTAAGTAGTGTGTAAGCTTAGGGACTGATGACCTTAGCAGTTAAGTCCTATAAGATTTCACATGCATCTGAACTTTTTTTTTCAGGTTGTAAACTGATGTAAACCTTTGTAAAAATAAACAGGTCATGTACTAATAAAATATTGGAGACCTTACTTTTGGGATTACCCTCGTAATAATATGTTGTTATTGTATTAAAACGTTTCTTTACATCAGTGTTTAATACATTATCTGATCAAAAGCATCCTGACGACCTACTTCTGGATATTAATATGGGGTGTGTCCACCCTTCGCTTTTACGACGGCCGTAACTCAGCTAGGGATTCTTCCGGTAAGCTGTCTTAATGTCTGTGAAGAAATGGCAGTCCATTCTTCCTCATGAGTCGAAACAAGAAAGCTGGAGTCTGGAGCGAGGTTAACATACTAATTCACCCAACCGGTGTTCCATTGGGTACAGGTCGGGATTATGGTCAGACCAATCCATTTCAGGGAGGCAATAGTCCACAGACCATTTCCTTACGGATGCTGATTTAGCAAAGAGTGCAGTGTCATGCTGATGAAAACAACACTCGCCTCGGAGCTGTTCCTACTGTAGGCAGTACACAGTGCCATAAAATGTGCTCATATTCGTCCGCATTTAGCGTTTTATTAAGTGCAATGAGGGACCACAATTTAACCATGTAAGATTTGCTGTCATTCGCGTGCGAAAAACTGCTGCGTTATGAATATAATCATGTGGTTCAAATGGCTCTGAGCACTACGGGACTTAACATCTGAGGTCACCAGTCCCCTAGAACTTAGAACTACTTAAACCAAAGTAACCTAAGGGCATCACCCACATCTTTTCTCGAGGCAGGATTCGAACCTGCGACCGTAGCGGTCGCACAGGTTCCAGACTGAAGCGCCTAGAACCGCTCGGCCACTGAGGTCATCCATTGCAGTAGTAGCCCTTGGGCGACCTGAGCAAGGCATGTCATCGACTGTTCCTGTCTCTTTGTATCTCCTCCATGTCCGAACAACATCGCTCTGGTTCACACCGCGATGCCTGAGCACTTTCCTTGCTAAGAGACCTTCCTGACACAAAGTAACAATGCGGAAGCGATCGAACCGAGGTATTGACCGTCTAGGCGTGACTGAACTACAGACAAAACGAACCGTGTACCTCCTTCCTGGTGGACCCCCTCCGTCTAATAGGCGCTGCTCATGCATGGTTCAAATGGTTTTGAGCACTATGGGACTTAACATCTATGGTCATCAGTCCCCTAGAACTTAGAACTACTTAAACTTAACTAACCTAAGGACATCACACTACACCCAGTCACCACGAGGCAAAGAAAATGCCTGACCCCGCCGGGAATCGAACCCGGGAACCCGGGCGCGGGAAGCGAGAACGCTACCGCGCGACCATGAGCTGCGGACTCATGCATGGTTGTTTACATATTTGGCCGGGTTTAGTGACATCTCTGAACAGTCAAAGGGACTGTGTCCGTGATACAATGTCCACAGTCAACGTCTATCTTCAGGAGTTCTGGGAACTGGAGTGATGCAAAACTTTTTTTGATGTGTGTGAAATGGGAAGAAATTAAAATGCCGAATGAACAGACAACTTTGAATCTGAAGTGTTGAAATTTTGCACCCTTTTATATAGCAGTGTGGACTCTTATCCACCCAGTGGATTAATAAATGATTTGGACACTCGTAGCCTTCTTGCCACTGCCTGACCACTAGCGAATTATCCTCGCCCCATCTTCTCGTCGTCTACCACATCCACACTTTAATGTAGCCACTTAACTGACCTATTAGGCGTTCCCTCACAGTATGGCGTCATTCTTAGAGTGTCTACCGGTGAACCTTTTTTCAGCATTACTGTTGTACTCTCTTTCTCTACTCAAAAGTGTGACCATTCGCTCCGCCTTTCTTTATATACGCACGATGACCATTGCTAGCCCGACCCGATATTGGACCCATACTCTCCGGTACCGTTCAAGTAGGGCCGTACACGTATTCTGAATGCATTCTCTTATGTTTTCAAACTGCAGTTTACCGATACGGCACCAACGAGTGAAGACTGTTGGTTTCTTTATCTACAACGGAACCTACAGGGTCATCTCCCTCATTTCTCCCCACGCTGTAACTACCAGAGATTTGTTTGACTTACTCTAGAGTTACCCCATTAATCTTTAATCAGAGGATACCGTAATTTTACATCTTGGCAAACCCTCAAATAAACATTTCCCAACGTTGAAAGCTAATTCCCAGACTAATAATTTGTCGGGATAAAATTGAATATTAGTACAGCTTTCTTATAGTCAACTGCAACTTTGAGTTTGCAAGTAATACAGGTTTAATGCATAACATTGTCACTAACGGTCATATTATTCACGTCCTAGGTGTACATAACGTATTATATCAAAGTCTACACACGACTCTCCATTCAGGATAACGTGCTGCGTTTTTTCACGACATTTTGAATTCATTCGTAAACGCTATTGGATACTGCACAGGATCAAATGTTATTTTGAGGGCGTCGGTATACTACTGAGTTAAAAGCTTCCCGAAGGTCTTGAAACATCGGGTCAAACCGGTTTCCTCTATCCATCCACTGATGAAATGATGCGGGAACAGCTGATATTTCGTGCAACATGATCGATATTTTCCAAGCCCTTGATGATTTCCACGGAGAAGGTTGTATTTTCCTATTAAGTGTATTATATTTGAACCCAGATGTTATAGGATTCTGTTATAAGTAGATGTGAATGATGTAGGTCAGTTCTTGTGAAGATGGCTCTGACTCGTACTCTTTCAAACCCTGAGAACATACCTCTGTTCCAGGAACAGTTGCAAATTATGGTTAAATGTAGAGGTAATTCACTAGGAAATTCTGTATCAAATCTGAAGGGAACTTCTTCAGGTGTTGTAACATTATTGACCGTTATTGATTTTAGTTGCACCAACAATACTTACTACTGTGTCATTCATCTTTCCAGAGGAGCACTATTGAGTAGGGAAAAAATTTCTAAATTCTCCTTTGTGAGTGGACATTTGAAGACTGAATGCAATATTTTGAATTTTACGACAATGATGGAAGCTGAAGAAATGAATTAAAATTTGTGCTGTGGCCAGGACTTGAGCCCAGGCAAACTTGCTTACTAGGCAGGTAGGCTATCTATTACAACACCACAGCATTATAGGTACCATAGCTATTTTCTATATCCGTTCTTGTATTCAGACACCGATTTTTGCGCCACTAACATATATCCAAAATAGTATTATGTTATAATAGTTACTGAGAGTTTCACACATTTCCCTTCTGGTAGCTGAGTGCGTTTCAGTTAGCATCTGATTATCTGTGGCTTTACACTACAATTTCAGTCTATTGTGAGTACATCTGTTCAGTGTATACATCTCTTTCTGGAGTAGAAGAACAAAGTTCGTTCCGCACCATTTTTGATATCAAATTGTTAAAACATTAGTTGACTCCTGTGGGAAATCCCCTGCCCATGGGGAAGCCCCTGCCCCTTCTGCCTCTGGGTATTTCCTGCCCCCCTCTCTGGGAGATCTTTGCCTTTGAAGTTTGGAAGGTAAAAGAAAAGGTTCTGGCAAAATTTTGACATCAAATTAATTAAATTGAACAATTAATTACTCCCTCCATCCCTCACTGGGAAATTCAAAACCGTCAGGAAATCCAAATTTTTGTGGTAAATTCGAATTTTCCCAGTGAATTCAAATGCTAATTAAATTGCATTGCAGTGGATATAATAATAACAACAATAATAATAATTAATATTAATATCACATTCATTTTTTATGAAAATCCAATTTGCTTATCGCTGGTGTTGCAAGATTAAGGTACTCTCTTTATTTCATCATCTTTGGAATACTGGTGCAGTCTATGACGCCACAGTCCAAGATGACCGACCCAGAATATTGCTGCAGTCTAATTCCCCTCCACCTATTGGCAATAAATTCAAAAATGAGTGATAAATTCAAATTTCTTCCTCTTGCTATGAAGTATGGGAGTTGGGGAGGGGTAGCTGCCATTGATGGTGCACTGGAGAGTAGCTCTAGCCAGTCCACTATTAGTCAAGCACTAGTAAGTTGCTCCAGCCAATCTATGTGGGATGGATTGGTAACAATAACAGGATGTCAAACTATCACTGAGGGGCAGTTAAATAACTGATGGGAAGGATTTAAGGAGGAGTAATAATATTAGGACCACTGTCCTAGAACTGCTATAAATCCATGCTCCCCATATACAGGAATCATGTAGCAACAGCATGAGGGAGTGAAACACATTTATACTTATTTACTAGTCTCAAGTCGCATCCTAGCCAACAGAATCATGGGAAATACATCGTACAATAATTTTTTATGAGTGCAGTGCTTGTTACTTGAATGTGGCATTTCAAGATGAAAAAACTTGCCAGTCACCTTCTACCTAGTCCAGCGCCATCCACTGAGTTTATTGTGCATCTGAAGAGCCGACAGGTAGCAGCCTTTCTTTGTACCTACCAGTTGCGACAAGCTAAGCTGCAGCTTCTGGTCGGCCGAACCCTTGTGACAATGCATGCCGCTGGCCATGGACCAGCATCGATGACCCTAGCACACTACGAGACAAGCAGGCATGGCTTGGACATAGAGTTCTAACTGCAATTCCACCCCCACCATAAACTTCTCAGTTTAAAAAATCTACTTTACCCAGTCCAAGAGCGGGATGTTATTGTCCACACACCACAAATTTCTCATGTGAAATACAGATTCCTCCCTTTTATGTGCGTTCTTGTCGAAGACAGAAGAAATCGTAGGATCCACGCGTTTTCACATAACAGATTCTTAGTGTGAAATCTGTTCTTATCAGCTTAATATCTGTTACGTCTTGCATCACATAACTAGAATATTAAATTAATTTTGGATCATGACAGAGTGGTAAGAGTGTGCTCAACCTCTGTCACACGATGCCTCGCCGGCCGTTGTGGACGAGTGGTTTTAGGCGCTTCAGTCTGGAACCGCGCGACCGCTACGGTCGCAGATTCGAATCCTGCCTCGGGCATGGATGTGTGTGATTTCCTTCGGTTAGTTAGGTTTAAGTAGTTCTAAGTTCTAGGGGACTGATTACTTCAAATGTTAAGTCCCATAGTGCTCAGAGCCATTTTTGAACACGATGCCTCCCCACTTTCGAGCTCTCTTAAGGTAGTCAAATACCTCATCACCTACATAGTCTCTTGAGGTAGTTAAATAGCAGCACAAAGGAGTTGTAAAAATCAGGTTAATACCATGTGACACTTTATAAATCCCGTAACGTAGGTGGTTTTATTATGAGGACCATCTCTCCCTGTGAACGTAGGAGATAGAGATTTCGTTAAAAGATCTCACGGCAACGAAAAAACGCCTGATTACCGTTCCAACTTACGAATCATATCCGTGGTACTGTCGCCCTCGCTTCCACCAGCCTGGCAGCACGTCATTGACATGAAATTGACTGACTAATTAGTTAAATTGAAAATGGAAGTCCCTTCAAATGGTGAATAATTTTTCTCCTGCAGTTGGATTACACTATGGGAATGGGAATCCCTGGAGGGAAGGCGACATTCTTTTCAAGGAACACTATTCAGAAAATTTAGAGGACCAACATTTAAAGCTGAATGCAGAAGGATTCTACAGGTACCAAGAAAAATTTCGCGTATACATCATGAAGGTAAGGTACGAGAAATAAATGCTTATTTGGAGGCATATAGATAGTCTTTTTTTTCTCTCGCTCTGTTTTCGAGTGGAATAGGAAAGTAAATGACTAATAGTGCTA
Organism: Schistocerca americana; assembly: GCF_021461395.2. Taxonomy (NCBI): domain Eukaryota; kingdom Metazoa; phylum Arthropoda; class Insecta; order Orthoptera; family Acrididae; genus Schistocerca; species Schistocerca americana. Next base: position 823,950,231 of record NC_060120.1, on the reverse strand, counting down.
CAGGATACCATCGGCCACCAACGCACGGTGGTTGTCTACAAATATATCCCTGTACGTGTCCTGATGTCCTGTATCACGTTCCAGTGGTCGTTATACTAGATTTGCGACCATTGACAGATGTCAATTTAGTCTACCTATTAAGATGTCAGTCCATCTATTTATAGGCACACTAAACTCACAGAAGAAACGTTGTCTCTTATGTACCAAGAAAACAAAAGATGGAACATCTGCTGCCGATTTTCTTTCAGTAAAAACTTTCGTATTAGTCTCTAATTCTCTCACTGCACTCACTTCACGAGACGTATGTGAGCGGTATGTGATATAGAGGTCACCTCTCGCTTCCCCTTTTGTCAGATTATCGCTTATCCGTCATATTCTCACAAACCTTCCTGTTTTGGATATATAGCACTTGAGTCCACCTGATTTTGACGAGTAAGATGTCCCCCGCCAAGTCACTCTGCAAATTCTCTCGAAATCTCATTACGTTCCGACAGCACTGTTCCAGTAATTAGAAGGCTGTCTAGTCCCCATTTATGTCGTTCCTAAAGTATTTATACAGCCGTATTACCGTCATTCCGTGAACATTTTTATACTTCCTCGATCAATTGAAAAATAGCACTAATTTTCTCATTGCAGTCACTTCACGAGACGTGTGTGGGAGGGAGTAATATATTTACTCACAACTATTATAAGAAGCGCTAAAGAGACACATCGCAGCCTCGCTTTTCTTAGAGTATCGCTTCCGTCCATATTTCCACAAATCTTCCAGTCTTCGATATATTGTGATATGTATGCCCAGTCAAGTCACCGACTCGCACTAATTCTCCCGAAATCCCATCACGTTCCAAAAGCACTGTTCCATTAGTTTGAAGCTCTCTAGACCTGTCACTGGCTATGTAGAGAGGTATCACAACGAGAATAAATAGCACACTAACGTTCAGGGAGAAATTCAGCACCATGCAGATGCACGCGTACAGATATTTTTTACGATTGGTACTGTTTCTAGTGACTTATAGTCAGTGACGAAACAGAACAGTAGCAAGTCTTCCCGGCTATTTTAAGTTCAACAGTTACATTCATTTACATTCAGCTCCAACGCCTACCAGTCTTCAAACCCCTGCAAATTTCTATAGCATACCGATGTCGCAACCCTGCTATAGACAGGAGCCTACATCTAAATACGTGTTCCGCAAACCACTGCACGGTGAAGACTATGTCATAGCAGTATTATCGATTTCTCTGTCTTCTTCGAGTCACATGCGTAATGATCCGGTAAAAATGAATCCCTGTATGCCCCTATATACACCTTAATCTCCTCTATGATGGCTACGCTAGATGTAGGTCTTTTAATGGCCAAGGAAGCCTTACTGCTGAACCTTCATTATATGAGGACTGGACAAAGAAAATCTGATATGTTTTAATTCATTGATCTGATATACTGCAATTCGTCTATATCGAATAATTGTCTACAAATATATCCCTGTGCGTGTCCTAATGTCCTTTATCACGTTCCAGTGGTCGTTACACTAGTTTTGCGATCATTGACAGCATAGTGTCTCATGGGAAATACATCACAAGTTTTTCAGTTGGGATATACTTCCACACTACAATTGTAACAGTATCAAAGAGATTGCAACACGCACACTATCCACTCAGTCATTTACATTGGTACAACACCTCAACGCACAATTCAGAGCTACTGCTATCATAGCACTGTTCGTTTTTCCTCCACGCGCTCTTTGGAAGGGGACCGACCACGATACCGTATTCATTCTAGAGTGAAGTATATGCACATTTTAGCACGCATATGTGCAGTGTAGTTATTTATTTAGAAGCAAACCCAGTACCTTTACATCTTTATCCGACTACCGTACATCGAGAGCCAGTCAACCAACAAGTACAAGCCAGACCACATCAGTGTCGATGTTTCGTCCAGCAACAGCAGCCATCTTAGTGCGTTTTACAACTCGATTCAAATTGTAGTACCACAGTACCCAGGTGATATGCCGACGGAAATTTCGGCCACTCGCCTCCTCTGCTGTCACTGCTTTGTGGGTGAACTGCATCCCCTTAAAAATCGATGCAAATGAATTTCAGCCTGACATATTCTTCTTTAGCTCATCGATCTTCAGTCCTCAGTATTTGGGTTGTTTCCCTTAAGATCCCAGCAAATGAATCTTACCCCGACATATGCACTCTTCTTCAGCTCGCTCCAGATGCTTACTGCTAGACATTTTACTGCGGTTAACGCTTCCGATGACAGAGTACGAGATTTCTAGTCCTGTTAATGCGCAATAGATTTAGTTATGTCTAGGTCAACTTCCAGCCCCACCGTAAGTCTTCCCGCCTACTTGCAGACCACTCCATCACCTGTGAACATCATAGATAAATACGGCACAAGCCGCTGAACAGTGCATGATGGAGGACACATTGCACCAGAATTATCAGCTACCTTGCATCCCAATCTCACACACTGATCGAGTAAAAAAAAACGATTGTCCATATACTTCAAAACATACCAAAATCCACCCTAAACCTTCCGGGAGAAATAGGTCGTCTTTCCTAGAGTTTTATTTCCCTTACATAGTCGAATGTAGCCTGTCAGACAATGCCATCCTAGCTGCACCCACACGACGCTTTTGCTACGCAGATCAGGCATGTAGCACTAACTGATGTGAGCTCACATGAGTGGTGGACATCGACAATGTAGTATTGAGCTGTTGAATCGATGTTACTGTTCACCAGTACATATCATGTATCCACAATTGGTGTATGCCTCTTACTGTCGGGATAGCAGTGGACAATGACATAAAAGTTACAGCCGAGAATATATCATGAGGTACGAAGGTGAAGCTCATTCAAATAGAATGGGAGAAGCTGTGCGGCAAACAGACATTCTTATGTACCGAGGGGCAGTTGATGGCAAAGTACGGCGCATTATTTCTCGGCATTCCCCGCCCTCTACATCAGCAGTGTTAGTGAGTCATTACTCATTGTGTTTAGCGTTGCTACGTTAAAATTAACAGCTCGATAGTCGTCACAGAGCATATTCCTAAGGCATCAAAGTGTCATGCACATACACTGCTGGCCACCGTAAATGCAACACCCTGAAGGAAGCATCCGAATCAAGTGAAATTTACACCATGGGTTTGCAGCGATGAGATATGCAACTGATTATAATTTCAGCGCAGACGCACATCACGGGCGCCTGTGGCGCCACCTCATAGTGCCATTTAAGGCTTGGCGATTTCGACGAGTGTACGTTCGGCACGTGTGTTTACCTTGTGGTTGTTTCACAAGACGATCAGTTATGCCTCGTAGACAACAGCGAACATCGTTTGATCAAGTATCCGAGTTCGACAGAGGAAGGATAGTGGCTTACCGAGATTGTGGATTATCATACAGAGAAATCGCTAGTCGTGTTGGACGAAACCAAACAACTGTAATGCGGATATGTGACCGTTGGATGCGGGAGGGTACGACGGACCGACGTGGTCGATCGCATTCACCTCGGTGCACCACTGCACGTGCTGATAGGCAAATTGTGCGCATGGCAGTGACGGATCGCTCAGTGACATCCCGAACCATAGCACAGCACATTGCGTCTGTAACGCATCATCCAGTGTCTGCGCGTACCATTCGACGCCGTTTACAGCAGAGTGGTCTGTCCGCAAGACGTCCATTGCTTCGTCTACCATTGACGCAGAACCACAGACGTCTCCGTCGCCAATGGTGTGATGACAGACGGATGTGGACGGCAGAATGGAATGACGTTGTCTTTACTGACGAGGCACGCTTCTGTCTGCAGCACCATGATGGTCGGATTCGAGTGTGGAGACACCGTGGAGAGAGGATGCTGGACAGCTGCATTATGCACCGCCACACTGGTCTTGCACCGGGTATTATGGTATGGGGCGGTATTAGATATTACTCTCGCACGCCTCTAGTACGCATTGCCGGTACTTTAAATAGCCGGCGCTACATATCCGAGGTGCTGGAGCCAGTTGTCCTTCCTTACCTTCACGGCTCGGCCACAGCCATATTTCAACAGGATAATGCGCGACCACACGTGGCACGCATTGTCCAAAGGTTCTTCGTCAATAACCAGATTGAAGTGCTTCCCTGGCCGGCTCGCTCTCCGGATCTTTCGCCGATAGAAAACATGTGGTCCATGGTTGCTCAACGAGTGACCCAGATTACATCCCCAGCTGCCACACCAGATGATCTTTGGCAACGTGTGGAAGCTGCTTGGGCTGCTGTACCCCAGGAACACATCCAACGTCTCTTTGACTCAATGCCGAGACGTGTGGCAGCGGTGATTTCCAACAATGGCGGCTACTCTGGCTACTGATTCTGGCAGGAACCACATGTCACAGACGTCTGTAAACGTAATCATTTGATACTTGGTCAACATGTTATCTACAAAATAAATTTTGTTGTGATACCTCTTGTCTTTCTTGGTGTTGCATTTATGGTGGCCAGCAGTGTACATGGTCTACACTGGACTCGCATTCGGGAGGACGACGGTTCAATCCCGTCTCCGGCCATCCTGATTTAGGTTTTCCGTGATTTCCCTAAATCCTTTCAGGCAAATGCCTGGATGCTTCCTTTGAAAGGGCACGGCCGATTTCCTTCCCCATCCTTCCCTAATCCGAGCTTGCGCTCCGTCTCTAATGACCTCGTTGTCGACGGGACGTTAAACACTAATCTCCTCCTCCATAATACATGGTCTGCAGGAAGCGGTATGCGCTGCAGTGAAGCGAGAGTGGATCTGTGGTATTGTCTTGCTTACGATAGCGGCAGCGCTGAGATGGAGCTGTGCTGTTCGTGATTTTGTTCAATCAAGATATAATATAATATAATCATTTTAAGATCAACGAAAGTTCAATGCAAGATGGTATACCTACCCCAACAGGTTTTGGAGGCAATAAATGTGGAATTCAAAACATACCGAAACAATTATTTACAAAATACTGTTGCATAGTCTCCAAACGTAGGTCAGTGCTATTTAAGCGCAGCGATGATGTGTGTGGTACTCCCTCACACCACTATCGAATGTTCCATTAAAACTACAGTATTCTGTACCATATACCATCCACATAGAACGCCTCCATATTTCGAAATGTAATTTACATAGGGAGAAACAAATACCCAGTAATCCAGCAATGCAGTAGAGTGAGATCCATGTAACGTAGGTCCCAAACGACTGTCATGGATATTTAAGCACAGTGATGCTGAGTGTGCTACTCCCTTCTATAATTAGCAGATGTTCCATTAAAACAACAGTCTTCCACGCCTTATAGATCTCATACTGGTTTTTGAAATGTACTTCCGTATCGCTAGCAGTCAGACAAGATCAAACACGAATAGTCCATTTCCATTCTTGTAAATCAGGGCTTAAAAAACCAGGTTCTTTTTAGCGAAGGAAGATGTAAACGGTTCTTCCAAACGTTATTTAGTCACACATATCCATTCTGATTATCCGAATCCATAAGCTAGAAGTCATCTATAGAAGGTCATTGCCAAAGTACAGGCTGATGGTCCATTTCAACATCAACCAGTTCCGCTTTAGAGAGCTGTTGTACATTCCTGCTGCATCCATAGCAATTTCTCCTAATACACACCGTGCTCCTGACTGTGGAATATTGTACCATGTCTCTAGTGTGCATAGGCTTCCTCCTATTAAAATATTGATGTATGATATCATACTTCCATCCAGCTCCTTTAATTCCCAATACTGATTACATCTGCTGTGTAATGCTTTATACTAAACTAATATGATGCATGGCCGTAGGCAGCACTCACATTTTCTTTTTCTCCCTGCAATCCACCCCAGTACAGAATCTAGTCGCTACTAGCTTAATGGGCTGTACGTGTCGGCCCGCATCTCGTGGTCGCGCGGTAGCGTTCTCGCTTCCCACGCCCGGGTTCCCGGGTTCGATTCCTGGCGGGGTCAGGGATTTTCTCTGCCTCGTGATGGCTGGGTGTTGTGTGCTGTCCTTAGGTTAGTTAGGTTTAAGTAGTTCTAAGTTCTAGGGGACTGATGACCATAGATGTTAAGTCCCATAGTGCTCAGAGCCATTTGAACCATTTTTGTACGTGTCGGATCATATGGAACTTCTTAGAATTGACCTCAACGGTAGGGCCCTGCTGGGGGATGAAATTATTTTTTTAAACGCTATGGAAGACTGCATACGTTGACGGATCGGTGGCATTGATGTCGATTCCATGCTTCGACACTAAAAAGTCAACATGGGTAAGGAGGTGTTAAGATCACAGTGTAATCATAACTATTATATTAAGAGCAGACCTAAGTATGATTGATGTAGGGAAAAACAAAAATGAGCGCATTTTAAAGATAAAGCTTTGATTTCACAATGTATATTAACAAAGTATAAAAAGTACATCATTATATAGTAGTACATCTTACAACATCGTTGCCTTCGTCAAAAATACTCTTACTGTAGCTAAAATAGGTCCCTGACCCACAGCACACGAGGAAAGGATTGGTCCATAATTAAAGCAAGCACCAATATGCCTGCAGGGAAAGAATAGTGCTTCTACCTGGAAGCAGATTTTATGTAGGTGGGCATTGTCAGAAACTCTCACAGTCACATAGTGTTCCGTTGCTGCTTTCAGAAGATTTGCTGGAAGTTTAATATTAGGGTGCAAACTTTGCTGCAATTTTTACATTTCTCCTCTGACAAATATTATCCACAAAATCCCTACCCCTCGCAAGAAGCACAAACAAGCGCTTGGAAAACCACACAGCATATTCAACTCGTGAGTTATTGGTTTCATCCCAATATGTGAATCCTCCACCACAATGGAAGCACATGGTTCAATCTCCGTCACTGGTATAAAAGAATTCAGCTTCACTTACGTTGTCAGGACGTTGCTTAATAGCTAAAGACCAACCTTCGAGAGATGCGAGCATCCCATGGTGTGTTCTATATTTCGGGTGAGCTAACGTTGAGCAAACGTTGAACTGCATAACGATGATGATTCAGGAGATGAAAGTGGGAGTATGTGCATTCTGCACAGATTACAAGAATAGCACGGTTCGACCCATCGGTATACCTCCCCAACACCCTCAGACATCCACTTGGAAAGCTCCCGTTATACATCGCCTACTTTAAAGATCCATGATGCTGACACTTCTGCTCACGTTATCATCGCGTCATGATCATGATGTCACTTCTGCTCACGTATTCTAAGTTCGAGTCCTGGTCCGGCACACAGATTTAATCTCCCAAAGGGGTGCGCTCGGGATTTCCCAGAGGGGGAGGGGGCTAGTCAATTGACCAATTTAATTAATTAGTCAATTAATCTGATATCAGTTTGATATCAAAAGTGGCTCAGAACGAAATTCGTTCCACTATTTCTAAACACCTTGAAATGACAGTGTGGAACGGTCCTACTCGATGGGAAAATTGACGACATTAGCGTACTCATATACGCTATTTCATCAAAAGTATACATACACCTATTAGAGGACATACTAAGGCGTGTGTCCATCCTTCGCCTTTATGACGGTTTGGAATGTGCTGAGGATACCCTCAATAGGTGTCTCAATGCCTTTGGGGAATGGCAGCCCATTCTTCAAGAGCCGAAACTGGAGAAGGTAGTGATACTGGACACTGGGATATGGAGTGCAACTGACATGTAACTCATCCCAAAGTTATTCCACTGCGTTCAATTAGGGACTGTGACCAGGTAAATTCATTTCAGGAATGTTATTCTCCACAAACCATTGTCTCACAAATGCTGCTTTATGACATGATTTATTGTCACTGTGATACAAAATTCATCGTCTCCGAATATTGCTCTATTGAACGCGGTACACAGTAATGCAAATTTTGTTCATATCTTTGCGCATTTGACGTTTGATTAAGCACAAGAAAGAGACCACACCCTCACTACGAAAAACACCCCCACACTCTACCTCCTCACTACTTTAGTGTCAGCAATACACGTGTCGGCAGCTGACATTCGTCCGGCATTCGCAAAACACAAGTTCTTCCATCGAACACGGGATAGCGTGAATCGTCACTCAAAATCACTCTGTTCCCGTCATCCGTTATCCAGTGGCGGTACTGTTTACTTCACCTCAAGCGTCGCTTAGTGTTGATTACAGTAATATGTAACTCTTGAGTATCTGCTCGACCTCTGCAACTCATTCTCCCTACAGACAGTCATTGAGGTATCTGAACTGTTGGCAGCACTTTGTAACTCACGAGTGATTCCTCACACTGTTTTCTGGTGATTTTTACCACCACCCTCGGCAGTACTCGATGGTCCTTACCTGTCAGTGCCTGAGGTGAGCCTGGTGGTTGTTTCTTCGCCTTTCCACTTCAAAATAAGATCACCAACAGTCGATTTGGACAGCTTTAAATGTTCCTCAGGGACTCGTTATTCAGGTGGTATCCAATGACTAGTCCACGTTCGAAGCCACTGAACTATCCGCCCCGTTCTGCTGTTGCCGCTTCTGTACTGACAACTCTGTTGCTGCTGCTGCTGCCTGACAGGCGCAGATGAGCCCCTGTGAGTCGGTGGAGTCTAAGCCGGAAGGCTATTCCTCCAAACTGACGGAGCGTGTGATGTGGCCTGACTTCATGTGTGATGTCCTGCTGGGACGGTGTTCTGGATGTGCTGGCAACTCAGTGGTTGCGAAGCAGGTGGGGCCATCTGGTTGCGTTAAGACGCTGCACCCGGTGGCCCAGGGCTCGAAGGAGCGGGTTTTCGGAGTGCGCAGACTTCTCGTAAAAGAGCCGTGCAGCCTGACGAAACCTGTCTCGAACAGTAGGGATGTTGGAGATTCGGTTAAGGTCGTCCGACGGGAAGTCCCGAGGAAGGTGCAATGCCAGACGTAGAATCCGGTTCTGAAGGCGTTGCAGGCGCTCGACGTGAGTCGCTGCAGCATTGCCCCGAACCACAGCGGCGTAGTTGATAAGCGTAAGATAGAGCGCAACACCCAGTTCCGGCGGCAGCGCAGGTGTCGCATTGAGAAAGGGGTAGAGCTGAGTCACTCTACCCCTGACCTTCTTGCCAATGTCGTCGATATGGTGTCTCCACGTGACCCCTCTATCCAGCGTCACACACAGGTACTTAGCGGTATTGCCCCAAGGTACGGTGGTTCCCCTGATGGTGATTCGCGGGAGGTCGGCTGGAATATGCTTCCTGGTGATGAAGAAGGCTTGCGTCTTAGCCCCATTGAAGCTGAGGCGCCACCTCCAGGCCCAATGACTAAGTGTATCAGCCGCTGCCTGCTGCGTGTGTACATCGCCGTATCATCCGCGTAGAGGGTGAGGTGGACCTGTCCATTCATCTACATCTACATCTATACTCCGCGAGCCACCTTACGGTGTGTGGCGGAGGGTACTTATTGTACCACTATCTGATCCCCCCTTCCCTGTTCCATTCACGAATTGTGCGTGGGAAGAACGACTGCTTGTAAGTCTCCGTATTTGCTCTAATTTCTCGGATCTTTTCGTTGTGATCATTACGCGAGATATATGTGGGCGGTAGTAATATGTTGCCCATCTCTTCCCGGAATGTGCTCTCTCGTAATTTCGATAATAAACCTCTCCGTATTGCGTAACGCCTTTCTTGAAGTGTCCGCCACTGGAGCTTGTTCAGCATCTCCGTAACGCTCTCGCGCTGACTAAATGTCCCCATGACGAATCGCGCTGCTTTTCGCTGGATCATGTCTTTCTATTAATCCAACCTGGTAAGGGTCCCATACTGATGAGCAATACTCAAGAATCGGACGAACAAGCGTTTTGTAAGCTACTTCTTTCGTCGATGAGTCACATTTTCTTAGAATTCTTCCTATGAATCTCAACCTGGCGCCTGCTTTTCCCACTATTTGTTTTATGTGATCATTCCACTTCAGATCGCTCCGGATAGTAACTACTAAGTATTTTACGGTCGTTACCGCTTCCAATGATTTACCACCTGTGGCATAATCGTACTGGAATGGATTTCTGCCCCTATGTATGCGCATTATATTACATTTATCTACGTTTAGGGAAAGCTGCCAGCTGTCGCACCATGCATTAATCCTCTGCAGGTCCTCCTGGAGTACGTACGAGTCTTCTGATGTTGCTACTTTCTTGTAGACAACCGTGTCATCTGCAAATAGCCTCACGGAGCTACCGATGTTGTCAACTAAGTCATTTATGTATATTGTAAACAATAAAGGTCCTATCACGCTTCCCTGCGGTACTCCCGAAATTACCTCTACATCTGCAGATTTTGAACCGTTAAGAATGACATGTTGTGTTCTTTCTTCTAGGAAATCCTGAATCCAATCACAAACCTGGTCCGATATTCCGTAAGCTCGTATTTTTTTCACTAAACGTAAGTGCGGAACCGTATCAAATGCCTTCCTGAAGTCCAGGAATACGGCATCAATCTGCTCGCCAGTGTCTACGGCACTGTGAATTTCTTGGGAAAATAGGGCGAGCTGAGTTTCACATGATCTCTGTTTGCGGAATCCATGTTGGTTATGATGAAGGAGATTTGTATTATCTAAGAACGTCATAATACGAGAACACAAAACATGTTCCATTATTCTACAACAGATTGACGTAAGCGAAATAGGCCTATAATTATTCGCATCTGATTTATGACCCTTCTTGAAAATGGGAACGACCTGCGCTTTCTTCCAGTCGCTAGGTACTTTACGTTCTTCCAGCGATCTACGATAAATTGCTGATAGAAAGGGGGCAAGTTCTTTAGCATAATCACTGTAGAATCTTAAGGGTATCTCGTCTGGTCCGGATGCTTTTCCGCTACTAAGTGATAGCAGTTGTTTTTCAATTCCGATATCGTTTATTTCAATATTTTCCATTTTGGCGTCCGTGCGACGGCTGAAGTCAGGGACCGTGTTACGATTTTCCGCAGTGAAACAGTTTCGGAACACTGAATTCAGTACTTCTGCCTTTCTTCGGTCGTCCTCTGTTTCGGTGCCATCGTGGTCAACGAGTGACTGAATAGGGGATTTAGATCCGCTTACCGATTTTACATATGACCAAAACTTTTTAGGGTTCTTGTTTAGATTGTTTGCCAATGTTTTATGTTCGAATTCGTTGAATGCTTCTCTCATTGCTCTCTTTACGCTCTTTTTCGCTTCGTTCAGCTTTTCCTTATCAGCTATGATTCGACTACTCTTAAACCTATGATGAAGCTTTCTTTGTTTCCGTAGTACCTTTCGTACATGATTGTTATACCACGGTGGATCTTTCCCCTCGCTTTGGACCTTAGTCGGTACGAACTTATCTAAGGCGTACTGGACGATGTTTCTGAATTTTTTCCATTTTTGTTCCACATCCTCTTCCTCAGAAATGAACGTTTGATGGTGGTCACTCAGATATTCTGCGATTTGTGCCCTATCACTCTTGTTAAGCAAATATATTTTCCTTCCTTTCTTGGCATTTCTTATTACATTTGTAGTCATTGATGCAACCACTGACTTATGATCACTGATACCCTCTTCTACATTCACGGAGTCGAAAAGTTCCGGTCTATTTGTTGCTATGAGGTCTAAAACGTTAGCTTCACGAGTTGGTTCTGTAACTATCTGCTCGAAGTAATTCTCGGACAAGGCAGTCAGGATAATGTCACAAGAGTCTCTGTCCCTGGCTCCAGTTCTGATTGTGTGACTATCCCATTCTATACCTGGTAGATTGAAGTCTCCCCCCTATTACAATAGTATGATCACGAAACTTCTTCACGACGTTCTGCAGGTTCTCTCTGAGGCGCTCAACTACTACGGTTGCTGATGCAGGTGGTCTATAGAAGCATCCGACTATCATATCTGACCCACCTTTGATACTTAACTTAACCCAGATTATTTCACATTCGCATTCGCTAATAACTTCACTGGATATTATTGAATTCTTTACTGCTATAAATACTCCTCCACCATTGGCGTTTATCCTATCCTTGCGGTATATATTCCATTCTGTGTCTAGGATTTCGTTACTGTTCACTTCCGGTTTTAACCAACTTTCCGTTCCTAATACTATATGCGCACTATTTCCTTCAATAAGAGATACTAATTCAGGAACCTTGCCCTGGATACTCCTGCAGTTTACCAATATTACGTTGACTTTTCCTGTTTTTGGTCTCTGAGGACGGACGTTCTTTATCAACGATGGTAAGCCGTCAGGTATTTTATCGTTTCGCCCAAGGGGGGTCCCTCTAACCTAAAAAACCCCCGTGTGCACGCCACACGTACTCTGCTACCCTAGTAGCTGCTTCCGGTGTGTAGTGCACGCCTGACCTGTCTAGGGGGGCCCTACAGTTCTCCACCCAATAACGGAGGTCGATGAATTTGCAACCATTATAGTCGCAGAGTCGTCTGAGCCTCTGGTTTAGACCCTCCACACGGCTCCAAACCAGAGGACCGCGATCGACTCTGGGCGCTATGCTGCAGATATTAAGCTCAGCTTGCACTCCGCGTGCGATGCTGGTTGTCTTCATCAAATCAGCCAGCCGCCGGAAGGAACCAAGGATGGCCTCAAAACCCAAGCGGCAGGCGTCATTCGTTCCGACATGTGCTACTATCTGCAGCCGGTCACACCCAGTGCGTTCAATAGCTGCCGGAAGGGCCTCCTCCACATTACGGACGAGACCCCCCGGCAAGCACACCGAGTGCACACTGGCACTCTTCCCCGACCTACCCACTATTTTCCTAAGGGGCTCCATAACCCGCCTAACGTTGGAGCTCCCTATAACTAATAGGCCCACCCTCTGTGACTGTCGGGACCTTGCCGGAGAATCGGCCACTGGCCCAACAGGCGAGGCATCCTGTGGTGGCTCGGAAACGATGTCATCACCACTAGGAAGCACCCCGTACCTGTTGGAAAGGGGTAAGGCAGCTGCCACGCGGCCAGATCCCACCTTCGCCTTTCGGCCAGGCACGCGCGAGCCCACCACTGCCCGCCATTCACCCTGGAGTGATGGCTGACCGGTAAGATGCTCACTGCCGGAAGACGCAGCGACATCAGGGGTTCCATGCGATTCCAAGGCCACCGAAGTAGGCATAGGTCTCACCACAGTTGCCCCAACGCCACTACGAGCCGACGCCTGCGCCTCGAGCTCGATGAGCCTAACAGACAAAGCCTCCACCTGCCCCCGAAGAGTGGCCAATTCTCCTTGCGTCCGCTCACAACAACCACAGTCCCTACACATGACTATGTTTACCCTACAAGCGAACGGTGTACTCGCCTTATTAGCAGCAGGAAATCGAAGTGCTCTCTCACTGACGGTCTAACCGACACTGAGCTGTTCTAACCAAACAAACAAAAGCCTGTACGATACGAGGGTCAGTAGCAACGGCGATACTGTACACTACACTGTTATTAAAATAAACGGTTGTGTCTAGTAGGCACTCAAACACGCAAGAAATTACAAAAATAAAATAGTAACTACCCAGATAACTCAAAATAAGTTGTACCTGTTTGAAGCTCGCAAAAATGTGTAACAAGCGAACGGTGTACTCGCCTTATTAGCAGCAGGAAATCGAAGTGCTCTCTCACTGACGGTCTAACCGACACTGAGCTGTTCTAACCAAACAAACAAAAGCCTGTACGATACGAGGGTCGATAGCAACGGCGATACTGTACACTACACTGTTATTAAAATAAACGGTTGTGTCTAGTAGGCACTCAAACACGCAAGAAATTACAAAAATAAAATAGTAACTACCCAGATAACTGAAAATAAGTTGTACCTGTTTGAAGCTCGCAAAAATGTGTAACAAGCGAACGGTGTTCTCGCCTTATTAGCAGCAGGAAATCGAAGTGCTCTCTCACTGACGGTCTAACCGACACTCCATTCACGGCATGTCTGCGGTATACAGGATGTACAGTATGGGGCCGAGGACGGAGCCTTGGGGAACTCCAGCCCGAACCCGGCGGCGCGTCGACAGGTCCTCCGTGCGTACATGAAAGCTTCTGTCGGCGAGGTAAGATTTTAAGAGACGGACATGCGGCAGGGGCACACCGACGTCCAGAAGCTTGAAGAGAAGCCCCTCATGCCATACAGAATCGAACGCTCATGAAACATCCAGGAAGATTGCTCCGAAATATTCCCGCCGTTCGATGGCATCAAGGGCCTCTTCAACGAGGCGAAGAAGTTGGTGCGTTGTTGCGTGTCCTTGGCGAAAACCACATTGTTCGTCCGGCAGGAGACGTTCTTCCCTGATGTGACGCAGGAGGCGGCAGAGATACAGCCTTTCAAAGGCTTTGCTGACAGCTGGCAGCAAACTGATGGGCCTGTAGCTGCTCAGGAGACGAGGGTCCTTCCCAGGCTTGCGGATGGGGATGATCTCGGCGTGTTTCCACTCCTGAGGATAGCAGCCAGTGCGGAGGATGCTGTTGAAAAGGCGAGCCAGGTGTTCAGCGGCTACCGATGGCATCCGTCGCAGCATTTCATTCGTAATCTGGTCAGGGCCGCCTGCCTTGCGCTTGTTGAGACGTCGAAGTTGATCGGAGACTTCATCAGCATCCACCTCATCGATACGTTCGTCACCGGTAGAGGCAGCGAGGAACACCGGGAGACGTTGAGCAACCAGGCGAACGTGATCCGGATCCATGGGGTCCGTGACGGGCTGGAAATTTTGTTCAAAAACGTCAGCAATGGCGTTGGCTTTGTCCACTGGGCTGCTGACGATGTTTCGACCAACTTGTAACGGCGGAATCTTCTGACGCAGGCGGAGGAAGAGCTGGGTGGCTTTCCAGGCGGTACCATCGTCAACCCGAAGAGTGGCCAGGCAGTTGGACCATTCCTGATGGCGGTGGTTTACAACAGCAACTTTCATGTCCCTCCTCATCCTGTTGAGAGCCCTCTTCGTCGCTGCGTTGCGCGTCAGCTGCCATTCACGAAAGAGGCGATTTTTGGCAGTTATCGCCTCCATGAGATGTGGTGGTAGTTGCCGGGATCAGTCAGGGGGGCCACATCACGGCCGCGGCGTGGCTCGGAGTACCGCGTGTAGAGTACAGTAGTGGAGGAATCGGGCACAGTCAGGTGTGTCACGGAGACCCTCTTCCAACAGCGCCTGATACTGGTTCCAGTTGGTGTTCCTGGTTGGGATGCCTCTCCGTGTCACTGGCTGGGCATCGACGTCGATGTCAAATAGAACTGGGACGTGGTCCAAAGATAAGGCAATGCGGGTGCTGGCGGATATAACGTAAGGCACCCCCTTGGCCACCGCAATGTCGAGCACGTCCGGAGGCCCACCGTTGTTGGGAAAGTGGGTGGGTTCGTGAGGTCTGAGGATGACGGCATTCCACTGCTGGGCCGCTCGGAGAAGTTTGCGTCCGTGGTTGTTGGTGACACGGGAATGCCATTCGGTGTGCTTAGCGTTAAAGTCACCACCAGAAAAGACCCGTCCAGGTAATGCCAGCAAAGCTTCAACGTCCTGGAGGAGTAACTGTCGGTCAGGCGGACGGTAGACAGCAACAAACGTGATGCGCCCATGCGAGGTGTTGACAGCTACAGCAGTGGCCTCCATCGCTTGTAGCTGTGGAAGAGGAACTTGATGGTGCACAAGGGAAGTCCGGACGTAGACTGCAGTGCCACCGCCATGAGTTGGCCTGTCGGCCCGGTAACACACGTAGTTGGCAGCCCCGACATGGACACCAGGCTTGAGAAAAGTCTCGGAAACCAGGCAAATGTCGACGGCCTCATCCTGCAACAGCTGTCGAAATTCGCCATCTTGCGTGCGGATGTCCTGGGCATTCCACACGCAGACAGTGACGCTTCGTTGACTACGGGCCATGCTGGGAGGCCAGTGGTCTGGTGGAGATTGCCTGAACGGCTGCACTGACAGCGGCAATGAGTTGCCGTGGGATATCTTTGAGAAGCTCCCGAAGTTCTTGCAAGAGGAGCTTCATTTCGGCCATGCTGGAATCGGCCGCCTGAGATGGGACAGTTGCAGCTCGTGAGTGTTGAGCCGGGGTCGCCACGACGTCAGCCTGTAGTCCCTGTTGGGAGTGGTCGTGTTGACCCTGGTCTTCACCCTGCTGCTGTGCAGAGTGCCGCGCCGATGGTCGCGCTGCGGCCCGTGGACAGCGGTCCATCACGGTGTTGGGAGATGGTGCAACAGTGGCCGGCTTCGGCGCACGTACGGAGGCCTGCGGTGAGGAGCCAGAGGTAGTAGCAGCAGCAGCGGACTGGTGCAGGCCACTTTATGGAGCCGGGTCATTGACCACGGCTCCGTGCTGCAGCTCGTTGGAAGCTGGAACAGCCGCGGTAGGAGGCCACATGTTCCCCACCACATCCAGCGCTTTTGGGCGGTCCATCCATCCGCTGCCGTGTGCAGTCTCAACTGGCGTGCTCCCCCACACACTTAACACAGCGTGGGGGCAGCGTGCAGAACCGTGCCACATGCCCAACCGTTTGACAGTTGAAGCATTACGCAGTTTTTCCGTAGTGACAGGTGTCGCCGCGATTTTCGTGACCTGCCATAGCCCGCGGTTGTGTGGGATATCACAGGTGATCACGAGGACCAGCGCAGTCTTCTTTCGGGTGCGGCGAGAGGGTAGGCTGGTTATGGACCGGAGGCCAAATCCATAGCCCATATCCTCCAGTTGTCGCCGGACGTCATCCAGGCTGTAGTTTCGAGGGAGGCCCCGAAAGACGATCTTGAGTGTCTTGTCCATTGCAGATGGGTAAGTATAGAACGGCTTCTCGTGTTCCCCGAACACAGCTGTAACTTTTCTGTAATCTTCTGCCGATTTTAAGGTGACCTTATAGAGGTTGGCACCAGCCGGCTTGATAATGACGTTATCTTGGCCGACAAGGCGAAGTAGCATCCTGTAGAGGCCGTCGTAGTCCTTCTTGTGTTGGACCACAATGGGCGGCGGTTTGGGTTCTCTCTTCTGAGCAGGCATCTCCACACCGTCAGCGAGCTCCTCAAAGGAGTTTGCCGTCTGAACTGGCGGCGCTGAGGAGAGCTGAGCCTTCCTGGCTGGCCGTTTGACGAGTTGAAACCCTTCGTCATCAACGGCGACATCGGTCTGTTTCGCCTTTTTGCCCTTAGGAGGGGCGCGGGTGGTTCCTGTGGCAGTAGTCGCGCGCCTTTTCGTTGTCCTGGCGGCGGCGGGAACGTTCTTGCTGTCGACTCGTCGTCCGAATCGGGTAGCGGAACTTGCAGTGCATCCGAAACGTATTCCATTTCCCTATCCATATTCATTGCCACGGTCGTCGTAGGTGGGGGGCCGGATGGGGCCGCCGACAAAGCGGGCTTCGCCGGACGGCGATCCGCCACACCCTTCGCTGTACGGACATCCTCTCGCGCCGACATCTCAACGCTAACTCGAGTGCGTCGCGTGCCGCGTTACTGAAAACTCGGTTCTCCCTGCCTCCTTTTATACTGGCGGGTCCGCTTCTCATGACATCTAGTGATCAGTCCAGTATTAGAAATCGATTTCGGGGTACTTTCGATCAGATACTGTATTCATTGTGGTATTATCATTGCATGGCTTTCATCAGGAACCTACCATAATTCTTGCACTCCGACATTACAACCGTTTTTGTATGGGACATCTTTCTCCGTGTGTCCCATTAGACAGTGCCAGTAATTTTTGCTCCTGCAACACTGATTTCTGCTCTGTTTCTGTCTGCAAGCGTTCATAGAATTCCTGATTCGGCAGCTGAACGAGAGTTTATACGCCACTCGTTAACATAACTTATCTCACTCAACGTCCTCGGATATTTAGACAAGACACATAAAATCAGCCTGGACATTCTCGATACCTTTGTCACCTGTGAGAAATTTGACACCAATTTATGATCATCCGCTTACATTAGCATTCATTTACAGACTGCTTGGGCAGGCGTTGGTCTACAGCATTTGACATCAAAATAAATTTTTAACGAACGATGAATAGTGTCCAAGCGTTTCAAATGATAATGTTGATAATTTTTTGCTAGAATAATCGGAGGTTTGTTTTAATGCAGAATTGTCCAATAAGTTGATGAAAGAATGTAAAGTTGAGGATCATGAAGCAGCACTTAAATTTGATGAAACAGGCTGGCAGAAGTTGGAATCAGATGAAACTCCTGCCAAGCGAGGTTCATGTGAAACGTCGTCTTAGATGCAACGTTCAGAGGATCAATATATGTTTCCAACACCAACTACGAGCCTCAGACATCCGCACACTGCGGGCACGAACCAAGAAGGGGTCACCAGGAAGCCTCAGCCGCAGTCGGAGGCGGCCAGAGCGGGCGCGGACGAAACAGGGAACGTCCCGAGTGGCAGGGGAGCGCCACTCGCGGGCGCGGACCAAAAAGGGAACACCAGGAGGCCACCACCGCAGATGGAGGCGGCCAGTGCTGGCGCGGGCGGAATAGGGAACGTCCACTCCACTCCACTCCACTCTTCTACCTTACAGGTCTGCCCTGACCCGTGCAGCAGCAGGCTAAGCAGTGTACTGCTATTCCTGCATAAGCCTCTGGGGGTGGTTTTGGAGACCTCACTTTACGGATTGTCTTGGCGGCCTAATAGGCCTATGTAGTCTGGATGTTTTCCAAAGAATTTGATTATCCCCACCATGGTGATGTTATTTCCGAGCTCCAGGAATTCCTGGTAAGCTGGGTGCTGTTGTATTTCCGGACGCGCTTCCCCAGCCGCCGCGCCCCGGGCTGAGACCTCAAAGATGTGTTCCCAGTCCATGGGCGTGAAGACGGGGTGCTGGTTGATGATGGTCAGGTCCTTCCTCGATACCAGTCCTCTAAGAGCCTTGTTGTTCCTGACTGGTCCGTAGGGCTGGTGAGGTAGGGCCGGTTTCGTCCTGTCAGGTGGAGTAAATGGATAGGGGTTGTCCAGGTGCGGGTATGTCCCGTCACGAAGAGACGCGGCGACCTTCTGCAGCACAGGCTGCACGCTGTACTCCGTAGGGAGCGGCAGGCATTCAGTCTCCACCGCAGCAAGTGGGGGTGTCTCAGTGTGCGTCTCCTCGTCGTGTGCCCGCGGCTCGACCTCCCCGTCAGGAGGGAGAGCAGGCTGCTCCACTTCTATGTCCATGGGTGCCTCTACGCCGCCCGTCTCGCCAACTGGCGGCGCGGGTGGCTCCGTCTGGGTGGAGGCGTCGGCCCCCGCTGGCCGACTCGCAGTGGAGTTGGCGGTGGGGGTAGACGTCTTCTTGAGTTGAGGACCCGCAGCTCCTCACGCAGCTGTTGCAGCTGGCGGTGAACAGCCACGAGTTTCTCCCTCATGGCGGCTCTCTCGGCCGCAAGGGCGGCGTGGAAGGCGGCCAGTGCGTCGTCCGTGGCGGCCTCGCGACGGCACGGTCCACCACTCCCGCGGAAACGGGGGGGGGGGGGGGGGACGTCTCGACGCCAGGTACCTCTGCAGGGCGTGGGGCGGCCATCTTGATTCTGTAGCCCCGCACGTAGGCGCAGCTGCGCGAGTTTGCGGCGTGGGCACCGCCGCAATTCACGCACTTGGCAGCCGCGTCGCGAGGCTTGGTGCAGACACGCTAAAGTGCCCCTGCACACTTTTGCAATGTGCCCCATCCTTTGGCACTTGAAGCATTGCTGCTCAGTACGCTGTTTCTTCTTGTGGTGCCGTCTGCGTCCGCGATCCTTGCCGATCACATCGACCAGGAGTTCCAGCGCGGCCGCAATCTTGCTGCCCTTCCTGCGTCCGGCCATGTCGGTTCGTCAGCGTGTGGAGGTGCGTGCGCGCCGGCTTCTTCTGCTGCCTCGTGTGCAACGTGCCTGTGCGCTCCGTCTGCAGTCCGAGAGCCGTAGCCGTAGCCGGGGGAACGTCCAGAGTGGCAGGGGAACGCCACTCACGGGCGCGGACCGAGAAGGCAACACCAGGAGGCCACGACCGCTGTTAGAGGCGGCCAGAGTGGGCGCGGACGGAATAGGGAACACCTAGAGCGGCAGGATAGAGCGACTCGCGGGCGCGGACCGACTAGGGAACGGCAAACAGGCACTGGGCAGGCATAAATATGCGACCCAGTCCAGCAAGCAGCCAGTCTCAGGTCACACCTGATGAAGACGTCGAGTAATGACGTCTAAATATCGTGTTTGGAAGACACTGATATCCGGCAGAAAACCCGATTTCCACGCGATGTCAGTATTATAGTAATTTATTTACATATGGTCCACTCACATTAATGTGACCACTGCCTACGTAGAAGAACTTATGTTCAACGTTAACTACGCCCAGACGGCCAGTGGCGGCAGTAGCAGCGGAAGGTATATAAAACGAGCCGGTGGGACTCGGAAACAGTGCAGTCGTTCTCATAATGCGGAAACGAAACGATTTATCTGACGTGCAAAAGGGCGTGATAATTGGCTTTCGAGCAAATGGTGGAAGCATTTCTGGAACTGTTCGCTTGTCGCTAGGGTTAAAGTATACTGTGAATGGCATAATAGCGTTATCCAAAACAGGCACCGCGGTGACTGTGGTGCCATAGATGACAAGTGTGATCGACGGCTGAAGGGATATGTACGGCTGAATAGACGTGCAACTGTTGAGCAGCTGACCGCCCAGATGAGCTAAGGGGTACCAACACCGTCTCCTCAACGACCGTTCAGTGTACCTTGCTGCGTATGAGCCTTCGCAGCAGGCTCCTGGCCCATGCACCCATCCTGACTGCTCTTCATTGGCGACAAAAACTGGAATTTGCACGCCAATACCGCGACAGGTATCTCGTTTTATACTCCATCGCCGGCAGGTTTGGCCGTGCGGTTCTAGGTGCTTCAGTCTGGAACCGCGTGACCGCTACGGTCGCAGGTTCGAATCCTGCCTCGGGCATGGATGTGTGTGATGTCCTTAGGTTAGATAGGTTTAAGGAGTTCTAAGTTCTATGGGACTGATGACCACAGATGTTAAGTCCCATATTGCTCAGAGCCATTTGAACGATTTATACTCCATAGGACAGATGTTCGTTGGCGTTTACGGACTGAAGTGTCTGAAACCCTGCAACAATCATCGAGAAGGTTCAGACCGTAGGAGGGAGTGTCATTGGCTGGAGAATGTTTTCGTGGCATTCCCCGGGCTATCTCGCCTTTCTGGAAGGCATAATGGATCAACCCAAGTGTGCATGTATCCTAGTTCCATTTTCACCCCTAGAAGCAGTTTGTTTTTCCTCGGAACGATGGCACCTACCAATAGGACAATGCAACGTGTTATAAGCTCGGAGTGGACAGGCTGAGTTTACCGCACTCCCCTGGCCACCAAACACTCCGAATTTGAGCTGAATCGAGAATCTGTGGGACCACCTCGATCGGGGTATTTAGCCATGGATACTCAACAGAGAAGCCTAGCACACCTAGCGATGCTGCTAGAGTCAGCGTGGCTCCACATCCCTATCGGTACCTTGACCTCATTGACGCTCTTCCTGCACCTTCAGCAGCGGTCCGTGGTCCAAAAGTTGGTTATTCAGGTTTTGTCCGTAGCTCGAGGTCTCGCGGTAGCGTTCTCGCTTCCCGAGCAAGGGGTCCCAGGTTCGATTCCCTGCGGGGTCAGGGATTTTCACCTGCCTCGAGATGACTGCGTGTTGTGTCGTGCTCGTCATCATCATTCATCCCCACTACGGTCGGAGGAAGGCAATGGCAAACCATCTCCGGAAAAACCTTGCCTAGTACGGCGGTGCGGTTCTCCCGCACCGTCCTCTACGCTCTGTCAAGGAGTATGTGACCTCATCATCATCATTCAGGTTTTTGACAGGTGGTCACATTAATGTGACTGGAAAGTGTATAATTCACTCTGAATTTTGTATACTATTGTGCGATAGCTACAGTGTCTGTAGAAAGGTTTAAAAAAAGGAAGAAAGTTAAAGGAATGTAAGTATTCCCTGCGAACTTTTTAATATGCTTTTGTTACCTTAGAGACTGAGAGGGATTCATCATCTCAGACAAATTGCCAAAATTATGAAGACTTACACCACTATAGATCGCTGTGGACGTCCTACTCCGTGTTGCACCTCCGGTCAAGGCTGTGTCACGGTCCACGAACGTCACCGCCACAATTTTCAGAGGCTGCGCGCAAGAAATTAGCGGTTGCATGCGCGTCCTCGTATTAATGTCCCCTTATTAATACCCCATCAGCGCAGACGACAAGAAGGTCTGGCAGCAAAAACAAGGATCATGACGCGGCATCCTCCTCGACTGCACTGCCGAGGCGACGCGACGCAGTTTAAGCACTCAATTAGGGAGATGCGCGTGCGCATTACGGCCGTTTTTGTGGAGCCCTTACCGGCCGCCGCCAGACCGGCGAGTGGGCAAAGTTAATGCCGCTGAGGTGAGCGCTCCTCCGCTGTTAGCCCTAGGTCCCACCCAAAAACAGCGGGAAACCCAGTCTCTGCAGTACTGGCGTACTCTACAAACGTTTATACTTCCCTCACATCGTAACTTATGAAGCTGATTCGAATGAAAGCATTAACTCTACAGTATAAACAATTATCCTTGAATCCCTCCATAGTGGTGGCGTACCTGTGTACAGGCGCCAGACTAACCCGTAATTCCCGAAGAGGGAAGCAGACTTCACATTAGTTGCAAGGGCAACAGTTTGGATGATAGACTGATCTGACAATGCGAGATGCTGAGATTCTGGTCATACATAAAGCACACCAGTGGCAAAATGCAATCAATACCTTTACTGCGCGATAACAACGGTGAAGTAAATGATGACAGTGCCACTAAAGCAGAGTTATTAAACACGGTCTTTCGAAACTCCTTCACCAAAGAAGACGATGTAAATATTCCTGAATTCCAATCAAGAACAACTGACAAGATGAGAAACATAGAAGTAGATATACTCGGAGTAACGAAGCAGCTTAAATCACTTAATAAAGGCAAGGCCTTCGGTCCAGATTGTATACCAGTCAGGTTCCTCTCAGAGTATGCTGATAATATAGCTCCATATTTAGCAATTATATACAACCACTCGCTCACAGAAAGATCCTTACCTAAAGACTGGAAAATTGCTCAATCCACACCAATACCCAAAAAGAGAAGTAGGAGTAATCTGCTGAATTACAGGCCTATATCACTAACGTCGATTTGCGGCAGGGTTTTGGAACATATACTGCGTTCGAACATAGTAATGAAGTACCTCGAAGGAAACGATTTATTGACACATAGTCAGCACGGGTTCAGAAAATATCGTTCTTGTGAAACACAACTAGCTCTTCATACTCATGAAGTAATAAGTGCTATCAACAGGGGATGTCAAATTGATTCCATATTTTTAGATTTCCAGAAGGCTTTCCACACCGTTCCTCACAAGCGTCTTCTAACCCAAGTGCGTGCCTATGGAATATCGCCTCAGTTGTGCGACCGACTGGATTCGTGATTTCCTGTCAGAAAGGTCACGGTTCATAGTCATAGACGGAAAGTCATCGAGTAAAACAGAAGTAATATCCGGCGTTCCCCAAGGAAGTGTTATAGGCCCTCTGTTGTTCCTGATCTATATTAACGACGTAGGAGACAATCTGAGTAGCCGTCTTAGATTGTTTGCAGATGATGCTGTCATTTACCGTCTTGTAAAGTCATCAGCTGATCAAAGCGAATTGCAAAATGATTTAGATAAGATACCTGTATGGTGCGAAAAGTGCCAATTGACCCCGAATAAGTAAAAGTGTGAAGTTATTTACATGAGTACTAAAAGAAATCAGCTAAATTTCGATTACGCGATAAGTCACACAAATCTGAAGGCTGTAAATTCAACTAAATACTTAGGGATTACAATTACAAATAACCTAAATTGGAACGATCACATAGATAATATTGTGGGTAGAGCAAACCAAAGACTGTGATTCATTGGCAGAACATTTAGAAGGTGCAACAGCTCTACTGAAGACAGTGCTTACACCACGCTTGTTCACCCTATTCTGGAGTATTGCTGCGCGGTGTGGGATCCGCATCAGGTGGGTTCAAATGGTTCAAATGTCTCTGAGCACTTTGGCACTTAACTTCTGAGGTCATCAGTCCCCTAGAACTTAGAACTAGTTAAACCTAATGAAGCTAAGGACATCACACACATCCATGCCCGAGGCAGGATTCGAACCTGTGACCGTAGCGGTCGCGCGGTTCCAGACTGTAGCGCCTAGAACCGCTCGGTCACTCCGGCCGGCCTTCAGGTGGGACTGACGGATGACATCGAGAAAGTACAAAGAAGGGCAGCTCATTTTGTATTATCGCAAAATAGAGGAGATAGTGTCACAGACATGATACGTGAATTGTAGTGGCAATCATTAAAACAAAGGCGTTTTTCGTTGCGACGGGATCTTCTCATGAAATTTCAATCACCAGTTTTCTCCTCCGATTGCGAAAGCATTCTGTTGGCAACCACCTACATAGGGAGAAATGATCATCACGATAAAATAAGAGAAATCAGGGCTCCCACAGAAAAATTTTAGTGCTCGTTTTTTTCACGTGCCGTTCGAGAGTGAAACGGTAGAGAGGCAGCTTGAAGGTGGTTCATTGATCCTCTGCCAGGCACATTATAGTGAATAGCAGAGTTATAACTTGAATGTAGACGTAGATGCAGATGTAGACATTAGCCAACATGGTCTTGCTGTGTTGGTACTGCGAACTGCTGGAAAGCAAGGGGAACCCACAGTCGCTATTTTTTCGGAGAGCAAGCAGGTTCATTGCATGGCTTCATTATGATGGCGTCTCCTTGAGTAAAATATTCTGGAGGTAAAATAGTCCCCTATTCCGATGTCCCGACGGAGGGTACTCAGGAGGATGTTGATATCAGGAAAAGGAAAACTTGCTTTCCTACGGGTCAGAGCATGGGATATCACATCCTTAACCGAGTAGGAAGGACAGAAAATTTAAAAATGCAGATGTACAGTTCTTTATTTAAATTTCTGTCACAGCTGCGTGTAATTTATCCTGGTGATTAGTTTCGAACATAGCTGTTCATTTCCATACCAGACATGCATAAAAGTGATTTGGGAATTAGCGGCCACGTGTGAAAGTAGTCACGATAATAAATTACGCGAAATTGTGACAGAAATTTAAATAAAGAATTATCAAATCCAAGTTCTTGGTCCTTCCCCAACAACATGTTAGAACTACATAAGGAAATCGATGGGTTGAAGTTACTCATAATGAGAATTAGCGAAGTGCGATGGCAGGAAGAACAGGACTTCTGGTCAGGTGAGTGCAGTGTTATAAAATCAAAGAAGGGTGGGGAAAGAGGAAAGGTAATGCAAGAGTAGGTGTAACAATGAATGAGAAACGAACTATATGGGTAAGCTATGATGAACTGCATAGCGGTTATATTATCGTAGCCGAGGTAGACGCGTATCCAACAACCACCACAGTAGCACAGTTTTATATGTCACCTGGCTGCTCAGATAAACAAGGGACTGAAATAAGTGTGATGAGAAAAAATAAAATATCAGATAGTTTATGGATAGTTTATGCAGATGAAAATCTGTGGTAAAAATTGTAGATTTGTGGTAAGATCTTATGGTACCAAACACCTTAGGTCGTCGGTCCCTAAGCTTACGCACTACTTAATCTAACTTAAACTAACTTACGCTATGAACAACACACACACACACACACACACACACACACACACACACACACACACACACACACCCATGCCAAAATTCGATAGTAAGAAAAGGAAGAGAAGAAGAAAAGTGTGTGTGTTGGGTGGGGGGGGGGGGGGGGGGAGGGGGGAGGGGGGGCATGGGGGGAGGGGGGAGAGGGGAATAAAAACTGTAGAAGGAGACC
This sequence comes from Schistocerca americana, assembly GCF_021461395.2. NCBI lineage: Eukaryota > Metazoa > Arthropoda > Insecta > Orthoptera > Acrididae > Schistocerca > Schistocerca americana. The sequence goes on along the minus strand of NC_060120.1, from coordinate 823,924,503 downwards.
GACTACATTAAGCAGGTTCAAATTGATGCACGTTACTGTAGTTATGCTGTGATGAAGAGGTTTGCACAGGATAGACTAGCGTGAGGATATGTATCAGATCACAATAAACAACGTTGATGTCAGTATCCTATTGTAACAGTTCTCTTCACAACGCGCGAGACATTTTATACATTTTTGTCGTTTTCTTACAAATAACATTAAATTTCGACGCAAGTTATAAAATCTTAAGAAACTCGGGATTCGAGCTAGGCTGCAATTTGAAGGGCACCAGCAAGTGCCCATCCCACAGTCATGCACAGGCGCCGTCTGCTGCAGTATCGGAGAAATTGTGAGTCAGGAAGTAGTCGGCGTGAGAAAGTAGGTTTGAACTAAGAACGAAGCAGTAAAACACGTCGTTATTTCAGCGCCAGAATGGAATGAGTTGATAATACATATTGAACAAATTAGGCGAGTGTCGTACCGTGTCATAATGTAACAAAACTGTACTGGAGAAAACAGCGTTTCGGATGCGGCTACGTTGATTTCTCCAGTCCAGTTTTATTTATTTATTTTTATTACGCCGCGGTCCGATGCTCAGGAAACTTTTATGTCAACTGACTCTGGCCGCAGAAGCCTACACAATTATATCGAATCCTGAAATTTAGGGAGCTGGGAAATCAGTCTTGGCTCGGATTGGTTGGGGAAACATTACGTGGTGCTTAAGATAAAGCTAGTATTACACTTTGGTTTTGTGTGTCGTTATGTTAATCGATACTTAAAGTAAAGCAAGGAGACTTTGAATTTATGACAAATTATTTACTGCAATATGCGTAGGTGAAGTGATGGTAGGCTAAGAATGTGTACCATTTATTCAGTATAAGAAGACGGTATATTTTGCTTCCTTGAATAAATATAAATTAATTGCATCTCTTTTATAATGCAAATAATTTGTGTCGCAGCGCCCTAGAAGCATCGCCAACCGCGTGCAAGAGATGCTATTTTCAGTAAATAAGAGCTATGAGGTCATCAGTCCCCTAGAACTTAGAACTACTTAAACCTAACTAACCTAAGGACATATCACACATCCCTGCCCTAAGAGCTATGACTCCAAGGTTCAAGAAGTCTCAAATCAAGTAGCATGTGTCTTACCAAGACTAGACCATCGCTGGCTGAGCACAAGTACTGCAGATAACAGCTCCATGTACGAGGTATTCGCCAGAACAATTCGACAGTGTCACCACTATAGCCTGTAGGTAACGTGATAGGGCATGTATATGACCGACCAGGTAGGTAGCTTACAACATGATTCCATCTTTAGCCATTTAAAGATCTTAAGAAGTCCATACAGTCTGTATTACTGTGTAGTGAGTAATGTATGTAGTAATTATTACTTCTTGCCATATACTGATGTTACAAACAGTAGTACCCAAAAAAGAAACACAAAAAGAAACTAAAATAGAAGAAATAGCTCCTTCCTACCACCACGAAACTACTATTGATCACTTATCAAACGCTAGTACTGGTGTTTAATTATTACTTCCGTGACAATTATGGCTACACTTTTCTCATTTGTTCATTTATTAAGGTCACCGTTTCCTTGAAGAACTAACACGTCTGAACTGTAGAATTATAAATGAAAGACTCAAAATTATGGATGTTCTACAGTATTATTTTATTTCCTTAGCCGGATTTCGGATTCATCAGATGTTAACTGGCTATCGTCGTGAGAGACGGTATAATACTGGTGAACGAAATTGATAAAGATATTACAGATGGAGAGTGAGGTGTAAACACAGAATAAATGTCATCTTTGAAGGTTTAATGCTAGCGTAATTGAAACTGTTATAGTTACACAGTAAATATATATGAAGGGAAAGAAATAGAAAGACATTAACACTACAAATATAAAAACAAGCACACACACACTCTCTCTCTGTGTGTGTGCGAGGGGGGGGGGGGGGCGGAGTGTGTGTCTCTAAGGGTAGAAGAGTAGACAACAAACGAGAGGATGTTCATGTGCCAAAACAACCTAAGAGGCTGCATAAAAGCTTAAATTAAATTAACAATCAGAATAAAATAAAATTAATGCAAGACTAAAATACTACAGAATAGCCTGAAGCGGTACCGTATTTCGTATGGAAGATGATGCAGAAAGAGAGTTTGTTGTTGTTGTGGTCTTCAGTCCTGAGACTGGTTTGATGCAGCTCTCCATGCTACTCTACCCTGTGCAAGCTTTTTCATCTCCCAGTACCTACTGCAACCTACATCCTTCTGAATCTGCTTAGTGTATTCATCTCTTGGTCTCCCTCTACGATTTTTACCCTCCACGCTGCCCTCCAATACTAAATTGGTGATCCCTTGATGCATCAGAACATGTCCTACCAACCGATCCCTTATTCTGGTCAAGTTGTGCCACAAACTTCTCTTCTCCCCAATCCTATTCAATACTTCCTCATTAGTTATGTGATCTACCCATCTAATCTTCAGCATTCTTCTGTAGCACCACATTTCGAAAGCTTCTATTCTCTTCTTGTCCAAACTATTTATCGTCCATGTTTCACTTCCATACATGGCTACACTCCATACGAATACTTTCAGAAATGACTTCCTGACACTTAAATCAATACTGGATGTTAACAAATTTCTCTTCTTCAGAAACGCTTTCCTTGCCATTGCCAGCCAGAAAGAGAGTAAAAGAAAGAATTCTAGTTAGAACTCCAAAAACAACCGAATAGCTTATGTAACCTACACCAGAATTAACATATAATAATGAGTTTTCAAAAATAAAATAAACAAAAATGCCACTGAAGATAGCACGTAAAATGTTGTAACATGTTTAGGTAATAACAAAACTATAAAACAGTGTCTTGCATCAGGGGTAAATCCTCTCCAAGTAGGCTATGTAATAATTTAAATTAATTGCTTGAATAAGTATCCCGTATGGAAGGTAATGCAAATACACATTAAATGATAGAATTCCCAATTATAACAGGAAATGTATAAGCCACACACGCACACACACATACATAGACACGCTCTCGGACAGGCAGACACACACACACACATACACACACACACACACACACACAGAGAGAGAGAGAGAGAGAGAGAGAGAGAGAGAGAGAGAGAATAATGTGTTTTTCTTCAATTTAGAGCCTTTCATTTATAACGATTAAGTTTTTGTGCCAAACATTGACAGAAGAATCAATTGACGTAAACTGTAGAACGTTGTATTCCGTTGTTGAATCCGTTCTCAAACTATCCCGGTCAACACCCATTGTGCTCTAAAATGGTTCAAATGGCTCTGAGCACTATGGGACTTAACATCTGTGGTCATCAGTCCCCTAGAACTTAGAACTACTTAAACCTAACTAACCTAAGGACATCACACACATCCATGCCCGAGGCAGGATTCGAACCTGTGACCGTAGCGGTCGCGCGGCTCCAGACTGTAGCGCCTAGAACCGATCGGCCACTCCGGCCGGCACCCATTGTGCGCTGGATTCCTTGGACACAGCACGGCACGCCAGCGGCATCTACACTGAAACAATCAATTCCATGATTCACCTTACCAGCTTCTTATCCTTTTCGTTTATTTTACTATTCAATGTCTGGCAACAGTAATTTTTATTCACGCTTTTCTTTTGACGATAATGCTGAATCGACATTTCTGTAATCATATTTTGGAATACTATATTCCTCAGTGGTCGCCGATCTCAGTTTCCTTCCCTCCATATGTATGCAGTATTGAGTGACAGGAATGACAGCGTGCTGTCTTGCTAGTGAATGTCTCGTGAAGTCTCCCTGGCCTTCCTGGATACCGTGGCTGCAGTATCGTCCGATATGCGCCACGTCGACTCGTTCCTCAGTACTGCTTTGGGATCAAACATGCTAAATACCTGCCATACTTCACCTGCTTCAAGCTACTACATCTTTGTAGAGCGCCCAATCCTTCAACGTTTGTTCCGAAGTGGCCAGCCAGGCAATGTCATATCACCCCACAGATTAAAAGAAACCGCATTCTTAATCCGTCGGGAGAAAAATTCATGTAATATTCTGTCTTTATGGGAAATTTTCCATTCATTATGTACCAGTTAAACTCCGCCCGAACAGGCCATGAAGGCCCAACGGTACCGACCGGCCGCCGTGCCATCCTCAGTCCACAGGCGTCACTGGATGCGGATATGGAGGGGCATGTGGTCAGCACACCGCTCTGCCATCAGTTTACGAGACCGGAGCCGCTGCTTCTCAATCAAATAGCTCCCAGTTTGCCTCACAAGAGCTGAGTGCACCCCGCTTGCCAACAGCGATCGGCAGACTGGATGGTCACACACCCAAGTGCTAGCCCAGCCCCACAGCGCTTAACTTCGGTGATCTGACGGGAACCGGTGTTACCACTGCAGCAAGGCCGTTGGCCTTGCCCCAGTTGGAAAATACAATATCGGATTGATGTTTCCAGCTCGATCGCTGTCCTTCAGCAACCGCAGGGCTACTCTTTTCCCGAATTCTTGCTTCAAAGCTAATAATATCTGTCATAATAGCTGAAGTGTACGTCGCATGAGTGTCTGTTCCAAGGGCGGTCGACTTACTTGTACGACTTCTCTTGATTTACTTCTCTTAAATTTGTACTGGTGAAGAATCATGATCCACTGCAGTCTGTGAGATTTTGCATAATACTTTTGCAAAAAATTGTTCAAATGTGTGTGAAATCTTATGGGACTTAACTGCTAAGGTCATCAGTCCCTAAGCTTACACACTACTTAACCTTAATTATCCTAAGGACAAACACACACATCCATGCCCAAGGGAGGACTCGAACCTCCGCCGGGACCAGCCGCACAGTTCATTACTGCAGCGCCCTTAGACGGCTCGGCTAGTTCCGCGCGGCTACGTTTGCAAATATTTAAATCAGAAGTTTCAAAGGACAAATAAGAATACCATTTCATACATCGTCAGCAACTGTAGTCGTATGTGATAAAATAATAAGCAACCAGTTGCATAAAAGAAATTTAATTCCTTTACAGGTTTCGGACACTTAGTGTCATTCTTTAACGGTTATGCTTATAATCCGATAAGAATAACCTTCTGAAGAAGGGCACTAGATGTTCGAAACCGGTAAAGAAATTATTTTTTTTTTTTTGAAAATGCTTGCTTACTATTACATTATACAAACAAGGATGTGAGGTTTGGATATCACTGGATTCTTTAGCATTCCTCCAAGGTGCATGGAGCTCTTCCTGCAATTGACCGCTCGGCTAGTCAATTAAGCCTTGTGTTACTTACAACTGTTCTTTGAGATTCTTTTGTTTATGCATAAAGTTGCTACCGTAAGTTTTCCTGTGCAAATGGGTCCAAATGTTTATTACTTCTAAAGTCTTCATAACTTCGTAATTCACGCTGATTTTCTGTTTCAGTTTCTTCAGCATCCTCAGAATACTGTTTCGCAGTTGACTATAGCTACCTTTCTGTCTCACATTTTCGTTTGAATATGGGCAGGGCTGTTGGTGATCGTACCTTTTCACTAGCGTTTTATAATGTACTTTCCAATGATCCATTTCTAAGTTTTATTCCTATTACTTTTTTTAAATATTTCTTTAACCCAGTGAGGTAGCGAGCGAGTTGTGGCGCCTTGGAAATATTCTAAGTTCTGAGTTGGCGTGGCCACACGGGCCGCCGCTCGGCAGGCCAGGGTCCGGCAGCGGCCACGTGGTGCGAACGCTGGCTGAGCAAGAGGAGCAGCCCCAGCGTATGGTCCAGGGCAATCGCGTGGCTGGGAATTCCATGTTGACGCTGTGATGAGGATGGACCTTTGCGTCAATGAAGAAGAGTTCTATGCCGGGAGTGCCAAAGATGGCGGACTTTGTGAAACCATCATGGAAGACATTTCACTGTTCGCATAGAAACAAGTAGTAGCCAGATGAATCATGATACCTCAAAAAGAAACATATGCATTACCATTATTTGCACGACGATTCTGATGGTGTAATCAGATTTTCAACATCTTTATTAAAGTTTAGTATATGATGATAAATTATACAAGTAACACCCAGCAACGAATTTCCAAAATCTAAAAGGTTCATCCGATTTCGTCGATCGGCGAGTCTTTAAAAAACTGTTAGCGTAAACCTAAATTCGTATAAATTATAGGCACTTTACTTTAATAGTACATGAGTTATTGGAGGTCAAAGTGGCCTATTACTATCGATCGCGTCAGGCCATAAATACTCCACATTTACACGAAAAAACGGTAGAAACATGCTTATAAATATATTTATTCATCTATGTCTTTGTTTATATCCGATATATACTATTCATGAAGAAATTGGTTAAATATTTACTGTGTTTTAGTAATCACAGAGACATTAGGCTACTGGCCAACCTTCTGTTCTATCCCTCTGATATATGTTTATTTAATTTGTTTATGTATTTAATAATGTGTGTTAGAGCGTGTTTATGGTCCAGCCGTAGGAATATTTATTTAATTTCAAGTTATTTAAGTGTAAATCCAATATTTCGAATGTGTTTCAAAATGTTTGTGAGTTTGCGTTGGCTTGGAGACATGACAGAAGTGCTATCGCCAATCACAGCGCTCGTTACTAAGGGAGGCGACTACCGAAGTGAACGGAGGGCGAGTTCAGAAAAGTGCGGCGCGAGGGACGGTCTCACGGGACACGGGGAGTCTGGAACAGTACGGCGCAGTGGACGCACGGTCGCGAGAGAGACTTGGAGAGTGTCGAACGGTTTGCCCGAGAGATAGAAATACTTCGGAGTGCCGAGTTGTGAACTGGTGAGATTTCCGAGGTTTTTACAGTGAAGACGTAGTATGCTTTTAGAAGTGAATATCTCGAGAGCTATGTTGTCGTTCATAACTAATTACGTGCAGTGAGAATCTATTGTTTCTCTGTTATTCAACTTATGTTTTATTTAATTGCTAGACATCGACACCAATAAGTGTTTAGCAGAAATACACCGCATTCTCAAAAGTACTTCTGCTATCACACTCATCATTTAAAGTCGTTGAGGTAGTGCCTGCAGATTTTATTTAATTGCAATCTGTCATTTATAAACGTCTATGTTACGTTCAAAATTCGCAATTGCCCAGTGATAGGAAGCTTCGACCATTCGATTCATGTATACGTTCAAATCGTATACTGTAGACTCAGCAGCATTTGGCTTGTAATGTGGCAACTATGCATCCCAGCCCCTAGACAACGAAATCAGTCAAAACTTTCAATACTTCAACTCTGAGTCGTAGGGTACGTAGTTGAGGATCACCACCTCATTTCATTTCATTATTATTATTATTCTGGATTTACAATGTGAGTACATTTTTCCAGCACCTATTCTAGATTACAGTAGGTCACTAATTATTGTTCTCGACTCTTCTCTATTTGTCCATAAATCTTCAGGAATGTTGTTCTTCCTCATTGCTGACTGAACTCCCTGTATCCATGTATCAGGTGGTCGTCCCCTTTTTCTTCTTCCAATTGGTACCCAGTCGATTATGCATTTTGGTATCCTTTCCTGTTCCATTCGTCTGATGTGTCCATACCATTTAAGTTGTTTGTGCTCGATGAAATCAATAATTGAATTTTTACATTTCATCTTGTCTCTGATTACTTCATTTCTTATTCTTTCTCGTCTTGATATTCTTGCTGAACGTCTCCAGAAATCCATTTCTGTGGCTAATAATTTTGATTTCAGTTGCCATTTTGTTGTCCACACTTCTGAACCATATGTAATAATGCTCCTAACTATTGTTTTAAAAATCCTTATTTTGTTATCCACTATAGAAATGTGTATATGATCCTATTCTTTCAATACCTCGTCCTTTTTTCTTAGTTTCTGGGAGTATAATAATATCTTGATTTCTAGCCTCCATTTCTTTAATCACTTCTCCTACTTTATTTTGTAATCCTTGTATATTCCATACACCAATTAAGACAGTCCGTTTTCTTAGCCTTTTTCGTCTCCTATTATATCCGTCCTGCTGTAATCTTATAGGCTTTTTAACCAGTGAGGTTTTTCCAATGAATGGGGAGTTGGCCCATCGCATTAACCCCCAACCTGGAGGACCAGGTAATTTTTGCTCAAGGTTTTCTTCCTTTAGCCTTTGGTAATCCAATACCTAAACTACAAGGCAGTAGTTGCTAGTTTTGGTCCACCCCGGGTATTTTATTACCCCGGTACCCTCCATATCTGGTGGGCATTCCCCTATCCGCCACCTGGGGAGGCGCCCGATGGGAGACTAGCAACTCCACACGGGATTTCATTTCATCATTTTATTTGAAAGCCCGCAACCCATGCCTGTGTCTGTGTAGCCTTCGTACTCTTCCTTCTTCGATCATGCTGTTGTGGTAGCATATTCTGGCTCCCCATGGCTAATAATATCTGCAGTGGATAGCTCCAAATACAAGACACTCCTCTGGTTGGATGTCACACAGTTATCGACCCACGTCAATTCTTAATCGTTCAAATGTATGTCGTCTTTAATTTTATCTTCATAATCTTTTAGCGTCGTTGACTCTTCAAGGACCGTACGGTTTCGGAACTGTAACAGTAGACCATACCGTGCGTCTGCGATTGGAGTCGGCTGAGAATCTCTGTGTTTGTGCAAACGTGGGACACGGTTTAACGCGTTATCAAACGTAAAAATACTTCTCGGCAACAGGATAATGATAATAATAATACCATTTCAATAAAGCAATACACCTTCTGTAGTCCCTTAAGATTCTCAAGGAGGGCTCAGAACAACCAATACAACAAAATATCTTCCATACAATGAAAATAATTAAAATCAAACATTTGCGCTAGTATATGCAACAGAGTAACATCATTGCCCACTTACAGCGCATGACTCTCAGCCATAAGCAATAATTAAAGGGTTAAAACCTGTGAAACTAAACATAAGCCCCCAAAACAACTCTTAGACTTAGCTAGGATCATTTACACAACACATAACTACATACTATTTTCTACTACTACTGCCACCCCTAAGTACTTAACACAACAAACTACCAGCTATGCTCTACTAAATTACCTCCGCACAGTAAATGACTGTACAGGTGATATTCGCATAGAAAAAATAACAATATTAATTCTTAGTATAAATTATATCAACGAATGCGTTATGCCCAATGTGCAGTGAGCCGTGGCGGCTTCCGTGAGGGACGCGCGCGTATTCCTACTGGCGCCACAGGTGCGCGCGTTCCATCGCCTCTGGCCCTCTTCGTATCGTCTTTGCTGGGTCATGAGCTCCCAATGCAGCTGTGTGGTGGCGAGTGGTGTGTCAGAAATGGAGCTGGATGAGTATGCCTGAGTACTGGACGTTCTGACACCTGAAGCGAGTTAACAACTTTGATCGTTGGGATATGGGTGCCCACGTTTTCCTGCAGCGTTGACGGTTGCTGCTGGCGAGTTTAGTGGCCAAGGAGCGGCTCTCTTCGCGTGCAACCTGGTTACGACGTGCATCAGTCAGTTGTGGTGCTCTAAATACGCGAGATGTGTTGGACAGCTTGTTAGCAGCCACGAGCAGCAGGGCAGTATTATCCGGTGCCTGCCCGAAGTCCTGAAGCTATTGGCCTCCTTGGCATTTTTTTGATGTCATCTATGAAGACCGTTTCGTAAGTACTGTACTTAAAGATTGTTCAATCTGCCCGAGTGAGTTGGCCAGGAATCCAGTTTCTTTATGCGTTTCGGTGACCCTATGGTTCTGTGTGTTTCAATCTGGAGATTTCTGTATGCACTGAGCTAGTGTTTTGCAATGTTAATATTGCATCTGAAATCATGGTTTGTTATTATTAAGTATTTGATACCACTGATTATAATCTCTATTCGTTGTAGACCTCATGGCGAGTTATTGGTTTTGGCCGGTAACTAAAGTTGTGTGCGCTCAGCGTAAAGGCACCCATGTGTGCCTCATGCGTGTGTGTATGCGGGCTTGTATTTGCACATCTTAGTCCGTTTTGCGTAGCCCTTCGGGTTATAAATGTTCAGATTAACCGGCCATCTGACATTTAGAGTGTATCTCAACTGCGGTGTCTATTAGCCCCTGAGAGGCCCCACTAAAAGTACACCTTGAGTGTTTAAATCTTGTTTGAATTATTATGCAATTATTCTTTTAAATAATCTTGTACATTGCTTCTTGTTATTGCTGGGAAGGTTAACCTGCAATGTTATGAGAAAGCCGCTCTCATACTGAAGTTTTAGTAGTTACATTTTCAATTGCCCGTTTAAGCATTAGTGTGTATGTTAATTTTTATCAAACTTGTTTTGCTGTTCGTTGTTTGGTACTTTGCATCAACATTGGTTGACGCGTTGCTGTTCTGCTAGTCCTGGGCAGGGACGCGTTTTCCTTCTGCTTCGGCGGCCTTCCCATCATCGCACGACGCCTAAATTTTGGTAGGTCACACACGATTCTACGTATGTCCAGTTCCAGCCTCAAGTTGAATAGCTTTTTTTTGTTATTCTTTTGGTATCGTGCCACTGTGGGGGCGTTGCCGAATTAGGAAATAATTGGCTCAGTATTTCTGTTATTGTGAGGCCCTTGTGGACGTACCATGGAAGTCTTTGGGGAAACTGGGCACAGAGTTCCTTGTTTTCTTTGAAAAATTTAAGTGTTTAATTGTCATTAACATTTTAATTGCGTTTTAGGGGCCCGACAGTTTATTTAAGTACTTACGGCGATTTATATGGAACGGGCCTCTGACCAATCCGTGAAGTACTACCGTTGCTTCGCTTTTATATGTGGGTAGCCTTTGGGCAGCTTGTCCGTACATTGTCTATATGAGAGCGGAATAACCAGTGGATTCAAATGGCTCTATGCACTATGGGACTTAACCTCTGAGGTCATCAGTCCCCTAGACTTGGAACTACTCAAACCTAACTAATCTAAGGACATCACAGACAGCCATGCCCGAGGCAGGATTCGAACCTGCGACCATAGCAGCAGCGCGGTTCCAGACTGAAGTTCCTAGAACCGTTCGGTCACAACGGCCGGCTAACCAGTGGAGATGTATGCACTTTAATGTTTTTTATGCACTGTTTGTCTAACTTATTGAAGTCCTGTTGTGGGATTAGTCCACAGTTGTGGTCTTTTTGTGGGAACAGAGTGCCGACGTAGGTTTATTTAATTAACTAACTCTTTGTAGTCAGGCCAAGATTGTGTTGCACAGTTGACTTTTTAGAGTACTACTGTAATTTTATGTATAATGTAAATGTCCTCATACATTGTGAATTTAATTTAAAAACCTTAATTGTTTGTATGTATTTTGCAAGGATCTTGGTATCTGTTAGATGACTCAGGATTTAATTGGCTCTGAGCACTATGGGACTTAACATCTATGGTCATCAGTCCCCTAGAACTTCGAACTACCTAAATCTAACTAACCTAAGGACATCACACAACACCCAGCCATCACGAGGCAGAGAAAATCCTTGACCCCGCCGGGAATCGAACACGGGAATCCGGGCGCGGGAAGCGAGAACGCTACCGCACGACCACGAGCTGCGGACTCAGGATTTAATTGTTATTAAATAAAAATATTTGTTGGGGGACGATAAATGACGCAGCAAGTTGGGCCACCCTTCCACGACTTTTCCTTCAATTAATCCCGATCCTTGTTCTCGGTCTCATGTGGTACGCACAAGTCATTTTCTGAAAAATTACGCTCACAACGTATAATTTAACAATATAATTTGCCATCTCTCACAGCACACACCCACACGCCTCACATGCCCTCAATTAACATCCATAACTTGTCATACTACAGCCATGGATTCCGTGCCGAACATTGTTTGCTAGCAAAAACATTCAATGTCCCATTCGTACACGACACAGTCCACAGTATCAAACACTAAATCGCCACAGTCAGCTGCCAAAGCAATCAGGTAATGCTCCTCTTGACACGCAGAAGCCCCTTCTCCACTTACACTAGGATGGCTGTCTTTTCAGCAGGAAAAAAGACACCAACTGCTCCACCAGGCTGTTGTGTCAACAGAGCGGTCACGCCCAGTCACTTAATAAAAGCAAGTCTTCTGGTCCAGACTGTATACCAATTAGGTTCCTTTCGGAGCATGCTGATGCGTTAGCTCCATACTTAAGAATCATATACAACCGTTCGCTCGACGAAAGATCCGTACCCAGAGACTGGAAAGTTGCACAGGTCACACCAATATTCAAGAAAGGTAGTAGGAGTAATCCACTAAATTACAGGCCCATATCGCTAACGTCGATTTGCAGCAGGTTTTTAGAACATATATTGTGTTTGGACATTATGAATTACCTCGAAGCAAAACTGTCTATTGACACACAGTCAAAATGGGTTTAGAAAACATCGTTCCTGTGAAACACAACTATCTCTTTATCCACATGAAGTGTTGAGTGCTATTGACAAGGGATTTCAGATCGATTCCGTATTTCTGAATTTCCGGAAGGCTTTTGGCACTGTACCACACAAGCGGCTCGTAGTGAAATTGCGTGCTTATGGAATATCGCCTCAGTTATGTGACTGGATTTGTGATTTCCTGTCAGAGAGGTCACAGTTCGTAGTAATTGACGGAAAGCCATCGAGTAAAACAGAAGTGATTTCTGGCGCTCCCCAAGGTAGTGTTATAGGCCCTTTGCTGTTCCTTATCTACATAAACGATTTTGGAGACAATCTGAGCAGCCGTCTTAGGTTCTTTGCATATGACACTGTCGTTTATCGACTAATAAAGTCATCAGAAGACCAAAAGAAACTGCAAAACGAGTTAGAAAAGATATCTGAATGGTGCAAAAAGTGGCAGTTGACCGTAAATAACGACAAGTGTGAGGTCATCCACATGAATGCTAAAAGGAACTCGTTAAACTTCGGTTACACGATAAACCAGTCTAATCTAAAAGATGTAAATTCAACTAAATACCTAAATATTACAATAAATAACAACTTCAATTGGAAGGAACACATAGAAAATGTTGTGGGGAAGGCTAACCAAAGATTGCGTTTTATTGGCAGGCCACTTAGAAAATGTAAAAGACCTACTAAGGAGACTGCCTACACTACGCTTGTCCGTCCTCTTTTAGAATACTGCTGCGTGGTGTGGGATCCTTACCAGGTAGGACTGGCGGAGTACACCGAAAAAGTTCAAAGAGCACGTTTTGTATTATCGCGGAATATGGGAGAGAGTGTCACAGAAATGATACAGGATTTGGGCTCGACATCATTAAAAGAAAGGCGTTTTTCGTTGCGACGGAATCTTCTCACGAAATTCCAATCACCAACTCTCTCCTCCGAATGCGAAAATATTTTGTTAACACCGACCTACATAGGGAGGAACAATCACCAAGATAAAATAAGGGAAATCAGAGCTCGTACGGTACGATACAAGCGTTCATTATTTCCGCGCGCTATACGAGATTGGAATAATAGAGAATTGCGAATGTGGTTCGCTGAACCCTCTGCCAGGCACTTGAATGTGAATTGCAGAGTATCCATGTAGATGTAAATGTAGTTATACCCGGGTCACTGTACCACATCATACTACCTTGGTAAGGCTCTGGCCAGAACTAGATCGTTCGTCTCCGTGCAGCGACTGACCACACACGTCCGTGCATGGGATCTCCACTTCTTGGCCTACTCACCCTAGACTCCGACTTCACAGCCCATTTCCAAGCGCAGTCGCCAACGTCGCCTGCCGTCACAACACCGCGCGGCCCACGTTGGCAGCTGACGTGCGCAGCTGGTTAGCCAACCTCTGTCACGGCACTGGCTTCCAGGAGATGTGCTTCCTTCAAAACAGTGCCAGTGATTGCCATACTCTCGTCTCGCGCTGTCCACGAACTCTGCGACCTCCTGTCGACGTGCTAGTCAGAAAGGAGCATTAGCACGGCCACCTCGGCAAGGCATGAAACTAAGTGTGTAAAATTCGCGGCACAATGTGATTATCGACCATTGTAGTCTCCAGAGCGTAACAAGAGTGAAGATGTCCGGAAAATCTTTACACTGATAAGCCAAAACATTATGACCACTACCCATTCCAAGGGTGCATGGCTTCTGGTGGCGTTGTGGGCACGTGACGCAGTAAGAAAAGTATGTAAACCGAACAGGAACGGATGGAGGAATACCCTAGCGAAGATATGCATTCCAAATGTAGACATCTACTGAGCTATGTGCCCTGCCAAAGAACAGATTATTTATACGCTGAGCCCGTGAACGAGTAACTCGAAAACTGTGAACGAATATCTCGAAAACGTCGAAGCTGGTCGGATGTTCACGTGTTACTGTAGTGAGCATATCCAGAAGGAGGTAGGAGGACAGTGAACTGCACTAGGCGATAAGTGTTTGGACGTCCATGACTCTTCACAGAACTTGGTACTTGGAGGCTTGTCAGCTCTGTACAGTAGGATATACGGCAATCTGTGACACCTCTGGCGAAAGAACACAATGCCGTTGGACGCACAAGTGCTTCGCAGCACACCATTCAGCGCACATTGTTGAACAAGGAGCTCCGCAACAGACGACTCCTGCGTGTTCACATGTTGGTCCAACGACATTGACAGTTACGATTGTAGTGGGCTCGGGATCATCGAGAGTGGACTGCATATCACTGGAAGCAAGTCGGTTCGTCGGATGAATCACGTTTTTGCTACACACGATCGCTGGTCGTCTCCATAAACGCCAGGCGAACGGCAGCTCGAAACGTGCGCCACGCCACGGACGCAGGATGGTAGGAACAGTATTACTGAGCCGCGCTGCGGCTCGTGTTGGAGCTGCTGGTAGGTTCCCGCCCTCTGTTGGAGGCCAGACAGTATCGTTTAGTTGGCATGGTTGCGGTTGTTTGTCCTCTTCTCGTGTTGAGAGGAGCCACTCGGTTTCGCAAGCGTTGCCTGTCTGCTAGTGACAGCAGCGGCGGTTATCGATATGTAGTAACTGTTGCCGTATCTTGGGGCGACGACGTTGTTATGCCGGGTCGTGTGAGTGTGCCAGTTCGCTTGGGGACTCAGGAGGAGCCAGGTCCGCGCAGTGCCAGAACACGCCGGGACCACTGGAGACACGCATGGTAATGATTCCTTCCTCGTTCCGGGCGCTCTAAGCACAGTATTCTGGGGACATAGTGCCGGTTTTGGCTTTGGCGAATTATTTCATCGTTGCATTTGGTTTATAAGACGTCAGGGAGCTTCAGCAAGATTATCATTAGTCATTCGTTAGACCGCCACTAGTCTGAGCTACCATCTTGTGAAATGAATGCAACTCTTCGCTGCCTATGTCATCGCTCGCGAAAATGTTTGTTGACGGATCTTCTCAGAGGTCGATTCCTGGAACACCGTTTGTGGCCCCTTGGTTCTTGTAAGACATGTGTGTTCTAAAAGGAGGTCTGATGGCCAGTAGTTCAGTGTAACGCTCCTTCAGTCCACGCCTTCGGTGGGTATAATCTGCCTCAGTACCCTTTAAAGAACTTATGAACTGGTCCTTGTGTTTTATTATTGTATTATTTATTACAATACCTTGTAATGACTACATTATAGGTTATATATTTCTAGTGAATAGTTATGGTCGCTTTCTGGAATAAATCTAGCAGTGTAGTGTTCAGTGGATGTTACAGGTTGTGTTACAAAGTTTACCATCATCTTATTTCACCCATTTGGTGATCAGTTGCTTGTTTCTTTTAATTGACCTTTGCTATTGTATTTGCTGTTTTACAGCAGGTTTCAAAATTTTTTATATTATTGCCGTTCCTGGAGCGTAAGGCGTAAGGCATGATTGTGGGCATTTGCCTTAAAATTCTAATTTGGTATTTGTATTTATGCAGTTAGCCTTTAAAACGTTATTTGCTGCCATTCCTGGCGTCTGATACCTTCTGCTGTGCTTGTGGCGACTTGCCTTTAATATTTCAATACCTGTAATTTGTAAGTTACAGCGAGTTTTAAACAATTCTTAATTTATTGCCATTCCTGGCGTGTAAGGCCTTCTGCCCAGATCACAGTGGCTTGCTTTTAAAACATTATCCGCTGTATCTGTATTTAATGGTGATTTGATAAATTGTAACTCACTGAAAACACTATTATTTACACAGTTGTTTATTCCTTCATTAATAACGTGTGGTATTTTTATTTATTGTTGAGTCTGGAATTACTGGTTTAAAATAAATTGTGTGTAACTGTAAAAGGCAACCAATAGTAACTGATTACGGCCCCGTCCACAATCGTAACCGAATCCTGCCTTCCCTTGACTACCAGGTTTCAGTTATGCTATGATAGACATTCTCCTGCGCTTCCATGGAACCTGTGGTAGTAACCCTAGACACCAGGTCAGCTGCGGACCAACTGCATCCCTTCATGCTTGATGTCTTCCCCTCACGACGATGTCACCTTTCAGCAATATAATTGTCCGTGTTTCGAAGCCAGAATTGTGCTGCAGTGGGTCGAGGAGCGTGATACTGAAATCATCTTAATGTCTTGGCCACCAAATTCGCCTGATGTCAATCCAGTGGTTCCCATTTGGGTCGCAATCGAGCGCTATCACCTGCTTACGCAAATCATCGCCCAGTTATTTACTGGATTCACATGACTTGCGCGTAGACACCTAGTGCCACATAGCCCGAAAAATTTACAAAGGAACTGTAGAACTGATGATACACAGAATCGGTGATATATTGGGTTACAATGATGGCCCAACAAGCTATTAAGCAGGTCATCAAAATGCTTTGGCTCGTCGGTACATATTACTTTTTTCAACCCTGGACACTAGAGTTATAATTAAACTTTCACTACTTAAATCTTCCGGACTGATAGGCCGTGGTCGAAGTATAAAACTGTCTCCTGACCTCGGAGGTAAAGCGGCGAACTGCGAAGAGAACTCGAGGAAGCGCTGATTATATAGGCAGTACAGAGGGCGCCACTGTCGACCACGCGGCGTCGGCTATGAGATTGTCTCTGGTAATGCCAACATTCTCGATTGAAAGTAATCGATCGTCACGCTTGCGGTGCAACGCTGACATCCAAATTTTATCCAGTTTAACACCTTCGTCTTTCCTGTTAAAATTATTACGATGTTTATCAATCTCGATAGCCTCTCTATACAAGCGTGCATAATACTGCGAGGTTTTCGATATGACGCTCGTCTCGCTGAATTTTATTTCATGATCACCTTCCTGGTAAACATGTTCCGCTACGGCCGATTTATCCCTGTGACCCAGGCGGCAATTCCTCTTATGTTCGACAAGACGGGTGTTCACACTTCTCTTTGTGGTACCGATGTAAACCTGTCCACAACTACAAGGAATTTTACATACCCCCGGTGTAGCCAAAGGGTGCCGTGCATCTTTTGCCAACCTTAAAAATTCTGAAAATAGTTTCCACCCCATACTTGCCTAAAACTTTCCCAATGCGATCTGTGACCTTGCTCATGAACGGAAGAAAAACTTTGCCCATGGACGACTGTTGTTCGTCGTTACTCCTGATTCTCTGCCTAGAGCGAAGTGCTCGATCTATATCCTTGCTAGAATAGCCATTCTTCACGAAAGTTGACCGTAGATGTTCAGTCTCATCTTTTAAATAAACAGGTTCCCAAAGTTTGTGCGCCCTGTCTACCTCTTTTTTGTCTAGGGTGGTGGTTTGAATCTTTGTGTAGATAACGATCAGTATGTGTGGGCTTTCTATGCACCTTATGGCCCAACGTTCCGTCCAGTCGTTTAATCACAGACACATCCAGGAAGTTCAATAGCCCATTCCTTTCTGTCTCCATAGTGAATTGGATTTTCGGATTAATGCTGTTTAAATGTGTCAGGAAGGCATCCAACTCCTCTGCTCCGAGTGTCCATACTACGAACATGTCATCGACATAGCGATACCATCTGGCTGGTCTCTTACTGGCAGTCTGCAACGCCCGTTGTTCAAAAGTCTCCATAAATAAGTTAGCCACAGCAGGACTGAGAGGACTGCCCATAGCCACCCCGTCAATCTGTTCATAAAAGTCACTATTGTATTGAAAGTAGGTTTTGGTGAGGCAGTGTCGGAATAATGCCACAATATCGGTGGGAAAAATATCCGCTATGCGTAAGATAGCTCCGTTTACCGGAATCATGGTAAATAACGACACAACGTCAAAACTGACGAGGATATCATCCGGGCCCACGCTCGTTTCCTTTAACTTGTCAATGAAATGAGCTGAATTTTTAATATGACTGTCCGTCCTAGCAACATAAGGCTGCAGCATTGAGGCAAGGTGTGTAGCTAACTCGTGTGTTGGTCCGCCTATAGCGCTGACAATTGGCCTCAACGGAATCCCAGGTTTATGGACTTTGGGTAAGCCATAAAGTCTAGGTGGGTACGTTTCTGTTTTACAAAGCAGCTTCTTATCGTCGGAGCCAAATGAAGACGCTTTCACCAGTCGGTTTGTCATTCTTAAAATCTTCATAGTCGGATCTTTCTGGAGCTTTTTGTAAATGGAGGGAACCAAAATATCAATGATTTTTCTATAATAGTCCTCACTGTTCAGTATGACGGTGGCATTACCCTTATCTGCATTAAGAACAATAATGCTTTTATCTCCATTTATATCCCTCAGAGCCTTCCTTTGGGCCTGCGACAAATTACTTTTAGGTGACTTACATGTACGTAAAATCCTAGCCGTTTCCATCCTAATTACGTCAGCGGACTGCTGTGGAAGCTGACGGATACCGGCCTCAATATTTGCTACAATATCCTCTGTGGGTACGTTTTGGGGCGTCACAGCAAAATTGCCTACTTTCGCTAGTACAGAAATTTCAACTTTTGACAAATCTTTATCAGACAGGTTAATAACAGTTCGAGAATTGTCCTCAACTGAACCCCCAGAAATGTTGTTCTGTAAGTTATTGAACTTCTTCTTCTGCCTGTTTGCTGATATTTCTGCACTAACTTCCATTGTTTTGAATGTTAGACCGTCAATCTTATTCCAATCACCACACTGCATAGTATTACTAAGAAACAAGTGGAGATGAAAAAGTTTACTGCTGCTTACCGCCAGTGCTCGCCGCGTCTGATGAATCCTCTCACGTAGCATTGCAGACTCCTTACGAAGAATTTTAACAGTCGAGGTGCTTTCCTTAACAAGAATTTCGTAGTAAAAGGTTAAAAAATGACTGACCATTAACTGACACCGATGGTATGCTAGCGAACTTGGAATTGTCATACAGTCCAGCACATGTCTACGGACGCGTATGTTGCATAAGTTTATTCATAGATAAATGGTGGCATGCCAGCGAACCTCTACGGAAAACAAGACTTAACTGCACTAATCCTTCCACCTAAGAAATGCTAACATCTGACTCAAATGGTTCAAATGGCTCTGAGCACTATGGGACTCAACTGCTGAGGTCATTAGTCCCCTAGAACTTAGAACTACTTAAACCTAACTAACCTAAGGACAGCACAAACATCCATGCCCGAGGCAGGATTCGAACCTGCGACCGGAGCGGTCTTGCGGTTCCAGACTGCAGCGCCTTTAACCGCACGGCCACTTCGGCCGGCTCACATCTGACTCACATTTAAAAAAAAAACATCGCTCACTTTGTCGCCACTGACATGCAAAACACTCTTTAATTAAACGATTACTCTTTCAACTAAACGTCAAAATAATGTAAAGCCAAATCTACGCAATAATGAAAACTATTGATCCCAAATCCAGACATACCATTCAAAGCACCACATCACGTTCTTAATTAACCATAACATGACATCCTCTGACCTTGCTTACCTTCGAACTCTTTCCTCTGAACCTTTTCCTATCCCAGCTTCAGAACAGATTCTCTCACTAGCACTCTTACATAGCCACTTTTGCAACTCATGCCTCCAAGCAAACGCTACTAGATTTCAACGTCACTCCTTGTACTATTCGGTATCTAAATTTCGTACCCTCCCCTTCTCTTAGTCACATGGCAGCTGCTCAACGACTCGCACCCCCAACCTCTAACAGTGCCCTAGAATTTCTATCCTTGTCATCGTCATCATCATCATCATCATCATCATCACCATGAAGAACAACATTCACATCAAGGTCCTCAGCACATGAGACATAATACTCCGCAATGAGCACATGTCAATGTTCACACAGAAATGTCTTAATTTTCTGTTACTTAAGTGTCTTATTTTCGCCGGTTTAACTTGCAGGGAGGCACAGGCATCCACAAGAGAGACAAGAGGAGCTAGTTGGCGGGGATTCTGGGATATAGAATTCTTATTCGTTTAGGAAATGTGACGCATTACTAGAATGTCTGCGGGTCAACTTAGCCGAATGTTTAGCCTAACCCCTGACTGCATGATTTTTTTTATTTTTCTGAAAAAAATGTTACATGTTATGTTCGATGTTCTGATTTCATAAAAAATGCTTAAAAAATTCTAAATCTTATGTAGGGGCGGTTATTTTAGAATTAAGGGCTTGTGCCATATATGGGACAACGTGCAGTAACGACTAATACCATGTGATACCAGTTTTGGGATTGATAATGCACAATGTAGAAAATATACAATAAGATACGTACATGAACTAGCAGAACTGTATTTATATAAAACAATTACACTTTCTATTCATTGCAATACACATATTTTGAGAAAATAACACAAATTCAGTTTCTATTTTTCTCTATTCATTATGAAATTTGATGAAGCAGTTTCTCTCCTTATTCAAGCCCAATGTCGCACTGCACTTCATACACGCTATATAGGATTTTCCCTTGTATTCTGGATACTTGCAACGACCACGGTTTTCCAGCCAGATAGGCACGTGATCTATCCCATCCAGTCGCACCTGACGCTGTGGAAGATCTGCCGTAGGGCCTCTCTTCTTCTTGCAGTCAAGCTGTTTTTCTATTTCATTGCTCGGCCTACCACGTTTCTTGGATAAGGATTTCCCAGTTTTACAGAGGGCCTCTGCAACTGCAACCTTGAAGTCAACAAGGGGCATGTAGTCCGTATTTCTTCTTCTCCGTAACAGCCAGCTGTTCACACAAGCCAAGTCAACTAGATGAAAGAATATCTTCAGTACCATTTCTTTGATCTGATTTGAATTCTGTAGTATCCTAGCATAGAATCTAATAGATCGAAACCCCCCAAGTAGTCATTGTATATCATCACAGAGCGTGGACAAGGTACCATTTTGTATTCTTTTTCCTTCCTGGAAAGCCTCTTGATCTCGCCTTCTGGTTTGCATCCAACGTAAGTTGACAAAGTATTGATTACTTTATTATCAAAACAGGAGACTACTGACAGTTCCTCCATGCTGCCTCGACCATTCTTCTTCATTGTTGCCTCCTTAGGTAAAATGCAACCACGTACTCGATTGGACCGGACTGGCCCTAGTGATTGTATACCTTCATTGTGCAAATACACTTCCAACGGTACACTAGTGAACCAGTTAACAAAAAATAACTTGTGATTCACATGTCGTGGGACTGTTTGTGTAAGACGCACAACAACATTTCTGCTAGCTCCTAGATCCATATCACCAGGTATTATGATATTACACTGAGCTCCAGCAAAAATTTCATAATCATAGCTGAAGCCTGACACTCCACTGAGGACAAAAGCTTTGAAGCCCCATTTATGTGGTTTACTGGGGTTGTATTGCTTTAGGGAAGAACTGCATTTTGTTGGAATAATCTGTTCATCCACAGCTAAGAATTCCTCTTTTGGTACTCGCAACAGTCTTTCACGCAGTTGGTCTAGCAGTGGGCGAATTTTGAAAAGTTTGTCATGGTTGGGTTCACCAGCGGGAACTAGATTACTGTTACCACAGAAGTGTATGAAACGCTTTATTTCTTCCCATCGATTACAATTAATTATGTCACCCTCAGCAGGGTGGCCAAGATATTTGCACCAATAATGTCTTGTTGCTGGCAGTTTAATGATTGACATAAACAAGGCAGTACCAATAAATTGTTCAATTTCTCCAGCACTAACATTTACACATTTATTGAGTCGGCACTGTATCGAATACACATTGGATTGTTCGACTATGTACTGCACTATGTCTTTAGTGAAGAAATACTGAAAATATTCCATTGGAGTGTCAAGTTCCAATACTTCCTGAGGAAGAGCAGTATTTCCGGCGAATTTCGTCTCATCATCCCCTCTAATAAAATGTCCTGGTTTCCAATGTATGGTAGGTTTCCCCACCTTAGTTGAAGGTTTTGAATCTCGTTGCATTGCTGTCATCCTGTCTGCAAGAGGAATGCTTTCAAGATCACAATCATCAGTAGACCAAATCTCACTGTTTTCTTCTGTTTCTGACTCCGTTTCTGATATCACAGTACTTTTATTTTTTGATTACAACTCTTAGGCCTAATATCATCATCACTGCCTGATTCCGAACAGAAAACAAGATGTCCATTTTGTAAGTTTTTTTCCATGGACAATGTTTCGTCATCTGACATATCAGGATCCTCACTAACATTTCCATCCTCTATAACTCTTATTGCGGCTGAAGAGCCATAAAACTTTCCTACGTTCATTGCAGTAACAGAGCTGAAAAGAAAGAAAACGAAGTGCTATATGTTAGTAGGAAAGGTTACGTTATGTTCAATTTTTACTCTACGCTTTCAAGGCTGCATGTTGTCCCATATCCGTCACAGACCTATTTTTCAATATTATATGTATTCTAATGAACAAATATATAAACTTACCTCTTTATAACTGTCCACAGATGTCCTTTTCCCTCTGCAGACAATATAAACATTGAAATCAATCGTTTACTGTACCTGATGCAACTGTTTGTGTGACCAAACTTGGATGTAAACAGCTAGCAACACAAAGCAAAAGATTCATAACACGTAATTCCTTACTCTCCCAACAGATGGCATACACTACTTGCACATCTGCTCTTGACTGTGTGGCATATCTGTCCCAACATGCAGTTTGGAAATATATTCTCAGATATGAGATTGACAAAGAGAAAAGAAGAGAAAAGTGGTATGTGCCATATCTGGCACAGTATGCGGTAAGCGGCTAATCTGGCATTGCCGAGAGTAATAGGAAGTATTGTGGCTTTAGCAGTCGTAGTATAACTGACGTTTGTTTGGTTGTCATAATTTTCACTAGAAATTATTTTTCGGCTTTATGGTATTTTCTGCGCTGTCTGGCAGCCAACCTTTACAGAATACTGCTGAAAGGGAGTCCCGAAACATTTCTCGTTTATCTTTTGCCGTACAGCCCTTATCGAGCTGCTGTAAGGAATCGGTTCGACACCCATTGTGGAGCCTGACGCCAGTTCGCAGGACACCGGTCTCCAATCTCAACAGCGCAACACAAACGTGCCTGTAGTGACTTGGACGATGTCAACCCAAAATCGCTCAGGGACGCCGTCTTCCCCTACTGCACCACGTATTCACAACAGTTCACCTTTTGTCTACGGACAAACAAGACCTGTGACGGCTTGCTGGGACTACATTCACCTTTACGTGACAGAATCGTTGTACGAAACCCTGAAGAAAATGGTCGTATTGACCATAACGTGCTCATTTACGCTCATTTGTAGATATTAATACAGCAATCGGTTCACTAAAGAAGAGAATCAAATCGTGAAATTAAAAGATCGAAAAAGTCTCATCAGAAGTTGGCAACTTGTCGGTCCCTACAGGGTGCACCACTGAAGGAACATACAGTCATACAGTTACGAATTCTACCACGCACACAGTTGGCGTGTCTACACACTAAGATGACAAACTGGGGCGACTAGGAAGGTTTTAGTTTAGCTCTAGGCTGTTTTAAGACACAGATCTTCTGTTGTATTTGAGGGTGTATTTGGGTTTCCCACATCTTCTAGTTAAAAACTGGGCCTGAGATGCGTTTTACACAAACATCTCAAAAATCTAACTTCCAAAACGTGTTTGGTTTAACTTTAATCACACCAAGCTACATTAAAAAACATAAGGTGTGAAAACAATTCTTTTAAGCAAACTAAGAGCTAACGAGGCACCAAAGTTGATTAACATTTTTTAAAATTTATTTCCCAGTTATTCATCTATGTACTGATTAACTTCACCTTTGTTCGGTTTTCTATATATCTAGCTGGCTTTTTCTAATAATTGTTCTGATATTTTTGCTGTTTTTGATTTTTAATTTTCAGCGTCAAGTTAATGTTATTGTAGTATGGATGAAAATGTATTTTGCTTACGAATAAACCAATTTTTGTGAATATTTTCTAGTTTTATTTTTTAAGTCGTTGAGTAAATTGCATTCAGTCATGTGTAATTTCAGTTAATTTCCATAAAAATATAGTATCAATAAGTGCATTGGGTTGGTGCAGAACTTCGTATTTTTTCATAAGTTTAGTAATAAACACTATATATATACACATAACAGAGACCTGAATCATCAATAACATGTTTTGCTTCACTATTAACAACAATCTACCAACGCTGAGGAAACGTTTCGATTCCGCTACTGTATAAACCATGTGGTTTTGAGGCGACGAACTTGTCGAGCTGTTTTATTTTTTGGAGGGCATTTTCATCCTTGAAGGTTGTTCGATAGAGAGTGTGAAAACCTGAGCTCAGGTAAATAGGGTGGGTGCGGAATGAATACCCAACGCAACTCCTGTATAGCAATTTTTTGTCAGCAGAATGCGGGCGGTCGTTGTCGTGGAATAGCTGATCTTTATTCTTGAACTGAGTCTGCAAGACTTCTCAGTTGTCGGCGATAAATGTCAGCAGTGGTTACCCCTCGGGGATGCAATCTGTATTACGCCACACCGTCGCTGTTCCACCAGATGCATAACATTACCTTCTGTGGACGCATATAGGTCCCTGTACATGAAGTTGCTGCTTCCTTTTCCTTATGTTAGCGTAAAGCCAACATTTCTCGTCACCAGTAATGATTCAGGGCACGAATAGTCGGTGTTGTTCGAATGGTTCAAATGGCTCTAAGCACTATGGGACTTAACATCTGAGGTCATCAGTCCCCTAGACTTAGAACTACTTAAACCTAACTAACCTGACATCACACACATCCATCCCCGAGGCAGGATTGGAACCTGCGACCGTAGCTGCAGTGCGGTTCCAGACTGAAGCGACTAGAGCCGCTCGGTCACAGCGGCCGGCTTGGTGCTGTTCACGTGTGATTTGATGACGAGCAAGCAGAGCTGCACACATGGCCATCCGCTTTTTTTAGTTATTTTCGCTTAGAGCATGCGGTACCCATAAACCTGATTTTTGAACCTCACCGCTGGATGTAAATGTCACACGATGGTGAAATAATCACAGTTCATCACATTTGCCAGTTCTCAAGTATTGTGACGTGGATCATTGTGGATCAATGAGTTTAAACGAGCTTTATCAAACCCTGAACGTCGTCCTGAACGTGGAGAGTCACTAATGTCAGAACGATCCTCCTTAAAACGAGAATTATCCCCATATATGATGCAAATGTTTCTGGCTGCCTCCGCTGCTGTCATCTCTCTCTCTCAAATAGAAGGATACCTCAGAAATCTTGGCACACCATTTTCTAGCGTCCGCAGCTCCACTTCCTATCTCCAAATGACAAAATTTCAATATATATACTCAAATAGCAACAGATAACTACAAATAAAAAATGACAAGCGATAAGTAAACCCATAGCAACCGGAATACCAGCATGCAAAACCAAAATGCTACGAACTTATGCACCGTCCTGATAGTAACAAAATTAAAAAAAAAGTATTTCGGACACCCCAATAAACCATGAGTGTATTTCAGGTGTCAAAGTAATCTACCAATAAAAAATTTGTCTATTGTCCTTTTGAGATACAATAAGTTGGTGTCTCTTGCTGAAATTAGTTCTTGCGGCAGGCGATGTCTTCAAAATCACCGAATCAGTAATATCGCAAGTGGCAATCTTATACCATTCAGATAAATTTATGTGACCACCCGTACATGTGGCACCGTGAGGAAAATTAAGAGAAAGGATAAAGTACAAGATGAAAGATAGTGGACTGAATAAGTGACAGAAGAACTATATAGAGCACTCTAAATAGAATGCATCAGATATACAGCAACCAGGACTGGTTACCGTCATGCTGGAAGGAGTAATAGTGATGAAATTTGTTCATACAGACGAAACGAATTTTCGAGAATTGTAGGAATGCAGTTTAGCATAAGACAAGATGAGGTGTATGAGGGCAAAATTTCAGATAGCGATGACTACTGAAGGCCAGCATTCTAGCTCTTTTAAGTCCGGGTGCTAAAGCCGGATTCACACATGAGACAAAAGTGTCACCACAGGTAGTGGCAGACTGCAGTTGCAGTGAAATTGCGTGTGTGATGTCCCAGTTTTTAGTACTGTACTTAAGAGACTCAGCTTCTGTCACGCCACAAAAAGTTCATCCAGGTTGTACTTTGTTGCACCACTTTCCTTCCCTCATTGCTCCATGGTGGCTGTGTTTCGAAACACGAGCATTATGTCGACGCCGGCAGGTGTGGCCAAGCGGTTCTAGGCGCATCAGTCTGGAACCGCGCGACCGCTACGGTCGCAGATTCGAATCCTGCCTCGGGTATGGTTGTGTGTGATGTCCTTGGGTTAATTAGGTTTAAGTAGTTCTAAGTTCTAGGGGACTGATGACCTCAGATGTTAAGTCTCATAGTGCTCAGAGCCATTTGAACGAATTATGTCGCAGTTATCAGAGTAGTTGCCGCTGTACTCGTTTCGACCTCAGTGTGCTTTTATTTCTGAAAAAAAGGAAAACAGTGTTGATCGGGTATATGTTCGCAATTTCTAGATCTACAAAAACAACCAATATGTTTGATTTTCTGTAGCAGTGTGTGTATGTTGACCGTGTGCAGTGTTTGCAAATCAATTATGTAGCCCCCTTCTTAAGCGATTTTTGTATGAATAAGTAAATGAACTTAATACTGAACTAAAAAAGCAAGCCGTATAAACCTCGTGATTTGCGAGACTAAGCACTGTATAAATTGTGAATTATAAGCAGGGAATAGCCCGCGGGTGTGATGTGGCAGCTGTTAAACTAAAAATAGCTTTAAGATTTTACCTATCTTCTTAAGCAACTTTACTTGTATATATCGAAATAATCAACTACCAGTTTCGGGCTTTAGTGCCCTCCTTCAGTAGGTTATGGCTCAAATGGCTCTGAGCACTATGGGACTCAACTGCTGTGGTCATAAGTCCCCTAGAACTTAGAACTACTTAAACCTAACTAACCTAAGGACATCACACACATCCATGCCCGAGGCAGGATTCGAACCTGCGACCGTAGCGGTCGTGCGGTTCCAGACTGTAGCGCCTTTAACCGCTCGGCCACTTCGGCCGGCTTCAGTAGGTTATAACCATCGCATTATTTGTTGACAGTCGCAAATAATGCAATGGCTATAACGTTCTGAAGAAGGGCACAAAGTTTTTCAAACCGGTTAAGAAATTAAAATTTCATTTACGCAACTGTTTGCTGATTATGTTGCTATATAAATTAGTTATTCGAAATGCCTGCATCAAAGATTACAATAATATTCTAAAATCGTGGAAGAGTAGTGTGTCTGCAGATGATATTTACGTCCCAGATGTTGGTTAGTTTGCCATAGCAGACAGCAATTTCGTCTCCGAGTATTATTTCTTTTGTGGCCCACGATTTATGCCTATTAGCGGATCCAACATATGAGATTCTTCTTCCTCGTATTTAACTCTTGTCACAGCTCTAATGCCATAAAGTACACTATAACACTAATACTCGCCCATATGATTTCAAGTGACGCCATTCTGAATGCTCTGCAACTACGTAGAATTTGTGGCCTGCTGTGTGAACGGTAGCTCACGGTGTCACTACAGAAAGCCACAAGCTGAATGCGTCACATTAGTTGCGTGTGTCATCCCAGCTTTAGGCCGGATATGGAATAACCAATGTTAGGGAAGAGAGAGAGAGAGACGGAGACAAGAGACAGAGACAGACAGAGAGAGAGAGACAGAGAGAGAGAGAGAGAGAGGCCAGCAGAAACGTCACGAAGGCTGTTCAAGGTCGCGCGTCGGCGGGACGGCGTATACCACGGGCACGCCTGACCCAGTTCTATTTCACGTCACAGATCCTCCCCCGCAGCAGACGCCGCACCAGTGTACAAAAACGCGGACCTGCCCTCTAATGTGAATATAATGCCACTCGCCGGGGCTCATGACACCCAAATTACGGCGGCCGACCAAAGGGTTGCAGCCGAGAAATCACGCACTTCGCGCTCTAAAAGCCGTGGAGACAATGGTCCTTTTCATAATGCGGCCGGCCTGTCTTGTTATCATCCCTCCCTCGGTGGGCGCAGCGCGGCCGGCGCTCGCCGCACACCACCCCAGAGCCGGCCCCGTGTCCCTGTCTATCCGTCTCTTAGAAGCTGGTTCTCCTTTTCTTCTGTAATGCAGGGTGAGGGGGTTCGCCCCGTCATAGAACGGCCGTTTCTCGGAATAGCCCATAAACACGTAATTTGTAAATTGCGTGTCGTATTTGTGAGTTCAAACTAACATCCAGACAGGGCGCTTCTTTCGAAATTCTGGTTCTGCCACTGCTGCTCCATCTGCAGAAGGTATTAAAATATTACCTTCTCTGCACCGAGAGCTTAACGGAGAACCGAATTTATAAGCGCATTTTGAACTATTCAGAAGGCATCACTATTCACCAAGTGATTCCGCACTCTTAATTATCTCTGGCCTGTGATACAAATCTGGATTAAAAGAAAATCGACAGCCAGAGATAATAATTATGGGTGGAACTACTGACGGCCTTGGGAGAGCCAGTCCTAACAAAACTCTACCATCTGGTGAGAAAGATGTATGAGACAGGCGAAATATCCTCAGACTTCAAGACGAATATAATAATTCCAATACCAAAGAAAGCAGGTGTTGACAGATGTGAAAATTGCCGAACTATCAGTTTAATAAGTCACGGCTGCAAAATACTAACGCGAATTCTTTACAGACGAATGGGAAAACTGGTAGAAGCCGACCTCGGGGAAGATCAGTTTGGATTCCCTAGAAATGTTGGAACACGTGAGGCAATACTGACCTTACGACTTATCTTAGAAGAAAGATTAAGGAAAGGCAAACCTACGTTTCTAGCATTTGTAGACTTAGAGAAATCTATTGACAATGTTGATTGGAATACTCTCTTTCAAACTCTGAAGGTGGCAGGGGTAAAATACAGGTAGCGAATGGCTATTTACAATTTGTACAGAAACCAGATGGCAGTTATAAAAGTCGGGGGGGGGGGGGCATGAAAGGGAAGCAGTAGTTGGGAAGGGAGTGAGACAGGGCTGCAGCCTCTCCCCGATATTATTCAAACTGTATATTGAGCAAGCAGTAAAGGAAACAAAAGAAAAGTTCGGAGTAGGTATTAAAATCCATGGAGAAGAAATAAAAACTTTAAGGTTCGCCGATGTCATTGTAATTCTGTCAGAGACAGCAAACGACTTGGAAGAGCAGTTGAAGGGAATGGACAGTGTCTTGAAAGGAGGATGTAAGATGAAAATCAACAAAAGCAAAACGGGGATAATGGAATGTAGTCGAATTATGTCGGGTGATGCTGAGGGAATTAGATTAGGAAATGAGACACTTAAAGTAGTAAATGAGTTTTCCTATTCGGGGAGCAAAATAACTGATGATGGTCGAAGTAGAGAGGATATAAAATGTAGACTGGCAATGGCAAGGAAAGCATTTCTGAAGAAGAGAAATTTGTTAACATCAAGTATAGATTTAAATGTCAAGACGTCGTTTCTGAAAGCATTTGTATGGAGTGTTGCCATATATGGAAGTGAAACTTGGACGATAAATAGTTTGGACAAGATGAGAATAGAAGCTTTCGGAATGTGGTGCTACAGAAGAATGCTGAATATTAGGTGGGTAGATCACATAACTAATGATGAGGTATTGAATGGAATTGGGGAGGAGTTTGTGGCACAACTTGACAAGAAGAAGGGACCGGCTGGTAGGATATGTTCTGGGGCATCAAGGGATCACAAATTTAGCATTGGAGGGCAGCGTGGAGGGTAAAAATCGTAGAGGGAGACCAAGAGATGAATACACTAAGCAGTGTCAGAAGGATGTAGGTTGCAGTTAGTACTGGGAGATGAAGCTTGCACAGGATAGAGTAGTATGGAGAGCTGCATCAAACCAGTCTCAGGACTGAAGACCACAACAACAACATCAGTCATATGATTGGTTTGATGTGACTCGCCAAGACTCTCTCTCATGTGCCAACTTCTTCATCTCAGATTAGCATTTGCACCCTACGTCTCCTATTACACTGAAGTGCCAAAGAAACTAGTATAGCCATGCGTGTTCAAGTACAGAGATACGTAAACAGGCAGAATACAGCGCTGCGTCCAGCAACATCTATATAAGACAAGTGTCTGGCGCAGTTGTCAGATCGTTACTGCTGCTACAATGGCAAGTTATCAAGATTTAAGTGAGTTTGAACGTCGTGTTATAGTCGGCGCACGAGCGATGGGACACAGCATCTCCGAGTTAGCGATGAAGTGGTGATTTACCCGTACGACCATTTCACGAGTGTGCTGTAAATATCAGGAATCTGATAAAACATCAAATCTCCAACATCGCTGGGGTCGGAGAAGGATAATGCAAGAACGGGACCGACAACAACTGAAGAGAATCGTTCAACGTGACAGAAGTGCAACCCTTTCGCAAATTGCTGCAGATTTCAGTGCTGGGCCAACAACAAGTGTCAGCGTGTGAACCATTCAACGAAACGTCATCGATATGGGCTTTCGGAGCCGACGGCCCACTCGTGTACCCTCGATGACTGCACGACACAAAGCTTTACGCTTCGCCGACGTTGGATTGTTGATGACTGGAAACACGTTCCCTGATGGGACGAGTGTCGTTTCAAATAGTGTCGAGCGGATGAATCCATAGACCCATCATTCCACCAGGGGCCGTTCAGGCTGGTGGAGGCTCTGTAATGGTGTGGGGCGTGTGCAGTTGGAGTGGTATGGGATTCCTCATGAGTCTAGATACGACTGTGACAGATGACACGTAGCTAAGCACCCTGTCTGATCACCTGTATCGATTCATGTCCACTGTGCATTCCGACGGACTTGGGCAATTTCAGCAGGGCAGTACGATGCCACACACGTCCAGAATTGCTACAGAGTGGCTCCAGGAAC
Organism: Schistocerca americana; assembly: GCF_021461395.2. Lineage (NCBI taxonomy): Eukaryota > Metazoa > Arthropoda > Insecta > Orthoptera > Acrididae > Schistocerca > Schistocerca americana. The sequence goes on along the minus strand of NC_060120.1, from coordinate 823,893,429 downwards.
ACTCTGCTGAGTTTAAGCACTACCGCTGGCCACCAAACTCCCAAGACATGAACATTGTTGAGCATATCTGGAATGCCTTGCTAAGTGCTGTTCGGAAGAGATCTCTACCCCTTCGTACTCTTACGGATTTATGGACAGCCCTGGAAGATTCACGGCGTGAATTCTCTCCAGCACTACTTCAGACATTAGTCGAGTCCATGCCACGTCGTGTTGCGGCACTTCTGCGTGCTCGCGGGGCCCCTACACGATATTAGGCAGGTGTACCAGTTTCTTTGGCTCTTCAGTGTATTTGTTGGGTGTATTCGAATCTCTTTTTTCTCCAACAGGTTTTACGCTCTGCAACTCTCTTCAGTACCGTGGAAGTCATTCGCTGATATCTAACATATGTCCTGTCGCTTTGCTCCTTCTTCTTGTCGGTGTTTTACATGCAATTTCTATCTTTGTCGTTTCTGCAAACTTCTTCATTTCTTATCAGGCTATCTATAGCACCACATCTCAAACGCTTCGATTCTCTTCTTCTCTCGTGCCCCCATAGTCCATCACTGACTTTCGTACAGTGCTGTGCTCCATACGTACATTCATGAATCTCGTACTCGATATAGCTCAAAATGCGCCTATAAAATCAGGACTCCCTGGTCTATACTCTGAAGGTATCGCCTCCTAGAGATAATATCGAAACCTATGAATTGTTGTATATATCGACCACAGGCTCTCATCCTGGAAGCTTTTACTATAAGTTTTTTTCTATATCTATTTCATTTATTTAAATTTTTTTGGATTCTAACATCTCGTCACCCATTACTCCGCATTTATGAAACAACTACTAGTAAAACATAGTACGTGCTCACTTCCTTGAGGATGTTTTACTGACGAGTGGAAACCAGCAAGATATTAATTTAAAATTGATTCCTTGTTGATATCATTAACGAAGGAGTAGAAGCTCATGGACCTGCGGACTAGAGTTGGCGTCGTTCACTAGTAATCAAAACGTCATGGGTTCCACATTCGAACCCAGCCGCTGCTTAACTTTTGAATAAAAATCAGAGGTCATCCACGTTCAGCCATTCAGCCAGCAACCAAGTTAGAGAGGGTGGAGGAGTGGACAGAACTGCGAGGCGGCCTCTTGCCTTAGGTGGTGGAAAACTGCCCTTAAAGGAGGAACACTCAGCAATAATGAATAACATGAAGCCTATGGATACCACTGCTTTAATGACACACAATGCTTATTCGCAGGACAGCAGGTCTGTAATTGAAACATAGTGCATTGGTTAAAGATTCCAGATCAGTCTCCCATTCGTATCTCCGGGCCTGCCAAGAGAAAGATAAACATGAGAAAAAAGATGAATAACGAACGGAAGGGTAACATACCACGAGTCGGAGGGTGGGATGCCAAAATCTGAGTGTGGTATAGAAGGTAGAAAATCTAAAAATGGAAATGCAAAGGATCAGTTTGGATGTAGTGGGAATCAGCGAGGTGAAATGGAAACAAGATAACGATTTCTGCGCAGACGACTGCAGGGTAACGTCAACAGCAGCAGAAAATGGTATAACTGCAGCAGAATTTGTTGTGAACAGGAAAGTGGTGCAAAGAGTGATTTAACAATGAACAGTTCAATGATAGGGTTGTTCTCATAGGAACCGACATCAAACCAAGACCAAGAACAATAATGATTCAAATGGCTCTGAGCACTATGGGACTTAACTGCTGAGGTCATCAGTCCCCTACAACTTAGAACTACTTAAATCAAACTAACCAAGGACATCACACACATCCACGCCCGAGGCAGGATTCGAACCTGCAACCGTAGTGGTCGCGCGGTTACAGACTGTAGGGCCTAGAACCGCTCGGCCACTCCGGCCGGCCAAGAACAATATTTCACAAGCAGAAGATGAAGAGATAGATAAAGTATATGGGGATTCTGAACGGGTAACCCAGTATGCAAACGTAGATAGTATTCTAACAATCATGGGAGTTGGAACGCGGTGATAGGGAAAGGAACGGAAGAAAAGGTTACTGGAGAATACGGCCTTGGTAGTAGAAATAATATAGGAGAAAGACTTATTGAGTTCTGCACTACATTTCAACTAGTAATAGCGAATGCATGGACTGCTGCCCGCTCTCCCGATTTCCCGAGTTTAAAATCCGCTCCACGAAACTGATTAATACCCATGCCTTTCAGTCAGTCACCCTCAGAAGCAGTAATTCATAAATTCTCAATGGCCATTTCCAGCTTCCGCTAATGGCCTCCCTTGGCAAAATGCTGCTTCTTGCATGAACTTTTAACTAAATTTATTTGCAACAGGGGCTGGAAAATACCTACAATCATGAGAAAATCATTCGTCTTAAGCCAGCGTAGTAGGACCCATCCGCAGCCTATTTAGGAGGATTATGGAAAGACTGACCAATCATCTCCAAACTGAACAAATCCACTTTCTCCTGGATACCAGAGACGGGATCCAGTGTCCACAACAGGCAGAGGACGAGGATTGATATGTTAGATATTTAGTGACTTGGGTCACATGTCGTATAAATGGGCTAACGACGAGTACTGTGGAGTGATAAAACATTAATATGTTTTATCAAAGTGAATGCAATTCATATGGAAACTGAATTAAGGAGAGTTTCTGTACACTAACACCGTTTACTTTCTGGATAAATGAATTAAAGCCAGGTGACACTGGAACTAGATATTTGATACATTCCATGTTGAAACTGAAATTCCATTTGAAGAAAATCTCCATTCAATTGATAGTACTGAAAGACGGTCGTTTCCAGATTCATAATATTATTACAATGATAGGTGTATGATACAAACAGGTACACCGTCTACTGAACGAAGTTCTGTGTACGAAGATGCTTGGTGCGTGATAGTTGCGACGTCTATTCACTCCGGACTAAAAACGCACTTATGGGTGACATGAACTATAATACGAAGAAGTTTTTATGTTATATGGTGTTAAACAGAACATGGGACCGCTGCTAAATACGAATATAGACCAGTGGATTGGCAAGGCGAAAGCGTTAGGCCGAAACCGTAATCACTTTATAGTCTCCCTGAACAGTGCTCCATTATAAAAACGATATTATATTTGGCACCAAAGACGCCATTAGACAGAACTTTTATTTCTTCAACTATTTTCGAAAAAGTGTCATGATCTGTGAGAACACTTCGAACTGACTCTTACTTATGCCGATAGAAGCCGTTCTGGTATTTGACAGTTGTGATACAGAAAAATCAGCGTAAAATATATCTCGACATGTGTCTTGGCAATAACAATAAATTTTGTTGAAGTTATTACGGCAAAGACGTTCCAACGGAAACACACTGCTTACAGTACAGGTGGATAAACTTCGTTGTATTGCATCCAAGCTGTTTTATGTTTTATGTCTGCCAGACGATTGTGCTTTGCCGAGAATACTTGCAAAAATAAAGGTTCATTTATGTCGCAGCTTTAGTGGTTAAAATAATGTCGTTTTTAAATAGTGCAGAGGTCGGTAAAAGTGATGATTATTATTTTTTAGGGGTCACAGGGTATGTTCACGTTTTACTATATCGGAAAGGATAACAGTGAATTGCTCTTATTACCAAGCCTTAGTGGTCCACCTACTCACCGATCTGATACAGAAGTGAATAAAATTAGATTGTAAAATGTGCTCTTGGGCCTGCACGATGCTTTCGGTCACACAACGACCTTTGCGATGTGAAATATGGACCTACTTAATTCTTAGGCCCCCTTCATCCCTAGATTTGGTCTATTTCTGATATTTGTATTATTACAGCCCAAAAAACAGATTACTGAAGGAAATAAATTTTCTTGCAAGGAAGAGTAGATTCTGCACCTGTGAGGGATGTCGATACCGACGAATACGTAGACGTAGACGATGTTACCCCCGGATGGAGCGTCAGGGCAGTCCGCCACCTTCGCAGCTGTAGGACCTAACTGTCATGTAGATTAGACAGACAACAGCAAGTATTCTGCCCATAAAAACTGACTGTATAGTCTAGACATCAAAAATACGTCTTCTAGGGCTTATGCCGATACAGAATCCACAGGCGCACCCGATTAAAGCCATTAGTGCTAACGGAAACGGACTTATTCGCCTGGTTATTTGACTAAACAGTTGTTAGAGATGACAGTGATAGCGCACGGTATGATCCATTCTCCCCCCCACCCTACCTCTCTCAGACACACACACACACACACACACACACACACATATATATATATATATATATATATATATATATATATATATATATATATATATATATATATATATAACAATTCCGTGTCTCTTATTTAACGTTGTTCGGCTTATTTGTGAGTTAGGTTCCCGTACACTGAGTTCAATTATTCTGTCTTTAGCATATAATGTTATTTTGTATAGTTTTCATCAATCTTGCGAATCCGCCCTCACATTCTCTGAGAGAGAGCGCAGAACTTGCCTGTTCGTGGTCCTGTTGATTGTGCTTTACTCTCCTCCAATCTCTCATCTCACTTAGCCAGCCAGTACTACGATGACGTACAGTTTAACGTGGAATCCAAACCATGGTTTAACCTAGCATTTTTTCACGTACGCAGATCATTGCCAGAGGTGAACGAAGCGGCTTGTGACGCATACAGCAGTAGGACAAAAATATGGGAACGTCCGAGAAATGCATGCTTGAACTTAAATACAGATGGTAGCCAAGTGTGCAGGTGGGGCCACTGGATTTGACCACGATCGGCACCTGTGCAATTCCCTCAATAAGTTGCAAGTGTCGGTCATGGTCAGAACAGTGATCTGTATAACTGTGAGTGCATTAAGTTGGAGCTGAGTGAATTCGGAAGTTGGCAAGTGGTTGGTGGGCGTATGGTGAGTGCTTCCGTAACCAAGGTAGCCGAAGCGTTCGGTATTTCAAGAGGCATCGCATCGAAGATTTACACAGCATGTAGGGAACGCGGGAAAACATCATCCTCTAAGCCACCAATGGGCTGAAAGTGTGTATTGAGTGATCGTGACAGACGGCAGTTGAAGAGGATTGTTATGAAAAATAAGAGGGTGACAGCTGGAAAAGTCACAGCAGAACTGAATGTCGTGCTCGTGAACCCTCTCAGTGTCAAAAGAACACGAATAGAGCTACATAGATTAAGCAGGGTATCAGAGGGCGAGCTGGAATTCCAAAACGTTCATCAGTGACGCCAATACCCGTAACAGGAAAATATGGTGCCCTATGCTTACTCTACAAGGTCGCATTACAGCCAAATATTATGTGACCGTTTTGGCTGATCAGGTCCAACCCATGGTACAATCTTTGTTCCGCTGTGGTGAAGCTTTGTTGCACGACTACCGGACCGCTGCTCATACAGCTCGTATCTGGAAGCTGCTTTTCCTATACTGTATCAGGTAAGGTAATGTGTTTTTTTGTGTTTCCACAACCTGTAATAAGTTAGGACTGAGTGGTGACTGGACATCGTACCTCTGTAGCTGTAATTAGAATTATATTAATGTCTTAAGCTCCTGACGGGCGTTGATACATATCAACGGGGACAGGAGAACATGTGTGCCCCACCGGGACTCGAACCCAGAATCTCCTGCTTACATGGCAGACGCTCTATCGATGCTATCATCTACAGGTCATCAATGGTGTCTGTTCTTTCGAGCATGTCTGAAAGAACAGACACCACATACATGTAAGTATATAGTTCTGACAATACCGGCCATGGCCTTCTTCTTCTGTGCGGATGCACAATATTCCCCGAGCTCTTACGGGACTTGGTAAGCATGTCTTCCACGAGTAATAAGTGTGTTGGGGTGGGACACTAAGAATGTAGTGTGTGGACATACAAGGTGAGAATGTGGATCTCGCGGGAGGCGTGCGCGAGATAGTCCCTGCAGTCCTCTGTGCCCTCGATGGCTGAAGTGGATAGAGCGTCTGCCATGTAAGCAGGAGATCCTGGGTTCGAGTCCCGGTCGGGGCACACCTTTTCACCTGTCCCCGTTGATATATATCAACGCTCGTTAGCAAAAAAATGGTTCAAATGGCTCTGAGCACTATGGGACTTAACATCTATGGTAATCAGTCCCCTAGAACTTAGAACTACTTAAACCTAAATAAGGACATCACACAACACCCAGTCATCACGAGGCAGAGAAAGCTCGTTAGCAGCTTAAGGTATTAATATAATTCTAATTTCGTTCTAGACGGCTGCAGGTCATCAGTGGTGTCTGTTCTTTCGGACATGCCTGAAAGAACAGACATCATATCCATATCTGTATTTGTAGTCTCGCCCAATCACAAAGAGGTAGTCCAACTATTAACGCTAAAATCGCATAAGAAATTATGTTAAAATATGGAGTCGTGTCTTGTCTACTGCCCATAGAGGCCATTTATCAGTAAAACTGTGAATTTTGTGTACCATCGATGTTTGAAGGTTAACGTACCTCAGGACTACAAGAAATATGTCACAGAAGGAACACCGCTAATGTACAAAAAAAAAAAAAAATTAAAAAAAATGCCTCAGGCTGCAAGAATGATACATTTCTTCATTAGGCGCTTCGAAATTACGAGCCGATCTGAAGATGCACCACTTCACATTAAACAGGTTTTTACTAAATTACATTACAACAGTGCATACAACAGGAAATGAAATGATCGTAAGGTATTAATGGCAGGGAGACTTCGTCTGGGGTATTACGGTTGGGAAAGTCTTTCTATCTCACGCCACTTCGGTGACTTGCGTGTCGATGATGATGATGAGATAAAGTGATGAGGATAACACAGCCAGTTCACGAGCGAGGAATATCTTCGACCCAGCCGGAAATCTAACCTGGGATTCGAGGATTTACAGAGAAACACTATCCACTAGACCACGTACTCTGACTGCATGCACAACACAACAGCGTTATTTGTAGAATACGTGTTACGAATTCTTTGACTTTCTCAGTTGTGAGATGAGTTAATCTCTTTACGTTCAAGTCAAACTGGACGTTAAATTACAAAAATGGTTCAAATGGCTCTGAGCACTATGCGACTTAACTTCTGAGGTCATCAGTCGCCTAGAACTTAGAACTAATTAAACCTAACTAACCTAAGGACATCACACACATCCATGCCCGAGGCAGGATTCGAACCTGCGACCGTAGCGGTCACGCGGTTCCAGACTGAAGCGCCTTTAACCGCACGGCCACACCGGCCGGCGTTAAATTACAATTGCACCTATTCATGGGCAAAATATTAAGGCAATTATATTATCAGTTTAGGCATACTAAATGTCATCTAATAATGCTGGCAAGCACTTTACATTGCAGTAAGAAAACAACACTATTAGACGACACTTACGATGCGAAAGTTAGAAAATACCAATGAAATGATGTTTTGCCTGTAACTATGTAGAATCAACCTCTACATCTACAATGTACTCCGCAAGCCACCTTACGTTGTGTGGCGGTGGGTACTGTTGGTAGCACTTACTGATTCCCGCCTGTCCCACTCGCGAATAACACGGGGTAAAACGACTCCCTGACGAGAAACGCTCTCCTCGTTGTATCTTCTCTGTCTCCTCTATCAGTCCTACATAGTAAAGATTTCATACTGATGAACAATATTCAAGAATCGGTCGAACAAGTGCCTTAAGAGTCTTCCTATGAATCTCAGTCTGGCATCTGCTTTTTCTGCTATTTGTTTTATGAAGTCATTCCACGCAAGGTCGCTTCGGGTAGCTACTCCTAGATATTTTACAGCAGAACTGTTCCCAGTAGTTTCTCAACAGCGGTGTAGTGTACAGCAGTGGGTTTCTTTTCCTATGTGTGCGCAATATGTTACGTTTATTTACGTTCAGGCTCAACTGCCAGAGCATGCACCATTCTTCAATCCTCTGAAAATCATTCTGGTAATCGGTACTGTCGCCCGGCATTGATATCTTCTTATGGACAACAGCATTACCTGCGAACAGCCTTAAAGAGTATTCCGCTGCATCCTACTATACCATTTATATCGCTAGACTCATGCATTCTACACACCAACGTGAATAGTCGTTTTGGTACCACTTTCTCCAATGACTTTAGAAATTACGATGGAATGTTATCTATACCTTATTTGATCTTAAGTCTCCCAAAGATCTTTTAAATTCCAATTCTAATACTGCATCCTGTATCTCTTCTATATCGACTCATCTATCACGTCATCAGACAAGTCTTCGCCCTCATAGAGGCCTTAAATGCACTCTTTCCACGTATCCCCCCCTTTCTTCTGCATTTATCAGTGGAATTCCCGTTACACTCTTAATGTTACCGCCCTTGCTGTTAATCTCATCAAAGGTTGTCTTGACTTTTCTATGTGCTGAGTCAGTCCTTCCCGCAATCATCTCTTTTTAGATTTCAACACATTTTTCATGCATCCATTTCGCCTTTGCTTGACTGCACCTCCTATTTATTTCATTCCTAAGAGACTTTTCTTTCTGTTTTCCCGAATTACCCTGAACATTTTTGCACTCCCTTCTTTCATCGGTCAACTGAATGAAGCATTTCTTCTGTTACCCATGGTTTCTTCGCATTTACCTTCTTTGTACCTAAGTTTTTCTTTCCAGCTTTCGTGATTGCCCTTTTTAGAGTCTATTCCTCTTCAACTGTATTGCCTACAGAGCTATGCCTTATTTCTGTATCTATAGCCTTAAAGAATGTCAAGCTTATCTCGTCATTCTTTAGTACTCTCGTATCACACTTCTTTGCTTATTGATTCTTTCAGACTAACCTCTTAAATTTTAGCCTTCTCTTCATCACTATTACATTGTGATCTGTGTCTATGTCTGCCCCTGGGTACGCGTTACAATCTAGCATCTGATTTCGGAGTCTCTGTCTGCCCCTGATGTAATCTAACCGAAATTTTCCCGTATCACCTGGTCTTTTCCAAGTGTACTTCCTCCTCTTGTGGTTCTTGAACAGAGTATTCCCTATTACTAGGTGAAATTTATTGCGTAACCCAAGTAGTTTTTCTCCTCTCACATTTCCAAGCCTGTAACTCTTTCTTCTACACTTTCCCCTAGTCCGCGTTCCAATCCCCCATGATTATTAGATTTTAACTTCCTTTATGTGCTGAGGTACCCGTTCAATATCCTCGAATATGTTCTCTGTTTCATCTTCGGCTTGTGACGTCGGCCTGCAGAGCTGAAATATTGTTGTCTCTGTTGGTTTGCTGTCGATTCTGATGAGAACAAGCGCATCACTGAACTGTTCACAGTAATTCATTTTCTGCTCTATTTTCCTATCCATAACGAATCCTACTCCCATTGTACCATTTTCTGCTGCTGTTGATATTATCCTATATTAATCTGACCAGGAATCCTTACCTTTTTTCCACTTTACATCACTGTCCCCAACTACATCTAGACAGAGCCTTTGCATTTCCTTTTTCATATTTTCTACATTCCCTTCCATGTTCAAACTTCTGACATCTCACGCCCAAGCTTGTATAATATTATCCTGTCGTTGGTTATTCAGTCTTACCAACTGAAATCTGGACTCATCTATCGTCTAGGATCCAAAAGATATGGCCACGAGCCCAGGAGAGACACTGCAGGGGTTGTCATGCTCTTAATATAGACACACGCATCGGTATCTGCTGCCATAGACCTTTAACGCCAAATTCACAGCACTGTGCCAAAGGATACGTTAGTCATACGTCCCAACTTGATTTCTGCGGTTATTTCACCCAGCGTTGCTAGGATGTTAGCACTATGAGGTAACGGGCGAGTTGCGGCGCCCAGGAAAAATTCTATGTTCCGAGTTGGCGTGGCCGCGCAGGGGTCTCTCAGTAGGCCACGGCCCGGCAGCAGCCACGTGGTGCCGAATGTTTGCCAGACAAGAGGGGTAGCCCCAGCGCGTGGTCCAGGCCGCGTGGCTGGGAATTCCACGACGACGCTGTGTCGATGAAGGAGACACGCCGGGAGCGCCAAAGATGGCGGACTTTGTGAAACCTTAATGGCAGACATTTCACAGTTGGTATAGAAATTAATAGTAGCCAGATGAATCATGATCCCTTAAAAAGAAACATGTACATTACCATTATTTGCACGACAATTCTGATGGTGTAATCAGGTTTTCAATATCTTTATTAGTTTAAAGTTTAATATCTGACGATACATAATACAAGTAACGAATTTCCAAAATCTAAACGCTTCATCCGATTTCTTTGATCGATGTGTCTTTAGAAAGCTATTAGTGTAAACCTAATTTTGGACATGTCGAAAGAACAGACACCATATCCATATAAGTATATAGTTCTGGTAACACCGGCCATGACCTTCTTCTTCTGTGCAGATGCACACATATTCCCTGAACTCTTACGGGACTTGGTAAGAATGTCTTCCACGAGTAATGGGTGTGTTGGGCTGGGACACTACGAATGTAGTGTGTGGACATACAAGGTGAGAACGTGGGTCTCGCGAGAGCCGTGCGCGAGATAGTCCCTGCAGTCGCGCTATCCTCTGTGCCCTCGGTGGCTCAGATGGATAGAGCGTCTGCCATATAAGCAGGAGATCCAGGGTTCCTGTCCCCATTGATATATAGCAATGCCCGTTAGCAGCTGAAGGAATTAATATAATTCTAATTTCGTTCTATGTGTTTTTCAAGAAACTGTTTGATTGTGGTCATGGGACAATGACTAAGCTAATAAAGCCTTGTGCTAATATCTTGGTCAAAATTATTTCTGCCACCTTACCATTTATCTGCTCCCAACCTATCGCACAAATCGAAAGGCTCTGTAATTTTGCTCACAAAAGTACATGCTTAGATGCAGGAAATCCTAATATATTACGCTCCGTTCCTCAAATGCTTTTGTGCAATCGAAAATTAAAGTTTTAGTAACCTGTTGAACCCATACGAGCCACCTAACCTTCGAACAGCAACGTTAGCACAACCAACTGAGACGACAGTAGGAAATCTGCCCGTACTGCGTTGTAAGTCTCGTAATTTTTCTTTCAAATCTTCCACCCAGCACATGTATTGGTGCAAATAATCTTGTTTCTTGGGAAATTAACAACAATAACTATATGCTAAACTTACATCTGCATTCCACGAGTCGCTTTATGGCGTATAGCGGAGGATACTTTGTGTACTACTGTCATTTTTTCCTCCGCCCACCCCTCTCCTGTTCCAGTCACAAATAGTGATCGGGAACAACGATAGCAGGTTTAGTTTCCGAGTGAGCTCGACACCCTCTAATCTTGCCCTCATGTCCTTTTCGCAAAGTATATGTACAGGAAACAGTGTGTTGGATTGACGCTCTCAGAATTTTAACAGTAAACTAAACACGTCTCCTCTCTTGTGACGTGTGCTACAGGACATGGATCAGTATCTTCATGACGCTTCCGCCGTTACTGAAACGGAACTGTGGCGAAGCCTGCTGATCTTCTTTAGAGTTTTTCTATTTCCTCTGTCAGTCCTGTGTAGAACGGGTCCCAGACTGATGGGCAAAAAATCTGCCAAACGAGACTTGTAATCTACCTCCTTTGTGAATGGATTGCTCTTGCTGAGGATTCTTCCAATGTGCCCACTCCTCTTCAAATCACTCCGCATCCATATCTCCAGATCTTCGATGGACATGACTGGCTCGAGTGATTGCTCTGTTATCGTATAATTATACAGTAACGGATATTTCCACCTATGTATGTGCAGTACGTTATTTATTTTTGTCGAGGATCAACTGCCAATCCCTGCATCAAACATCGATGCTCTACAGATCTTCCTACGTTTCACAATAATTTTCTAGCGTTGCGACTTCTCTACATTCAAAAGTGTCTTCCGCGAACAGCTTAATGAAACTTCCAACGCCGGCCGAAGTGGCCGTGCGGTTAAAGGCGCTGCAGTCTGGAACCGCAAGACCGCTACGGTCGCAGGTTCGAATCCTGCCTCGGGCATGGATGTTTGTGATGTCCTTAGGTTAGTTAGGTTTAACTAGTTCTAAGTTCTAGGGGACTAATGACCTCAGCAGTTGAGTCCCATAGTGCTCAGAGCCATTTTTTTGAAACTTCCAACGTTATTTAATACTTTATTAACGTCACACGCGTTGTCTCACGCTAAGACTATCGCGCAGCAAGAGCGGCCCATTGCCAGAAGACAGTACATGCTCCGGATTTCCTGCAGAGACAGTTATGTTGATTACGGATAAGAGGCGCATCACAGCGTGGGAGTGAAATGGCGCGGCAACTGGTAACGTACTACAAAGTTGAAGTACGTGGGTCAGTACGATTCTTGTGGACAAAAAGTGTAAATTCGCCGCGAAATTCTTTTGTTATAAGGACCAAATGCAATTTTGCGCACAGCTATAGTGAAATGGTGCCTATAATTTGACCACAGCGTGGGTGGAACTGATCGAAAAGGGCGTCGGCATTAATCACAAAATACAATATCCAGGCAATCTTAGACCTCATTCGTAGCAATCGCAGGTTTTCCAGCTACGAGAACGTTCACAAAGCGGTTCCCGAATGGCTCCTTGACCGAGGAGCGGGTTTCTATTGTCATCCCTCGTACATACAACGTGAGCTGTGATAGTCCTGTAACACTCCCTTGGGGTACATCCGAGGCTGCTTACACACCTGAATATTTCCCTCCATTAAGAACGACATTCTGTATTCCATTTCCGGGGCATTCTTTAATAGAGTCACAAAGCTGGTCTCATATTTCATACGCTCCTAATTTGTTCATTAGGGAGCAGTGCGAAGCAGTATCGAACGCCTTCCAGAGGTCAAGGATAACAGCACCAAGTTTCGCTCCGGTACCTACTGCTTTCTGGGTCTCGAGAACAAACAATATGAGCTGTGTTTCACACGACCGATGTTTGCTGACTTCATATAGTTTCCTATAACGAAGATTTTTAGCCTCCAGAAAGGTCTTTTGATGTTCTACATGGAACAGTCACATCAGTGTGACCACCATCCATGTTCGACGTCACAACCACCCACAGGTAGCAGGTGACAGCATTAGCGGTAGAGGGTATATAAAGCGTGTTGGGGAACCGCGGATAACAGTGCACTCGTTGTCGTAATGCGAAAATGGAGCGATTATCTGACGTTCAGAAAGGCATGACCGTTTTCTTTCGGGCCAAGGGTGGAAGCATTTCCGAAACTACTAAGATTGTAAAATGTTCGCGTACTTCTGTGATCAAAGCATATCGTGCGTGGGAAAAAGTTGCTAAACAAAACTGGCGCCAAGGAAACTGTGGTGCAGCACGGGCAATGGATGACAGGGGTGAACGACGGCTGTGGAGTTCTGAACGGGGGAATAGACGCGCAATTGTTGAACAACTGACCGCCCAGATCAACCAAGGGGATACAAACACTTTCTTCTCAACGACCTTACAGCTATGGTTGACGGGTATGGGCCTCCGCAGCAGACGTCTGATTCATAAACACATGGCGACTGCTGTTAATAGGAGATGAAGACTGGAATTTGCACGCCAGTAGCACAAAAGAAATGAGCGTATGGCATTGCTGGCCGGGAGGCCCCATTCGGCGAAGTTCGGCCGCCAAATGCGTCTTATACAGTCGGCGCCACATTGGGCGACACGCGTGCCGATGGTGAGGATGAAATGATGATGTGGACAATACAACACTCAGACCAAGAGCGGAAAAAAAAATCTTCAACCCGGCCGGGAATCGAACCCGGGCTCGCTTGCACGGGAGGCAAGCACGTTACCATCCAGCTAAGCAGGTGGAAGCTAGTAACACAACTGGACGTCCAATGAGTGGGGACAGGTGACCGCTTTCTTTTAACCATGTTTTACGCTCCATCGTACAGATGGCCGTTTGCGTGTAAGGCGTGAAACGTCTGAAAGCAAACGGTCCAGGGAGAAGGAGAGGAATGCTTTACTGGCATTCCCTGGGTGATCTCGTAATTCTGGAAGGCAAAGTGTGGATCAACACAAGTAAGCATCCTTCATTCGAGACCATGTCCGCCCCCCAATGAAGTTTGTTTTACCTCGAAACGATGGCATCTACCAGCAGGAGAATGCAAAGTGTCACATAGTTCGCAGTGTACTTATGTGGTTCGAAGGGCACCACAATGAGTTTACCGTATTCCCTTGGGCGCCATCGATCCTCAGCTGAGAAACCTAGCGCAGCTGTCCACAGCATTGGAGTCGGTACGATCCACATCCCTGTCGGTATCCTCCAGGACGTCACTGACTCTCTTCCGGCACGTCTCGCAGCGGTCCGCGCTGCAAAAGGTGGTTATTCAGGTTTTTGACTGCTACATTACTGTGACTGAACTGCGTATAACGCACTGAAGTCAGCAATATAGGCCTATTGTTATTTCTGTTCGACGACTCGACATGAAAGCTGGGATGATCTGCGCATTTTTCCAATCACTTGGAACGGTTCGTTCCTCCTATCTCCTAAGCTAAATGGTTCAAATGGCTCTAAGCACTATGGGACTTAACATCTGAGGTCATCAGTCTCCTAGACTTAGAACTACTCAAACCTAACTAATCTAAGGACATCACACACATCCATGCCCGAGGCAGGATTCGAACCTGCGACTGTAGCAGCTGCGGGGTTCCGGACTGAAATGCCTAGAACCGCTCGACCACAGCGGCCAGCTTATCTCCTAAGCTAGACAGCTGTTAAAAGACATGTATGAACATAACCCTTTAAGGTTATGCATGACAGAAGGTGTACACAAAACATCTGGCCTATTCTGTCGCGTCGAATTAGTTCGTGCCTACAGACAGACAGCACAGTGAACAGAATACCAGCTGTTGCTCGCGCAGCACACAAACTGACTTTTGTGGCGTTGCAAACGTTGCTCATATTGAGCATCTGTAACGTGAGTTAAAAACTTGGAGAGACACACTGTTCACAGTCTAATCGTACCGTTCCCACAGTCCATTAAACAGCAATATATTTTAATGATGTAAACAAATTAATCGCGTTTCTTTATCAGCACTATATGATATGCAAATGCTATCCAGAAAACGATGGGAAACTGTATTGTAGATTACCAGTTTCAATAATGGTTGTTGCGTTAACCAAAAAGATTTTAAATACTGACCCTGATTTTTCGAAGTATCAGCGGCTCATCTCGTCGTCTTAATTTACTTTACAGGGAGATTCCTCAGGTCTGGGTAGGTAACGTATCATTGAAGACATTAATTAACAGTGTAATGACATCGTGGTTTATTTCCAAATGCAGCATTTCAATCAACTTGGTTTCCAACTCTATGAACGTCGCTGGAGAGAAAATCTCAGTTAAATTAACTCTTATTCCAAATTGATGAGTTTGCATTTCGTTTCAGTTCCATATTTCATTAATAGTTGCTGGATTAGGTAAAAATGAACTTCATATTACACACTGAGATCACAGCAGTCAGACCAAAAGTGCAACTCCGCTCTCTAGCACCCACAAGACTACATTGTCCTCTTCGAAAACTGAACAAAGAATCTTTTACATGACAGCTATACGAAGACAGCACAACTCATTCGTGGGAATTACCAGCTACAGATTTTTACTGCTCTTATGTCGAATGTACCCAAAACTAACAAATAACCAAAAGAAGTCTTCTGCATGTTATTTTAGTATGCTTTCATTAACAATTACAGATAAAACATGACTCAGGATATAAACGAAATTTATGGAAATAATATACTTATATAGTGTGAAATGTAATCTTCGAAATCAAACATTGCAAAACTCCAGATACGTGCCAACGACAGAAAAATGAAGCAAACGGGATTTACCGGATAATTAACTTCTTTACATCTAAAATAAAAGCGGATATCCCAAGTATTACATAGAAGATAAAAAGAATAAAATTAGAAATAAATTTTCTCATACAGTATTCGATTCCGTAGGTTTTCTTACGAACATCAAATTTGCAATTCATAGTTGAAAAATAAACGCAATCGTAAAATTCGTTAATTAGGTTTGGTATCGTAATTTAACATTGAACAAAGGTCCCTGAGGTGCTGGTTCGTTATCACTGATATTTGTCTGTTTTCCGTACGTCTTGTAGTTTTCGCGTAGTCGTTTTCCGTAAACTTAGAAGAACTTATGAATAACCCTGTATAATCGGGGTATAATAAGTAATCGTGATCATGCACATATTAAAGCATTATAGCAGTGAAATCACTACACTTACAGTTCTTCCTCATTACTGATAAGCTGGCAAATTCGGGACGGTACCTATCGTTAAAACATTGCACGACACCAATTTTATGACCCACTTTCTGACATGCACGTTTGATTTTTAATAATGATACTGTGATGACCTGAACCCACAGGAAAAATAATTATCAAAATCTGAACTGTGAAGTCATCCAAAATTCTAGTTGGAAACTGCAAAGACATCTAAGACAATATCTGAAAGGAATTAGAAAAAGTGACAAAATTCCGTGAATCACACACAGTACTGTCAATAATTGCATGAACACCGGGGGGGTTCACCATACATCTACCCACTTTTGAGTATAGCCAGTGTCTCTTAATAATACGACTCGTAGCAGTACAATATCAAAAACTTTTATTATAGGGTAAACAGTCCCTACGTGATTTGACAGCTGACATTTATAATTCACGCTCACGTCAGGAAATGCACCAATACGGGAATAGCAGCTTTTACGTTGTTGGTCAGAACGCAAGCAATTCTGGCGGTCGCCGTAATTTTCGCGCGACGCCATATTTCGCGACAAAATACTCTTATTAATCACCGTCGTATATCTAGTCTAATAACAATACATAAAACTACATAAAATAACTACAATAATTTTGACATGCAAGGAGAATTAGTCCTAATGAGAGGAAGAAGTTTATATTTACTGGTGTTTCAACAATGACTACCAGGCAACTTTTAATTCACTGATTGTAATTTTATTTTCGTTAGCAGAAAGCAAACATAAACTAAACAAAGAATTTATTTGAATAGAGTCTATAATTCTTATACTTTTATTAGAGAAAGAAAGTTTATAGGTCAGGGGATAGCGTTCGGCGAAATCTCTTAACATTTTGTTGCATACGAAGCGTTGCGTTGGGCAGCACGATGTCGACGGGTTACGATGATGAGAGCAGGATACAGACAGTTCCGCTGGTTAATCTTCTCCAGCGAAACGCAAATAAAGTTCCGGCACAGCTGTATCATTAACCCCGTGGTGATTAACAAACCTCAAGACGCCAGTATACGACCGTTGTTGACATGTCCTCTCTTTCAAAGTACATTACGTACACCGCAAACAATGTCCACTCTGTTCTCGCATTTCAAACTTCGACAACGTCACTGAAAGTCATTTATATTGCACAGTTAATTGAAGTCTTCACTTTCACGGCTTGATAGAATGTGATAGACAACAGTTCCACCACCCAAAACCAATACCAGCAAAGTTCATTCGCATAAAAGGACTGTTCGTGTCGGCCACAACAAAGTATTGTTAGCGGCACTTTCACAGTCCGGTTTATTTGCTCTTAAAGTTCGCTGGCGATGGCATTACATACCTCAGTGGTAAAGAGAATTAACAATCTGATAGTTAGGTATCAGTGTCCATACAATTACGTATGCTTTTCATAAAACACAGTACTATTTTTCCGCGCACATTTCACAGACACACATCCATCATCCCCTCTACTACACAACAACCTTTCGACTATCGATATCACTATCGCTGTCCCCTGTCTATAGATGTTATATAGTTATCGTAAATTACATAAATCTGTATAAATGTTATTGATTGCATTTTTCACAAGTAATAATATTTCAAAAGAGAACTATACAAACTTTGCCACAGGTACAAAGCAAAAAACATATTTATCCATTGGCAAACGAAATAATCACAATTACATCTTTACATTTAAAAACCACAGTAGAATGTTACATAATCACAATCAGAAATGCCCATATGAACAAAATAAAAAGAATAGAAATCTAAAGAAAATCACGAAAAAAATTTATATGAGTAATTAGCAATGCCTTCACAATAGCCCTAAACATATTTCATTAACATTTAAAAAGAATGGTCGTTCAGGTACTTCACATATGGTAATAATACTGGAGCTGTCAGCTGATGCAGGAAATGAAGAGTAAAGGAATCTTAAGGAGACTATACTTCTCACTGACCGCAGAGATATTCTCCAATGACTTCAGGAATTGAAGAGTAATGGAATCTTCAAGAGCTTATTTCTTTCCGATCCTAGAGGTATTCTGCAATCACCTCAGGAATGGAATGTTCACAAGATTCTATTTCTCGCTGACCCTAGTAGCACTCTTCAACCGCTTCAGGAAATTTTTGACCCGCTGCGCTAACGCCGCCGCTTGATGGCAGGCACTCTCGTGTGTTGTTGAACAGGCTCGTGAAACTTCGGGCTTCTTGAAGATGTCTGAGAAGCGTCCCGTTTTGGAACAGCATTTGATACTACTATGTAATGAAATAGTGCTATAAGTGAGGAAACTCGGTGATTAGCTGTGTGTGTGGCGCTTGAAGGTCTTCTTTACATACTGCCTTAAGAGCTACGACGTCTACGAGCCTTAGCAGTTATATTTCTCGCCTTAGAGCTTTATTCTCCTTCTAAAATTCACATTTCTCAACAAACATACTGAACAACTGTGCTGACAAGTTATTAAGCCAATGTCTCTAATCATTTTCCTCATGATTATAAATGCTCTTATCTTTAGAAGCTGCGTACACTAGATAAATGTGGAAGATATCTAGCAGACTGGGCACCCTGACATATTAGGTTGGTGCACCAGTTCGCATCGTTTTTGTCTTACGTGTTGGTATTCCACTTGCTATGGGTTTATTTTTCGATTGCTATTTTTTATTTGTAGTTCACTGTTGCTACTTGTGTTTACATATTATTATTTTGTCATTTGGAGATAGTGAATGGAGCTGTGGAGGCTAGAAAACGGAATGCCAAGTGCAGAAATCAGAACAGCTCCAACGTTTTCTTCTGTTTGAGTTCAGTAGAAGCGTAACAGCAGCGGAGGCAAGCAGAAACATTTGCGCCGTGTGTGAGGATAACTCCAGTGGTAAGAGTACGAAGAAAATGGTTGTCTAATTTCAAGGATGTGACATTAGTGTTTCTCCACGCTCAGGAAACCTTAATCCACAATGACCCACGTCAATTTACTCGAGAACTGGGGAATGAACTGCTATAATTCAGCATCGTACATTTGCAAGCAATGGGAGAGGCTCAAACATCGCGTGTGTTGGTACCGCATGCTGCAAGCCAAAATCAAGAAAATCAGCTGGTGGCCGTATGTGCATCTCTGCTTGCTCGTCATCAATTGGCTCGTGAACAACTCCAACCATTCCTATCCTTTATCGAGAAATGATACCTTTGTGCTAATGTAAGGAAAAAAAGGAATGGGTGAGTCCAAGCAAACCAGCAACTCGTCGTACAAGGAAATGCTATCATCCACAAAGGATAATGTCATGTATCTGGTGGAACAGCGATGGTGTGGTGTACTCCGAATTGCTTCCTCGAGCTTTAACCGTCGCTGAGACGTCTTTCAGACGCAGTTCAAAAACAGTGACCAGGAAGACTGAGTGAAGTGATGGTTCTCCACGGTGACGCCCCCCCCCCTCCCCCCCGCACTCTGCTAGACTGACAAAAAGCTTTATACACGAGTTTGGTTGGGAGGTGATTCCCCACTCACTTCATTCGCTGATATTGCGTCCTCAGTTTTTCACCTTTTCCCCTGGCCTTCGAACAACCTTGAAGGAACTTCCTTTCCGGATATTAATGCGTTCCAAACATGGCTCGACGAGTTCTTTGCCTTAAAACTAAGTGATTTTTACAGCCGTGGAATTGGGAAGTTACCTCAGCGTTGTCAGACTGTTGTAAATAGTGAAGGAGAAAATACACTCCTGGAAATTGAAATAAGAACACCGTGAATTCATTGTCCCAGGAAGGGGAAACTTTATTGACACATTCCTGGGGTCAGATACATCACATGATCACACTGACAGAACCACAGGCACATAGACACAGGCAACAGAGCATGCACAATGTCGGCACTAGTACAGTGTATATCCACCTTTCGCAGCAATGCAGGCTGCTATTCTCCCATGGAGACGATCGTAGAGATGCTGGATGTAGTCCTGTGGAACGGCTTGCCATGCCATTTCCACCTGGCGCCTCAGTTGGACCAGCGTTCGTGCTGGACGTGCAGACCGCGTGAGACGACGCTTCATCCAGTCCCAAACATGCTCAATGGGGGACAGATCCGGAGATCTTGCTGGCCAGGGTAGTTGACTTACACCTTCTAGAGCACGTTGGGTGGCACGGGATACATGCGGACGTGCAATGTCCTGTTGGAACAGCAAGTTCCCTTGCCGGTCTGGGAATGGTAGAACGATGGGTTCGATGACGGTTTGGATGTACTGTGCACTATTCAGTGTCCCCTCGACGATCACCAGTGGTGTACGGCCAGTGTAGGAGATCGCTCCCCACACCATGATGCCGGGTGTTGGCCCTGTGTGCCTCGGTCGTATGCAGTCCTGATTGTGGCGCTCACCTGCACGGCGCCAAACACGCATACGACCATCATTGGCACCAAGGCAGAAGCGACTCTCATCGCTGAAGACGACACGTCTCCATTCGTCCCTCCATTCACGCCTGTCGCGACACCACTGGAGGCGGGCTGCACGATGTTGGGGCGTGAGCGGAAGACGGCCTAACGGTGTGCGGGACCGTAGCCCAGCTTCATGGAGACAGTTGCGAATGGTCCTCGCCGATACCCCAGGAGCAACAGTGTCCCTAATTTGCTGGGAAGTGGCGGTGCGGTCCCCTACGGCACTGCGTAGGATCCTACGGTCTTGGCGTGCATCCGTGCGTCGCTGCAGTCCGGTCCCAGGTCGACGGGCACGTGCACCTTCCGCCGACCACTGGCGACAACATCGATGTACTGTGGAGACCTCACGCCCCACGTGTTGAGCAATTCGGCGGTACGTCCACCCGGCCTCCCGCATGCCCACTATACGCCCTCGCTCAAAGTCCGTCAACTGCACATACGGTTCACGTCCACGCTGTCGCGGCATGCTACCAGTGTTAAAGACTGCGATGGAGCTCCGTAAACGGCAAACTGGCTGACACTGACGGCGGCGGTGCACAAATGCTGCGCAGCTAGCGCCATTCGACGGCCAACACCGCGGTTCCTGGTGTGTCCGCTGTGCCGTGCGTGTGATCATTGCTTGTACAGCCCTCTCGCAGTGTCCGGAGCAAGTATGGTGGGTCTGACACACCGGTGTCAATGTGTTCTTTTTTCCATTTCCAGGAGTGTATTATTCATGTTTAAAGTCTCTATTATATGTGTCTGTTATCGTTATTCTTATGGAAAAATGCTATGAACTTAAACACCAACCCAATATATGGCCTCTGTTTTACTTGTCTGAGACTACTACTTGATTCGCAGATATAACAGAGCTCAAGATTAAACGATATATCGACACATTTTGCGTCACGAGCTAATCAGTAGTTTTCACCACATAGACATCCGGTATCATCACGAAATTCAGCAATTTCATATAATCTTACTATTTCTTGGTAGCTGTCCCGGCCGCTGTGGCCGAGAGGTTCTAGGCGCTTCAGTCTGGAACCGCGCGACCGCTACGGTCGCAGGCTGGAATCCTGCCTCGGGCATGGATGTGTGTGTTATCCTTAGGTTAGTTAGGTTTAAGTAATTCTAAGTTCTAAGAGACTGATGACCTCAGAAGTTAAGTCTAATAGTGCTCAGAGCCATTTGAACCATTTTTGGTAGCTGATAACTTCGCTGTTTGGTGCCCTAAGATGCCAATGACATGACTTTTGCTGTCTTAGTGGATTCAGATTTGAGTTAATCGTTGTCATTTTCGAACGTATTTGGTCACTTTTAAACCATTACCTACGTTAAAAGCACAGCATTAGTCAAAATGTAAGTAGTTACTGAAATCAAGGACACACGCTGTCCGAATGTGAACAACTGAAACCACCTGGAAATGAATAAATGTTATACTTCAAAATTATTTCTTTTATTACATGACTCAGTTATGTTATAAACATTCCAATCAATCTTTGTGATTTTCACATGCAGAATACTATAGCATTGTTTATGGGCTTCTGCATTTTGTATTTTACGTTTTGACTAATGATGGACTTTTAACGTATGTAATACTTTGAAAATTAACAAACATGCTGGAAACTAGTCACTTTTCATTAAAATGTAAACGCATCTAAGATAGAAAGTTAAAGAAATAGTAAAACATTTATTAGCCACAGATTTCGATCGTTATCAATTTGCTTGATGGAATAATGTGGGGGTGTGCATTGTCTCGCTTTTAGTCGTACTACAGACTAAATAACACTGAACTTCGGCTGATTCACAGTCTACATCAAGTCTTTCGAAATTAATGAAGTAGCCCATCATTTCGGCTTCTACTATTTGACTCGTATGCTACAAGACCTATAGTTCCCACTCGTTTCTAACTGAAATTCACTTAGAGGTGGTTAGCCAACAACAGACAAAAAGTTATGCTCCCCTCAGATTTTGCAACAAGTCAATGTGCAATGGCTTCTATATGCTTTTAATTATTTTGATGAAGTCTTTATTTTCTCGAAACTCTCTTTTAGTGAATATTAACGTTCATCATCTGTTTGGTATCGGCTTATTTTGAAATTGCGTAGACACACGATTACAAAATGATAACTGTGGAAATGACTTTAATGTGAAAAGCTATCGAACTTGTTTTACAAAATTTCGTATGTTCTATTTCGGAAATATTATGAAAACTGAAAGAAAATGACATTTTTAAAATTATGAACCGATAACGTTTATGAAAGACAGCCAAATTTACGTTTATTAAAAAAATCATTGAACTGACGATGAAGGTAACTTTAAATCGCTTTCACGACACAGATTTAAACTAACTCGATTATTATTTCAATAATGTTATTCACTTAAACAAACGATGACACCCAAGACAATACAAGGGTCTAATCAGCTTCACATTCATAGTCAGAGAATCCTCAACATTGATCACCTTATCCGTTTTATAAGCCAAAAACGAAGATCATTTGTAGTGGTGTAATTACATACACTTTACCTTTGTATTATCTCTTTGGGTGTATTACGATGATTACTATCATATGATTTTATGTTAAAAAATACGTGTGTTATTTAAGAAAAGGAACGCTATAGGCTAAAGAGGGTGAGCTGTATCGTGGCTATCCTGCTCCTGAAAAACGTGGGTTATCATAGGAACAACTTACCCGGTGCCGTGGTTCTAATCAACTTTATACAGAGTGTAGAGAATGCATATTTCCACGTACTTCCTACTGTTCGAGCCGTCAGCATACGATGACTCATAACTTTGTGACAAACTTAGTCAACAGCTCTCACAAACGTGATCAAAGCTGTGGTCACCTGCAAGATGTTCACTCGTAACATTTTACAAATATTTTTAGCTCTGTTGTCGAAGTATTACGTGGAAACGGGACTCATCACACGACACTCGAAAACTTGCCACCTATAAATCAGAATGGAAACACCCTTCAAGTCACAACCGACCATCTCGTACGAGTTTATTGATTCAATAAGTGATAGGAAAAAGAAGTGAGAGGAAAGTTTGCTTCCGCTTAATCGACGGGACATGTCGTTACAAGCTGCATCCTATGCTTATAGGCAGCCAAACGTTGCGAACCGCTGAGCAAGATGCATACACAGAAATTTTAAGGCGCTATCCTGGAATCTCTTACTCAACAGAAGGTCGGGTTTTTAGTAACATAACCTGATCGTATTCAATGAAACCACTGAAACACAAATCTTTTTAGTCACACAGTCACAGATTTGACACATGGGAGACCGTCATGGAAATGATTAAAAATCTAAACTGGCAAATGCATGAGGACAGAGCAACTGTCCCGTGAAAGCCTACTTATAAAGTTTCAAGAACCAGTATTAAGTGATTAATCTAGGAGTATACTCCAGTCCCTACGTATCACAAAGACTATATTAGACAAATTATAGCGCGTACAGAAAAATTCAACAGTTATTCTTCCCGGGCTCCTACCGCGAATGAAACATGAAAAACTTCTTGTTCGGCGCAACCGGAAGGAGGCCTACCATTTGACATGCATTCCGATTGGTTTCTAGAGTAAAGACGTAGATGTCCATACGTTTGTTCGTTCTTTTCCAAAAGAGGGAAAATATCAGGAACATTTACGTTTAGCTTCATTAAACAAATTTTTAAGTTTTGGAAGAGGGTTTGGGAAATGTTTTTCCCACGTGCCGCTGGTCTTGAGTGGTATAACTTTTTATTACTTTATTCTTTCGCTTTCATTTTGTAAGCCTTTCTCGTTGATGGTTTTCAGAGGTTTACTTGTCGACAGTCTTAGATGTAGTTGTTTAGTGCAGATGATTGTAGACCGTAGTGTCCTAGTTATTGATGACGTGATGGATATGGAAGAATTTAAAACCCGGTTGCGGGACATGACCTACATAATAACAAATGGTTCAAATGGCTCTGAGCACTATGGGACTCAACTGCTGTGGTCATAAGTCCCCTAGAACTGAGAACTACTTAAACCTAACTAACCTAAGGACATCACACACATCCATGCCCGAGGCAGGATTCGAACCTGCGACCGTAGCGGTCGTGCGGTTCCAGACTGTAGCGCCTTTAACCGGCTACATAATAACACCAAGTTTACAATGGATGATATGGTATTTGCCAAGCGTATCTCACTATTTTGGCGTATTTTTCTATATTTTGTGTACGAGACGAATAATTTCCCTTCCACGATTTAGATTTAGTATTATTTGTTTCCTTCTAAATTCGTAACTGAAATTTCTTTGCGGCGTTTGCACGTTGCAGCATATCGAACACGAGTCACCTGTGTTCTAGCCAGACACGCTAATCGCTGAGTCATTGAAGAAGACGTCCTGCAGCTATCATCTGAACCATAAACGAACCCGTGTATTCCGGACTAACATAACATGATACAGAACATGATGTAGCGTGGGGATTCAACTTAGAGTGTTGCGCAGTTTATTTCAAACGATTGAGACTCCACAGAAAAACTAGCCAACAAACAACAGCTAATGATGTCGAATTAGACAGGAGTAAATTCTGCATTTACCGTTGTTAAATTGGTGTCGTTCGCGTGGTGGACCTAAAAAGGTGAATTTTTTTTCTCTCTTTCCTAGCGTTTGTCGAGTCGTACGGCGTCCATTGTTCTGATTTTGAAAATTTACTTTATCTCTCCGTCAACAGAAGCCTTTCCTGTCTCTCAATCATCTACATCTACATGTACATTTATACTCTGCAAATCACATTCAAGTGGCTGGCAGAGGGTTCATCAAACCACCTTCACAATGATTATCTATTATTCCAATTTCGTAAAGCTCGCGGAAACAACGAACTCCTATATCTTTCTGTGCGAGCTCTGATTTCCCTTATTTTATCATAATGATCGTTTCTCCCTATGTAGGTCGGCGTCAACAAAATATTTTCGCATTCGAAGGAGAAAGTTGGTAACTCAAATTTCGTGAGAAGATTCTGCCGCAACGAAGAACGCCTTTGTTTTAATGATGTCCACCCCATATCCTGTATCATTTCAATGACACTCTCTCCCCTATTTCGGGATAATACAAAACATGCTGCGCTTCTTTGAAGTTTCTCGATGTTTTCCGTCAGTCCTATCTGGTAAGGTTCCCACACTGCGTAGTCGTCAGTTAACCCAAGGGACTGATGTAGTGAATGTCGTAAGTTTGTTAATCGCGCAGACTTCAAGTGATTTATATTTACCTTCATTTATTTGGCTCGTTTTGACCCTTTAGGATCACAGGAGACTTGTTCAATACATCTTCTTTCTTTCCAATACCACTTCATTTTCTCACTAATTCTGGTTCTCTCAGATCTGTGATCTTCATTTTTATTCTGGTATCGGCCAACCTATGACGTTTGCTGTTTGTCTATAGCTGGACCCATCCTGCACTGTTGTTTGTCGTTTTTTTCGCTTATTACGATTTATTTCTAATCTCCAATGATTTCTTTCATCAAGTTGTTCCCTGTTAACCACATTAAATTCCATATATTCTTGGCCAACGTGTGGTCCTCCATTTTCATGACATGCCAGACAAATCTCAGTCTTTTCTACCGAACTGGAAATCGTAGGCAGCCCCTGTCTTGATCCACATATCCAGACCACCTTGCTTTTTCGTATCCCTGATGTCTCTCAAGGTCTTTCTTTCCTGGTTCTCCAGCTGGATACAGGCTCTCTTGCCCAAGGCAATCCTCTTCTGTTGCGTACAATGCGGTACTTGCAATTGTTGATATACAGAGTCTCAGTTTGACGTTACTGGAAATGTTTTTGTTTCTACACAAGATTGTCTGCATTGTTTGAGACCTGTCTGTTATTCTCTTCTTTGTAACTTTCATATGCGGCAGTGTGCTGTCATAGGACTGCATACGCTGAAGTTGAATATTGAAAGAATTAAACAGTTAGGGCTAGTAATTAAGAAAAATAATCAGCTATAAAATACGGTATTTTATTACGATAAGACTAGTGAAAACAGAGGAACGATCAGAGCCTAAGAGCATTTACTTGAGGGCAGCTGGAGCGCAGGAAGCCAGATAGCGCGTTTGAGGGTAGATGCAACCGGCGACTCACAATACTGCCAGTCACTATGGCGGGCTAAGGGAGCGAGTCCTGGAAAGTGGAGGAGCAAGCTCAGGGATACTGAAAAATAACCTGAAGTTGTTTCCACGGGCAGACCCCGTGCACTTCGTGAAGTATCTTGGGCTTGGAACACTTCCGCAAGAAACACACGTGGATGTAGAGCAGCCTTTATTTTTAAGAACACAATGAATTCAACACAGATGGTCTTCGTTGACCGTCACAAATAACTAATAAACCTAGTAACTAGTTTCTAACAAGAAAACAAGTCAACAACTAAACGTAAGCACTTGTAGTACAAATCTTTGTTGAGGAAACAACACAATGAAAGCTTCTACAGTCACAGCTCCTTCTCCACTTGTTTCACCACCGAATGTTTAAGCCCTCTCCCTTCTTGAGCCGAGCATATTGGAACAGACTAACACGTAGTTACGACTGTATGAGTTCAGAGTGACTACAGTCTTGCCAAATGAGTCTGTCAGAATACCAACAGGTCCACGAGCACGTTCCCGAGATCTCTTGGCGGCGAATTCGGCGTGCTGGATCCGGAACAGATTTCTTCTCTTGGTTGGCTGCGTCGTAACTGCTGCGGTCAGCGCGGACGAGGTCCTAAATACACGACCAGCGGAGATACTCTTCCCCCTAGTTGGCTGCACATGACACTGGCGGATGCAGCAAGAGGTTTGGGGCAGGAGTGACCTCTCTTGCTGATGTACGCGCCGTCTGTGTTTTCGTCCGGTGCACGCAAATGTCCTCTGGTGGTCACTCTGCGAATGGCGGAGCCGAAACGTCATGTAGTCGCAGGGACTGAGCTGGCAAACAACCCGACGGCGGTGTGTTGCAATGTGGCTTCGGCGCCTGATAGCTTTTGCGATAGCCCAGTTTGGTTCCCGTAGATGAGTCTATTTGCGGACCCAACAGAAGAGAAAAATATCAGGTGAATTCGCAATTGCGAATAAGGACTACTATTATCTGTAGAATGGAATGATGACAATGAAAATTTGTGCCGGACCGGGACTCGAACCCGGATTTCCCGCTTATTGCGAGCGATCGCCTTACCATTTTTTAATACTTTTGTTCGGTATTGTTCGTTTCGTTTGGTCTGGTCGGACGTCACTTGACATCCGTTCAAGTTGATCGTTGTTTCTTTTACATTTTTTTTTTCAGAGGACAATCGGCCCTTTGACCGAACATGCTTCATTTGCCTATCCGTGTACGACTCACAGCTAGGTCCAAACCTTCATATGTCGTGAACCATACGAGGCACTGCAATATCGCAAGAGAAAAATAGTCCACTTTAAATTATTTTGTGAAGGGCAATAGAAAATTTGCAGTATTCATTCAAGAAGCGCTGAGATTAGATCTGTTGGAATCACATTTTCCTGGAGACTTTATCGACAATAAAGTTTAGATTAGAGTTTGTCTTCATGTCAGTAATTCGTAGTGAATGATATACTTACAGGCAGAGTGAACATTTGGTAAACAGTAGTGTCTGACGTCACTGTCACCAATAATCGTGAGCAGTAGAGTGACACGCCGTTGTTAGAAGTGACGCGGCTTCGAGGTTGCACCGGACGACGTGTATCAAACAAGTGTCGTTACGTCGGGAGTGCAAAATAAGCTTTGCTAATGCTCATCTGTGCTACTGGCGTTGTCTAACTAAAATCACGAAGACAGTGAACTTTATGAAGGCACTTTAAGTACATATGTGCTAGTGAAAAAGGCTGCGGCTTAGACGCAAGCAGTTAACTAGTTATGTTTATGTCCCGTGCGGTGCATCACTCCCGAGTGTGAAGGTAGGTTGGGCACTGTGTATTGGCAAGCTTTTAACATCTTAAGTGTTATGTCGTTGCCGTAGCTGATGACCTTTTAGTCACAACTTGTGATTTAGTAGAATTTTGTCGGCTTGGCGACAGTCTAAATATTTAATGCCGGTTTTCCAGACTACCCTGACAAATTGTGAGAAGTCTCGCGTGGCAAAGAGCATTAATTGCATCTTGCTAACATAGATTAGCTATGTCGTGGTCTGTATGATACATACACTCTTATGAGAATGGACTTCTCGTGTGTGCCTTTTGTGCCACTGGTATCGGCGCACTCTCGTTTGGGCAAGCTCTGCTAATTCTGATAAGCGGCATCCTTGCTTTTATTTTTATGTTCCAAGATTCTATTCCAGGCGGGTGTAAAATGAATGTACGCAACGGAGAATAACAAACGCTAAAATGAAGACTTGGCCTTGTCTGACTAGCCCCTGAAGCAGATCTTAGGATCTCTTAATGGACTTTAACATATAAATTACAATCTAAACATAAATCAATGGTGAAGACAACTAATCCTACTAAATGATGTATGTTGTTCCTGCTTATATATTTATTGTAGATTAAAAAACCTTTAGATTACAAAGTTTACATTTCCTAAGTAAAATTACTAATCAATTGCCGAACTCTGCCCCTTATTATGACTGCACGGTCTAATATCAATGACGCGAAATTAATGACATCATCTACGTACCAAACACTAAAAGACACTACTTTCAAAGATGATCTACAGTGGTGTGGAACCTCAGTGGACATAAACTAACGTGATCACAGCCGAAACAATTTGCGGTATCACCGCTTGTGCTGCGCCCGGTGCGTCGAAGTGATGGTTCACGTACTCGTCTGCGACGATGGAAGAACTCCAGCCACAAATAAACTCTTTCAAACACTAGGACAGCAGAAGGCAGTCCTCTGACTAATATACTCTAATACTGTCTTTTCCTCTCTGTGTTCTACAGACGACATATGCGAACTCCCAACCACAAGGACGGAGTTCAGGTAACGTCTCAACGTAAGTACAGGCAGAGGAAGTGCTCTCAATTACTCAACGCTGCATACTCAACGACGACTTCCAACCCGGAGGTGAAGTCCAGAACCGTAAGGTTCGCAACACTACAGTTCATAACTGTTCTAACTATTAACTCTACTGAGAGCAAGTCCGTCTGTACCAACAAAAGCTGATATCGAGCGACCGTCACTCACGGGCGATCACAATGGAAGACCTCAGCAAGTCTTGGCTCCCCGCCATCGTAATTCCGGAAACGAATCATATTCCCGAAACCACGGAACATTCTCCCTCTCTACAGATTCTTCCGAACGCCGACCAACCATATTTTAGTCTTTTGTCGTCCAGCGCGGAAAGTTTGATTTTCCCAACAGGGAGTTGCATGCCATCACTGGAGTGCAGCCAATAAAGGATAGGATAAGACAGACCGCTCAACTGTTTTATGAGAAAACACAGCAGTCAGAGAACAGACTGGTCTCGAACCTCGGGAACCAACCACATAAAAGGGCCACCACAAGATGGCCCGACCTGCTGCGGCAGTAAAACCTTTCCAGTAACGATTATAAAGTAACATAAATGCTCATCACAAAATAGGACCTACACACACGATAGGCCAACTCCAACACATATTAGGAAACGCAGGAATAGTGCTTGCACTTAACTTGCTTAACCAAGAGGTAGTCAGGCACTACCCAACCAGGTAATGAGCGTGCGTGCGGAAAGTTTGCGAGGAAAAACGTATATTCGTACAATGGTACGCTTCCGAGTAAAAATCCTTGGAAGTAACCCAGCCTGCGTGGTCTCCGAGGTGCCACTTCTTCGTTCCTCTCACCTGCGTCCAAGATTTTAAGCGTTCGGAAGTATTATCCGGTCATCCTTCCGGCGCCTACAACAATAGCGGCCGGCCGTCACTCTATTGTGCTCCAGAGCTCAGGTGCCACGACGTCTGTCTAGTTACTTCCTGTGTTTAAGCAGGACCAACACCTGTGGGGGCCTTCCACCCTGGGCTTGAGTTCTGCCTGCCGTTTCATCTCCACTAGCGTTCCAACCTCTACTAGTATAGGCAATCATTCATTACGCCGTTTTTACAATAAAGACACACCGTCACCTTTCATGCAATAAGCGTTAACAATTATTTACAAGACGTACGTGACAATGTCAGTCTCCTGTATATGTTCATATATACGATGTACAACCTACCAGATGATACCTAATTGTGTTTGTAGATCACGGCAAAGTATTTGGATGAGTTCTTGTAAGGTGCGTAATTATAGCCAACTTACAATCAAGATGGTATATTTCTTGACTGCAGTCAGGATGGTATAGTCAGTGATAAAACAAAGCAGTAGGCTTTTACCAGAAATATTGACCCTTAGACAATGTGTAATAGTGTATTTTAAATACGACAGTATGCCATCTTAGGCACTGTATAACATTAAAACACTTGATAATGGCACTTTAAAGCCGAAATCATGATCCAGTAAATGTAACACTGCAAATAAAAAACAGTCTAACGGCGGTACTGACTTTAAAGAAAAAGCTTCTATTTGTTTGTAGGAGTATTAAAATTTTTCAATTGTGGTTTGTGTTCAAAACTTAATTATGCAAAATTCACATGTTGGAGTTCAGCATACTGTTAACTGTTGTGGCTGATGGGTATGTATATCTACATCTACATACATACTCCGCAAGTCACCATAAGGTGCACAGCGGAGGGTACCATGTACCCCTAGATATTTCATTTCCTGTTGCTCACGCAAATACAGCGAGAAAAAATACGGCTATTTAAAAGTATCCATACGCCATAATTTCTTGCATCATATGTTCATGGTGCTTACACAAAATGTACAGGGTGACAGTTATTTAAACAAAATCGTCATAACTTCTGAACCGTTTGCGTTAAGGCGTTGAAAGGACACGGCAGGACGCGGGGCGTGTTGGGAATGTTGTATGGTTTGGTTATAGCGACGAAGCCGACTTTCATTTGGATGGGTTCGTCAATAAGCAAAATTGACGCATTTGTGGGACTGAGAATCCGCATTTCACGATCGAGAAGTCTCTTCACCCTCAACGGGTCACTGTGTGGTGAGCAGTGTCCAGTCGCGGAATAATCGGTGCGATAGTCCTTCATGGCACGGCGACTACCGAAAGGTACGTAAAGGTTTTGGAACATGATTTCATCCCCATTATCCAAAGTGACCCTGATTTCGACAAGATGTGGTTCATGCAAGACGGAGCTCGACCCCACCGAAGCAGGAGAGTGTTTGATATCCTGGAGGAGCACTTTGGTGACGGCATTTTGGCTCTGGGGTATCCAGAGGCCAGTGCAATGGGCCTCGATTGGCCGCCATATTCTTCGGATACGAACACATGCGACTCCTTTTTATGGCGCTATAGTAAAGACAAGGTATACAGCAATAACACGAAAATCATTGCTGAGCTGAAAACAGCCATTCAGGTGGTCATCGGCGGCATCGATGTTCCGACACTGCAGCGGGCCATGAAGAATTTCGCTATTCGTCTGCGCCACATCACCGCCAATGATGGTGCACGTAACGAACATGTCATAACCTAAATACGAATATCTGTAGTGACGTTTATATGTTGAATTAAGTGGAAACGCCATAGTTTGCAACTAATTTACATGTTTTTCACATAGTTCAATAATTGTCACTCCGAACGTTGGCGGCTATAGAATCGTTCTGCATTCGGCCTCAGATATCGGTTCTCTAGATAAAAGAGAGTCACCTGAGTTCACAAGTTATCTCCTAATACCTGCATGCTGATCGAACCTACTGTAACAAATCTAGCAGCACGTTTCTGAATTGCTTCGATGCCTTCCTTTAATCCGACCTGGAGGGGACCACAGACGCTCGAATGGTACGCGATAATGGGATGTGCAAGCATTCTATACGCTTTCTCCCTTATGGATAGCTACACTTTCCCAAAATTCTCTCAATAAAACGACGTCGGGCATTCGCCTCTCCTTTTACCAACCTGATGTACTCACTCCATTTCTCCTCGTTTTGGAACGTTACGCCTAGATACACTACTGGCCATTAAAATTGCTACACCACGAAGATGACGTGCTACAGACGCGAAATTTAACCGACAGGAATAAGATGCTGTGATATGCAAATGATTAGCTTTTCAGAGCATTCACTCAAGGTCGGCGCCGGTGGCGACACCTACAACGTGCTGACACGAGGAAAGTTTCCAACCGATTTCTCATGCACAAACAGCAGTTAACCGGCGTTGCCTGGTGAAACGTTGTTGTGATGCCTCGTGTAAGCAGGAGAAATGCGTACCATCACGTTTCCGACTTTGATAAAGGTCGGATCGTAGCCTATCCCGAATGCGCTTTATCGTATCGCGACATTGCTGCTCGTGTTGGTCGAGATCCAATGACCGTTAGCAGAATATGGAATCAGTGGGTTCAGGAGGGTAATACGGAACGCCGTTCTGGATCCCAACGGCCTCGTATCACTAGCAGTCGAGATGACAGGCATCTTATCTGCATGGCTGTAACGGATCGTGCAGCCACCTCTAGATCCCTGAGTCAACAGATGGGGACGTTTGCAAGACAACAACCATCTGCACGAACAGTTCGACGACGTTTGCAGCAGCATGGACTATCAGCTCGGAGACCATGGCTTCGGTTACCCTTGACGCTGCATCACAGACAGGAGCGCCTGCGATGGTGTTCTCAACGACGAACCTGGGTGCACGAATGGCAAAACGTCATTTTTTCGGATGAATCCAGGTTCTGTTTACAGCATCATGATGGTCGCCTCCTTGTTTGGCGACATCGCGGTGAACGCACATTGGAAGCGTGTGTTCGTCATTGCCATACTGGCGTATCACCCGGCGTGATGGTATGGGGTGCCATTGGTTACACGTCTCGGTCATCTCTTGTTCGCATTGACGGCACTTTGAACAGTGGACGTTACATTTCAGATGTGTTACGACCCGTGGCTCTACCCTTCATTCGATCCATGCAAAACACTACATTTCAGCAGGATAATGCACGATCGCATGTTGCAAATCCTGTACGGGCCTTTCTGGATACAGAAAATGTTCGCCTGCTGCCCTGGCCAGCACCTTCTCCAGGTCTCTCACCAATTGAAAAAGTCTGGTCACGGTGGGCGAGCAACTGGCTCGTCACAATACGCCAGTCACTGCTCTTGATGAACTGTGGTATCGTGTTGAAGCTGCATGGGCAGCTGTACCTGTACACGCCATCCAAGCTCTGTTTGACTCAATGCCCAGGCGTATCTAGGCCGTTATTACGGCTAGAGGTGGTTTTTCTGGGTACTGATTTCAGAGGATCTATGCACCCAAATTGCGTGAAAATGTAATCACAAATGAGTTGTAGTATAATATATTTGTCCAATGAATACCCGTTTATCATCTGCATTTCTTCTTGGTGTAGCAATTTTAACGGCCAGTAGTGTATTTGATCCATGTGACTGTGTCAAGCATCAACCTATTCTAATGTTACTTACTCATCCACAATTACTTGCATTTTTCTGCATTTAGAGCAAGCTGTCATTTATAACACCATCTAGAAATTCTGTCCAAATCATGTTTTATACTCCTACAGTCGTTCAAGGGTGACACCTTTCTGTACACCACAGTATCATCAGCAAACAGCCGTAAATTGCTGTTCACCCCGTCCACCGTATCCTTTATGTATATAAAGAATAAGAATGGTCACATCACATCTCCCTGAAACTCTGCTGGCTGTGTCCTTGTCTCTGATGACCACTCGTCGTCATCGACGGTTTACTGGATTTTGTTACTCATAGCCTTCGAGCTACGCACATATCTGGGAACCTAAACGGTATGCTCAGACCTCCATCGACAGTCTGCTGTGGGGCTCTGTTCAAACACTTTCAAGAAGTCTAGGAAAATGGAATCTGCCTATTGGCCTCCACCCATGGTTCGTAGGATATCACGTGAGAAACGGCAAGCTGAGTTAAGGTCGAACGATGCTTTCTAAAGCTTTCTAAGTCCATAGTGATAGGTCAGACACCATCGTAAACGGCCACTTCTGTAACACTGCGTTATATCCAACAGCACTTCGTCAATTAGGATTTGACGTCCTATGTTCTCAACAATCGTCCGACGTAAAATTTGTTGTATTCGTTACCAACAACACTGTTAAATTCAATTTAAAAATTTAACGGGTATTAGATATGTTTCAGTTTGGCTGTTATAGGTTTTCCCCTAGGTATCGGAATCTGTTTACATTCTGCACCACTTGACCTTCAACCTTGCAACTGGTCTCTGCATTCAGTGTATTGGCCTCACTGTACGCTATGCTCACTTTTGCTGCCACTTTAGTAAGATTTTGCTTTGCCATTTTTGGCTAACTATGCACTAATCACGTGCGCGGAGAACTGCTCTCAGGCTGGCCGGCGTTGGAGTTCGACGGTCGCTAACTTGCCGCACAGATTCTGTTCGAGTCTGGCTCACGTACTTATCTCGCAAGTCAGCGGGCTACGCGCTAAGGCAGAGGTGGCCAAGAATTAGACTCGTGAAACGTGCCCTTACACGAGTGCCATAGTGCTCAGCCTGTCTAGCACATTCCCTCCTCCCCCCCTTCCCCACCATACCCTTTCATGGTCGCTGAACGCAAGAAGAGGGAAGAGAGGGAAACTACGAACGTGCCACTTTTAAATGGCAACGCAGTCGCACTGTGTACGACTTGGTTTTATATTTCACATTTCTCACCAACATCAATCGAAAACAGGACAGATTTTCAGTACTATTTAATTACTTTTGGGGCGCAGAAAGCATATAATTTTATCTGGGACAAATGTCGGCATACGGACAGACGCAACAGTTTCACAGATTTTCGAAGTCAGGTTGCCATGCAATCGTGAATTATTTAGTTTCATAATCGAAAAAGCGTCTTTCACACACATGTGATGACGGAAATATTGTAGTACTTTTGCAGCCTCCTTATGCAGCCGTGTAAAATCCACGTGATGAAAGCATGTATACGTCCTGAACAGTTTTATGGTAAAGGGATTTGTCTTTAAAACGAGAATTACCTTCCCGATCATTCAGTTACATCTGCATATGCACAGGGTTACTTTCAACTGAAACGGCAAACAGTCTCGAAAACAGTTGTAAGATTGGCATTGTCTTCAAACCGTTTAGGAAACTATCCTTGTAATTCATTCAATGCCGCAATGAATTCTTCACACTTCACGTTTTCTTTAACGCTAATGAACTTAGGGAACTATACTGTGTTTCTCAAAATGTGCCGCTTTTACAACGTGGTATGCTTTTTAAATGCATTCTCATCAAATCAAAAAGGAACTTATTTTTCACCTTGCAGAGTCTTACTATGGGCACTGCGCACTCAAGTCCACTTAAAATACGACGTCTGAAATCCGTTCCGAATGTTCTTATTTTCGTTCCTGTAATCCTTTTTCCCTTATAAGTTCAACGAGAGGGAGTTTTAAATCAAAAAATCGCTCCACGCATGTCCCCTGACTTAACCGAGGTACTTTGGAGAAACATATTACGTCTCCGTACTCTTCATTAAGTTCCTCCGTAAACTGATGCAACTGTCAATAGAATAATGAGAGCGACATCAGAAATTTTACTAATCGTACAACCATACATGTGCTCCATGCCTGCAAATTTAGCACTGAATGCTTCTTGATGTCCAAAACAATGAATCCCGTCTGTCGATCATTGTAATTTTTTACTCCCTCATTGTCAACTAAATCTTTAAACTCTGCCTGTATTATACTGCAATATCGTTTCACAGCAATTTTGGGTACCGGTTGCCTACGGGACTGCATAATATGTACTGAAAATTCTGATTCCTCTCTTCCGTCATTTCCATAAATTTTAAAAGCTTATGTCGATAGATTTCTAGGCTGTCTCTTTTAGTGCAAATAGCCATCGGACCTGTGAATGTCCTTCGTACCAGGAGTAAATAGCGAACGGTAAAAGGCGTTGGCACCAGGATTCCGCCGTTGAAGAGAGGTTGTGTCGACCACAAAATGCCACACAACAATTCTCGATGGAATGTCGCGTTGTTGCGGGTACTTCCGAGAAGGGCCGAGCGAAGACGAGACAATCCGGCCCTTGACGCACACGCAACCCTCACAACCTGCAGTGGTGAAGTCTGGCAAACCGTTGCCAGCCCTATGCTAATCTACATGAGCAGTTCAGACGACATTTCACACTGTGGCATAAAATACCATCATTGGAGCCGGGAAAGGGGAGACGAGAGGAAAGAAAGAGAAAGCTGTGAACACACCAGAGAAAACACGTGCTGCAACACTAGCGAACAGGCAGCCAGCGTAGCCTTGTAAATCGGTCACGCGTAGTTGTAAGGGGCTAATAAAAAGGACCGGGGCAAGGGTGGAGCGAGGTAATTAGGCGCGCGGGGGTGTTCGGGTGGTTTACGGGGGTGGTTGCTAACGAGCCCGCCGGCGAGGCTTTGGCTAATTGATCGCTGCCTTGTTTAACCCGTGCCCGGCTGATGAGCGCCGTTAAAAGCGAACGGCGGCTCTGGTGGCGCGTCTCCGCCGACTACCTGGCCCGCTCTCGCTAATGGCCCGCGCCACTGCCGCCGCGCGCCACCCCTTCAGAGTCCGCTCTTCTAGCCGAGCAGGGATTGGACAAAGCAAGGGGAATACCACATTTGCGCAGCTTTTCTGGAAAACTTGGTGACTTCGACTTGCCCTCAGATTATAACGTCTATGGAATTGTTATTAGGGGCGTGACAAAAGTCGTAGCGATACACACATACACAGATGACGGTAGCATCGAGTACAGGAGGTATAAAATGCGTGCATCGGCGGAGCTGTCATTTGTACTTAAGCGATTCATGTGTACACGTTTCGGACTTGATTATAGTCATACGACGAGAATTAACCCTTTCGTGGGCAAAATTATTGAGCAGTTTTTTTTAATGAATGGAGAGCAGATAGTAGTTAAGAGATAGGTATATTTATCATACAGAAAATCAAATTTGCTCCAACTGTAAAAGTGAGGTCACACAACAAGGTGAGAAGTATTCTTCCCAATGCCCTTTCTTGGAGTTAAATGACAAAAACAACTTTTTCAATATATGCCATATTTATTTGATAAATTTACTTCTCTTTTTATAATGATTGTTCACAATTACTTGCCATGAAATTTTCTGAAACATGGGTCTATGCAAACTGGTATTTGACAATATGTACAAACACAGCGAGTGCTCTTTCTTGCAGCTTTGGTACTACAATGACTGCACGTCCAGTAGGTTTCTCCTAAAATGGGTTGATGCTCCCCTACAGCCACATGAGGAAAATCTTCAGGTATTTTACCCCTTTTTGCCAGAAAGACAGGTTTTTATCCAGGCCTTTTTTGGGATGAGAAGCCAGCGATCAATTGTCTGGCTAGATGGATCCTGTATGTGAGCTGATCATGCTGTCCACTTTCTCTTTTACTTATTTTCCACAGGATAAAACTGTTCACTGCAGCAACGTCCACCAGGAAATAAAATATTCTGTGCCACCATTTTACAGAACGTCTGCCAATAGCATACCTTTCTCGTAATTGATCAAACTTATCGACACCACCCATCATTTTGTTGTATTCTGCCACAACTCCAGGACATGAAATCTCTGTACTAGTACCATCTTTGTTTTTCCTTTTCACTGTGGCTGTTTCTCATGGGTCATGAATTGAGGACAGGAAAGTGACTGGACGGTTATCCATCCATTTTCCTGCAGAAATGGCTCCTTTTGTTTCAGACTGGAATTCTCCTCGTTCAAATTTTACGTTTTCCTTCATAAATTTGGGTAAATCAAAAGTATTAACCTTATACTATAGCTTTGAGGAAAAAAATCACAAAATGTCACGCAAACTGCACTGAAAGGCTCCTCTACAGAGCAACACTCAGCTATACAATGCCTCTGCGCGAAAGTACAGCAAAAACGGCGGGAACTTCCGATTGGAAGTAGTACCCTATACTGTTCACTAGGTAGCAGCACCGTACAGAGGTGGGAACTGTGAATCCCACGGGACTAGGAGCGAGTTCATTGCAGTGGGAAGCATGTTCCCCACAGCTCACGAAAGGGTTAACAGACTTTGAACGCGGAATGGTAGTTTTAGTTAGACGCTTGGGACATTCGATTTCGTAAATCGTTAGGGAACCCAATATTACGAGATCGACAGTGTCAAGAGTGTGCCGAGAATATAAGATTTCACGCATTACCCATCACCACGGGCAACGCAATGGCCAAGGGCCTTCACTTAACGGCCGAGAGCAACGGCGATAGCGTAGAGTTGTCAGTGCTTACAGACTAGCAACACTGCCTGAAATAACCGCATAAATGAATGTGGGACGTACGACGAAGTATTTGGTTAGGACAGTGCGGCGTAATTTGCCGTTAATGGCCCATATGGCAGCAGACGACCGACGCGAGTACCTTTACTAATAGCACGACATCGCCTGCAGCACCTCTCCTGGGCTCGTGACCATATCGGTTGGCCTCTAGACGACTGGAAAACGGTGGCCTGGCCAGAGGAGTCCAGATTTCAGTTGTTAAGAGCTGATAGTAGGGTTCGAGTGTAGCGCAGACCACACGAAGCCGTGGACCCGAGCTGGTGGTGGCTCCATAATGGTGTGGGCTGCGTTTACAGGGAATGGACTGTGTCCTCTCGTCCAGCTGAACCGAACTGGAAATGGTTACGTTCGGGTGCTTGGAGAGCAGTTTCAGCCATTGAACAGTGGAATTTTTTGAAATGTCAAGGAGCTATATCACTGGGCCACAACTATTGGCGACTTGTTTGAAGAATATTCTAGACAATTCGAGTGAATGATTTGGCCACCCAGATCGCCCGACGTGAATCCCATAGGAGATTTATGGGACATAATCGAGATGTCAGTTTGTACACAAAATCCTGCAACTGACAACACTTTTCCTTACTTTGGAGTTATGGGCTGCTACAAAGTCAGCATGGCTCAATATATCTGTAGGGGACTTCCAGTGTCTTCTTGAGTTCATGCCATGTCCAGTTGCTGCACTACGCCTGGCAAAAGCAGGTATCCCACGACTTTTTTTACCTTACTGTATAACGAGGACATTGCTAACGCATGTAAGTGTGTACGGAAGTGTCCTTTGTTAGGGATCGGGGAGAAACAGTGTGAACTTTCACCGCTGTGCCGTTATCAGTTAGAAATACTCGACAGCGCATGGGTCCGACTTCGCTATGGAGGCCGGGTGCGGTTCTCGACTGCCGAAGGAGCGTCATGAAGAGAAGTTCAAGCCCGAATGTCTGCTGTGTCTTGAGTGTCCTTGAAAGGCAGCTGTCAGCAAGAATCGGCTCATAGCGCCATTACCGCTTTTGCCACTGCGGTGGATACTGCCGTTAGGAATGACAGACGATGGGTGATGGAAGATTTTCGGCTCATGATGGGCGTGAGTCACTGTACCACTCGCACCATCCCGACAGAGAATCTGAAGGTCTGGAAAATGCTAGCGCAGTGGGTTCCCCGCAGCCTGACGGAGGAACAGAAATTGAACAGAATGTCGACTCACTGCAGCACCTCAAACGTTGTCGAGATGATCAGTACTGTTCCCTGTCCCGTATTATCGCAGGAGATGAAACAGTATCATTCTGAAATGGAGAGAGAGAAACCCTCAGAGCCAATTCACCTTCCAAAAATTCAAAGCCATGCACGCCATGTCCAGGAAAGTCGTGATGATCTTTACCTTTAACTACAAGCGCCCACTGATCACTGACTTTCTGTAACACGGTGCCACAATTAACGCAGGGCGATAGGTAGACACTCTGAAAAAATTGAAGCGTTTGAAATTACTGGCGAGTAAAAGTAAACGCCGAGAAATGTAGACGGATTGCATCATTCTTGCAGGATAATGCCCGCCACCATGTTGCCAAGGTTGTTTCGGCTATACTGGTGAAGTTTCGCTGGGAATCCCTTGCACATCCTCCACGTAGCCTCACTTTCTACCCACGCGATTTCCATATTTTTGGAGCACTGAAGGAGGACATTCTAGGCCGTCGATTTGCTTCGGACGAAGTGGGTAACACCTGGGTGCAGTCATGGTTTCATTGACAACCACAAACACTTCTTCATGAAAGCATTGACCGTCTTGTCCACAGTGGGATAA
Organism: Schistocerca americana; assembly: GCF_021461395.2. Taxonomy (NCBI): domain Eukaryota; kingdom Metazoa; phylum Arthropoda; class Insecta; order Orthoptera; family Acrididae; genus Schistocerca; species Schistocerca americana. Next base: position 823,852,836 of record NC_060120.1, on the reverse strand, counting down.
ATGTACTAACTATAACAGCGATTGCTTTTGAAATAATAAACAGTTTACTTGTATTTTTCCATCTGTCTCGTTTTCATTTGACTGCCTCTTACAGAAAATGTGGGGCCAAAAGTCACGCAAAGCATTGTCCTGTTTCAAGTTGTGCTCTGCATGACGCCAGAATGGTGCGATTACGACAAGTATGGTGCGAGATAGGCATATTACCCGAGCAGGTGTTACAGACACTCGTATAATTAACGAGACAGCAAATCACAATTTAGACGACCCTGAACGTGTGATAATGATTAATACAGGACACACGAATCGTAATATACTAGAGATTATACAAGAATCCCAGTTTTTCGACGTCGACAATGGCTGTGGAGGATCATCAATGTCACATTCGTAAGCCGCCGCAAAGGACGAGCAGCACTGTTGAACGGACGTCACGTCGTCTCCATAGAGCCGTACGGGGTATTTGGTGGTATACTGTGAGTAAAATCGGTGTCGATTTGAGAGTGGGCGATCAAGAACCCGTCCCAACCCGGATTGTATTTAGGCAAACTCACCACATAAGTGTCAGCGGTCTACGGCCGACTCACGTCACAGTGCTTCCCATGACTTTTGGACGCTCAGACTAAGCCAACAGTATATATGTGATATATCGTCATGGTGGAACTTAGAGCAAATCGTTGGTGTCGGTAGATGAGTTTGTCCACAACAGTTGGCACTCTTCCAGGCGTTCCAAGATTAAAAGTCAAGATAAGCCTTTATCTATTTTTATGTTTTTTCAAGGTCCGATTGGAAGCGAAACTGAAATCACGGTGAAAATAAAAATTTTTTCTTTGCAACATTTAGCTACACATTCTATCTACTTCTATCCATAGTCGCTGTCCGACGTAGACATTTGTTGTAGCGTTGTATCAACTTTCCAATAACCCTGCCGTAGGAGGCCGCCGCCTGTGCTTTCCGCCAAATTTATACGCTGCTCTGCGGCTCATCGTCTGTACCAAAATGTCCTCACAGCCAGCGGTTCGTGTGAGCAAAAAGATGAAAATCAAAGGGAGTCAAGTCTGGGCTGTACCGTGGTTGATCAAATACTTCCCAACGGAAATGCTGCAGGGGCGTCTTTGTTGCAGTTGCAGCGTGCGGTCGAGCATTGTCACGAAGAAGGACAGTGCCTGATCACAACATTAATTGTCTCTTGTTCTGAACTGCAGTTCGTAGAAGATTTTCTCGAACCGCCTGACCCACTCGCCGAACTACGTCATCGGTTGACACTCTCTTCCTTCCCTGACCGCCAGCGTCATGAAAGTCTGTACGTCATGCTTCAAAATCCCTGCACCATTGCCGCACTTGGCTGTCGCGCATGACAGCTACGTTATGTGGTCTGCATGAAATCTAGCGGAACCCGTCAGTAAGAAGATATCAAACGACAGCATCCACTTCACACTCCACACTTGTTCTACGCTTATTTACGTGCTCACTGTTCGCTCAGAACTGAAAAGCGCGAAGTGACGCGTTCGACAGGCATACTAGAGACCCTGGAACATATCTGTACAAAGCTTCGTCGGAATTTCACTGTGGTTTTAGTTTTGCGACCTATAGGGTGCTGAGAAAAAAAATAGCCCTCCTACCATATTTACTTATTTTTATTGGCTAATGAGTACAATGTGATCAAAGAAACAGTTTAAAACTGATTAGCAATTTTGCCTAACATTCTACACTTACGAGCCAAAACATTATGCACACTGTCCACTGCGAGTCCAGAAGCTGCCTGGTGCCATTACATACACGTGACAAGGTAAGGAAATTATACAGGCTGTTAGGGATATAAGTGCAGATATTGTGATCACTGTTTCCTTAATATGTGCCCACTTCAGTGTGTTAGTTGCTTTTTTCTCTGCCTCTGTCTTCTCGAAATTTACTACCTGATATTTTCGGCACAGCAGTAACTATATCACTAATTGTGCTACGCCTGTTATTATAGACTACCTGCTTTGCATCCATGTGTCATATTTCAACACTGACCTGCTGCCGAGGGGAAAATAAGCATTAATGGCTTGCTCTTGCTACATATACTTGAAGGTACTAGCCATCCTAAAAACATACTCCTCCTAGCAGTTATAATTATTTGTCTGCAAATGAAGTAAATAGCGATATAATGTTGTTCAATGCACTGCCCTCAGTTGCCAATAAAAATATTTGTCCTTATACCTCTAACACAGAGACAAGTTGGGAATCATTCTAGCGACTACATGGGCCGCAAATGAGTAATTCCACTGACATAAGCGACTTCGACAAAGCGCAGGAGCACCTTGGAAAGGGCGAAGGTGGTCAGCTGTCAGCATGCTGCTGTCGTGAGCATCTATGGAAAGTGGTTGAAGGACAGTGGAACCACGAGTAGGCGACATGTTGGAAGCCTTCTCACACAACATTGAGGTGGGACGCTTGGGCTCTCTATAGAGCAGGATAAGAGCGATTTGTGGCTGATCTGGAGAGAGAGTACAGTGCTGGTGGAAGGACAAGTATTTAGGAGAGCACCGTTCAGCGCATACTATTAAAGATGGGGCTTCACTGCAGACGACCCCTATGTCTTCCCGTGTTGAACCAAAGACGTCTTCAATCACGATAGCAGTGGGCACTGGATCATAAAGATTACAAGATGAGTCCGTGGAAAGGGGTCGTCTGGTGGGATGAATCACATTTCTCGTTACATCAGGTCGCTGGTCGTGTCCCGATACATCATCTAGTCAAACGGCTGCTCAAACATGAACCACGCCATGGACGTATGCCGGTGGAGGCAGTATTATGCTGCGGTATCGATCACCTGGTCTTCCACGGCACCGATGGAAAAAATCGAAAACACCATAACAACTGTGAATTACGTGAATATTATCTCGAACCACCTGCATCCCTTCTTACTTCATATCTTCCCCTACGTTGGTTTGAGGGTCCGGACAGTGAACCTACACTAATGTTTTGGCTACGGAATTCGCCTGATTTGTACACGATGGGTCACATCTGGGACGCTATCGGGTCCCAGGTCCGCGCTCCGAAACCACCAGCACGTAATTTAAGGTAACTCAGTGATCTGTGCGTAGATATACAGTGCCTTATACATCCGGGCTGCCAAGGATTTTTGAACTCCGTGCCACGCAGAAAGGTTGCTGTATTCCTTTCCAAAGGAGGACCAATACGCTATTAAGTGGGTGGTCATACGCTTCGCTGAGTAACATGATGGCGATGAAGAACATTTTTCCTTCAAGACCATAGTTCATGTGATTATTATCTTTTTTATTAGGTTGAATTTCAGGAGTCGGGGTACAAATCACAAAAGCAGGTAGGACAGTCTCCTTGGTTCTGTTGAGGAGCACTGCCATATGCGTATTTTCGAACTGTTACATTTACGTCATTCGGTGACAAGAACATTACTGTGTGTGAAAAATTATGTAACAAAACACATTAAAGTAACGTATGAACTAGTTTTCACATCTGAAGCAACTGACGAACATCTGAAGCAACTGATGAACATGCATATCTAGGGGTAGCGTCTTTGATTCATAATCAAAACGTCTTCGGTCCCGGGTTCGATCCCCGCCACTGCTTAAATTTTGATAAATAATCAGCATTGGCGGCCGAAGACTCCCGGCATAAGAAGTCAGCCTCATTCTGCCAACGGCCTTGTCAAAGAGGGCGGAGGAGCGGATAGAGGTTCAGGGCACTCTCTTGTCCTAGGGGTGGGAAATTCCCCCTAAAGGCGGAAGAATCAGCAATGATCAACGACATGAGGATGCAGAAGGCAATGGAAACCACTGCATTAAAGACACGTAACGTGTATCCACAGGACATGTGGCCTGTAATTGAAGAAGTGTCATGATGATCTCTCCATTGGCAAAAGATTCCGGAATAGTCCCCCATTCGGATCTCCGGGAGGGGACTGCCAAGGGGGAGGTTACCATGAGAAAAAGATTGAATAATCAACGAAAGGATAACGTTCTACGAGTCGGGGTGTGGAATGTCAGAAGCTTGAACGTGGAAGGGAAACTAGAAAATCTGAAAAGGGAAATGCAAAGGCTCAAACTAGATATAGTAGGGGTCAGTGAAGTGAAGTGGAAGGAAGACACGGATTTCTGGTCAGATGAGTATCGGGTAATATCAACAGCAGCAGAAAATGGTATAACAGGTGTAGGATTCGTTATGAATAGGAAGGTAGGGCAGAGGGTGTGTTACTGTGAACAGTTCAGTGACCGGGTTGTTCTAATCAGAATCGACAGCAGACCAACACCGACAACGATAGTTCAGGTATACATGCCGACGTCGCAAGCTGAAGATGAACAGATAGAGAAAGTGTATGAGGATATTGAAAGGGTAATGCAGTATGTAAAGGGGGACGAAAATCTAATAGTCATGGGCAACTGGAATGCAGTTGTAGGGGAAGGAGTAGAAGAAAAGGTTACAGGAGAATATGGGCTTGAGACAAGGAATGAAAGAGGAGAAAGACTAATTGAGTTCTGTAACAAGTTTCAGCTAGTAATAGCGAATACCCTGTACAGGAATCACAAGAAGAGGAGGTATACTTGGAAAAGGCCAGGAGATACGGGAAGATTTCAATTAGATTACATCATGGTCAGACAGAGATTCCGAAATCAGATTCTGGATTGTAAGGCGTACCCAGGAGCAGATATAGACTCAGATCACAATATAGTAGTGATGAAGAGTAGGCTGAAGTTCAAGACATTAGCCAGGAAGAATCAATACGCAAAGAAGTGGGATACGGAAGTACTAAGGAATGACGAGATACGTTTGAAGTTCTCGAACGCTATAGATACAGCAATAAGGAATAGCGCAGTAGGCAGTACAGTTGAAGAGGAATGGACATCTCTAAAAAGGGCCATCACAGAAGTTGGGAAGGAAAACATAGATACAAAGAAGGTAGCTGCGAAGAAACCATGGGTAACAGAAGAAACACTTCTGTTGATTGATGAAAGGAGGAAGTATAAACATGTTGAGGGAAAATCAGGAATACAGAAATACAAGTCGCTGAGGAATGAAATAAATAGGAAGTGCAAGGAAGCTAAGACGAAATGGCGCAGGAAAAATGTGAAGACATCGGAAAACATATGATTGTCGGAAGGACAGACTCAGCATACAGGAAAGTCAAAACAACCTTTGCTGACATTGGATGAGGCGCCTACTTGTTTCCACTGCACTGTGTGGAATACGAAGGTTCTGTTATAGTTCACTAACCTGCTGTCTTCAAGTTGATGTCCCCAGCGCAGAAAACAGCACGCAGGTCGCAGGTTCTGTATCTTGGGCTGAAACTGACTTTTAGCGACGTTCTGTTCTGAAATAATGTATCACTTCTTCGGGATTCCTCTCGTGTATTTTAACATAGCCACACAAGAAGACTACATGATCTTAATACAACACCTTCCGATACAGCAAAGTAAATGATCAAACAGAATGTTTATGAAAATGTATCTTTACACTATTTGTGACACGTGTCTGTGCCTCAAGACTACCGGAGTGAATTCTTTAATGCTGAATACTGGCAAACACATCCTGCCACAGACAACATGTCTGTTCTTCTCGACTGCCTAATCCAGAGTGACGAACAGCCCGAAACCCTTCGCGCGCCATACCAGAAAAGGCGTGACCCGAACGCTTCCGAAGTGCGTCGTCTGCAATTTCGTCAGTCTTTTGTTTTTGATTTAAATTGTTTTAATAATTCTAAAATGATTGATTGATATTCAACTGTTGAGAGATATTTATAGTAAAAAGTGAAGTCATTCGAATGAGTAGTTTAATAATAATAACTATACTTAAACGTTTTGGCGCCTTTGCTCCGAACACAGCAGCCAATTACAGAGCAGTAGCATTATGCAGGCGGTCTTTCTCACGGGAATGGTACCGAATCTAACATCTGTCACAGGCACCTCACACCACATTTCGTCATCTATATACTTGTTGCATCTCCACTGCTCTGGGAACAGCTTCTTGGAGCCTAATATTCTGGCTGACTAAGCCAGAAATATTACACAACGCCTACTGAGAATGAGCGCTGATTTGGAATCTGATAACGTAATTACTTTTCTCCCAGTTGCTGGTAGAGGTAATCGAGACAATGTCAACCCTTTTATTTGATGATAATGACCATCCAGTGAATCTTGGGTCATCAGTCTTCCGACTGGTTTGATGCAGCCCGCCATGAATTCCTCTCGTGTGCCAAGGTTTTCATCTCAGACTAGCACTTACAACCTACGTTCTCAATTATTTTCTGGATGTATTCCAATCGGTCTTCCTCTACAGTTTTTACTCTCAGCAGCTCCCTCTCGTACCATGGAAGTTATTTCCTGATCTCTTAACACATGTGTTATCATCCAGTCCCTTCTTATTGTCAGTGTTTTCGATAGGTTTCTTTAATCGCCCGTTATGCAGAGACCCTCGTCATTCCTCATCTCAGCAGTCCATCTAATTTTCAGTATACTTCTGCAGCAACACATCTGAAACGCTTCGATTCTCTTCTTTTCCGGTTGTCCCGCAGTACATGATTCACTATCGCAGAATGCCGTGCCTTAAAAGTATATTCTCAAAAACTTGTTGAGGGCGATGTTTGATACCGCCAGACTTCTCTTCTCCTGGAATGCCGTCTTTGCCTACGCTAATCTGCTTTTCATTTCATCCGTACTTCGTCCGTCGTGGGTTACTTTGCTTCCAAGGCAGCAGAATTCCCTAACTTCGTCTACTTCGTTATCACCAGTCCTGGTATTAAGTTTGTGGCTAATCTCATTTCCGCTAGTCATTACTTTCTTCTTTGGTTTAATACCAGTTGATATTCTGTGTTCATTAGACTGTTCTTTCGTTTCAATACATACTGCAAGTCATCTTCACTTTGACTAGGAAAAAATATCATCAGTGGACCTTATCACTGATATCCTTTGATTCTGAATTTTAATCCCACACCTAAACTTTTATTTCTATAACGATATGGGTGACGTCCTTTAGGACTGTGAACAATGCTCTAGATTTGTACGACATTTCCCTAACACAACGGACCTTGTCACATTGTTGCACCTCGCAGACAGCTATAAAGCACAATCATGACTTCACTGATATCCTGCTCCCAAATTTTCGGATCTTCACCCGAAGGAAGATTACAGTTCAACGCCATGTCGATAACCTATGTCAGTAGAGTAGGAACGTTCGCTCGGACTGGGAAGAATTAGGATAGTATTCGGCGGTGTACTTTCCGAGGAACCATCTCTTAATTTGCCTTCATTGATTTTGGGAAACCACGGCAAACAGAACGCATAAATTTGAATGGCTGGACGCGGAGCTGAGCCCCGCTGTCCCAGAACCCGAGGCCGCTGAGCCACTTCGTTCTGATAGTTCCCTATAGAACATCTGTGGGACGTATTCGCTCGTCATGTTCATTGAAACTTTCGCGATGCCGTCTTCACGTTGTGGGAAGTCCTGCTGTCATTACTCTTCTGGTCCTTTTGGTGCGGCCAGCCTTCTGTATCATTTGTTCATCTCATAGCATCACTTACTCCCAAAATGCTCAATTACATAGTGTACATTCTCTATACATAAAAAGACGCAACACAAAGGAATCATCCAGATGGGATGAAAATCGGTAGACGTGACGTACATGCACAGATAAATAAATGATCAGAATCATACAATGTAGGCTTTTATGGCCGGTATTGTCATCACTTAAAAATTCGCTGATATATTCTGGAGAAAGAGTTTCATAAATTGGACAGATAAATAACCCATTGGTCCACTTCTGGCCCTTGTGCTAGCATTTATCCAGCTAGGCACTGATTGATAGAGTTTTTGGATGTCTTCCTGAGGGATATAGTGCCAAATTCTGCCAAATGGCGCGTCAGATCGTCAAAATACCGAGATGGTTAGAGGGCCCTGCCCATAATGCTCCAAACTTTCTCAATTGTGGAGAGATCCGGCGACCTTGATGGTCAAGGTAAGGTTTGTCAAGCACGAAGATAAGCAGTAGAAACTCTCTTCGTGTGCCGAAGGGCATTATCTTGTTGAAACATAAGGCCAGTATGGCCTGCCATGAAGGGCAACAAAACGGGGCGTAGAATCTCGTCGACGTACCGTTGTGCTGTAAGTGTGCCGCAGATGACAACCGAAGGGATCCTGCTATGAGAAGAAATGCCACTCCAGACCATCACTCCTGGTCTGGGCCGCAGGGTGGGCGACAGTCAGGTTTATATCGCAGCGCTGTCGGGGGCGTCTCCAGACACGTCTTTGCTGCTCATTGGGGCTCAGTTCGAAGCGGACTCATCACTGAAGACAATTCTACTCCAGTCAATGAGATAAGCTGGCTTAAAACGAATCTGGAGATGACCCTATCTTCGCCAGCAAGGTCGCCAGATCTCTGAACAATGGAGAAGGTTTGCAACGTTATTGTGAGGGCCATCCAACCACCTCGGGAACTTCATTATCTGCCGCACCAGTTGGACAGAATTTGGCACGAGATACCTCAGAAGGACATCCAACAACTCAATCAAGCATGCCGAGTCGAATAAATGCTTGCGTGGATGCCAGAGGTGGACCTACGCGTTATTGACTTGCGAAGTTTGTGAAGCTCTTTCTCTTGAATAAATCATCTAATTTTTCGGAAACTGTAGTCATTTTTTTGTCCGTACATGTAAGCCCAGTTCTGACGATTTGCGTCTCATTCGTGGCTAATTCTTTCGTAGTGTGACTTTTTCTTTTTACTTTTTTATTTAATTTTCTTGCAATGGAGTGTATTCTGTTTCAGTCTTCCCCTAAAATGTTTGTCCTCTACAGCTCCCTCTAGTACTTTGGAAATTATTTCGTGGTGCCTTAACATAATTACCATCGTCCTGTCCTTTCCATAGTGTTTTTTTTCATATTCGAAGAAGAGCTTCCTCATTTCTTATCACTCGAGATTTTTTGAGCGTCCTTCCGTAATGCTAGATTTAAAATGCTTCAGTTCTATTCGTTTCTTATTTTCTCACAGTGCTGGATTCATTTCCACGTCTACATCAACATACATACTGGGCAAGCCACCGAATAGTGCCTGGTGCACAGTTCATTGTACCGTTACGACATTTCCTTTCCTTTTCCACTCGCAGACAGAGTTGAGGAAACAGTGTCAATACGCCTACATATGAATCTTATTTTCTCTTATCTTAGTAGTCCTTAGGAGAAATCGTTCTACAGACAACTTAAATTGCTGGCTCTCTAAGGGTTTCCCATTTGAGTTCAGGAAGCATCTCCCTTCTACTCGAGTGTTGGTCAAACATACCGGTAGCCCGCCTCTAAATTGCTTCGATGTCTGCCTTTAATCCGACCTCAAACACTCGAGCAGTACTCGAGAATTGGTTGCACTATTGTCCTGTACGCAGCCTCTTTTACAGATGATCCACACTTTCCTAAAATTCTCGCAGTAAACCGAAGTCAACCATTCACCTTCCCGTTACCGTCCTTACGTGCTCGTTAAATTCATATCGCTTTGTGTGCCTCGCCAAGATATCTGACATGACTGTGTCAAACAGCACACTACTACTGCTGTGTTCGAACGTTAGGAAATTGTTTTTCCTCCTCACCTGCATTAACTTACGTTACTTTGCTTTTAATTCAAGCTGCTATGCAACATACCAACAAGAAATTTTGTGTAATTGTCTTTTATTCAATACTGTGCCCCAGGTGTACATTCTAAGAAATTTCTTCCTCAAATAAAGACCCGTGTTGGTTCCTAGAGAGGAATACCCTCTTTTTAAAGTAATTTTTAGTCTTGGTAGCTTTTTATTCTTTTAATTAAAAGCCTTGGCATAAGCCATCGTCATAATGACATTAAAAGACTGTTGATGCACAATATCTTGTCAAATTCATAAGTACAGCCGTCCCATAGACTACGATTGTTTGATGTGGTGCAACCTGAGATATCAAGCAACGATGCATTTACAGGTTGCTGTAGTTTTGTAGACTAGCGTGGAGGTCCGGATCAAACAAATTAGAAACACAGTTCGACCTTCCGCACTTCCCGACATCGCACTGTTCAGGAATGGCACAGTGTTTGGGGACAGCACACCGCAGACGTGCCATCGAGTGCTGTGTGGCAGAGCCTTTGGCGGCCTCTGTGTGAGGAGGACCGCCTAATCGATTTCCTGCCCGCTGCCGCAGTAGCCGGCGGGCCTCACCTGCTCGCTGATTGGTCTCGCCGCCCGTCAGGCTGCTGGCTCTGCCGCAACATCTGTCGTGGCCCGTGTTACCTGCCCCAGACCGGGGCCTGCTGCGGCCGCAGCGTCACGCTCCTTACCTCTCGGACCTGTGCGTGCCGCAAACTGGAGCGGCGATCCATCTCGCTGTGATCACCTGACGCCAAGAGCGCTGTCCTCTGCCTGGACTGATACCATGTTGTCTGACGTACTTCATGTGTGAGTGGCTGATCGCTACGACGGTGGGCGCTCTAGCACTGTCGTTCCCTACGTCCTATTCAAAGGCCATTATTACATAGTTTGACGGTAAGCTAGTCAAATACATTGGCGGAAAAAAAATCGACACCAAAAATCAATTGAAGTACATTAATGAAATTTCGGGAATACGTTGTCTAGATATATTTAAGCGATAAACATCGCAAGGACACAGATTAACGTAAGCGCGAGATAAGCCATTGCAAATGTGAAATGGTGGTCCATTAATAACCGGTGTAACCGCCAGAATGTTGAATGCAAACAGTATTGTGTTATACAGGTGCCGGATGTCGCTTTGTAGGATGGAATTCCATCCCTGTTGTACTTGGTCGGGCAATACAAGGGGCGGTTAACGCTGGTTGTGGATGACCCTGGAATTGTCGTCCGATGTTGTCTCACATGTGCTCGATTAGAGACCAATCTGGTGATCGAGCAGCCAACGCAACAAGTCGATTCTCTGTGGAGCATATTGGGTTACAACAGCGGTATGTGGGCGAGCGTTATCCTGTTGGAAAACATCCTTGGAATGCTGTTCCTGAATGGCAGCACAACACGTCGAATCACCTGATTTATGTACAAATTTGCAGTCATGGCGCGTGGGATAACGACGATAGTGTTCCTGCTGTCATACGACGTCGCACCCCATACCATAACTCCAGGTGTAGGTCCGGTGTGTCTAGCACACAGACAGCTTGGTTGCAGGCCCTCAGCTGGCACCGAGGCAGAACCAGCTTTCATCAGAAAAGACGACAGATCTCTCCCCCCTCCTCCCCCCCTGCCCTCCAATGAACTCTCGCTTGAGACCCCTGACGCCGCAAATGGCGGTGGTTTGGGGTCAGCGGAATGCACGCTACAGGGTGTCTGGTTCGGAGCTGCCCTTGAAGTAACCGATTTACCACAGTTATGATACCAGATTCTTCTTAAATTGCTGCTGCACATGTGATACGATGCGCCAGAGCCACACTCCTGGCAAGATTCACTCACTACCTGATGACGTTTAACGAAGTCACATGTTCAGAATCTGTGCAGTATTGTTAGAAATATATAATATGGTTACATGCTTCCTGTACGACTTCTTGTCGCATATCCATTTCCACATACCCATCTTCTTGCCAGCTCTCCAGAAGACTCCATCACTTGTCACCAATCCTCTTAATTTTCAGCACCCTTATGTAATACCACAAATAAAACGCTTCAGTTCTCTCCTTTGCTGCGTTATCCACATCCATCATTCACGTCCATTAATGCTGTCCTCAAGACGTATATTTTTAGTAATTCTTTCTCATATTAAATTCTGTATCAGTTACTAGTGTAATTCCTTCAGCGAGGAATGCACATTCTGCCTGTGTTAGTTATCTTTTTGTAACCTTCTTGCTTTGTCTCTCATGCTTTTTTTACTTTGAAGCTAGCAGAATTCCATCACTTTGTCAACTAAATAGTCCCTACTTTTGTCTGCATTTCTGTGGATCCTCATTACATTCGTCTATCTTTGGTTTATTCTCACTCCATATCATATGCTCATCCCGTTCAACATTCCCCACAATTACTTTCATTCTTCTTTCATTTATTTCCTGTGGACATTCTGTGCTCATTAGACCTTATCATTCCACATCACCTGTAGGTTTTCCTCACTTACATTGATGAGTGCAATTGTAAGGGTGCCAAATGGGGACACCTCTACATTGTGCGGATGGTATTGTGGATCTATAGAGCGCCTTTTGGCGCTAATAAAACATGATTACCTTCAGATTTACAGTTCAGTGTCTTCTAGTCAGCTTCGACTGGCACTTCATGCCCGTGACACAATGAAATTCAACTGACTCCTGTTGTCGGCTCAGCTCAGCTGGTCGCTGAGGTCGCTACTCCAGCAGTTTGCCTGATGTCTTGTCTCTGAAATACGTTATTGCATCTGAGGTAATATTTATTGCTTCACATCAGAAGAGCAAATGAATACGTCTCTGGCCCTCTCTCTTAGTTGACGTTTTGCTGAATGTGTAACTTGTGCTAAAGTGTCAATAGTTTTTTTTTTTCCATAGCTATGTCACCACCTCTGCCTGGTGTCACCTTTGGCTGGGCTAGTGTGAACTTTCGAAAAATTTAGTTCCCTCCCCTTTTCTGCTCTGTGGTGTAACATAGTACTTTCAGCGGCTTTTATCACTCATATACTTTGAATTTTAATCTCACTCCTGAACGTTCCTTTTACTTTTGTCATTGCTTCTTCGATCTGCAGATTGAGCAGTAGGGGCGAAAGAGTACAAACTTGTCTTATATTCTTTCTAATCTGAGCATTTATCTCACAGTCTTGTTATTTTTCCCTCTCCCTCTTGTAGTACTGTATTTATCTATTTTTTGAGGAACTCAAACATCTTGCACCGTTTTACATTTCTGGAAGCTTTTACTTGGTCGACGAATCATCCTATGAAGGTTTTTTGATTTGCACATTTCTTACCCTTTCTTTAGTTTTCGAGCTCCACTTCAAAACTGCCCCTACTTATCCACCGCAAAGCCAAACTGATCGACATTTAACACAACCTCAGTTTTCTTTTCCACTCTTATTGTAGTGATAGGGAGCGATCAGGAAGTGGTAATCTGCTAGGCTGAAATTAAGTGATTCGTCCTGGCAAAGACTGTATTACACCCAATTTCAAAACACAATAAAAAAATTGTGAAAAGTGGTAAGAAGATAGCTTCAAACATTTGCATAAAATGATAAAAGGCTCTCAAAACCATTGATGTGAGCATTCAAATTATTTTCTTTACGAAGTTACAAAGTAAACGTTTGACACTCTGTGCTGAAGTAAGTTAAGTTAAAAAACATTAATGTGGCTAATCACAGAGCGGAAGGAACTTAAGGCCACAGCCTGGAAGACTAATGAACCATCAGTACAACCTGATCTTCACTTAAATGTTTCTACAAAGCCAGTTTTAATTAACTGTAGCTGTAGTATCGTTAAATTTCTAGGTTTTACAATTTTTGATAAAATCGTGCACTAGCAACAATACAATAAGGTGCTGAACATCTGTACCAAATTTAAATTTCCACACTTGGCTTAAAACTCACTAACATATTATTAGAACAGCTGACAACAACTTATACAACCTGTAACAAAAGCCTGCTTCTCGAAGATCAATCTTAATGCTCCAAGATAATATCAAAACTTAAACTTGCAGCCAACAGAAAATAGTTAATGATTGGGATTACATAATTACAAGTGTGGCAACTTGCAAGAGTTTAAATGAAGTTATCAACAAATTACTCAACTTATGCAGATTGATTCCAGAACGACAAATAATGTGACTGGCAGCAAGGTCACTGTAATATTAGGCATTACTTAGAACACTGCGAATTATTCAAGTACTTAAAAAACCTTTCTCAGGTTTCACATAAATAAACATTCATTAACAAGGGCGCTATAACTGATTTATCAATAAAGAACAATTTCGACGATCTTTTGGTGGAGCCAAATAATGTGGAACACTGTTTGAATATTACAATACGTCTGACTGTAACTATAACAAAATCATGGCGACAGACTACTGCAGTCAGGAAGTATGACCATGATCCAGTGATTAGCTTCTCACAACGCTGAGAATGTGTCGCAGTTCTGGTGAGAATTCGCCTCTGATGTAAATGCCAGAATGATGGTTGATCCCGCAAATGCACCTCACTGCACCGACAGGTTATCAGCAAGGTATGCCCAACCTCTCTTATGAGTGAAGACTGCCCTCGCTTCTACAGTAACTGATGTCCGTAGGCGCCGCCATTTACTTGACACTTCCTGCGGGCCTTGTCCAGACACCTGTAGAAAACTTGAGTCCTTAAGTAATGCAAACACACCGAGCGAGGTGGCGCAGCGGTTAGCACACTGGACTCGCATTCGGAAGGACAACGGTTCAAACTCGCGTCCGGCCATCCTCATTATTTCCTCCCGTATGCGCCTTGTGAAATGACCACAACGAGAAAATTCGAGATATTGGAGCCAATACAGAAGCTTACCGACAATCATTCCTCCCACGCGCCATCCGCGAATGGCTCAGGGAAGGGGGGGTGGGTGGTGCCAGAAGTACCCTCCGCGACACACAGTCAGGTAGCTTGTGGACTATTGTTGTAGATGTAGATGAAGAATTACGTCCCCCTGCTGTGAAGAGGAAGTACATATTAATGTCGCAATTAAACTGAAAGAAGGACATTAGTCTTAATAAGTTTAGGATTTTAGCTCCTTCTAAATACTCCTTGGTTCAGTGGTGTTGTCCTACATGATTACGTCACGAGACGGAAGCTATACACCGTAATGTGATGTAATTTAGTACATAAAAAGCGCGACAAGGAATGTTTATGTATATGTTAATTTGTCATAATAAACTGGAAACTGCACTCCGTTCCTTCAGAAGAAGATGTAGGGAAAGAAAGAGGACTGAATGGTGTCCCAGGCAAAACCTTACAAGTCATGAAAAGGAGAAGTAACTGGTAATATTGTACTTGGTGTAATAAGAGAGCGGCAGAAACATTTTTTAAAAAATGTGATTTGATACAAAACAGGGCGTCTTTAAAAGCGAGTAGGGAATAATTACAACCGCGTACCTGCATAAAAGAACGGACAATAGATTCATCCCACTGTTCGAAAGAACACGAGAGCGTAAATCAGGGCGGCCGGTCTCCTCACAAGCACAGTAGCTCGTTGAGTCGTTATGGGGACGGGCTGGTGCCTTGCTTCTCCTGTGCCATTTCCTCCATTTCAGCATAACACCTTCAAGTTATAGGCTGCAGACAACACGTTTATGGATGCATACACAGCAGTGACAAAATTCGTTTTTATTCCTGACAGACAGTAGTAATCCCTAAAAGTTCAGTGTTAACTGACGATTAATGAGACCTGAGTTTAACCCGGCGTATACAATGTTGAGATAACTTATAAGGATGCAGCGGGGTGATGATGTCGACAACCACCGATATTTCGATAGGAGCACAACCTCTCATTTTCAATACAAAACTGCAGCAACGAAACTCTGTGCAAGGGAATGTAAAACCTCGGTTTGCGGAGAAATTCTGGAAGTATGACACACATACAAACACACACACACACACACACACACACACACACACACACACACACACACCTCCACACCACACAATCAAACATAACTGACGCCAGAAGTTTTCGATATTGAAAATTAATAACCAGCGGGTGAGGTAGCATTAACTCTGTCCCTTGACTAGGGAGGAAGCAGGAGTACTCGCTGAATTTAAACAAAAATCTTCATCTCTATTTATAAAGTTAGTTACTAATCTAATTTCAATTGCGTGCTTAAAATGCCATCCCAGTAGCTGGAAGTGCATGCCAAAATGGCCGTTTAGCTATACTCCATAGGATGACTGGAGCCAAGACAGCGTCTTGCAAAGGCGGATTTGCTCGACTGTTGTAGATGAGTGTACCGCTTATACTCAGCACAACGACCGTCTATAGTCCTGATAGTTTGATCAATACATGGCATGCCACAACTGCAACGAATGCGGTAGACACCTGCTTTATGCAAACCAGGATCATCCTTTATGGTACGTAGAAGGGCCCTAATCTTCGATGATGGTTCAAAAACACATTTCACGTCATATTTCTGCAATATACTACCGACCTTCTTGGAAATGCTCCCTACGTAAGGCAGAGAGGCCGTAAAGGCTGGTGCTACTTCGGTATTGTAATCACTTGTCTGGCGCATAGTTGGTCGATAGCGGAACGCACATCTGATCTGTCTCTCACTATAGCTGATCTCAAGAAGGGCTAACCCTGCTGACAAACACTCAGGGTCCGAGATGACGTGCGCCCTGTGAACCAAGGTACGAAGTATCCCTCCACGCTGAGTCGAATGATGACAACTATCAGTCCGTAGGTACACGTAAGTCCCAGCGTACCATTTATTTTCCTCCTGGCCAACACTTCAAGGAAGGGAATGCTACCAACCTTTTCCACCTTCATCGTGAAACAAATATTTAGATGGATTGAATTCAGTTGTTCTAAAAAGTCGTTCGTATTCCTACTGCCATGAGGCCGAACAACAAAAGTATCTACATATCTAACAAAACATGTAAACATTTGCCGCTTTCCCACCCTATAAAAGGGGAAGATATTAAATTTTTCTAAAGTTCACTCTAGCTCAGCCACAGGTTACACCCGGCAGAAGTGGTGACATAACTATAGTGTAGAAAAAAAACTACCGACACTTTAAGTGATTCGCATACATGATGCTGCGTCGGCATCGTTCGCCATGCTCAGGTTACACATTCAGCAAAACATCAACCGAGACGGAGACGTAATCATTAGCTCTTGTGACATGAAGCAATAATCATTACCTCGCACTTAATAACGCATTTCAGAGACAAGACTTCAGAAAAACTGCTGGAATAGCGACCTTGGTGACCAGCTGAACCGAGCCGATAACAGGAGTCAGTGGAATTTCATCATGTGACTGACGCGAAGTGCCAGCCGAGGCTGACGAGAAGACACTGAACTGTAAATCTCTCTCCATCCTAACAGGACGTTGCTGGTTCTTACCTCCCCCCCCCCCCCCCCCCAACATTTATTTCCAAATATTAAATAATGAGTGTACGAAGTTTGGTTGAAATCAATCCATGTGTTTAGGAGCAGATTTTTAACCACAGCTGTTCAAATTCAAATGGCTCTGAGCACTATGGGACTTAACATCTGAGGTCATCAGTCCCCTAGAATTAACTAAGGACATCACACACATCCATGCCCGAGGCAGGATTCGAAGCTGCAACGTAGCGGTCTAACCACAGCTGTGCCTGCGTACGCAAAAGTCTCATATTTCATGAACGTTTAACATATTTACATATTTGACTCATATTTGGATGCATATTTCACCTGTATCTCTAGCGAATTTCACCCTGTAGTTTCCCTTTCACGCAGCTCAATTCTTATGAAATGATAACTCCTGTACTACGTGTCGTATAATGATTTAATTTTGCAGGTACATGTAGTGTTAAAAGTACAAGCGATTCTGTTGTCGAGGCATCTGCAGTTGTGGTAGTACTTTCTATATCTGAAACTCTGCAAACAGCTATATTTGAACAAATTTTTTATTAGGCAATAATGGTTTCGTGGGTTATAAAGTCATCATCAGGTGCATATACACGTTAAAACATGGTCAGCGGCAATATAGAAGGCCCCACCAGAATTAAAACCATAATGATAATTTCCGTACTTGTTATAATACAATACCACATTCGAACCCTCATTACCCAAAAATAATATGTAAACTAAAATAGGAAAGAAAAATAAGCTGAAATGGTTGTATTAGAAAAATACAAAATGTAAAATTGTAATTTACGAAAATTAATACAACTTAATGAGGAACATCAATTAGATACAGTTTAAGGAACGCTGTTTACGAAAACATTGAATCATAAATGGGCATATATGTTGTAGGAAAACTTTTCATCGAGAAAGGAGATTCAGTACTGACTTTCTCTATTGCAGAAATGCCCTTTTTCTCTTCTACACTGCAACGCGCGGATTTTCGTAATATTTACATCACCTGTAATCGGCAAAACAGTGTCCATTCCTCAAGAAATTCTTGCGTGTATGAGGACATTGTAATGTAAGATACAGGCACCGTACAAACCCAGACATTGTTATAATCAGCGATAATAACAATCGCAATCGCCTTACCTTAGACGTCGGAAGTTTCACTACTCAGAGTGCGCTGCTCTTCATGAATGACCAACGCACAACCTACGCACACCAGCTAGTGGAACGCTGAAACGACATTGTTCTTGCTGCGGCGAATCATAAAGTAGCCACAAGAAGACAGATACAACCGCCCTGATGTGGACAAATTGTGAGATAGAGATGTGACGGTTTTCGTACACGTTGGGGCACTTCTCACGTATTTTTGGGTGACAAGTACAGTTTTTTTACATGTGTCGCTTTTCTTGCCGGGTTGTGACATATATGCTGTGCTAGTTATTCTCGCTGCTATTTTGATATGGTTAACTTTGACTGACACTGTAGTCAGGTATGATGACTATATCTCAGGTCATATATGATAACGATGTTTGTGGAGTGTTTCACGTACCTATATTGTAAATACGGCTATAAGGTATATTTTCGACTGTAAATTCCTTGAAAATAGTTTCGTGCCATTGGCTTCCGATCTTATTCATGTAATTTTATTTTGTTTAACAGGCATTTCCTTAAGGATGTTAACTCTATAATACCAAGTGAATTTCGTATTGCATGAATGTAGACCGCATGTTCGTACTCACTCTCAACGGCTTTAGCATTATTACGCAACGCCCAAAGGGATCATTGTTCTTCGCAGCAAAGATATACACAGGTGTGCTATCACATCATAAGGTAGTCTGAAGGTCGTCTTTAGCGTGTTAGATTGTCCGAGTTGTTTCCATGTCTTACGTTTAGGGCAAAGTGCTGCGGACAGCCTTATAGTCTTCGTCCGCGCTCACGCGCATGACCCCAGAGCGCAGCGGGAGCCGGTGATGGGCAGATAACAGTACGGAGGTCCGATGATGAGGTGGGCCAGGCCAGGCAGGCGCCGTCGTGTTATTTGGGCGAGGGCCGGATGTGGGGCGGGCGCCAGATGGCGCTCCCACACAGACCAAAGGGTGAACCCGGAGTCTAGAGGCGGCAGAAGCTGCAGCCGCGAGGTGGCCTTTTTGTAGCTGCCGCCGCCGCAGACCGCGAACTCGGCCGGCAGTGGCCTGTGGAGAAAGTATACGCACGCACCGGCGAGACTACGGTGTGAGGTGTCAGCAACCCTCCATTCAAAAGGAACGGACTTTGTTTCTAGCCCAACGGCCCTACGATTCATGATATATCAACGTAATGAGGGGCTCTAGATAAATAAATTAATTATGACACCTCAAAAGTCTACACTGGAGAGCTAAAGAAACTGGCCCACCTGCCTATTATCGTGTAGGGCCCCGTGCAGAAGTGCCGCAACACGACGTGGCATGGACTCGACTAATGTCTGAAGTAGTGCTGGAGGAAACTGACACCATGAATCCTGCAGGGATGGCCATAAATCCGTAAGAGTACGAGGGAGTGGAGATCTCTTCTGAACAAGACGTTGCAAGGCATTCCGGATGTGCCCAATAATGTTCATGTCGGGGGAGTTTGGTGGTCAGTGGAAATGTTTAAACTCAGAAGAGTCTTCTCAGAACCACTCTGTAGCAATCTTGGACGTGTGGGGCGTTGCATTGTACTGCTGGAATTTCCAAAGTCCGTCGGAAAGGACAATGGACATGGCTGGATACAGGTCATCAGACATGACGCCTACCTATGTGTTACCTGACAGAGTCGTATCTAGGCGTATCAGGGGTCCCGTATCACTCCAACTGCACAAGCCCCACACCATTACAGAACCTTCACCAGCTTGAACAGTTCCCTGCTTACAAGCAGGATCTATGGATTCATGGGGTTGTCTCCATACCCGTACACGTCCATCCGCTCGATACGATTTGAAACGAGACTCGTCCGAGCATGCAACATGTTTCCAGTCATCAACAGTTGAATGTCGGTGTTGAGGGGCCCAGGCGAGGCGTAAAGCTTGGGCTCCGAAAGCCCATATCGATGATGTTTCGTTGAATGGTTCGCACGCTGACACTTTCTGCAGCAAATTTTCGGAAGGGTTGCACTTCCGTCACATTGAACGATTCTCTTCAGTCGTCGTTGGTCCCGTTCTTGCAGTATCTTTTTCCGGCCGCAGCGACATCCGATATTTGATGTTTTACCGGATTCCTGATATTCACGGTACACTCGGGAAATGGTCGTTCGGGAAAACCCTGACTCCATCGCTATTTCGGAGGTACTGTGTCCCATCGCTCGTGCGCTGACTGTAACATCACGTTCAAAATCACTTAAATCTTGATAACCTGGCATTGTAGCAGCAGTAACTGATCTAACAACTGCGCCAGACACTTATATAGGCGTTGCTGATCGCAGCGCCGTATTCTGCCGGTTTACATATCTCTGTACTTGAATACGCACGCCTGCACCAGTTTCATCGGCGCTTCAATGTACTTTTAACACTCGGAGAAATCCGACAGTTGTTAGGTCTCGAATCCTGCCTCGGGCGTGGATGTGTGTGATGTCCTTAGGTTAGTTAGGTTTAAGTAGTTCTAAGTTCTAGGGGACTGATGACCACAGCAGTTAAGTCCCATAGTGCTCAGAGCCATTTGAGCCATTTTTTGTTAGTTCTCGGGACTTATATTTCGACTATAATATTTTCGAATGTCGCTGGACTTTAAAATTTTCGACTGTCACGGAAGTTGTACAGGCTAATGGGGACTTTGATTTTACGTAGACGGCTCTGAACTCAGAAATATTTCTGACAGACTTTGAAAATTTCATGTGAGATGGGAACGAGGAAGCAATTAGTACATTTTTGCGTTGATCTGTGGCAACTGAAACCACACGCGATTCACATTGTTTTATTGTGCTGAGGACTAATGAGTGCAGTGGCCGTAATTAACTTTCTAATTTAGAGATTCCTGTCACTATGTTTTATTACGAACGGCATCTTCATTCCCAGAATTGACAACTTCTTTAGCTTTCGTTTGGCGTGAAGGTGAAAGTGCATCCCTTTTCTGTGGGCCTCCTAGACACCCACAACTATCATTGCCAAACGTACACAAAGTATTACTAATTCGTGTGTTAGCGGTATCTAGTTAACAGTAGTTTATTGGCAAACACATACTATATCCCATTGGCTGCCTCCAGCTTGATATAGAGGCGCGCAGCCAAAATCTGCTCTACACCACGAACATGCGCAACACGTGGACTGTCTTTTGTTACCTTTAGTCGCATCTGGTTGACTATCCCCTATAAAGGTCGCTGCACGTACCGTCTAGGACAACAGAAAGAAAGGTGAGTCGCTGAAGATTGTGCCGTCAGTGACGCACCTGTAGACCGTTTACTTTTGGAGGCAACGAAGAGGTAAAAACCACCAAGGCTGCAGAAGCTCCCGACTCATAACAAGCTGCTTTTGCCGGCGTCTTGCCGAGCTGCGGATGTTTGCTTAGGCTGCTCCTCGACGACGTTGGAAAAACACGCTGTCGAGTGGTATCAAGCTTCTGATACGTGCCAACGAGCTCCTTCACTTGAATTAACACCTTCCGCACCCCGGGAGCTTGTTCCGCCGCTATGTTTTTACTTTACTTTTTGCTTCCCTAAAACACTCAGGATACGTACGTGTTATTCTAACTTCCATATGCAAAAGTCTATAAAATTACATCTAAAGCTGTACTAAAGAAACGACAATTTTATTAAAAATTTCGGTTTTCCCAATGGATTGTTAGACAACTCGTGAAGACTTCATACTTCTGAGACAAGCAGCCTTCCACAACTTAAATAAAACGATTTACAATTTTTTCTAACACGATCTACGTTTTGTGACACGCATACACTTGGCCGTGTAGCAATGACGAATGAAAATCCTACATGGAATCTTTCCGTTACACATTATTGTAAACAGTGCGCTGTCCGTAAAGTTGTTATGGTTAAATACATCATTAGCCGCTTGATTTCAGGGCTTGACAAAGACGTCGTCAAAATATTTAAATGTTCTGTGCTTGTAAGCTCCTTCCCCTTTGTCCTCGCTGGATAAAAGTCTGACCACCCCTCTAACGTTCGGGCTGCAGTTGTTGATTTATTTAAAAGTAATGTGCCATTTACATAAGGTCAGGCCTACACGCAATACAAATCTGCTAGAACATTCTAGACAATAAACGCCCCAGACCAGAAAGCGTAGCCGCACGGCAACTTTAACTCATGCGTACTCCAACACGCTGGCGTGCGCCAACCAGGCCCATCGTTGAGGCCAGAAACAAACGTTTCTGTACGCTTTACATTTAAAGCGACGCAGCAATATATAGTTCAAAAACTGACAAAAATGTCACATTGTTCAATAAATTTGTATAAAAGTGAGACATGTGAGATACGCACAGATATATCTCTCACATGGTCTTTATCTACACGCTTTTAGCCTAGTTGTTTCTCTACTGGTTTTTCTATTTCATCTCTCAAAGCTGCGTGTTCCATAGTATTCCTTTCCCCTCTTTCATTATTTATTACCGAATGTTCTCTTCGAAAGTTCCAACATGGTCTGGTTGTTTCAACTTACTGGTAGTCCAACTCCTTAATTACTTACTTTTTTTGCAGTTTATTGAAGTTGAATTTGACAACTATAAAATTATTATCAGTGCTCAAA
Organism: Schistocerca americana; assembly: GCF_021461395.2. Taxonomy (NCBI): domain Eukaryota; kingdom Metazoa; phylum Arthropoda; class Insecta; order Orthoptera; family Acrididae; genus Schistocerca; species Schistocerca americana. The sequence goes on along the minus strand of NC_060120.1, from coordinate 823,830,142 downwards.
TCTGCTTCTAGTATGTCATGAAATTAAAAACTTTGTTTCTAAATCACTTTCGTTTTCGTTGATCGGTATTATAGGTCTAGGTGTACTACAGACGATTTGTTTTTTACAATACTGACTAACGTATTGGATAACTTCCTCAGATGTTACAGAAACTGGGTTCCTAATTATCAGTTTTGTATTAATGAAGTAAGAGAGAAAATCAGTGAAGATTTGATTCACAAAAAATGAATACATTTCGCAAAATGTTACTCTTATATGCTACGGCCTCCTGTGATAACATTTTTATGTTCTGTGTTGTTACACAATGAAAAAGGATCTAAAACGCAAAAAGTGGCAAAGGAGGACAGGGAACAGCAGAAAAAGTTCAGCATATGGATACAGTTACACTGGCGGAACAAGATCGCAACCACAGAGTAATTAATGTAGAGTAATGAAATTTCTGCAATACATTTGCGTAGCTAACATATTTAAGTGGTTAACATTGGAAGATTAATTTAAGTGCAGCCTAAACCTTTGAAAATGAGAAATCCTGGTACATTAATAGCCAGCGTAAAAGACAGAATTTTGAATGCAAGCGTGCAAACGTGCATAAATTGTGTTTTACAGATGTTGGATGTCAGTTTATGGGATGAAGTTCCATGCCTTTTACAGGGACGGTTAATGCGGTTTGCGAATGACGTTGGAGTTGTCCGTTGGCGCCCTTTGTGCTAGATTGGAGACAGATCTAGCGATCGAGCAGGCCAAGGCGACATATCGACACTCTAGAGCTTGATGAGATACAACAGCGGTAGCTGAGCGAGCGTTACACTCCTGGAAAACACGCTCTGGAATGCAGTTCATGAATGGCAGCACGACAGGTCGAATCACCAGACTGACGTACTGATTTGCTCTCAGGCTGCTTGGGATAACCACGAAAGTGCTCCTGCTGTCATACGAGATCGCACTCCCCAGGCTATAACTCCAGGTGTAGGTCCAGTGTGTCTAGAAGGCAGGCAGGTTGTTTGCAGGCTCTCAGCTGGCCTCTTTCTATACAACACACGGCTACGACGGGCACCGTGGCAGAACCAGGTCTCATCAGGAAACACAACAAACCTCCACTGCTCCCACCTGCGAGCTCTCACTTGAAATCACCGCCACAAATGAAGGTGGTTTATGACCAATGGAATGCAAGCTTCAGGGCGGCTGGCTCGGAGCTGTCCTTGAAGTAACCGATTTGTAACAGTTCGTTGTGTCACTGTAGTGCCAACTGCTGCTCAGATTGCTGCTGCAGATGCAGTACGATGCGCCAGAGCCATACGCCGAACACGATGGCCTCCCTCTCGGTAATGCCAAGTGTCTGCCTGGAGCCCTATTTTCTTGCGACCGTACATTCTTGTGATTACCTTTGCCAAAAGTGCAGTGGCTACATTCCTCTCAAGACATTCTGCAGTGCCACAGAAGGAACATTCAGCTTCTCGTAGCCCTATTACACGAACTCATTCAAATTCATATGTTGATAATGGCGTCCTCTTCGCCTTAAAGGCGTTCTTGGCCAACATCAACTCGTCACGACTAATCTCAAAGTAAACCATAGCTCACGACCGTTACAGCGCAAACCCGACTTGCTTCCTCTTAGTGGCGCTACTAGCTACACTCGTATGCGACTGACTTTAAATCTGAATAGATATCATCTTTCAGATGCAGAAACACGCCTACCAACTGTCGTTCATTCTTGGTGTTGCTTGTTTCCCGTCAGAGTGTATTATTCAAAGCCAAAGAAACAAAGAAATAATGAGAGTTTAACAAGTTCAGCGAGAACTCTTATTTTGTCTATCGCGGAGTCAGAAGCAGCAGTTCGTTGCTGTGCATGGTTGCTGCTTACGTGATTAGTGGGATCGCGTATGGGGATGGTGACAGAGCAAGTGAGCGCCTGGCGTTGCCGCTACCCAGCTTGCACAGCTGATCTGTCAGCAGCTGATACCGAGGGCGTCGGCAGCCTTCATTCGTGACTGCAGTTCATGGTCCTTCACGATCTATGTTGATGCTTTGTCATTCGTTTCAGATTTGCCTAGTCTGAGAATGGTTACTGCACAAACATTGATGATTGCTCTTGACGTTTTACTGTTTTCCCGTGGTGATAGAACGCAGACTGACACATGTTCATTAATATCTATGTGTTACAAGACAACAATCGACAACCAGTTGCCTACGAAATCATTTCTTATGACTTGCAAAGTTATCATTGTTTTGATCACAATACACTGGACACAAATACCAGACATTTCGTGTGGTTTTCATAGAAAAAGCAAAATCATTTCAAAACAACCATTTAAAAACTGATTGGAAGCTCCAACGTGGTCATTATGTTACATTGTTCACAATGAAGCCACGTTTACAATGTCGATGGCAGCACGGAATAGGAAAATTAGATTTGTCGTAGTGACACTACTATGAAAGCCAGCCTGTCTCTACATAGAACATTTTACATTCAGCACCACAGTTTGCGATGTGTAAGGTAGTATAGAAAAGCCTTTTCTTCGTATAGCGGTGATTTTCACCAGTTGTTCTGCAGATGTAGAAAATACAAAGTGTGTTTTAGTCACTACTACTGTTATTTAGTATTATATTTGAAACATTACAATGAGGATAGACAACACAAGTTCAGATGTCTAAAGATGTTACCAGCAAATAAAAATAAGTTTTTGAGTATTAAGTAAAGCTTTACTCAATTCCTTTAAAATAAAGAGTGTTTCAGAAAGTGTCATCCGTTTCCGCAAGGTCATATATTTTGGAGTACATTTTAGCTTTCACATAGAACAGCAAAGTAATTTCTGATAATGTACATTTGGAGCATGGCATTGTATGACAGTGAATCATGGACAGTTCGAAATCTGGATCAGAAGATAATGCGCAATTTTGAGGCGCGGTGCTGCAGAAGAAAGTTGAAAACAGATGGACTGGTAAGGAATGAGGTAGTTCTCTTCAGAAAAGTATCTTATGTGAGGTATCGTCCAAAGATCGTGGTGCCACACCAACGTCAGCATTGAACATCAGTACTCCAGACATTGATGATTTTTAGCTGTAGTCTGCCATGAGGAATGGGAGAGGCTGAAGAAGACACTCCCTCTCTCTCAGCACAGCAGTGTCCTCGTACAGGTGTCAATACAGAACCGAGCAAGGAAGCGCTCGGCCCCAGTTCGTGATCTCAGCAGAAGCAGTCTACACCATCGAGTAGGATTAAAGAGTTATTCAAGTCTCGGAAATGCAATATTGAGAATTTGAACAGTTTGTTAATTAGTGAAGTGACGCTTTGATAAATGACAGTAGCAAATTACCTAGCACTCCAGTGGCAAAGGATTGCATCAGCTCAAACAAATCTCTTTATGATTCATCTAATAAAGTGAACTAATAAATGGCATGTTTTAGTTCCGATGACTCGTCTCCCAGATCAATAAAAAAACTCACAGGTATGGCCTAACGACTATACTTTAATATGGTTATAACAATAAAGAAAACACTGACAACGAGAAGCGACAGGTTCACAGGATATGTGTTCACGGAATAACTTCCATAGTAGTGAAGAGAGGTGTAGAGGATAAAAACTGTAGAGGAAAACAGTAATTGGAATACATCCAACAAATAACTGAGCATGTAGGATGGAAGTGCTATGCTCAGGTGAAGAGGTTGGCACTGGAAAGGAATTCGTGGCAGTCTCCATCAAAGTCGAACACTGATGACAAGGCTTATAAAGCTTTTATTTTCAAAAGAACCATCCTATTTGACAAAGAAATGTTTTTTTCATGCATGCACGTACACCATTAGGGTACTTTTTGCCATTACGCTTATGTCTTGTTGCTGTGATACCGACGCACATTGGAGGGTAAAAGGGCAAGGGAGCGGGGGAGAGAGCGATTTATTTGAATCAGTTGTTGTTGTTGTCGTCTTCAGTCCTGAGACTGGCTTGATGCAGCTCTCCATGCTACTCTATCCTGTGCAAGCTTCTTCATCTCCCAGTACTTACTGCAACCTACATCCTTCTGAATCTGCTTAGTGTATTCATCTCTTGGTCTCCCTCTACGATTTTTATCATCCACGCTGCCCTCCAATGCTAAATTTGTGATCCCTTGATGCCTCAGAAAATGTCCTACCAACCGGTCACTTCTTCTTGTCAAGTTGTGCCACAAACTCCTCTTCTCCCCAATTCTATTCAATACCTCCTCATTAGTTATGTGATCTACCCATCTAATCTTCATCATTCTTCTATAGCACCACATTTCGAAAGCTTCTATTCTCGTCTTGTCCAAACTATTTATCGTCCATGTTTCACTTCCATACATGGTTACATTTCATACAAATACTTTCAGAAACGACTTCCTGACACTTAAATCTATACTCGATGTAAACAAATTTCTCTTCATCAGAAATGCTTTCCTTGCCATTGCCAGCCTACATTTTATGTCCTCTCTACTTCGACCATCATCAGTTATTTTGCTCCCCAAATAGCAAAACTCCTTTAGTACTTTAAGTGTCTCATTTCCTAATCTAATTCCCTCAGCATCACCCGACTTAATTCGACTACGTTCCATTATCCTCGTTTTGATTTTGTTTATGTTCATCTTATATCCTCCTTTCAAGACACTGTCCATTCCGTTCAACTGCTCTTCCAAGTCCTTTGCTGTCTCTGACAGAATTACAATGTCATCGGCGAACCTCAATGTTTTTATTTCTTCTCCAAGGACTTTAATACCTACTCCGAATTTTTCTTTTGTTTCCTTTACTGCTTCCTCAATATACAGATTGAATAACATCGGGGAGAGGCTACAACCCTGTCTCACTCCCTTCCCAACCACTGCTTCCCTTTCATACCCATCGACCCTTATTACTGCCATATGGTTTCTGTACCAATTGTAAATAGCCTTTCGCTCCCTGTATTTTACCCCTGCCACTTTTAGAATTTGAAAGAGAGTTGTCAAAAGCTTTCTCTAAGTCTACAAATGCTAGAAATGTAGGTTTGCCTTTCCTTAATCTGTTTCTAAGATAAGTCGTAGGGTCAGTATTGCCTCACGTGTTCCAACATTTCTGCGGAATCCAAACTGATCTTCCCCGAGGTCGGCTTCTATCAGTTTTTCCATTCGTCTGTAAAGAATTCGCGTTAGTATTTTGCAGCTGTGACTTATTAAACAGATAGTTCGGTAATTTTCACATCTGTCAACACCTGCTTTCTTTGGGATTGGAATTATTATATTCTTCTTGAAGTCTGAGGGTATTTCGCCTGTCTCATACATCTTGCTCACCAGATGGTAGAGTTTTGTCAGGCCTGGCTCTCCCAAGGCCGTCAGTAGTTCTAATGGAATGTTGTCTACTCCCGGGGCCTTGTTTCGACTCAGGTCTTTCAGTGCTCTGTCAAATTTTTCACGCAGTATCATATCTCCCATTTCATCTTCATCTACATCCTCTTGCATTTCCATAATATTGTCCTCATGTACATCGCCCTTGTATAGACCCTCTATATACTCCTTCCACCTTTCTGCTTTCCCTTCTTTGCTTAGAACTGGGTTTCCATCTGAGCTCTTGATATTCATACAAGTGGTTCTCTTTTCTCCAAAGGTCTCTTTAATTTTCCTGTAAGCAGTATCTATCTTACCCCTAATGAGATAAGCCTCTACATCCTTACATTTGAATTAGGGGTACCCCTATTTCAAGCACATGAGCTGGGCTGTTATATCTGCGCACCAAGGTGAACTTCCAGATTCTTTGCGCAAGTTAAAATTAATCTCAAGGTGTTGTCTTCATTCAAGTAGAAGATATAGTCTTGTCAGATCGGATGAATCTTTTTGAAAGACTGTGTTTTAAGTTGACTGTACGGTTCTTGCTTACTTCGAAGGGTGTTTAATAAGTAATGCATCGCAGATTGGTTTTATTCAAGATTCCTATACGCCGTATTATTCCCTACTCTTCTGGCTATAAAATCCTATTTTTGAACACGGTCTTCGTTCAATGTCTTGCTGCATCAAAAACCTCCCCATTATCCACGTACTGCTTCCTGCAGAACACATCCTCCATTGGGCCAAACAGATAGAAGTGGAAAGGTGCGATATTCGGGCTGTAGAGCTGATGATAAAGAACGGTCCAATGAAGTTTTGTAAGTTGGAAGCGCGGACTTGTGTGAGGTATTGCGTTGCCATGAAGAAGGGGAAGTTCGTTTGCATTTTTGTGGCGACGATCACTCTGAAGTCATCTCTTCAGTTTCTTGAGGGTAGTACTGTGCGCTTAGAGTTGATCGTTGCACCATGAGGGAGGACATCAAAGAGAATAACCCACTCAGAGTTCCAGGAAACTATCGCCGTAACTTAATAGGCTGAAGTTACGGCCTTGAACTTTTTCTTCGGAGGAGAGGTGATTTGGCTTCACTCCACTGACTGCCGTTTTGTTTCCGGTTCGAAGCGATGAACCCATGTTTAATCATGTGTGACGATGCTTGACAAAAAGTTGTCACGATGAGCCTCGTAACAGGCAAGCAACTTCACACGGATTGTTCTTCGTTGCTCTTTATGGTCTTCTGTTAGGCGGAGAGTATCCCAGCCGGCGTACTCCATTGAGTACCCCAACTGGTGAACGACTGTGTCAGCACTGTCAACAGAGACGTTCAGTTGTGTAGCGAAGTGTTTGGAGTGATCCTTCGATCACTTCGAATGAGAGTGTCTGCAAATTCCATCGTTATATTGCCGTAGATCGAGTGACGAAGATTTTTGTGAGGTAAGTGATTCATGAAAGGTATAGGTTATTGTTAGTCAGAGCCATTCCTTTGTAGGGATTATTGAAAGTCAGATTGCGCTGCACTAAAAAAAAATAAAAATAAAAAAAATGTGTGTCAGTTTAGTGATGATGAGAATAAGTAAAGAGAGAAATGTCTGAGTACGTTTACTCAGCTGTTTGAAAATCAAATAACGTGGAGGTCGTCCAGCACTGTCATTTATAAATTTTTCCCAGGGGACGTTTCAACATTATCCGACGCGACGCCCGTGAACCAACGAAGCTACTTTTCATATATTTCACAAAATCGTGATTTCGGCTTTGTAGCCATTATCAAGTGCTGGCTGAAATGTCACAAAATTTATGCCCTGTCTAAATGACACAAGCAAGGTATATACCAATATAATGACTGATGAATTAACAGCGAATGCCATTCTGTTTGTACATACATTTATATGGACAGCACTTTTCCGAAGACAACTATAAATTTTATTTTAATATTTTATATCTGTTCAGAAAAAGTCTAACAATTGCGTTGACCTGTAACGGCAGTACTAGAAAACATGACATGACGATAAAATTCGTTCTCTAAATGCTAATTAATTCTTAAAATAAATTACAGAAGCTACACAATTCGCTGTTAGCCCATAAACGCAAGTTGCCATGACCAAATGAATACAGAAACAGCGTGCTTTTCTGTCGCAACGATATAACAGTGACGTTGTTATGTGCCTAGTCTTTTTTTAACGCAGGACATACGTTTTTGTTTTCTCATGGTGGAGGTGGGATAAACAAGATTACAACCATTTTGTTTGGACTGTACGAAATTTGTATGTTTTTCGCCTGAAGCGTGAACTATAGCGAGAAACTCCTCCTATAATGGAACACATTTGCAACTTGTTCTTTGCATCAACTAATTTTAGTCTTACACCCTCCAGTGTCTCACGAAACAATGCTTCGTTAAAGGCCCTCTGATCCCGACAAACGGTCATTTCGCCTTGTCGGTGCTACTTTATAGCAGCAAGATCATCTACACATCTGCCGCACTAACAATTACTCACGACTAGCCTTACACTCCTGTGTGCTTCGGAAAGAGACAAAGAGTCGACGAGTATGAAACGACGGCCGCGCCACAGTTCTCAGACTCGCCATACTCGCTAAAATATAGCTGAAACGAAGATAGCCCGTGAGGACTGATGTAGCAGCGGCTGTTTGATTTCTGAAGTATGTAACCCTAAAATTAGACTCGTACTCGCTGCGTTTCTGATCTCTAACGTACACTGGACTCGCATTCGGGAGGGTGATGTTTCAAAACCGTGTGCGGCCATCCGGATTTAAGATTTCCGTGATTTCCCTAAATCACTCCGGGCAAATGCCGGGATGGTTCCTTTGAAAGGGCACGGCCGATTTTCTTCCCAATCCTTGACACAATCGGAGCTTGTTCTCCGCCTCTAATGACCTCGATGTTGACGGGAAGTTAATCCCAATCTTCCTTTCTTCCATTTAACGTACATACATAGCGGGTGGCCATAATTAAACAAACGGTGTCACGAGTGCTGCAGTGCGGACTGTATACATTGCAAGAGGCTGAAACATTGTCGGTATATTCATTAATCGATGTGCTTGCGGAGGATGCTGAAAAGAATAGTAGTTCCACTTTCTACCACCAGGTGAAAATATAGCGGTCTAGGCAGAATTTGTAATGTTTCTTGTTCTGAAGTCAGTATGTCGTTTGTCCCTTGGTGATGCGTGTTTATTTCTTCCGTGAGCTGATGCTGGTGTTAAGGCTTAAGAAGGTTGCATGAATGCAGAGTGTCGCGGCTTAAGAAGGTTGTTGTTTGCCATACGAGATGCAATGGCTATTGAGAGGAGAGGCCCTGCACTGCAGGTAGAGTTGTTTTATCAGAACGGCAGCTATTTCAGTGCTACATTTCGAGAATCACCGACAGAAAGAGCTGTGAAGAGGTCCCATGTCAATAAAAGGGCTACACAATTTGTTCAAAAAATTTGACGAACATACAAACTAGGTAGTTCAGCAGGGAAATGGTCCATTCCCATGGCTTTTGTTGATGAAGTTGCTGTAGCTAGAGCCGACCATTTAGCACATGCCTCACATTCTGCAACCAGTGCTCGAGCTGTGTAAGGACAAATGTTTCGCCCCTGGTCGACAGTTCAAAAGATTTTGCGGCGCATTTTACATTGGTATCCACGAAATGAAGCTGCAAGATACGCTACAACGGCGTGACTTTGATCTTCAGTTTTTGGCACGCTAGTAAACGGATGCCACGTGGCCGGGGAGTATTCTTTCGATGAACAAGTCACATTTTAATCTCCATGGTGCACAGAACTGTCGCATATCGGGTTCCATTCCGCCACAGGTTGCGCAGGAACGTCCACTACACGCAGCTTATGTGGATGTGTGGTGTGGTTTCACAAGTTTCTTCACTCCGGACCGTTTTTCTTCGAGTAGGTGGCACCTCGAGGGCCTGTTAGGTGTACAGTGAGATGTGCACGTTATAAGGCCTTCCTTGTGCAACACATGGTTCCAGCTTCGCAAGAACGCAACCTTGCCCACACCACTATTTTCATGTAAGATTACGCGCCACCATACGCCGCCCGCCACGTGAAAGATTTGGTCCGAGATGCTTTCTGTGACGATCACACCATCTCGAGGCAATTTCAAGACGTGTGGCCTTCCAGATGTGGCTTGTGTCTGTGGGGATATCTGAAAGATTATGTCCAACAAGACTGTAACCTGATCTGAAGGATAGACATGACGACATTTCGCTCTGATTACACTGGATAAGCTGTGAGCAACTGTCGACCATGCCGTGTTAGAAATGCAGCATGTTACTAGTAGGGATAACATAATGAACACATGTTGTAACTTGTGATCATATTCTAAGAAACGTATCAGAACCACCGTTAACATGTGTTTGACCATTCCTCCCGTTTCCCTGCATCCACACCACAGTATGAATGCTTACAGTGCCATGTTTTCACCTGGTGGCAGAAAATAGAACTATTACTTTTTTCAGCATACTCCGCGAGTGGACCGATTAAGAAACATACGTACCACGTTTCAGAGTCCAACTATGTATAAAGCCCGCACTTCAGCACCAGGAATACCGTCAGTTTAATTATAACCACGTGGTTAATCACAGTAAATACTCTGCATTGAATGAAAAGAGATAAGTATCAGCAACAACACTGTGTATTTAGATAAGCTAAACGCACCACTACACGCTTTCTCTCGGTGGTACCTGGGGGAGAGTTTGCAGAGCTTGAAAGGAAAGGGATGAGTATGTCACAGGTTGGCAGTTAATGGTTACGGTGCTGACACCTAAGTTTTCATATAACCTGCGTATCGAATTATACTAGCCACCGGTGCGATATATATATATAGGGATGGTGCCAACCCCTTTCGCATCAATTACAGCCTGAATATGGAGCACTGAAGCGCTGAAACTGGTTGCAACAAAATAAATAAAATCGTAAGGATGGCTGTAGGTGTTTTATTTTCTCACTTACCATGGACGCTCACGTCACTAGCACGCGGTCAGCCGAAAAGATTCGACATTGCCGAGACATTCCTGACATTCCTCAAGAGGCGCCGTCCGTAACATCTGCACATTGCCAGCTCTTCTGCCACTGAATTTCTCCGCCTGGCCTCTACTGTCTCTAGAATGATCCTCCGTTTGTGTCTGCGCCGCTTACGAAGTGCGACAATAAAGTAATGAGACTGATGTGAAAAAAAAAGTTGCGTACCGTTTTCGCCAAGTCTAGTGTTGTCTCCTTCAAAGTAGTTCCATTCTCATTGCACACACTTTTTCCAGCGCTTCTGCCATTGATGGTAACATTTCTGGAACTCGTCTTCTGTAATATCCTCAAAGACCCTCGTCACAGCATTTGGGACATCTTGTGTTGTTTGAAAATGGTGTCCCTTGACCGCCGTTTTGACTCTTGGAAATAGAAAAAAGTCGCACGGAGCGATATCTGATGAATAAGGTCGTATGGTAGTACTGAAATTTGTTTTGAGGTTAAAAATTGCTGTAGTGACAGAGCAGTATGGGATGGCGCATTATTGTGATGCAGAATCCAATCTTTCTCATACATAGATCTTCAGTTGTTATTAGACGAACCGTTTCTCGATTGATGTTCAGTTCTTATGCAATCATTTTCACGGATAATCTTCAATCAGACCGTACGAGTTCACGCACCCTGGCCAAGGTGACACCCGTCCGTGAGGTTGATAGTCGTCCACTGCGGTCTTCATCTTCAACATTCGTTCTGCCTTTAGTAAACATTTTATGCCAATGAAAAACTTGAGCTCTTGACATAATCTCCTCTCCAAAAGCATTCTGAAGATTACCGTAAGGTGTCGTCGTGTTTTCACCCAATTTAACGCAAAAGTAAATGACATGCCGTTGCGCGCAATACTGTGCGGTTCCATTTCCGTGACGAGAGACACAAACACGTCTTAACTTATTACAACACAACTCACGACTGAGCAGTTGCATCGATGTGCCGCTTGGACTAGAAGCAGCTTATAGACCAAGGTCAAAGATATTGTGCCTACGCAAGCCTGTAGGGTTGCCACATCTTGCAAAGAAAATCAGTCTCATTACTTTATTGTCGCACCTCGTATGTGCTTTCTCACTGCATCGCGTGGTCGCAACACCACCAGGCGACACTGTGTCTCGCGGTGCGCATCTCAACTGTGGCTTGTGCTTCGTACTGATATGATGGTTATCTCTACAGCGTTGTATCCGAAAGACCGCCTATCTATCTTCATGCGGATTCATGTGTGGAGAGCCCCTAAGCTTGGACCGTTGTCCTCTTATGCGGGAGGGGACCTAGAATTGAACAATGTCTTGCATGCCTTGTGCCTGGGATATAGTATTTTAACATATTTTAACCTTCGTTATGAATCCTGTGTGGACTCACATTTTAATATGCACCTGAAGATGGGACATTTGTCCTGAAACCGGGTAGTGCTTTCTGAGCCGTGGCGAGCTGGCGCCAGTGTTATTTTGTTCATGTACCGTAGAGATCGATTGTGGTTGAGCTAAGCTATCTTTGCTTTTCGCGTGTCTTATCTTCCGGGTTGGCGGGCAAAGCGATTTGGTTGTTAGCCTTCGACGGGTAACCCTCGAGATCTCGTGACATTCCCTGGGAGACGAGTGTCAACGGCTACCGAACGAGGGTGATGACCGTTATATGTTGTGGTGTGAAACTGGTCGGGTGTTTTGGCGACATGGGCAGCTTGGAGATACGAGTTCTGTGATTTCACTGGGAACAAAATTTGAAGTGAAGCGGTGAAGCTGTGGAACCCGCCCCTTCGTATTATGTACGTGATATGAAGTACGTGGTCGTGGTTGTGTTTTGTTGACCGACGCACTCAGAGGCATTTAAATCTTATTATTATGGTGAGACTTCCATAGTCGAACTTTAAGATGGTGTGGAAGAGTTCAGTTGGCCTAGTTAAGTGGTGGCCGTTATTTGAAAGTTTTCTCAGAGGTTTTACTAGTGCCCTGCGTTTCTTGTAATCAAATGATTTTATATTGACGTTTTCAAAGACTGAACTGTATTAATACAGTTGTCCATGTGTAAAATGCTCAAGGTCAAAGTTGCGATTTTGTCAGTAGAGTAACGTGTTCCTTTACAAGCATACCCATATATCGAGTCAAAGGTTCTGCCGAATGTTTCTATGTTTGGGAGTTATTAGAATGTCGTTGTGATTCGCGCAAAAACCTTTGATTGTGCCACCGCCTTTGGGGGGAGTGAAATGTCACCCGAGGTGTATGCCTGGCTGTGTTTCAGAACCTGGCCACTACCGGGAGTTGTTCACATACCGCCTTCCAAAGTTTAGTATTTATCTTCCTTCCGCCAAGGCGGGTTAAGCTGGTAGATATATAAATATATATTGTATGTAATCTGTTCTTATACGAACCTGTTTCATTAAATATTAGCGACTGGCAACTGACTAAACTTTAAATTGCGTAGCATCTGCTGAGTTCCTTGCGCAGCTCTTTCTAGCAGTCTTTTATTAACACGTCTGAGCACGTGAACATTCATTTTTAAAGATCAGTGTTTTTGCTGTAGTTTTCTATGTAAGTGGTTCTATCATGTTATGTAATTGGATCTTAGCTTGGCACTACTGTTAAAGTGTCATTATGTCACCCGTTATTGATAACTGTTTTCATTATATGTATTTTGAGGGAGTTTGAATTTCTGAAGTTTGTCAGTAATTCTGTTTTCTTAAGAAGGGAAAATAAAGCGACGGGTATTAGTGCCCCACTACGTTTAGTTTGTAATTGATATTTTAACAAGTGCTTCTTTAACGGATTGAAATAGTAAGTTTATAAGGGTATTTTAATGAAGAATGTTAAGTGTGGCCATCTTAATGTAATAACTGGTTTTAAGGAGCTCGATGCAGTGGCTATGTGAAGTAAGTGATAACTGCTATGCTTAAGGTTTCTGTAAATGCTTGGCATAGTAAGTTTTCATAACTTTCTCTTAAGGGACTGTTTATTTCAGTACTGAGGACGTTGGGTTTCTAACTGTACTTGCAAAGCTTTATCTACTGGCTCGTCCGCAATTTGTAATTGTCAAATTCCTTAAAAGACCTAATGTCAATAAACTGTCTTAATTATAAATTGTGACTACCAACCATGATTCCAACCCGCTTCTCCTTTTATGGTATCTAAGATATGGTGGGTAAGTGTGGTACGAACAGGGATCCACGTACCACTTTCCTTCTGAAGGTGCCTTTACACTGCGATTTGTATCGGCACATGTATGAGATACATGTATATGCGACTTTGCGACATGTATCGCGACTTGTATGAGTTGACAAGTATCAACCTCATACATGTATGAGCGTGCGTTTACACTGATTCATATGTATCACTGTGCGATAGCTTCCGACGACGATTTGGAAGTTTTCACATTTTTATGTGCTGATACACTTGCTCTTTTGGAAGATGATAGGAAGAAAAGGCGGAGGAAGCGTAGATGGTGGCACAGAGAGTTTCCCGCGAATTAACGCTAGAGGATGGCACATATTTTAGAAATTATATTAGGATGAGTATGGAGGATTTCCGCGGTTTGTTATCACTTGTGGCTCCTCTTGTGTCCAAAACCAACAGAAACTTTCGGGAAGCGATTCCACCAGAGGATCAGTTGGCTGTAACAGTCCGTTTTTTAGCCACTGGGCATTCCTCGTAAAACGAAGATTTCATGACAAAACATTTGCATTGTCGCGCGATTGCTAATACCAACGTCTCACACACGATTGTCGGCATCCGTTGTCAACATTATCACGCGAGGCCGCCGGAATAACAGCAAACATTGATATACGTGCCAGATGCATGAAAAAATTATATAATGTATTACATACTCTGATAAATATAAAACTTTTACCTTCACTTCTTGGGATAAAACTTGCACAATGGCCTCGCAAACACGAAGAATAATGTTGCATATGGCACTTTTTGATATTCTATGCAGATACATTAACGTCGAAACGACAGTCGGCACCTTCAAAACTCAAACAGCCGCCAAAGAGCCTGGTACTACGCATGCGCTAATCGTCGAAATAAGCGGCAGTCGACAAGACGACAGGAAATGATAGTACTGCGCATGCGTGAGTTCTTCAAATGTCGCTCATACATGTCGCGTATATGGCCAAAAAGCGATATACAAAATGTATACGCGACATGTATGAGCTCGAGGGTCCGCATACAAGTTCCGTGAGTTTTTGTATGAGGTGATGTATCGCGACATGTCAAATTGACATGTCGCTCATACATGTCGCGATACATGTATCCCAGTGTAAACGTACCTTTAGAAACAATTTTTACAACTGTAGAGTATTTTATCATTCACAGGGAATAACAATGTGGGAGTCCTGTCAACAGAAACATATGCCTTCTAAAGTTGCGCAAGTCGACTGTCGGTGGTGTGACTGTGAAGTCGAATACGAAGGAACAACGACAGCTGAATGAAGACCAGGCAGACCTCATGCACCGATGGACAGGTACCACCGCGTATTGTGAAACGTGGTTGTAAAAAATCAGCAAAAGGACTCACTCGCGAGTTCCAAAGTATTACCAACAGCCCAGCTAGCACAGTGACTCGCATAGGGAGTTAAAAAGAAAAGTGGGCAATGATCGAGTAATTCATCATACGTCACAATTTGGTAATCAGTGAAATCTTTTTTCACAGGACAGAAAGGATCAGGTTGTGGAAAGGGACCAAAGTCAATTACTGTTAGTTATATAAGAACACACACAACCTTATTGCTCAAACCAATGCACAGTTTCTCTTTAAAACAACAAAGATCAATTCACGGCTAAGGGCCCCAATAACTTCTCCAGAATACGTTTAAATGACTGCTTTTTAAAATACCAGCATTTTGAGTAACGCTGAAGGCCTTACTTAAGCAAAATTACAGTATCTTCTCGGCTAAATGCCGAAATAATATTTCAGATCAGCTAAGGAAATTCTTTAATAGCCAAGCATTTACAAATTACGGCTACAGGCCATATTAAGGAAAATTCAAGCTAATTCTTCGGCTGAAAGCTCAATAAAAAAATTTCCTTACATAATAAAAGAGAGACTTTAAAGATAAGCCTTTACACAGTACAACAGAAAACATCTTAAGGAAACCTGAAGAATCTTGTCGGCTGAAGGCCCAAGCAATTACTCAAGAATAACTAAAGACAACCTTAAGATAAACATTTACAGAACACGGCTGAAAGCCGTTTCAAGAATCCAAAGTAATTAAAGAGAAACCTTACAGACAAGGATTTAGATATTAAAGCCACAGATTCTGAAACAAATGCCGATGAAGGCCTAAATACAGAGCAACACGAATTTTAAATGAAACACAGCTGAAGGCTCAGTCTTAAAGTTGTTATGAAGTTCGGCTGAAAGCCATATACTAAACATAAAGCAGACAATATTAATACACGGCTGAAGGACTGGCACAGTACCAACGACCAAATAAAATGGCAATCACAAACAACAAACAGTGCTGCTCAGAAGTGTTCCAAGGGTCGGTCTGGGGAGGAAACTCTAACAAAAGTTTAGGTGAGACAGGCAAACAAGCGTAACACTGGACAATCGGGTGGCAACACGACCTAGGGACGGCTGAGGAACCAACCAACAGCCTATCAATTCCCTTCCACCCGACACAATCGCTGCGCTATTTCAACCGACCTACTGACTACCCCAGTACGCAGACAGAATTCATCTGCTCAGTGTAAATCACAGAAGCTACACACGGTTCCAAGTAAACACACTTGCACAAGAACTCGAACAATCGTAAAAGCAGTCACTGTGGAACAACAAGGACGAATGAATTCGACACACAGAGAGTTTCCACAAGCGGTAATTACAGAACATACAAATCACTAACTAACCAACTAATAACGAATTCGTAGCTTCAGATGTCGCTACCCAGATGATCGTACAAGTGCAGACAACAGATGGTCTGCTACTACAGGTTGGGTTAAAACGCGAATTGACGTACAAGTTAATACATCTACTACGTCAACACCTATACTCCCGGATCCACCTCACAGAGTGTGGTGGAGGTGCGCCTGGTGTGGTGTACGGTATTTCACATCTTCCCTGATCCATTCTCGAATGACGTGTGGTAAGAACGACGGGCGCCATGTGTTCGTATATGAGGGGCAGTCAAATGAAAACCGAACACTCGCTAAAATGGGACCATGGAAGCGTTCCATTCAAAAGTAATCACCGCACACTTTAAGACATTAAGACATTCGTCCCATTGTGGGACGAGACGATCAATTCCTGTTTCGAAGAACGCGGTCGGCCGCTGACAGATCCACAAGTACACCCACTCTTACACCTCCTCATCTGATTGAAACCGACGTCCAAGCATGTCTTTCTTCAGGTCGGCAAAGATGTGAAAATCACACGGTGAACATCCGGGCGGAAGGAGGATGGTGTGTTGTTTCCCAAACAAGTCGCTGGAGCGTAACCTTCGTACGATTGGCGGTGTGAAGGTGGGAGTTATCGTGCAACAGGATGATCCCATCCAACAGTATTCCTGGCCGTTTTGACTCTATGGCGCGTCGCAGTTTCTGCAAAGTCTCTTCATAGCGCTGTTCGTTGATTGTGGTTCCACGCTCACGAACTCGACGAGCAGGGACCACCGCTGTCGAAGACGACGTGTTGTCACAATTTCGAATGGCTCTGAGCACTATGGGACTTAACATCTGAGGTTATGATAGACTTAGAACTACTTAAACCTAACTAACCTAAGGACATCACACACTTCCATGCCCGAGGCAGGATTCGAACCTGCGACCATAGCGGTAGCGTGGTTCCGGACTGATGTACCTAGAACCGCTTGGCCACGCAGGCCGGCCCACCATTTCGAGCCCGAGAACAAACGGCAAAGGCAACAGTGAAACCGTCCCACATCTGCCCCGTCAAAGATATACAAAGCTTCACAAGCTGCGACATTGTCGCGATAAACAGTGACCCATACATGTAATAAGTTTCCTTTAATTTACGTCTATGGTCACAAACTTTTTATTAACAGATTACCGGTTTCGGTCTTTAATGGCCATCATCAGATCTTTTTCATTAGGACTTTTTATAAATCAGATCTGATGACGGTCATTAAAGACCGAAACCGGTAATCTGTTAACAAAAAGTATGTGATCATAGACGTAAATTAAAGGAAACTTATTATATACACAAAGCTGTTCACAAAAGTTCTGGTAAGGTCAAGATGGCCTTTTTCGAGTGCAAAAGTCCTCTGCTTCTCGAGTTCCTCGAGCGTAGAACCACAATCAGTGCGTAGCACTAGGAAGACACTTTGCAGAAAGTACTGTCGGACGTAATGACGCCCGCCCCCACACTGCCAATGGGACAAAGGCTACGCTTCAGAGATTTGGATGCGTAACAGAGCCACATCCTCCATACTGCCCGGAACTTTCATCGTGCGATTCTCATGTCTTTGGCGACCTGAAATCGGACGAGGATGCGCACGAGTTTGTGCGGACTGACAGCGTTGTACGAAACAGGGTTTGATCGTCTCGTCTCCCAGTGGGATAAATATCTTAGCGCGTGTGGCGATTACTTTTGAGTGGAAAGTTCTGGTCTTACGTTAAATCAGTAAGTGGCTCGAAACAGCATATCCAGACACTACGGGATGATGATGGCATTGAAACAGAGGATGACACGCGTAAAGCTGAAATACTAAACACCTTTTTCCAAAGCTGTTTCACAGAGGAAGACCGCACTGCAGTTCCTTCTCTAAATCCTCGCACAAACGAAAAAATGGCTGACATCGAAATAAGTGTCCAAGGAATAGAAAAGCAACTGGAATCACTCAATAGAGGAAAGTCCACTGGACCTGACGGGATACCAATTCGATTCTACACAGAGTACGCGAAAGAACTTGCCCCCCTTCTAACAGCCGTGTACCGCAAGTCTCTAGAGGAACGGAGGGTTCCAAATGATTGGAAAAGAGCACAGATAGTCCCAGTCTTCAAGAAGGGTCGTCGAGCAGATGCGCAAAACTATAGACCTATATCTCTTACGTCGATCTCTTGTAGAATTTTAGAACATGTTTTTTGCTCGCGTATCATGTCATTTCTGGAAACCCAGAATCTACTATGTAGGAATCAACATGGATTCCGGAAACAGCGATCGTGTGAGACCCAACTCGCCTTATTTGTTCATGAGACCCAGAAAATATTAGATACAGGCTCCCAGGTAGATGCTATTTTTCTTGACTTCCGGAAGGCGTTCGATACAGTTCCGCACTGTCGCCTGATAAGCAAAGTAAGAGCCTACGGAATATCAGACCAGCTGTGTGGCTGGATTGAGGAGTTTTTGGCAAACAGAACACAGCATGTTGTTATCAATGGAGAGACGTCTACAGACGTTAAAGTAACCTCTGGCGTGCCACAGGGGAGTGTTATGGGACCATTGCTTTTCACAATATATATAAATGACTTAGTAGATAGTGTCGGAAGTTCCATGCGGCTTTTCGCGGATGATGCTGTAGTATACAGAGAAGTTGCTGCATTAGAAAATTGTAGCGAAATACAGGAAGATCTGCAGCGGATAGGCACTTGGTGCAGGGAGTGGCAACTGACCCTTAACATAGACAAATGTAATGTATTGCGAATACATAGAAAGAAGGATCCTTTATTGTATGATTATATGATAGCGGAACAAACACTGGTAGCAGTTACTTCTGTAAAATATCTGGGAGTATGCGTACGGAACGATTTGAAGTGGAATGATCATATAAAACTAATTGTTGGTAAGGCGGGTACCAGGTTGAGATTCATTGGGAGAGTGCTTAGAAAATGTAGTCCATCAACAAAGGAGGTGGCTTACAAAACACTCGTTCGACCTATACTTGAGTATTGCTCATCAGTGTGGGATCCGTACCAGGTCGGGTTGACGGAGGAGATAGAGAAGATCCAAAGAAGAGCGGCGCGTTTCGTCACTGGGTTATTTGGTAACCGTGATAGCGTTACGGAGATGTTTAATAAACTCAAGTGGCAGACTCTGCAAGAGAGGCGCTCTGCATCGCGGTGTAGCTTGCTCGCCAGGTTTCGAGAGGATGCGTTTCTGGATGAGGTATCGAATATATTGCTTCCCCCTACTTATACTTCCCGAGGAGATCACGAATGTAAAATTAGAGAGATTAGAGCGCGCACGGAGGCTTTCAGACAGTCGTTCTTCCCGCGAACCATACGCGACTGGAACAGGAAAGGGAGATAATGACAGTGGCACGTAAGGTGCCCTCCGCCACACACCGTTGGGTGGCTTGCGGAGTATCAATGTAGATGTAGATGTAGATGAACCATTCCATGGTCCTGTTGTGTTCGGTTTTCATTTGATGGCCCCTCATAAGTTCTAATTTCTCTAATTTTCTCGTCGTGGTCGTTTCCCGAGGAGTATGAAGGTCGAGGTAACCAGGATCTACGGTCTCTGAATTTCAACAGTAAACTTCTCAGTGACGGACCACGCCTCTCTTGTATCTTGTAGTGTCTGCCAATGGAGATTATTGAAGCATCGCCGTAACAGTCACAGGCTTATTGAACGACTTGTGACGAAACGCGGCGCTCTTCCTTGGATCCTCTCTTTCTCTTCCGTTGTCTAAGGATCCTAGACCGATGGGAAAACACACACGCATATATATATATATATATATATATATATATATATATATATATATATATATATATGATGAGACTTACCAAACAAAAGCGCTGGCAGGTCGATAGACACACAAACAAACACAAACATACACACAAAATTCAGGCTTTCGCAACAAACGGTTGCTTCGTCAGGAAAGAGGGAAGGAGAGGGAAAGACGAAAGGATGTGGGTTTTAAGGGAGAGGGTAAGGAGTCATATGTCTGCTTGTGTCTCTGTATATGCAGATGGATATGTGTGTGTGTGTGCGAGTGTATATCTGTCCTTTTTTCCCCCTAAGGTAAGTCTTTCCGCTCCCGGGATTGGAATGACTCCTTACCCTCTCCCTTAAAACCCACATCCTTTCGTCTTTCCCTCTCCTTCCCTCTTTCCTGATGAAGCAACCGTTTGTTGCGAAAGCTTGAATTTTGTGTGTATGTTTGTGTTTGTTTGTGTGTCTATCGACCTGCCAGCGCTTTTGTTTGGTAAGTCTCATCATCTTTGTTTTTAGATATATTTTACCCACGTGGAATGTTTCCCTCTATTATATATATATATATATATATATATATATATATATATATATATATATATACACTCCTGGAAATTGAAATAAGAACACCGTGAATTCATTGTCCCAGGAAGGGGAAACTTTATTGACACATTCCTGGGGTCAGATACATCACATGATCACACTGACAGAACCACAGGCACATAGACACAGGCAACAGAGCATGCACAATGTCGGCACTAGTACAGTGTATATCCACCTTTCGCAGCAATGCAGGCTGCTGTTCTCCCATGGTGACGATCGTAGAGATGCTGGATGTAGTCCTGTGGAACGGCTTGCCATGCCATTTCCACCTGGCGCCTCAGCTGGACCAGCGTTCGTGCTGGACGTGCAGACCGCGTGAGACGACGCTTCATCCAGTCCCAAACATGCTCAAGGGGGGACAGATCCGGAGATCTTGCTGGCCAGGGTAGTTGACTTACACCTTCTAGAGCACGTTGGATGGCACGGGATACATGCGGACGTGCATTGTCCTGTTGGAACAGCAAGTTCCCTTGCCGGTCTAGGAATGGTAGAACGATGGGTTCGATGACGGTTTGGATGTACCGTGCACTATTCAGTGTCCCCTCGACGATCACCAGTGGTGTACGGCCAGTGTAGGAGATCGCTCCCCACACCATGATGCCGGGTGTTGGCCCTGTGTGCCTCGGTCGTATGCAGTCCTGATTGTGGCGCTCACCTGCACGGCGCCAAACACGCATACGACCATCATTGGCACCAAGGCAGAAGCGACTCTCATCGCTGAAGACGACACGCCTCCATTCGTCCCTCCATTCACACCTGTCGCGACACCACTGGAGGCGGGCTGCACGATGTTGGGGCGTGAGCGGAAGACGGCCTAACGGTGTGCGGGACCGTAGCCCAGCTCCATGGAGACGGTTGCGAATGGTCCTCGCCGATACCCCAGGAGCAACAGTGTCCCTAACTTGCTGGGAAGTGGCGGTGCGGTCCCCTACGGCACTGCGTAGGATCCTACGGTCTTGGCGTGCATCCGTGCGTCGCTGCGGTCCGGTCCCAGGTCGACGGGCACGTGCACCTTCCGCCGACCACTGGCGACAACATCGATGTACTGTGGAGACCTCACGCCCCACGTGTTGAGCAATTCGGCGGTACGTCCACCCGGCCTCCCGCATGCCCACTATACGCCCTCGCTCAAAGTCCGTCAACTGCACATACGGTTCACGTCCACGCTGTCGCGGCATGCTACCAGTGTTAAAGACTGCGATGGAGCTCCGTATGCCACGGCAAAGTGGCTGACACTGACGGCGGCGGTGCACAAATGCTGCGCAGCTAGCGCCATTCGACCGACACCCCCGGGATAACAAGGCCGTCCAGCAGTGTTAGTGACGTCACACTAAGCGGCCCATAGCCGACGCAGCAGTCCACGGACACCTCCGTACAGACGCGCCTGATGCTAACGATCTTCATTCCGTCATACAGAAAGGAGCGAACTATAATTCGAACCAAAGGCCAAATTATATATATTCTTGTAAACAGCATAAAGGTTTATACCGAAATACCGATTACATATATGGGCAGGAATAGGTTCTAGAACTCCTCTGAAAAGTGTTTATCTTCAATACCAGAATGAACATCAAATTGTCAGGTTTTCTAAATAGAAAAGCACTTTGTTAGTAATAGACAGCAATAATGAGACTTGCAGTTGGTGATTTCTACGTGGAAAAGGAAATAAGCTGTAGAGAGATTGAAAATGGTAGGTGAAGAGAGCCTCAGCCTTTTGCTCACATTCTTACATGTAATGCACTTGGTTGTTTTTCATTTCCGTACCTTTCATAACATTTTTAATATTGTTTCAAGAAGTGTATCTTCAATAGCAGAGTGAACTTCAAATTGTCAGGCATTTCTTAAAGGAAAAAGCAGTCCCTTAATATCACAGTGCAAGACAGAATCTTGTGTTCAGTGATGTCTAATTAAAAGGAGAATATTTGATATCTATCTTTTGTTTCCATTCTTTATTACTGGGGATACGTTTGTAAAAATTCTTGAAAAGAGCTGTCACCATAAACATATGAGTAAATTCACAATAGTCATGTGTTTTGTGAGATACAGCGAACTCTTGTTACCTTATTGTAAACGAAAGTTGTGAGGGTCATGCTATGTATGACAGCGTTTAAGATAACTTACTTTCAGTGTAATAGCTTGAAAATGTTAAGTCCTGCTGTCAGTTGGCATTTGGCACCACCTGTATGCGAGTTTTAAAGCTAAATAGTGTTCTGACGATTATAAAATAGTGGCAAAGTTCCTCAATCGATTAAACTTATTCCTGCCCGTATATTTAATCGGTATTTCGTTATGAACCTTTATCCTGTTTACAAGAATATATATAATTTGGTCTTTGGTTCGAATTATTGTTCGCTCCTTTCTGTATGACGGACAGAAGATCGTTAGCATCAGGCGCGTCTGTACGGTGGTGTCCGTGGACTGCTGCGTCGGCTATGGGCCGCTTAGTGTGACGTCACTAACACTGCTGGACGGCCTTGTTATCCCGGAGGTGTCGATTCGACGGCCAACACCGCGGTTCCTGGTGTGTCCGCTGTGCCGTGCGTGTGATCATTGCTTGTACAGCCCTCTCGCAGTGTCCGGAGCGAGTATGGTGGGTCTGACACACCGGTGTCAATGTGTTCATTTCCATACAATGCTACAGGGTGTTTCAAAAATGACCGGTACATTTGAAACGGCAATAAAAACTAAACGAGCAGCGATAGAAATACACCGTTTGTTGCAATATGCTTGGGACAACAGTACATTTTCAGGCGGACAAACTTTCGAAATTACAGTAGTTACAATTTTCACCAACAGATGGCGCTGCAAGTGATGTGAAAGATATAGAAGACAACGCAGTCTGTGGGTGCGCCATTCTGCACGTCGTCGTTCTGCTGTAAGCGTGTGCTGTTCACAACGTGCAAGTGTGCTGTAGACAACATGGTTTATTCCTTAGAACAGAGGATTTTTCTGGTGTTGGAATTCCACCGCCTAGAACACAGTGTTGTTGCAACAAGACGAAGTTTTCAACGGAGGTTTAATGTAACCAAAGGACCGAAAAGCGATACAATAAAGGATCTGTTTGAAAAATTTCAACGGACTGGGAACGTGACGGATGAACGTGCTGGAAAGGTAGGGCGACCGCGTGTGGCAACCACAGAGGGCAACGCGCAGCTAGTGCAGCAGGTGATCCAACAGCGGCCTCGGGTTTCCGTTCGCCGTGTTGCAGCTGCAGTCCAAATGACGCCAAAGTCCACGTATCGTCTCATGCGCCAGAGTTTACACCTCTATCCATACAAAATTCAAACGCGGCAACCCCTCAGCGCCGCTACCATTGCTGCACGAGAGACATTCGCTAACGATATAGCGCACAGGATTGATGACGGCGATATGCATGTGGGCAGCATTTGGTTTACTGACGAAGCTTATTTTTACCTGGACGGCTTCGTCAATAAACAGAACTGGCGCATATGGGGAACCGAAAAGCCCCATGTTGCAGTCCCATCGTCCCTGCATCCTCAAAAAGTACTGGTCTGGGCCGCCATTTCTTCCAAAGGAATCATTGGCCCATTTTTCAGGTCCGAAACGATTACTGCATCACGCTATCTGGACATTCTTCGTGAATTTGTGGCGGTACAAACTGCCTTAGACGACACTGCGAACACCTCGTGGTGTATGCAAGATGGTGCCCAGCCACATCGCACGGCCGACGTCTTTAATTTCCTGAATGCATATTTCGATGATCGTGTGATTGCTTTGTGCTATCCGAAACATACAGGAGGCGGCGTGGATTGGCCTCCCTATTCGCCAGACATGAACCCCAGTGACTTCTTTCTGTGGGGACACTTGAAAGACCAGGTGTACCGCCAGAATCCAGAAACAATTGAACAGCTGAAGCAGTACATCTCATCTGCATGTGAAGCCATTCCGCCAGACACGTTGTCAAAGGTTTCGGGTAATTTCATTCAGAGACTACGCCATATTATTGCTACGCATGGTGGATATGTGGAAAATATCGTACTATAATTGTAACTACTGTAATTTCGAAAGTTTGTCTGCCTGAAAATGTACTGTTGTCCCAAGCATATTGCAACAAACGGTGTATTTCTATCGCTGCTCGTTTAGTTTTTATTGCCGTTTCAAATATACCGGTCATTTTTGAAACACCCTGTATATAACACACACACACACACACACACACACACACACACACACAGAGAGAGAGAGAGAGAGAGAGAGGGGGGTGGGGGGGGGGGGGGGAAGAGAGAGAGAGAGAGAGAGCGAGACGGAGTAAACGGAAGGGAACAGACGATTCATTGGCCACACTTACGTACACAAACAAGACAAGAGCCACCAAATAAATAAAGGTGTTGCTCAAAAGTCTCTTACAGTATTCTTAAGATAAATCTGCATTTTTGCCAGATAGTTCACGAAACATCTCATCGATCTTAGGTAATGAAAAACGAGGAATGAACACTACAAATCGAAAACGTCTGCCATAAAAACTTGTCGATTTTTCATTAAGTGAAGTGAAAGTATGCACCAAAACAAGTGAGTGACGAGTAGTAAAAATTTTTAAGTTCGTTAAAATTATAGTATGAATTGTAATATAAATCACACGTAAAATCGAAACTTTATTATTTTAGGTCAGATCCTCTGAAAATGCGGCTATGATGCGGTGAGCAAGTGTGTGCCTTAATATGGCAACCGGGCGTGACAGGCGAGCGCTAAGGCTGTCAACCACCTGGCGCCTGCACAGTGGCTATCGGCAGGTGAGAGCCGCCACTACCACGTGGGGCGCGCGCAGGGCAGCCGAGGTGGGACGTCGCGCTGGATGGCGGCCACGCCTACCGCCGCTGGTGGGGGCAGCCACGTGGTCACATCGACTCCCCTCATTGGCCGGGTGGCACGTGTCTGCGCGGGTGCTCTCCCCTCCACTCGCCGCGGCTCCTGGAGCTCGCCCGCGCGGGTTCGGGCGTCAGACCCACGCGAGTCGGGAGGCTGTGCGGTGTGCGGAATGCGTGGAGGAGCGGCGGTCGCCATGGCGACAGACATGTTCCGCTACATGTTCGCTTGCGCTGGCGGCAAGGAGGAGGGCTACCAACAGCAGCAGAGGGTGCAGCAGCTGTTCCAGCCGGCGGGCCAGCAGCTGGACGCGCTGTCGGACGGCTGCCACACGCCGAGCCCAGGCAGCCAGCGGTCCGTCACCCCCGGCTGCGAGGCCGCCGTGGCAACCCCGGGTCCCGACCTGCTGCCGCGGTACACCGCCCTCGTGCCGCCCCTGCACCTCGCCTACAGGTCAGTACCGCAAAAACTCTGACCAACTCTTCCCGTGCGCTTTTGTCTAGCAAGCCTTGGTTTACAACGTTCACGTTATTCTGTAACTTACATTTCTTGAATATTAATCCACTTCAGTTGCTAGTAAATTTCTAAATTTATTCCATGACCGGTTACGAAGCTTAAAGCTTCATCTTCAGGTGCCACCAAATAATTATGAAATTATAAATGTGTCGTGTTGTCCCGGGGGGGCGCTGTGGCTGCTGGTCCTACGTTCCCATGCGTTTGTTAACGTGGGTGTGCTCCCCAGTGACTGGCCCTACCGCCAGACATTTGTGTTTTCATAATTATTTGGTGGCACCTCAAGATGAAGCGTTAGGTTCGAAACCGGTCGTGGAATAAATTTTGAAAATTAATAGAAATGAAACAGATTTTTATTCTATAAATATGTTCCTCAGTTGCGAATGCTCACTTGATCAAATGTTTGTTGTAACTATGAAACTTATGAGCGTTGCGTTACTCAGGTGTATGTGACTTGTCAGTTTTGTCACGTTAGGGCCAACCAAATTCGCTTGTATTAATTTCATTTCATTTATTCATACTTTTTGCTGGGGCCCTTCGCGTGCACCGCCCATCATCTGCCGGGAGAGCATGTAATAGCTGACTACATATAAAATTCATCATAAATGACAATGACTGTATATGCTCTTTCCGTAGATGAGCCACGTAGACGAGACTGGTCCGCCAGTGCAATATAACAAAGCGACTTTCGTCGACGCTTACGTGTTCAAAATGACCCTTTTTCACGTATCCAACATCGAAATTACAGGACACCAAAGCTCGAAAGTTTTTCAGCTGCATCCAGAGTTTATAATAGGAGATCACTTATATGATGAATTTAGTACCATTGACATTATGTGTGCTAAGAGATGACTTATATGTTTGATTTAGTACCGTTGACTTGTGCATGCTCTAGCCGCAGATAATAACATGCAGGTATGTTGTTTGAGGCTCTCACGACCAATTACCTGCTCGTCAGACTCGTGCATCGCGTCGATTTCTGTCGTAGAGCTGCACACAGTTCGTTCGTCGCACCTCAAAAGAAGCCGCTGCCTCGCTGAAATATTGTTTACTTCCTACGACGACATCCATGTAATGCCGATAATTCGTGAGAGCAGACATTCGATTAAATTGTAAAAATGTATGCTTTAGCTTTTCGTCTGTACGAAATTGTCAATACACACGCCTTGAATCTCGTGATACAACAACGATTTCGCTACAGAAGGTGTTTAATGTCGTGTTATACTAGATCGCTGAAACGGAAAAAAATAACACCGTAGCGACCCGAATTTTATGGAGAATATGACGTGAACTTTCAGAACTGCCAGAACGCTTATTACATAGACCGTAAACGTCAATTATTAGTGTCATGAGTGTCTGTTGGTCTTGAAATTTTACCATAGTATCATACGGAGGAAGTGCAGTGTCATCTGAAGACGTATGTTCTGCTAGGTGAGTAATCAGACAATGTTGAGGCAGATGAATAGCTTCTTTAGAAGCAGCCTAAATATCTTGCGATTTATATTTCGATTTACGCCTCAGAAAGCTTTGTTTGTATCAGATGGGTGGGAGGTACATCACTGACAGCATTATTTGGAACCGTAGGAAAATTTTAATCTATGTGTATCATTAACTCCATTGCGCATATCTAGGACAGAATATGAAAACTACTTTTTGTGCTACGCTTCACGTTAATCACACTCGTCCGTTACAGAAAACCTGTAAGAAGCTGCAGAGGCGAAAACTAATCATGTCAGTCTTTTCCCTTAAGAGATGCGATGCATTCTTCTTGTTCGGACGTGAAAGTATTGAACAAGATGTATTTACTACGCTTTGGTAGGTGCAGAATAATTCTACCTGTGTTGTTCGCTTCTGTTGTTTTTCGTTGCACTTTTAATACAAAAGTTTTACCCTTATCAGGTGTTCCTTCTCTATGTATACATTGAAGTCTCCGATTATAGAAGGCTTGAAATCTTATTTATGCTCTTTCTTGCCTATTATTTACATCTTGTAGAGTCCATTTAACTGACTAGAAGTTCTCTTTTTCGTCAAATCTTCCCGTAACTCACACAGCACTAGTTTAGAAGTATAAAGTTATCAACTGAGATTCATGTGATCTGTACTGAAGCCGTAGAAACAATATTCGTAATAGTGCATACGTCGTATCGCATACTGTGCGGTGCGATACGCCATTGATAATACGGCAAAAATACCCTCTGTAAATTCTACGCGAGAATCGAGTCTGTGCAAAATTCGGCGGCGGTTTTTGGACAAAGGACGGATTGGGTGCCCTTGGGATGTGCTGCATCACGCACAGCTCATAGCGGGGTCACGAACCGGTCAGCTGGACTGGGAGAACAATCGCCGAATCGGCAACTAATGCTGGTGTAGCCAACCTTGGGGACAGATAGAGTACATCAAAATTGCTTTTTCAGTGCTTTATCACTTTCGCATCTTCCCCATTTTTATGTTACACAACTTATTAGAAATGTCTTATACATTATTTTCCGTCGTACGTAATGAATGATACACCGGTACCTCTGATTTCATTCCCGCACCCGTACGTGGTCCCCGAAAATAATTGTTTAGTCTGTGGCGGTGAGTACGTCTAAGCAATTTTAGTGATTTTCTCTCGTGTTTGTGTATGGGGTAAAGGAAAAATGACAGCTTTCGGTAAGTGTAATTTCTCTATTTAAATAAATGACTAAGGCGACTGAATTGTTGCGGTCTTGCTTTACCGTTTTTCCAAGTTTACTCAATACGTTTATTATGAATTTTGTCGCCTGTCTTCCAATAATTCGCATTTAAATTGATGTCTCTGTTGCGTGTCTTAGGGTTGTACTGACCCGTTATGGTCCTAGCAGCGCGTTTCTGAAGTCCATGCCGGCCTCGGTGGTCTAGCGGTTCTAGGCGCGCAGTCCGCAACCGCGCGACTGCAACGGTCGCAGGTTCGAATCCTGCCCGGGCATGGATGTGTGTGATGTCCTTAGGTTAGTTAGGTTTAAGTAGTTCATAAGTTCTAGGGGACTGATGACCACAGATGTTAAGTCCCATAGTGCTCAGAACCATTTTTTTTTTAAGTCCATGAAAGTATCCTGTCATGCCTACTTGACAAAAGACTCCAAGCGCTTGAGAAGTAATCTTAAATAGGTCGCACCGTCATCTTACTTTCGGTTTCCTTTACAAAAACATCGCACTTCTACAGAATTCGCTAAACAAATCTTCTGTCTTCGTTTCAGCTTGACTACCACTCGTTTGTGGTGTTCGTTGCATTTCGCGTTATAAACAGCGTTACCCATGGGCATTGAACGATGTAATATGCTCCGTAAGCTTACTATTAGCCGTGAAAGAGCGTACTAGAGAATTCTTTGTTTTTAGCATTATCGTACTCTTATCCAAATATAGAGCTGCCATTCCGTACAAAAAGCGGAAATACCAAATCATTAAGCATTTCCTTTTCTCTAGATAACAGCATCGCGAGTGAGGAATTTCGTAAACAAAAGCATTAAAGAATTAATAAAACACGCTGAAACTGACAGAAAGTATACGATTAAATAACACATTACAGTGAAAAATTCCCAATTACTGCGAGGAACTCTTCTACAGAATAGCAGTTTGCAACATTGGAACCTTGTAACTTGGATTTTTTTTTCTTCCCATATCTGCCGTAAGTCTATCGACAGTGAAACTCTTCGAATAGCGCTCACCTTCCCGTGCAATGCTTACGGAAGTGTTATCCAAATACATATCTTTCCTCCGCATGGGACTCACTGAATGAATGCTGCAGTTTCTGTTGATTGATTCAATATTATATTCAGCACATCCTATGATAAGTTACAGAGTTACAGAGAAGGCGGAGTTTGAACTCCAAAACATCTGAACAGCGGACTCCCTCACAGAACTCGCGGACTGACACCGCAGGTCAGTATGAACGGTCTTTTTTGAGGTAAGAATTTTTTGGCGAGACCAGAGAGTTACTCTAAAATATAGCACCGTGCGAAGTTATGGTAACGTGTGGTGCGGGTGGAGAGTCAACCATCTAAAAAGCTGCCGATTATAGTGAGGTCCACAAAAATCAGATTGTGATAGCCTGGTTGCTGGAAACGATTAACGCAAAATCAATGATTGCTTTCTTTCATTGTATGTTTCGAAAGTCGGTGTGTGTCGCTGAAAGAACATAGGAACCAGAGGCTAGCTCGATGTAAAATAGGATAGCAAGTATTGTATTTTGGGATACGTTTTCCAACTTTGGATACTGGAACAGTAGCACTTTTCAGCACATTGTTGGATTTGTTCTCGTTGAATTGCGAGCATTGGCAATACGATTACAAGGCGGGCAGTGGAACTGTTAAAAAAGATGTCTTAAGCTGACATTGGATGGAAGCCACAGTTGTAATCTGAAGGTACTAAGCCAGCTGTGGACTTCTTAATGAGGGCTTCATTGCTGTCGTGTTCGCCAAGGTATTTACCATCAGGGCAATGCCAGAATACCGTAACTCAGTACACTGAACTGGTAGCTTGACGGCGAGTTTCAGTTGATGTCCTTGCAACTAAGTAGGTGTATCATCAGCCGTATTAAATACATTAAGAGAGTAATCGTGTGCAAGCCTAAAAGTTAAAAATCGTAACCATCACACAGGAATGGGTCAGCTGCCCTTCGCTATCTGGTGCGATCTACGTCCGATTGTACAATCTATGACACCGTAAACTGCAGTTCTTTTGCATGCCAACCGTAGAACAAACTATCAGGTGGTTGCACATAATGTTCTTATTTTATCGCCTTACAATAAAACTTTTTAGCTTGCATGGGATCCAGTTATCGAAATATGAGCAATCAAGCTCCCGTCGGAGCTTTGAGTCCTCCCTAGGTCATGGGCGTGTGTGTTGTTCTTAGCATAATTTAGTTTAAGTAGTGTGTAAGTCTAGGGACCGATGACCTGAGTAGTTTGGTCCCTTAGGAATTCACACACATTTGAACAGCAATCTAGAATTGTTTGTGTGGTGTAAAGTTTAATTTAAAGTCTTATCGACTGCTGGTCGTTAACGATGTTTCACAAGAAGTGAGCAAGACAGTGGTGGAAACAAGAATCGAAAGCGGAAGTGATACGTAGGCAAAGGATTGGAAGGGTAAATTAGTATTATTCGTGGGAAAACGTGAAGAATTCTTCCTAATATGAGGTCGGGAAGGACAGAATGATAATGCTCAAGCTTTTCATGTTAAAAATGCCTACAGTCAGCATCTTCGTCACGTACAGTTATGGCTGCCAAACCTGACGAGTGTCGATAGCACTTACATTTTATCCAAGATATCTCTTAATCGAAAATTGTCTGATGATGAGAAGTTAGAAGCATTTTGTGCCTTTTTCAGTATCCAATCTTCGAGTTACATGCCTCCATAACAGTCAGCTTTTCTGGCTATCGTGCGTATAACCCGATACTATAAGGGATATGTGACGCAGATATTGGGGTAATACTGTAAGGTATCCGTCAAGTGCCGAGCAAACGAATGGTTCAAATGGCTCTGAGCACTATGAGACTTAACGTCTGAGGCCATCAGTCCCCTAGAACTTAGAACTACTTAAACCTAACTAACCTAAGGACATCACACACATCCATGCCCGAGGCAGGATTCGAACCGGACCGTAGCGGTCGCGCGGTTCCAGACGGTAACGCTGAGCAAACGTTCAGTTTCAAATATTGGCCTTTCAGCTTTAGGTGGAAGTGGGAACTTGCCTGGTGTCTGAATTGAGGTATAATTAGCTGCTGCCGCATCTCTCGAGTCGATGGAGGTGGGCGCTGGCTTAAAGCACTCGCGAGGTAAGTGGGTAAACACTGTGCAGCCAGACTGACTATAAACAGGAAGCTAGAATAAGATCCCACAGACGACGAGGTCATCAGAGGCTTTACCCAACTTCGGACTGGGAAAGAGTGTGGAAGGAAATCGGCCATACCCTTTTAAAGGAGACATCCTAGCATTCGCCGTAAGCGATTTAGGGAAATCACGGAAAATATAAATAAATCTAGATGCCTGAACGATGTTTTGAAACCTTCCTCGTGAATACGGCTATAGCTTCTTTACCACAGCTCGATTATATTGCTCGAGACGAGTATTCTGTGTTCTAAGACTATAGCTTTCATTTCCATTGTTGCCGTGATCTTCAGTCCGGAGACTGCTTGATGCAGGTCTCCATGCCAGGCTGTCGTGTCCAACCCTCTTCAATTGTAACCTACATTCACCTGAACAGTCCCCTTCTATAACTTTTCCCTGTTTCTCTTCACTTACATAACGTAACTAGAGTGATGCGCCTTGTCTGTAGTTGACCAACTAGTAGCTCCCGTTACTGCCAAGGGATGTCATTCCAGACACGAATTAATTGTGTAGCAGATAACAGTACATTTATTACATGCTCACCATTACTATAATTTAAATTATATACACGTATTTTCGCCGTGAAGCAGTCTGTTTACTAGTGTAAACCATGTCCAAAGTCTTGCAGTAATTCGTAAGATTAGCTTTCACATGCAGACAGACACGGATTGGGTGGGGCTTTATTTTATAATGTTATAATGTGCATATATTCTCTGATGCCTGAAGATTTGTTCTGTCGACCCATGTAATTTTCAGCGTTCAGAAGCTTCTAGTCTGATTTTGTATATACTGCTTATCATCCACGTTTCACTTCCATGTGAGGTAACATCCAAATACACTTTCGGAAGCGATTTCATAATACAGACAGTTGTATTACGTGTAAAAATGTTAATCTATACCAAAAGACTATACTGAGATGAAAAAAAGTGATGGGATACCTCCTAATAACGTGGCGCACTATCTTTTGCCCACCAGCGGTCAGTTCGTGCACAAATCCTGCACCAGCAACACTTCCGCAATTATGGAAGGCTGTAGAGGCAGAATGGCTCCATATTTTTGGGGGTGACTTCCAACGACTTGCTGAGTCCATGCTACGTCGAGATGATGCACCACCAGCTAGCACAGTGCCCTCTTGACAACTTGGTTCGATGGCTTCGTGGGATTTGCGCCTCAGTCGAACCCTACCATCAGCTCTTACCAGCTGAAACTGCGACTCTTCAGGCCAGTCGTCTAGGTTCCAACCGATATGGTCACGAGCCCAGGAGAGGCACTGCAGGCGATGTCGTTTTCTTAGCCAACGCACTCGCGTCTGTTGTCTGCTGCCATAGGCCATTAACCTCAAATTTCGCCTCACTGTTCTAATGGATACGTTCGTCGTACGTCCCGCAATGATTCCTGCGGTTATTTCACGCAGTGTGGCTCGTTTGTTAGCACTGATAACTGTATGCAAACGCCGCTGCTCTGTCGTCAAATTCAGGCCGTCGGCCAGTGCGTTGACCGTGGTGAGAGGTAGTACCTGAAGTTCGTTATTCTCGGCACACTCTTGACACTGTGTATCTCGGAATATTGAATTTCCGAAACGGAATGTCCCATGCGTCTAACTCCATCTATCATTCAGCGTTCAATGTCTGTTAATTCTCGATGTGCGCCCATAATGTCGTCGGAAACCTTTTCACATGAACCACCAGAATGCAAATGACAGATCCGCCAATGCACTGCCCTTTTATACCTTGTGAACGCGATACTTCCACCACGTGTATGTGTGTATATCGCTACCCCATGACTTTTGTCACCTCAGTGTTTAACAACAGAAAGACAAAAGAACGCTATACTAAACAAGCCTCAAGACATTTCACAAGTAATAGTTTTTCAAGACATTCCTCAAGCGATCGCAGTGACAAACACTTTCCTCTACATCTACATACATACAGTACATGGAGGAGGATACCTCGTATGATTGGTCCACTCACAAACTGAGCGAGAGAAAACATGAGTGTCTGTATGCTTCCGTATGAGCCCTAATTTCTCTTTCTCTTGCCGGTGGAACGAGTAGTTGGTGACAGTAGACTCGTTATACAGTCAGCTGCAAATATCGGTGATCGAAATTTTCTCGATAGTGTTCCACGAAAAGGACGTCTTCTCTCTCGCGATCCCGTCATTGACTTCAGGAAGCATGCTCGTAATACTGGCTCCTGGACCGAATATACCGGTAACAATTGTAGCAGGGAGCCACAGAATTGCTTCGACGTCTTCCTTTAATCCTTCGTGAGGTGGAATCCAAACAGTCGAACAGAACTCAAGGAAGGGGTTGCGTTAGTGTTCTGTTCGTGGGTTATATCATAGATGTCCGCCCCCGGTAGTTAAGTGGTCAGAGCGACAGACTGTCAATCCTAAGGGCCCGGGTTCGATTCCCGGCTGGGTCGGAGATTTTCTCCGCTCAGGAACTGGGTGTTGTGTTGTCCTAATCATCATCATTTCATCCCCATTGACGCGCAAGTCGCCGAAGTGGCGTCAAATCGAAAGACTTGCACCAGGCGAGCGGTCTACCCGACGGGAGGCCCTCGTCACACGCCATTTAATTTCATAGATGTGTTACACTTTATTAGAATTCTCCCAATGTTTAATGAAAGAGACTGTATCAAGCGGCACACCACTAATACTGCATTCGAATGTTACAGGAGTGCTCCATTTAATTTCGGACGTGCGGCAGCATAAATTCCGCATATTCTAATATTTCGGTTGTCCGCCTGCTTAGCTGGGTGGTTACGTGCTTGCCTCCTATGCAGCGGTACCGGGTTTGATTCCCAGCCGGGTTGGGCATTTTATCCGCTCGTGGACTGGATGTTGTGTTGTCCTCATCACCGGCACACAAGTCACCAAAAAAATGTTCAAGTGTGTGTGAAATCTTACGGGACTTAACAGCTAAGATCATCAGTCCCTAGGATGACACACTACTTAACCTAAAGTATCCTAAGGACAAACACACACACCCATGCCCGAGGGAGGACTCGAACCTCCGCCGGGACCTGCCGGACAGTCCACACAAGTCACCCACTGTGTTGTCGACTGAAATAAGAACTGCACTCGGCGGCCGAACGTCCCCGGCCAACAATGCCATACGCTCATTTCATTTCGGCTGTGTACCGTTCTGCCGTCTTCAGAGTGACCTTCGGAGCAGTTTTTGTGCCACTAGAACATGATAATGCGTTGGTAGGTAGGTTTTCGTGCTAATATTCATAACAATAGGTCGGAGCAAAGCTCTGCTTTGGCAAGGCTAACACGGGGACCGTACGAACTCCCCATCACCGATTCGATTCCTATTAACAGGGTGTGTAGGGCACGACTAGGACTACATCATATTAGTAGGCAAACAGGAAGACGCAACTCTCAACCGTTTCTGAGAAAACTTGAGTTTTAAAATTATATATATATTCAATGACTGGCTCTGAGCACTATGGGACTTAACATCTATGGTCATCAGTCCCCTAGAACTTAGAACTACTTAAACCTAACTAACCTAAGGACAGCACACAACACCCAGCCATCACGAGGCAGAGAAAATCCCTGACCCCGCCGGGAATCGAACCCGGGAACCCGGGCGTTGGAAGCGAGAACGCTACCGCACGACCACGAGATGCGGGCTATATATTCAATGATTCTTCAGCCGACCGAGTAAGCGCTTAGTTTCATATGCGCGAGGTCTGTGAATTGAACCTCGCTGCCGCAGTTTTCTTTTTCATTCCTACGTAATTCTAACTACAGATGTACATGGTACGCCGCGAAATTGTATGATGACCGAGAATCGTTTACGAATGTAAACTTGTTTTTCGATAGACATATTGAAAAAAACTATGTGCCTGTGAAAATCTGGCATTCATTACAACTGCTGTACGTAGCAGTAACTATTGTTTCCCACGTTCCTATGGTCAGCTTTATCCCGATCCGGCAGCACTCCATAGGTTACAACATTATACTTGTCAGTGATGTAGATGCAGTAATGTAAATTGTGTGTAGCTTCACACACAGTGGCAAGGAGAGATGGGTTGCCGAGTGGTGCCGCAACTGTCTTCGTAGGAAAGCTGGACAGGAGCAGAAATGACAAGCATACAAGTTAACACAGTATACAGAAGATTTACTCATCTTGTATTTCTACAAGTGCCAGCCGCTGTGGCCGAGCGGCTCTAGGCGCTTCAGTCCGGAACAGCGCTGCTGCTACGGTCGCAGGTTCGAATCCTGCCTCGGGCATGGATGTGGGTGATGTCCTTAGGTTAGTTAGGTTTAAGTAGTTCTAAGTCTAGGGGACTGATGACCTCAGATGTTGAGTCCCATAGTGCTGAGAGCCATTTTAACCATTTCTCCAAGTGGACGGAAACATGTAATTTCGTTGCCAACTGAAATAAGCCAGTAGGGTAGTGTCGATACGTATCACCAGATAAAATGGCTACACTGAGAATTGTAATAAAGTTTAAGTTTTTGCGTATCCTTTTTTATTTTCAATCTCATTACCAAAATTTTTCTCAATTTCTTCAGGATAAAGATTATGAAATTAATAGATGACTGTTTCATTATTGACAGTTTGCTCCGTCATAATGAATTTGTTGTTAGAAATGAATTCGACTGAGGAAAAGGAAGTGCTGGTAGGTAGATTCTATTCCTCGATCGCACGCTTCTGAAACTTCTTTCACGGTCGCCTGCAGACACCTTGAGCTCTAGAGACCTAATACAATACATTGGCTGTCAGCAAACAGAGCCCAACAGACCGCACTGTCAACACGAGGCACGAGCACCACCCACGAATAACTTCCGCCGCGTGGCCGACGTCCAGTATTTTGTAAACAGCAGCCAACTTCTCACTCGGCGGTGACCACCGATCATGGCACATAACACAAGAGCCAATAGACAACAGAGGATACGTTCTCCCTCCATAGCAATAAACTATTAAAATAAAGTTCCCTCTCCTTCTTCCTTAAGCGACCAATGAGACTAGCTACCTTTTTAAAACTATGACGTAATGGCTTGCGCAGTGAACAGAGTGAACAGTTGTGTTGTTGTGGTCTTCAGTCCTGAGACTGGTTTGATGCAGCTCTCCATGCTTCTCTATCCTGTGCAAGCTTCTTCATCTCCCAGTGCCTACTGCAACCTATATCCTTCTGAATCTGTTTAGTGTATTCATCTCTTGGTCTCCCTCTACGATTGTTACCCTCCACGCTGCCCTCCAATACTAAATTGGTGATCCCTTGATGCCTCAGAACATGTCCTACCAACCGATCCCTTCTTCTTGTCAAATTGTGCCACAAACTTCTCTTCTCCCCAACCCTATTCAATACCTCCTCATTAGTTATATGATCTACCCATCTAATATTCAGCATTCTTCTGTAGCACCACATTTCGAAAGCTTCTATTCTCTTCTTGTCCAAACTAGTTATCGTCCATGTTTCACTTCCATACATGGCTACGCTCCATACCAATACTTTCAGAAATGACTTCCTGACACTTAAATCTATACTCGACGTTAACAAATTTCCATTCTTGAGAAACGCTTTCCTTGCCATTGCCAGTCTACATTTTATATCCTCTCTACTTCGACCATCATCAGTTATTTTGCTCCCCAAATAGCAAAACTCCTTTACTACTTTTAAGTGTCTCATTTCCTAATCTAATTCCCTCAGCATCACCCGACTTAATTCGACTGCATTCCATTATCCTCGTTTTGCTATTGTTGATCTTCATCTTATATTCTCCTTTCAAGACGCTATCCATTCCGTTCAGCCGCCCTTCTAAGTCCTTTGCTGTTTCTGACAGAATTGCAATGTCATCGGCGAACCTCAAAGTTTTTATTTCTTCTCCTTGAACAGTAACAACAAAATATAAAGGACACTGCATAGCTAGAAGGCACCATTAGACCCAGAAGCATGCCGCTGCATCCGTGGCCGAAACATTGGTTTTTCTCCAGCCGCAGTTGTTTTAAACTTTATGACGCGGTATCATACCCAGAAAACTTTTATGTCGACTGATTCTGGCCTCGGAAGCCTACGCAGTTATATTACACATTTGCCTTATCTGAAATGTCCCCTCGTTGCTGCCCTATAAGCTAAGGGCAGCTAGTCATGTAGGTCGCTATTTCGTGTCACAAGAGCGGGAGAATCAGCGTCGTTATTGAGACCAAATACTGGTTTTCCGCTTCCGGCGCTGAAACGGGGGCCGGCCGGAGTGGCCGAGCGGTTCTAGGCGCTACAGTCTGGGACCACGAGACCGCTACGGTCGCAGATTCGAATCCTGCCTCGGGCATGGATGTGTGTGATGTCATTAGGTTAGTTAGGTTTAAGCAGTGAAAGGGTGCTGTAGCCACCTGTCATTAGTCCGGTAGCCCATTATCACTAGCTTTTCTCTTTCTTTTCCTTGTTTCTCTTTTCTCATAACTCTCATAGTGGGGTGATTGAATGAATGTGGTTGTGTGTCACGTTGCTAGACGGTGGCGTAGTCTGCTGCAGAAAGTCTGCGATAGTCGTACAGCAGCAGTTGTACAGGATAGCCAACTCCTGTAGTGGTCAAGTAGACAAAGAGGTTTGCACTACTTGTGAGAAATCCACCTGCATTAGGTCTTATTTTCAGGTGCGTTGCTGGGAGCTGATATTATGCACAGTTTTCATGCATTTTCTATTTTATTTTAAATGTTTGATTCTCGTGAACAGTGTACGGGCAGTACTATTAATTACATCGCATCCCCTATGAGCGACATCACAACGTATGCATTTTTATGAGTTTTTGGTCTGTGATCAAATTATTTTCCGAGTCGGTGGCGACCCTAATCTTCTTACGTTAATTTCACAAGCAATAAGTATTTCCATACCCAATAATAACGTAATAACCCGTAGAAACAGATCTGAAACGGGCAGCTTACTGACTCTGGCTAAGAATTACTGTTTAAGCTGTATTAACGAACTGGTCGGAATATTTTGACATTCAAGACAGTCAATAGCAGTGCCCTTCAGGTTCTGTCAATTTGTCCCAAATTGGCGAGTTTATGCGGTCTCCCTGCGCAGGATCCTAAACAGCAAACGAGCATGACTGGCGTGGGACTGAAATGGGTTGTTTTGTTTCGTTGCGCAGGGAATCAGTGGAGGAGTTCATCGCACCAGACCTGCACCCACTGGTGCTGCGCTACGGCGAGCAGCAACAGCCGGCGCCTGCTGCGGTGAAGCAGGAGCTGTGCAAGGTGGAGCAACTGAGGTACGCCGTGCAGCAGCCGCTGGTACCGGTCATCAAGCAGGAGACCACAGCCGGTTCGCCTGCCAAGGCTTCCTTACACCTGCCAGCCAATTCGCCCACTTCCGACGACGGTTTCGCCGACGACGACGACTGGGACGGCGACGACGACGAAGAGGGCTGCTTGGCCACTGCGGGGGTGGCGAGGCGCGGCGGGGGCGGCAGTGGCGGCGGCAGCGGGCGCGCGGTGAGCCCACTGGTGATGCGGCGTCGGCGGCTGGCCGCTAACGCTCGCGAGCGCCGCCGCATGCAGAACCTCAACAGGGCGTTCGACCGGCTACGCACGCACCTGCCCTCGCTCGGCAACGACCGGCAGCTCTCCAAGTACGAGACGTTGCAGATGGCGCAGACCTACATCACCGCCCTCTACGACCTCTTGCAGTAGCTGTGTTGCTACTGCGCCGAACAGTAAACTTTAACACCGTCGATGTGTTAGCTCTAAGCTACTTTCGCTCTGGTCAGTGCTGCAAGATTGCGATAGACATTTTAGGTCGCCAGCAGTTATTTTCTGTTCGCAAGGCTACAAGTTTAGCTACAATTCCAGACATTTTGCGCCAACAGAGGCGAGTTGCTTTAGACCCCCACGCTGGTACCATAAGCGCAGATTAACGCCCCACTATGACTAAGTTTCAGCCATAAAATGATTTTGAATTTAATGCAATTAGGAAGCTACATCAGTCTATGTGCCAAGAAGATACGTTTTTATTTATTTTATTTCATTCTTTCTCTCTCTCTTTTTTTCTATACACCAAGACGTAGATTGTGAATCCTCCAGTGTGTTCTATGCACCAATATGTGGTATGCTTCTCACAGGGGTAGTCAAAGCTTTTGTTAACATTTCAAAATAATTAAAATTATATAATTACACTTTTTGTTTGTTGGCAGGTACATGTCTGCAGTCCTGGTAAACATTGTAGTAACCTTGCCACAGCACTGGACTAATGGCTATGGCTCCTCAGTGAAGTGGAGATAGGCCGCACTATTTTCTTTTTGTTGCTTTAGCAGATTGTTATAGTACTCAAGCAAGATGATTTCAGTGTGTATCAGGACTGCAGACTTAAGTACCTGCCAACAAATAAACAATTAATTATGTAATTTTTAAAATGATGGAACTCCAGGTTGCAATATCAACAACATAATAGAAAAAAGGTAGATTGCTGCTCACCATAAAAATGACACTTGGAGTCACAGACAGGCAGAATATAAGACAGTTACACTTGTAGCTTTTGGCCAAAGACATCTTCAGAAAAGGAAATGCATACAAACTCATTCACACCAGAAAGCACACCTCAGTGCACACATGACTACCATCTCCAGCACCTAAGACATGATTGTCACCATTCCGGTCCGAGCTGCCAGAGATGGTCGAACATATGCATAAGGTGTGATTCTGATGTACTTGCAATGTGTGTGTGTGTGTATGTGTGTGTGTGTGTGTGTGTGTGTGTGTGTGTGTGTGTGTGTGGATGCATATCTTTTTTCTTAAGAAGGCTTAAATGTGTAACTGTCTTTCCATTGTGCCTATCTGCAACTCAGTGTCAGCTTTGTGGTGTTTTCCTTTTACTGATGTTTATGTAATTTTTTTTAAAGTGATAATTAAAACCTCATAACTACTACCACTTGTACTATTTCCATTTGTGAACACCAAGGCATGTAACATTTTTTGACTCTGTTTCTGTGTCTTGTATTGTCAGTTAACAAAACTATCATACTTCTTTGTTCCTAGAGTAGGGAATCATATCTTAGAAGCCAGCAGTGAATTCACTTTATTGTTTTGTGGTTGGAACAGTACAGATAATGTTTTTGTCTTAATTTTATTAAGCCATCTCCGAGCTAAAAGCAAAACACAGGACTGTTACTATGACTGGCATCAAATGGTCCATGACATAAAGCAGCAACCACCTTCCTGTAAGTTAGTATCAGATCTGAAAGAGGTAATTAGGGTTAAATTAAAAAATGTGATCTAGACATGTATTAATAAAATTATTTCTTTCTTTTAGTCTATTTTTCTGTTGTATTACCCATAATGAAGACTATTTCCAGATAGCATGATCTGCAGTAACATGAAAGTCAACATCATATGCATGCCACATCTCTCACCCACCTGCATATATGCACTCCACTCAAGTTCATAACCTACTGAATCAGCTAGGTGTGTGACATTCATTTATATTGATGTAAACAACCAGTATCAAACTATTCAGTTTTCCTCTGTTTAGAACATTTTAAAATTCAAACTTCAAGAAGTTGAATTTGAGTAAATGTAGCAATACTTTATAACAGAATATATTTTTAAGGAAGCTGTAGATTCCAGATGGTAGCTAATGTCAAAATAAATTTGTCTGATGTAGCAGACATACCATTATTTCATCAACTGATTTGTTCTATACGTTTCGTAACTTTAATACATTGCATTACTACTGACTGTGCAAACATATTATCTAGTCTTTCCCACCCCCATTTCACTTTATTACCCATTAAGTTACTTCTGAATAAGCTGTTCTATTGTTTACCCATATAATAACTAAGCAATGTTGTTGGAGCTCTTCCTTTGATAATAATTCGTAGATGTTATGCTTGTTTGGCATAGAACAAATGTAGATAATGTGGAACAGAGAACACAAACTTCAGTGGACATAAAATATAAGTACCTGCTTTCATATTTGTATTTATTTTTGTGATTGTTGATCCCAGAATGCTGTACTGTATTTTCTTATCCTTTCCTGTATATTATTAAGACTGATGTGAATGTTGTTAAATGAGTCTGTTTCTGTCTATACCAGTGTACCTCATAATTTCAGGTTTATGCTTGTTTAGATCTTGAATGATATTAAAAAAGTAGATGTTTGTAGTATTTTAAGTTTTCAGCCATGTAGATCTGTGCAGTTTGCATTTTTCTCTAGTTACTTTCATTCATTATCATAACTGTATGCTGTGTTAGAAAAGATCAGATTTGGTTTTTTTAAATGAAGACCGGTTTTTTTAAAATCAATACTGTAATACTAGTTAACCATCTCGAAACTAGAGCTACATTTTTCGCTTCTGCTATATTATTATATCTGGTCATACGTCTGTTTGTTCATTTTGTGCAAGTTCGAGTAAAAAATAAGCCTTATTTTGTATGTAGGCCATATGACAATTTGCAAGTTGTAGATATTCATTGACATAGGTGTAGCAGCTATGTGTTGTGCATACTTACATCTTCTAAGAACAGTATTATGTTTAGCATCTAAATATTGTACATATTGTATATATTTGTTAATATGTTGTGAATAAATGATCTCCATTTATGTTTCATATAATTTTTTTGTTTTAATTTTAAACCTGTTTCTTTAATTTACACTGTGCCCATTTTCATGGTAGTAATTGCATATGATGTGAGACACTGCTGTTAGAAAACTTTTTATTCAGTGGATTATTTTTGATGTAAATAATTAGTTTGAGTATTGCTCCTGCAGAAATATTGTGGCCAAAATTATCATTACACTTACAGCCTCCCAAAACAAGCAGTAATGAATTTTCCTCTACACTGTTATTGTTAGTTACTAATGTGTCATAGCAACAAGGACTGATAATGTAATGGTTAGTATTGTAGTAGTGGTCTGGTCATTGAAGTCAAAGTTAATGGACATGAAAGTTGTTTTAAAGCAATTCCATATGCAAAACTGTGTACACTTTTCTCTGTTCATCCGCGTCTGAATGACAGAATGAGGGAAAAGTTGCATATAAGTTATTCACAAGTGCTGTGCAATGAATTTAGTCTGCTATCCTGTATAGAGAGACAGAAAAGTGTCAGTGCACAGAACTTTCATTTATCAAGAAACATCTTTCAACAAAACACATTGCAAAGAAAAAAGAGATTTTGTAAGTTCTATGTGGTGAAATGACTGTACATACTGTTTCTTGTTCCAGTAATTAAGAGAGTATTGTTAGTGATTTAATTGTTAGTAGGGCTAACTAGCTAGCCTATATATAATTATTGACATAAAGGTTTGCTTATGGTGAAGAAGGGATGGGAGTTACAGAGTTATCAATGAAGAGATCCAAACATTTTATTTTCAACTTTTCCATTTTTTGAGAGTCAGATGGTAGGTGATAAAACATGTTAATACAGATGGGACACTTATTACCTTTATACAGTGTTGTGCTTTTGTCTGACCAGGAAAACTCAAGTCTGTAACACCCTAGTTACATTATCTGATCAAAAGTGTGTAGACTCCTGCTAGTAGACAAGAATAGACTCATCAGTAAATGAAATCAAATTAATAAATGCATCATCCCTCTGAATCTGAAGTTGAGCATATTAGCAGAATTCAATACAATCTGTACCAGTTAATCCTTGGTGGATATTGATATGGTGACGATGATATTTATGGCGATGAAGAACACGAACAACACTACTCTGATTCATGCCAGATGCCCTAGCGATTTGACACAAACTAACACAAGGATCTTGATCCACAGGGCAAGAGTACCAATTTCCATTTCCTCATTAGCAACTTCCCTTTGCTGGATATGTTTCCATTGCAATAAAGATCCAGTTGTTCTCAATTTATCATACACATATTTAAATGTATGACGTGTAGGGTGATTACTTCGAGGATATCTTTCAGTGTATAAGTCTCTAGCTCTCATTGAGTTTTGTTGGCATTCTCCATAAATGAGAAGCATATCAACTTGTTCTTTGAAGGAATACATCATTCACATTTGCTTGATTCGACGATACTAGTGTAATGTTGATGCTTTAATTTGTTCTCAAAGCAGTGCTGATATTCAAGACAATAAAAGTGGGTTAAAAGCTGTGAGCTATCTGGGGAAGTTAACCTTGCATTACTGACAAGGGAGCCTCCCCATCGCACCCCCCTCAGATTTAGTTATAAGTTGGCACAATGGATAGGCCTCGAAACACTGAACACAGATCACTTGAGAAAACAGGAAGAAGTTGTATGGAACTATGAAAAAAAAAAATAAGCAAAATATACAAATTGACTAGTCCATCCACAAGACAGGCAACAACAAGGATAATGTAACATCAGGATCGCCGTGGTCCCGCGGTTAGCGTGGGCATCTGCAGAACAAAAGGTTCTTGGTTCAAGTCTTCCCTCGTGTGAAAATTTTACTTTCTTTATTTTCGCAAAGTTATGATCTGTCCGTTCGTTCATTGACGTCTCTGTTCACTATAATAAGTTTAGTGTCTGTGTTTTGCGACCGCACCGCAAAACCGTGCGATTAGTAGACGAAAGGACGTGCCTCTCCAATGGGAACCGAAAACATTTGATCGCAAGGTCATAGGTCAACCGATTCCTCCACAGGAAAACACGTCTGATATATTATATACGACATTGGTGACGGCATGTGCGTCACATGGCAGGAATATGTTGTCGACCCACTTAACTTGTACACTTGTCGAATGGGTAAAAAGATTCTTCTACCTTGCCCGATTTAGGTTTTCTTGTGGATGTGATAATCACTCCCAAAAAAGTGATGAAAACATAAGAGTTTGTCACATAAACTGCATCAAATGAATGCAACAGTTTCACAGTCGCTCACTCTGTCAAAACATATGTTTTTAACTTTTTCAAATTTTTCCGTGTGTAGACCGTCAAATCCTGGATATGTCCAAGCAAATCTGAACATGTCCTGGAATTTTGGAGAGCGAAGTTGATTTTGTGTGAGTGCCTGAACTTTGATAATTGTCTGAAAATAAAAAATTAAAATCTTCACTCTAGGGGGGACTTGAACCAAGAACCTCTCGTTTTGAAGCTGCTCACGCTAACCACGGGACCACGGCGCTCCAGCGCTCGCATTGTCCTTGATGCTGCCTATCTTGCGCATGGACTACTCAGTTTGTATATTATGCTTATTTTTTTACTAGTTCCACACAACTTCTTCCTGTTTTCTCCATTGATCTGTGTTCAGTTTTTCAAGGCCTATCCACTGTGCTAACTTATAACTAAATCTGAGGGGGGTGT
The DNA here is from genome assembly GCF_021461395.2 of Schistocerca americana. Lineage (NCBI taxonomy): Eukaryota > Metazoa > Arthropoda > Insecta > Orthoptera > Acrididae > Schistocerca > Schistocerca americana. The sequence goes on along the minus strand of NC_060120.1, from coordinate 823,785,190 downwards.
GATGGGGAGGTTCCCTTGTGAGCAACTGTTTCACCAGGTATCCAGTCTGGCTTACCAAATTCCCAACCAGACTAACATTAATTATAATCTTTTAATGGTCATCTTATGACAACCGTTGATATGTATATATATAAAGAGAATTTAAATAAAAATAAATAAATCAGTTGATAGTTGGACATTTATTTTTACATTGATCATTGTTCGGTTAAAATTTCAGAATATTAAACTTGATTCATAACTATACTGGTGCCTTATTTAGGATTGTGAAAATGTGAATTTGTAATCTTACGGAACACATCAAATATGGAGCCAAGATTGGGAGGCTGCATACAACACTGCATTCATAAAATAACACACAAAGAACGTTGAAACAAGAGGAAATTAACCACAACCAACCGATTCAATTTTCACCCAAAGAAGTTACGTTCGTAGCGCAATCCTGTTCGTCATGAAATTACCACACACTGGTAGCTGAGGGCTACTTTGATGATTCACGTGGTCAACCCGGTTTACACAAAGCGTGTAAATCCACAATAATTTTGATAATTAAAATACATTACATCGAAACACAAATTACAAAAGAAGAACCTCGAACTGGTTACTATCGTCTTATTATTAACCTGATGGGTCAAACAATTTTATAAGCACTTGGTACTGGTCTCACAAAGTTCACCCCACGTGGGTTGAACATAAAGAAAAGTTGCTATATTGAAAAGTATTGTCAAGACGAGACATTATAATCTCACGCACATTCGCATTTAAGATTGATGATCTTGGTTAGAGTTACGGATCACACACACGTGATTCCACTTTACTCACAAAGTAGTGACAAAGTACTGGAAGATATTCTGAACTTCACACTCGAATTACACTGCGTTGCAATTTAAGATAAGATTAGATATTTTAGATCTAAACCTGAAATAAAGGTGATTAAATTTTCAGTTAGGCTGAACATAGCAGAGACGCGCTTAGCCGGAGATCTTACCACTTCAGACGCTCGCCGCGGACCGACTGCCTGGGCCCCTACCGAGGGTGCTTGACAGATACAAACGGAAGTGACCAGAGAGGCAGCATCCTACACCAACATGACAAGGGACGGACAGGACCATACTAAGAATAGAAACCTCTCTGCTTTTAGAAAGCGTAGGTACCTGTTCCGACGTTGATCCTACTGTTCTCTAGCAGACAGGCTTGTCTGCTAGCGTCAAGCATGCAACTATAAATACATTTGCTCATTCATCCTTTCACACAGAAGGGAAGGGGGATGACAGTATCTTATCATATACAGCATAAAAAAGAAAGCGGATGTAGGTTCCGTATGAGACTGTGTGACATGAATTACATATAAACTGTGTTTTAAAGTGTAGTAGTGTGACAGATCGTTCTTGTTTATGTGTAAAAGCAACACGTTCCACTGCTCAGTCTCCTTCCAGGTAGTCAGAAACACCACAGTAAATTTATAAGTGGAATGTATGCCGTAAATGACAACAGTTTTAAGAAATTAACATGAAAGGAATCCAACAGAGACCTTTCACTAGTCTTACTGCTCCTAATAGTGTTGTACTGCAAAACTGTCGAATGGTGTTTACGTGTCGCGGGATTCGGCGAATATTTACTATTTGCACGATATACGGGAGAGAATTGTCAGAGCATGTGCTTCGATAAGTGCCGAAGTGATAGAGAATACCATTAAATCAATGATAAGAAGATTGCAACACTGAAGTGATACCAATGTTCATCACTTGGAACACCTTCTATAAATGCACGTTCTTAGCACCTTTTTGACCTTCAAAGACCTTAGTGTTACACATCATTGGATTCGTCTCGATAGCCGCTATCAGAAAATAAGTACCAAATTATAGCAGCCCATTTAGAAAAACAAAGTTGACCTTCTTATCTCTGACATGACACCACCTAACAACAATCATATTATGGCCCCCGTTGCCCCATGAAACATTTGTCTTACAAACTTTTCAGGTACTGTCATACTTCTGGAGTTATTCTAGGTGGCAATAGTTAGTGACTCACCCTGTGTAATGGTACAACAGAGAATTTTTGGACAAAGTGATTTGTCATGATACTATCGCCTGTGCCCATCAGAAAGGAGCGGCTCATGACAGGCCCAGACGATCAGATGCATCTGATTTTCTTCGAATCTTGGGTGAATAGTACTTAGTGTTTGTAGGGATTCATTTCGTCCTGTTACGGGATGCTTCTAATTGTTGTTTAAAAAGTGTGAGAGGCATAAAAGTTCATAAGTACGTGCACAGACAAGCAAATCTTGTGATCCGAACCAAAACTAGGGAAAACATCCACAGACCAAAACCACCTTCACTGATCCTCAATACGCAATCTGAAAAATTGTTTGTCATTTCTATACGCACCGTTTGGTGCGCCGCATCTTACCCCGTCTCTCGATAGAATAAAAAGTTTTCGCTATCAACATACTAATGACGAATAATAATTTATTACGTCAACGATCACTTGGATATGTAAAAGAATATTCAAAATAAAGGTTTCTGAAAAGCAGTCCGGATACGGTCCCCTCGACAGACAAACGTGTTGTTCAGTTTCGCAGACGGTGTTACACACACACACACTCACACGCAAACTCAAACACACAATGTAACCGAGCAACGATCAGAGAGCACCGAACGTAAAATTAGTTACATGTTGCCTACCTAACGGCTTTCAGAGCAACAAAAAGTTGATTTTCTGTATTTCATACGAATAGGCTAATGACGGAATTTAAAAATTCTAAATCCTGGCATAATGTACTCATTAAGAGGTATAGCCCATGAGAAGTTCATCACAGTAAGATAAATATTACAGTATAAACAGCATAACTCACTGCGGGCTAATACCCGAAATATATTCATTTGAGAATGAGGGCACTTAATGACTTGCAACAAACTGTATACGTAATTTCTAGTCTTCGAGAAACATTTTCTTGATGACAACCCCCCCCCCCCTCCCTTACTGCACCCACAAGTAAAATGATCGGTAGAAAAAAGTAAGTAGATAGCTACATTTTCGCTGTTTATGCAGTAAAACTGGCGCAAAAGACATGAACATTCTAATTTATTTCTTCTGTACCACTAATTGTATTCATAACACATTTAGCAAATAGTATTCATACACTACTAGCCCTTAAAGTTGCTACACCAAGAAGAAATGCAGATGAGAAACGGGAATTCATTGGACAAATATATTATATTAGAGCTGACATGTGATTACATTTTCACGCAATTTGGGTGCATAGATCCTGAGAAATCAATACCCAGAACAACCACCTCTGGCCGTAATAACGGCCTTGATACGCCTGGGCACTGAGTCAAACAGAGCTTGGATGGCGTGTACAGGTACAGCTGCCCATGCAGCTTCAACACGATACCACAGTTCATCGAGAGTTGTGACTGGCGTATTGTGACGAGCCAGTTGCTCGGCCACCATTGACCAGACGTTTTCAGTTGGTGAGAGATCTGGATGTGCTGGCCAGGGCAGCAGTCGAACATTTTCGGTATCCAGAAAGGTCCGTACAGGACCTGCAACATGCGGTCGTGCATTATCCTACTGAAATGTAGGGGATCGAATGAAGGATAGAGCCACCGGTCGTAACACATCTGAAATGTAACGCTCACTGTTCAGTGTGCCGTCAATGCGAACAAGAGGTGACCGAGACGTGTAACCAATGGCACCCCGTACTATTATGTCGGGTGATACACCAGTATGGCGATGACGAATACACGCTTCCAATGTGCGTTCACCACGATGTCGCCAAACACGGATGCGACCACCATGATGCTGTAAACAGAACCTGGATTCATCCGAAAAAATGACGTTTTGCCATTCGTGCACCCAGGTTCGTCGTTGAGTACACCATCGCAGGCGCTCCTGTCTGTGATGGAGCGTCAAGGGTAACCGCAGCCATGGTCTCCGAGCTGATAGTCCATGCTGCTGCAAACGTCGTCGAACTGTTCGTGCAGATGGTTGTTGTCTCGCAAATGTCCCCATCTGTTGACTCAGGGGTAGAGATGTGGCTGCAGATCCGTTACAGCCATGCGGATAAGATGCCTGTCATCTCGACTGCTGGTGATACGACGCCGTTGGGATCCAGCACGGCGTTCCGTATTACCCTCCTGAACCCACCGATTCAATATTCTGCTAATAGTCATTGGATCTCGACCAACGCGAGCAGCAATGTCGCGATACGATCAACCGCAATCGCGATAGGCTACAATCCGACCTTTATCAAAGTCGGAAACGTGATGGTCCGCATTTCTCCTCCTTACACGAGGCATCACAACGACGTTTCACCAGGCAACGCCTGTCAACTGCTGTTTGTGTATGAGAAATCGTTTGGAAACTTTCATCTTGTCAGCACGTTGTAGGTGTCGCCACTGGCGCCAACGTTGTGTGAATGCTCTGAAAAGCTACTCATTTGCATATCACAGCATCTTTTTCCTGTCGGTTAAATTTCGAGTCCGTAGTACGTCTGCTTCGTGGTGGAGCAATATTAATGGCCAGTAGTGTATATGCCAGTAAATGTACCGCCAAAATTATGTCCTTGTACGACATATAGTTTGGGAGATATGACTTCAAAAACCCCGAGATGCGTGGAAAACTAGCTTTTGCACTTACAAACAGTGTACAAGTCTTGAGGCAAATACCCTGGCTATATTCGTCCGGTATTTGAGTATGAGAGCACTCACTGACTCGCAACAAACCTATACACATAATCTCATATCTTTACGAAACTTTCTTTCGCTGACACTAACCATAGAATGATGACAGGAAGAAACTTTATCGACTACTTCATTTTTTCTGATCACACAGTAAAACTGCAGTATCAGACATGACATTTTAATTTGTTTCTTCTTTACTACTATCTGTGTTCGCGACACTTTTTGGAAACAGTGTCCAAATGTAGAACTGAGCGTATCTGCAAAATCATATCAGTGTATGACACTTGGTTCAGGAGATACGACGTCAAAAAACATTGAGGTGCATGAAAAATTAGCTTTTGCTTCAAACGGAGAGAAAATTACTTAAAATATATTCATAAAGTGCCTTGTAATGGCAGCACTTAGCGACTTCCAACATGTTTTTACCATAATTTCAAACGTTTCGTAAATTTTTTGTCGTTTACGTGCCTAACATCAAATATGTGACACATAATCTAATTTGAAAAGTAATTGGACATTTGAAGCTGTTTTATATTTGTGAGTTCGATTCTATAAATAAGAAGAAGTTTAATGGCTTATTACAATTTTTACAATTGCAGTTTCGACTTTCAAGTCATTTGTAGATTGTTTACTTTTATTACGAATGTAGACTTGAATTAAGTTCGATTTATGAATCATACATTTTTTACCATTTCGACAACTCACAACTGTGTAAAAATGCTTAATTCTCAATAATGTTTCATAAAGGGATCTTGTGGAAACAATTCTGTAAATAGTTTTTAAGGTAACCTATGTGAGAGCAAATCTTTTAATCTGACATGAGGGGAAAAGTGAAAATAAATCACGTAAGTACTAAGTGATCATCGCGAAATGAGTTAGTAAAGTACAGAACTGATGAAGACAACAGATATATTAAGTAGAAGTAGTGTCTCGTGCCTGTTGTGAAATCTGGAAGCAAACTTTTCATGACATAACGTTACGAGCATGTAGGTGAGCTGACCGGCCGCCTAGGACTGCTAGGAGGTACGCTGATTCGATGAACGGCGGAACGCCCGGGGCTCAGAGTGGGCTGCAGCAACCACTCAGGCAACAAAGCGGCGAGGACGAGCAGTGAGTCAGATGTGGGGAAAATCCCAGTGTAGGAAAGCCGGACAGTGGTCCCTCGCTTAACGGAATGCGGAATGACCAGCAATGGCAGACGTGGAGACTAGCTGAAAGATTTCTTCCTACGGTTGTGTAATAATTTACAGTCAAATATCAAAGCAATTCTGAATACATCGGCGATCCCATAAAAGTGAGACACATCCAGTACACAAAAATAATTTCAATACCTTGAAAACTACAAAAATTAATATTTTACAGTGAATAAACATTTTCACAATGAATCTCCGAATTAACAATTTCGCGATTTCTACAGACGGTATCTCAGATGATAGCATTACACTATAGCTATCACTCCTGAAAGCGACGTATCTGTATCTATATAACGAGTTTGTTTTTTCTTGATTTACTAACTTTCTTATATCTTTTAATTATACAATTATTTCAAAGAACACCATATCCTCTACAATTACACTACAAAAAGAATAGTGCACGACTACCTAGTATTTTGTGATACTTGCGCATTTATTTAATGAACAGTTTCCTATGTTGCCACTAACTTAATTTAAATGTTGATTCTAAGTGCTACGTGCTATTAAAAAACCTGTGCTAATATAAAAGTGGTCAGTTTCATGTGTTAGCGGACATCACAACTGAAATGAGAACCAAAAGATGCTTTCATCAAGAAGGCATAAATAATTGTTTAAATAATATTTAAGGACAATTCATTGTCATTTAACGTGAGCCCATTTGCTCAAGGATACTACTTTCTTTATTTATGAACAATCCTTTATTAGTAATTATTGTGAATGGCCTGAGTCTGATTGAACGTTTATAACATTTCTTTTGTTTAAATATTGTCATAATGCATTAGTTAAGCACGGGAAAGTGGTCCTGATGAGTCAGATCAAGTTTGTAAAATTACTGTAACCTCTGAAGGGACCCTCTATTTCGAGAGCTCTGATTGTGCTGCAGTGGAGGACTAATTCTCTCCAATTGTATTACAGAACTGAGGATATTAGGGTATTAGTTTCCATTCTTTGTATTGTGTGTGTCAATTTGTGAATCATGATTTTGAACTCTGAACTGTTTTGAGCTGGTGAATTTTCGCGTACTGTGATTACGAAATGGACTTAGTTTTTGGGTATCTTTGATGACTGTTTAGTTTTGGGATTTTGCTACCATTCTCGTAATGCTCTCAGCGTAACTTTACTGCATTTGGTAAGCGTATTTTTGTTTGTAATTTTACCTGAATATCGTAGGACCACTTCCTGTATATTTGAGATGTCCTTTCTTGAATAAATATTATTCAACACAATTCTCTGCCGTCTATATCAATTACAGACATTAGAATAGACTCCTTGTCATTAAATTACCGATTCAACTTTCATTTTGTATTTCCGTGTATTTTATTAACTCGCACTTCCAGAAACTGCATAGACTATTCGACTGCAGGATCACAGCTGTAGGCTATTATTATTTGCAGCAAATTCGCTGCGCGGAATGAAAGCAGACGTGAGCAGCTCGACCATATGACTACATCGAGCTATTTTTTTTACAAGTGCCGTGCATAGCCCAAGAACATAACCTACGAGTAACAGCAGGTAAAGACACAGCTGGTTCGCTCGTGTAGGATGCTGTTTAGAGGAGCAACTACACAGTATTGACCATCAGGTAATGTCGCAAAGACTTGTAAAGTAACGCGTCTAAAATGTTAAAGTTATGAACTGATTTGAGTTGCCCTACATCTTGGTCTCGCCATAGTGTAGTTGTTGGTGGCTGAAATACTTTGACCTCAAGCAGCACCAGCTTCCTTCCTCCTAAGTTGCTGTCATAGGCCAAGATCTGTAATGGAGATCTAAGTAGAACTTCTAGTGAGAAGCTCTGCGAGGCGACTGGGAGGAGTGAAGAGTAAGATTAATTGTGTGTTTACTGTCAAGGAAGCCTCGCTTTCCGTGTTTTTCGTCACAAGCTACAGCTGATTGGCTGGAGTCTATTTCTTGTGAGTTCCTATCGATAAAAATTCGTGTCTGAGAGTGCGGGTTCCCTTTCCTGGGCTATGTTTAATTAGTTAATCAGTACCATTTTTCCTAACAGTTTCCTCGGAAAAAAGTCATTTCTCGTTCTTTCTGTCTCTTTCTTCCGATAAAGGAGCTTCCTTCCGTCAATGTCGTGCTCTCAGCTACTCTGGGAAAAGTTCTATACGAAGCGACGTCCTTCTTATGTTCTTAAACAAAGTTTTCGTGTAAGAGCTGCGCGTTCAGGGGTGTCCAACGGTTTTCAAAGACTGGGGGCTTTCTTTCAACACCGACTCAAAGGAAGGCCTCGGCGCTTGTTGGTGACGTCACGTCAGCTAGGCACGGCGAACGCCAGGTCTGTTGTAGGCAGAAACGCCTGGGCGTGCGTATCACTATAAATCTCTTATTTTTGGACAAAATGTTTGATATTGTTTTGGATTCTGCAGTTTTATTTAGATGAAAGATTTTCTTATTATCGTAAAGCTACAAATGAAGATCATAGTTCTGTATTACTGAATCCTGTCGAAACAAACGTAGATCAATATGAGAAGACGCTTTGCCCCATTGCAAGCTTCGGAAATTTTACGTTCAAGTAACTGTACTTACTTGATCCATTTTGTTATCGAAACTTACCCCAACCCCCTTACAATTAACTCGTTTCTTTTATGATTTATTTATTTTCGTTTGACATCGTCGGTGGAAATGTGAACTAATTTACATGTGTAAATGTCCAACTGTTGCCAACCATTAGATTACAGTCGTTTTCAACGAAAGAAATTATAAACAGGAAACAAAATAGCATCATACATCGAAAATAAAACTTTTTTAAACATGCACATTAGAAAAGATAAATATTCCCCTCTTGCAACTGAAAGGAGAAACTTTATAAGATAAAAAAAATTATTTAATAAAACAAGTATCTCTCTTTTGCCTCTCCTTCTGTCCCCCACCCCCTCCACAAAGGTGTACAATCGCAAGATATTTCATTAACATTCAGTGCTCCTCACCCCATAGTCAACCAAGATACCTAAAGAAGAGCACCAATATTTTGACAGTTTCTTGTAAAAGCAACCCAGTACAAACGTAACTTCCTCAGATTTACAAATAAGGTAAAGAAGCACGAATTCCGTTACTGCTGGACCATGAAGTTGTTTTTGTATGTCAATCCTTAAAACAGGTGGAAATTTAAGTTCAGGAGTACACTATTTGTTAAGAAGTGTAATGAATTGCACAATTATTTGATCGCAGAAATCTCTCAGAACAATGTGTGTTGGTCAACACTACCGCCGATAGTTTCATATTTTCCTGTGTCAGGGAGGGAGACACCACCATTGTGAGTATGCCTGACGTTCGCCGTGCCTAACAGATGTGACGTCACGAACAAGCGCCGAGGCCTTCCTTTGAGTCGGTGTTGTTTCTTTTCGCCTGCTCAATAGCTGTCTCTGGTATCCGTCCCAAAAGTTGTGTCTACTTTTAGTAGACAATAGCGCTTTCTGCTAAGGTTCGTCCTCACTGCAGCTCACGTTCTCACAAGCAGTCGCTACAGAAAGCTCTCCCTGTTGTGAAACTCCTGCAGCAGGTCGCCAGAGAAAGCTCTGCTGATCCTCGGCCATTGTGTGATCGCCACCCCTCACGGTCCTTTCTCAGAAGCAGTGCCTGATTGTCACAGAGTTCGGTTCCATGAAAGAGTTGTCCAGTTTCCTTCCAAAACGTTCCCTTACTTTCCAACAGCACGGAAGTCCGTTTTTACAAAAATGGTTCAAACGGCTCTGAGCACTATGGGACTTAACATCTGGGGTCATCAGTCCCCTAGAACTTAGAACTACTTAAACCTAACTAACCTAAGGACATCACACACACCCATGCCCGAGGCAGGATTCGAACCTGCGACCGTAGCGGTCGCGCGGTTCCGGACTGAAGCACCTAGAACCGCATGGCCACACCGGCCGGCTCCGTTTTTACATGCTCCTAGTAAGAACCACTTGTATATTTAAGACCAGTTAATTAGGCAGGTCGACGATGGGCCTCTAATTTGAATCTTGTGAAGTTGCATATGTTGCAGGTTGTTGTTGTTGTTGTTCTGGTATCCGGACCCCGCTCCTGCTACTGCCGGGTCTGGGTGCTGACGAGTTCTCTCCATTTGCCTCGGTCCTCCCACCACTTTCCTTTCTCTCCTTGCTACCAGGTCACACCTTTCCACAGATATTCATGGTCCCCTTTTGCACCGTGTTCTTGGGAGCCCTCTAGGTCTTTTTCCATTCAACTTTAGTTCTTTCATAATTTTGGGAAGTCCGTGCCCACACATCCTCTTACCGTACCGGCTTAACCTCTTTTTTTTCATTTCTTCTCTCATACTTTCTTGCTTAAGGTCCTTTCTAACATCTACATTCATTACTCTGCCCATTCTTGTCTTTCCCTTAACTGATCTGAGAAATTTCATTTCCCCTGCTTGCAGACTGTTCCAGTGCCTTTCTGTCATGGTCCATGTGTCTCCTCCATAGGTGACAATAGGGAGGCAATAACTCTTATACATAAGGAGTTTTGCTTTTTCTGAAATTTTCTTATTCCAAATCAAGTTTTTTATTGTTTGGTAGAAATTGCCTCCCTTCTGTAACCTGTTATTAATTCCGTTGGTTATGTTGCAGGTAAATTCCGAAAACCGGACCCGTAACAACGTCCCTTCCTCCAGTTTGTAATTTTTGCTGACGCATTTGTGCTCAAACCACAAGGGCATCGAGAAACTTTGACTCTCACGTGGCACTGGATTTGCATGCTTGTAAGAGACGCAGTTTGGGATATGGATGTTGCCAAGGTGACAAATATTTATTCTTTATCCTTTCCTTGCGAACCATCGCTCACTCATTCATCAGTGCTGCTGGTGCATTAAACCTCAACATTTCACAGTTTCCCGAGCTCAGACACATTCACGCTCTTTTAAATATCCATTAGTAGTCACTGATGTATTCGCTTTCACACCAAAACTTCTACATGTAGTACTAACATTTTATTTGATTCTCTCACACATTCAGTGCTCTGAATAATACACTAGTTCTCTGCTCTCATTCGCATGTAAGTGGTCGATTACCTCACTAATTCACTCATAATATATTGTCCTTATGATCCTTATATATTTGTGAAACACTATTAGAAATCAAAATTATTATTTTCAGAACATGACTTTACTAAACAATTAGAGAACATTTTTATAACTTACGTCATCATAACATAACACGTACAAACACTATCACCCACGTCATCAGCAGAAAACACAAAGAGAATCTAACATCTGTATAGGAAATCAAATACAGTACAGAGTCATAGGTCAATACAAGACAGGATAACTAATGTTGAACACATAATTATAAAACACTTATTACTGCAGCCAATCATGAGACTCATTAATTTTTCATGGTAAGCTATCCCTTAAGTATCATTTCACAAAATCAATAAAATTAACTACTTCTGAGTTTTGTTCCACGCCCAGTGGAGGTCATCCACAAACTCTGTCCTTTCTTATAAGAATAATACATTTAAAACATTATTATTAAGAAATGTCCCCCAAAATACATCGAGCAGCACACAAATAAAATTTTACTCTGTTTCGAGGGACACTTGATTGTCGCCCAAGGTATTAATATTATTTGAATAACAGTGGGTTTCACTAGGTCGGCGATCACTGTTCATCCATAAGCAGTTGTTATTTGTTTTGGCACAAGGTAATCTAATTTCGATGTGGTATCGTTAGAGTTGTGCTCGGCGAAAACTACGTTTCGGTAGTTTTGTTAGCCAAAAGTACGGTTCGGTAGTTTTGGTACAGGACACAAACGATCATAAACGATGGATTAAATAGTAGGATTACCGATATTACTGGTAGCATTTGTAGGGAAAGAAATATAAATGAATGTGAAAGAGGGAAACTGGGAGTGGCCGACTTCTCTCTCTCTCTCTCCCCCAATTTTTTTTTTTTTTTTTTTGCACATAATTAAAACTGTGCATCATCCAGTGTCAGTCCATTGTCAAACATAGGAATTATGCAGCTAGTCCACTGTGTATTTTGTAAGCCTATAGAACATAAATTACATTTTGTAAGTGATAAAAATTTGTTGGCTGCGTAACTTCTGCGCTTTTATGTAACCAGAGCAATTACCTTTGATGCGGAATCGAACCCGTGCCCGCTGCATGGGATGCAAACACGTAACCATCCAGCTAAGCAGGCGGCAGATTAAAGGAGGTCGATACCAGTCATACTGTGAAAACTGTGCAACTGAGAATGAAATCTAGGCGCTGCAGTCTGGAATCGCGCGACTGCTACGGTCGCAGGTTCGAATCCTGCTTCGGGCATGGATGTGTGTGATGTCCTTAGGTTAGTTAGGTTTAAGCAGTTTCAAGTTCTAGGGGACTGATGACCTCCGAAGTTAAAGTCCCATAGGGCTCAGAGCCTTTTTTTTTTTGTTGAGAATGAAAAACAAACTAAAAATCTAAAAACTGCAGTGATGGATTCTTGACTGGAAGTGGAGGAGAAAAGGTCCCATGAACATGTGTCCGTAAATGCATCGTTGCCACACTACATGGCACTGACGAATGAAAGTTCCTCTGACCACGTGTCATCTGTTCCTTGTATGTTGCAGCCTGTGTGATTGACGCAGCGTACTGTGAGCAGCAGTGCGGTCTGGTATTCACGTCAGGAACAAGCCGAAATGATATATGTGTGCGGTCAAGCAGATGGAAACGGTCGAGAGGCAGCACGGCTATACCAAAACAAGTACCTTCACGGATACCAACTATATCACACAACATTTCAAGCCCACTTCGGACGTTTGCGTCATCACGGATCCTTTCAGACAGACGAACATGTAGTAATGCAGCGGACTGTGCGTACACCAGAACTGAAGGACCGGGTTCTACAGACCACTGAGGCGAACCCTAGTGATAGGTCCACGCAAGTGGCCCGCCAACGTGGTGTTAGCCAATGTAAGATTATGTGTGTCTTGCTTGATAACCGCTAGATTATCAGCAGCGGATTTCCCTCTACGGGAAGGATCCTGTGGATGATTTTTGCACCAGACCATCACAGTTATGGGATTTCTGTCATTAGTCCTCTTTAATGACGAAGAACTTTTACCAGAACTGGAATCATCAACCTGCATATTCGTCATCTATGGGCTATAGGGACGACACGTGGTCAGCGATGTATTTCCGAACTCATGTTCATAGGACCTTTTTTCCTCCGTTTCAAATGGTTCAAATGGCTCTGAGCACTATGGAACTTAACAGCTGTGGTCATCAGTCCCCTAGAACTTAGAACGACTTAAACCTATGTAACCTCCCCACTAAAACTTTATATAATGACAATAAAACTGAGAATCGCAATCTGACTCAAATATAAGTTCTTCACAAAAAAATTAAAGTAAATTCAGTGATAAGAGAATCTCAGTGATAATGATAATTCAATTAAACCGAAATATCGGTCTTTGGCCCTGTGCAAAACAATCAGAATTAAAGTCTTACCTCAGTATAACTGCATGTCAAATTTCTGCTCTTATTGTTGCCCACGACTTGGAGGAACTGCATTGCAAATAATATATATATATATTTTAAATTTAACTGAAACTTTTCTTTAAGGGAAATAAAGGAAATCGTAATTAAATGATTTTTTTGTGTTAAAAATTGCTTTGAAATCAAAATTATTATTGGGGCACTTGTTGCAAATTAATTACAATAAATAAACTTTACATTATCTGATGATTACCTAAATTAACAATATACCTCATTCAGCATCTTGACCAGAATGCCATGTCGACGCTCGCCGACTGCGTCCCGCTCGCGACCGTGACAGGACTAGACCACTACTGCCGACAGACTACATCACACAACCGCACTGGGCTGCTACTACTGACCGACTGCTCTGCATGACGACTACTAGCGTACTGCTCGCAACACTCGCGCGGTCAAGCGCAGACTAACCACGATAAAAGGCTCTCTGGTCAAAGATTTTAACGTGCCTCACCATCGCTGCTACGTTACATACGTGTTTCATAACCCTCCACTGGGGGGGCAAAAATTTGGCAGCGATGGTGAGTCATTTGGACTTGCCATCGCAAGAAATTTTTACAATTTACAGAATATTCAAATGTAGTACATATATTAAATGTGGTGCACACGCACCGAGTACAAAATATATCAGACAAAGACAGGATGTGAGTACAAAACATAGTAGTAAATCAGAAAACTGTATATACAAATTATTTGACAGAAAACAAAGTGCACATGCACTGAAAAAATTCTTTAGCATTTTCAGAACAAATAAACAGAATGGCAGAAAATCGTGTTGATAAGTGACATGAGTGCACATGCACTGCAGTTGAGAACATATCAGTAAATGATGAAATATATATATACAATGAGTAACAAATGACATAAGTGCATACGCACTGAAGTATTGAATATACAGAATGAGTACAAATCATATTGAAAAATGAGAAAAGTGCACAGGCACTGAAGTTCAGTAGAAAACATATTAACACCTAACATAAGTGCACATGCACTGTAGTTCAGAACATATCATCAAAATAAAAATGTATATACAATATAAAAGACAAGAGTGCACATATACTGTACTTCAGAACAAATCGAAAAAATGTCTTAGGCATTTTCGCAATAAATAAACATAATAGCAAAAAATCATGTCGACCAGTGACATAAGTGTACTCGCACTGGAGTTCAGCGAATCTAAAATGTATAACCCATGAACATAGATGATGTTAGCAAAAAAATGATTTTCACTATGTGACAAGAATTAGGATAGGAAAGGGAAGGATTGCATCATGGTTGTAGCACTTTAGATTGCACACAGCTGTTCTGAAAGTCCATATCTTTCCACAGAAGTACAACACCAAGTGACACAATTTGAAGTTCTTTTCCCATCAGAATCTATCAGTGTAGCCAAGACACTGAACTGTCGTAGTAATATTCCATGTTTTCATTTTGGCAGTACATTAGGTACACCAACAGTGGGACCATAATAACGTCTTCATCGCTCACGGTGGTGGACAGCATGTCGTGTCAACACCACGCTCTTACAAGGCACACCAACGTAGAATTAGTGCAAAACCAAAGATAGTGCTCCATGATCACTAGGATAGACAGGACAAATGGACATTGCAGTAATTCAGGGTAGTTAGCTCATAAGGTGAAGGACATTATGTCACATACCATTCTTCATTAGTAGTTTGCGGCATTCATAGCCCAGTTATTGAACATTTCTGTACCGAGTATGTAGTATTACAGAAAAATGTTCATTAATTGTTTTACATAGAATCAGTAACCTTCTTTTCCTAGTTACAAAGCATTATTAAACAATCGAATTCTTTTCCAGTTACAAAGTATAGCATGGTTAATTAATCATTTGTCATTCCATTACAGTAAGAATCATTAGCCTTCTCCTAATTACAAAGTATTATTAAACAATCGCATTCTTTTCCAGTTACAAAGCGTAATTAATCATTTGTCATTTGGATATAGTAAGAATTATTAGCCTTCTCCTAATTACAAAGCATTATGAAACAATCACATTCTTTTCCAGTTACAAAGTATAGCATAGTTAATTAATTATTTGTCATTCCAATATAGTATTAATCATTAGCTTTTTCCTAATTACAAAGCATTATGAAACAATCGCATTCATTTCCAATTACAAAGCATAGCATAATTAATTAATCATTTTCCAAGTGACATATTATTCATTGCTGTTCAGCATTACTCAGAACTTTCTCAAACTGGTATCACTATTTGGGACTGTTAATACATTTTTTTGTTAGCAATGCATTGCGTTGGGATCGATAATTAATTGCTGAGGCATAACACTATTTGCTTTTGACCTATTGCTGCAAATGAGGATAGGTAACGTCATTCGTCATGAGTCAGCTGTAGCAAGATTATGTAACAAGGCAGTATAGGTGATCACATTTATAAATGATAGACACAAATGGGTAAAAAATAAAAATGCAAATACTAGAACAGGTATAATAAGTAACAGGTTTAGTAAGTATCATGAAAAGCTTCTCCTGAAAAGAATACAAAATGGATTATTGACCTGAAAGAAGAAACGCACACTATGCTGAAAAGTAGTGAACTTCGAATTAACAGGTAGTGAAATGTGTATAAAAATGTGTTCCATAGCTGTCCTTTCCAAAACTTTCCGTCATCCTACTATGCAATATAACACCTGCTGTCAAAACAAACTGCAACAAATACTTAAATAACTACATAGCATAAATACATAACTTCAACATTATCCTCATCTGTAAAGAAAAAACTTCATTATCAATCACTTCATTATTCATATTATCATAACTTCATTATTATCATCACCTGTAAAGAAAAACTTCATTATTCATAATAGCATTTCTTCATTATTCATCAGCATTCATTATCATCCGCAAAAAAATCACTTCATTACTCATTACACAACTATTCCTTATCTCTAGCATATTTCATCACTAAAACTAAGATGTGTAGTTCTGTCTGACAGCCTGCATCAATCACCTTGTATTCTGAAAGAAAAAATTAGTTAAGACTGCTATTCTACGATGAGCATAGTACATTCTTGTCAATGCTTGTTAATCCTGATCCATTTACTCTTCCTCATAAAGTTATTGCATCTTCTTTCGTTTATTCCATAGGTGAAATTCCCATTTCTGTTGGATTTATTTCTTACACGCATCATTTGTTTCTGAAATTGATGAACAAAGATTAATGTCTTGCATTTAAATCATATACCCTCTAGAAAATGACTGGTTTATGGTAACATAATTAACCATACAGCATAACATGATAGAAAACGTAATATGTCAAAGACATTGACAGTGTTCAGATGCAAAATGCACAGAGAATATCACAATGCAGCAGCAAAAGAAAATGTAAAACAGTCACGATGTTGAGATATCATAGGGCAAAAAAATGTCAAAGTCAACTGGTGTGTTATATGTTAACTATTTCACAGTGCATACAAACAAAACTGGAGTACAATCATATACACAAAAAAAAGTGGAAAATGTGCACGGTCTGATGTGTAACGACAAGAAAAGCGACCTGCTAACCTTACCTTGCCGGGCACTTGCCAAGAGAAAATACGATAATCATCAGTAATTATTCAGGTGAATATAATTGCATTAGTAAATGGCATCATAGTGTGTTGAATCATAAAGTGTCTTCATTCAATAAACGGTTTAATGTTTGAGATATGGTGGTTGCCTTTCGATTTTCTGGTTCTCAAAGTTTCGACGTGTACAACATTGGGGTGAGGGATGCTGCGAATCCGATATGGACCTGCGTATAGAAGTTCAAATTTGCTGCACTTACCTTTTAATTTACTGGATAAATAGTGTGTACGCACTAATATTTTCTGTCCAACGTGAAAGTCGCGGCGTGTACAAACCTGTTTTTGCTGTCTTCTCCGACGCTCTGCGGCACGTTTGATGTTGTTCAGCGCAATGTCAATTATTTCGTGGTGTCTTAGTCGACGACATTTAGGGAAGTTTACTAATTCTTTAATTTTGTTTGGTGGTTCAACGTTTTTCAATATAACAGACGGAGATAGCATAGTGGATTCATTTGGAATGGAATTAATTACATCTTGGAATGAGAGTATGTGTGTATCCCAATCAATATGTCTTTTGTGGCAGTATATTCGGCACAGTTTACCAATTTCTTTCATTAATCTTTCACAAGGGTTCGAAGAAGCATGGTACTTGGATATATAAATCGGAGAAATGTTTCTAGCTCGTAACATGCGTGTCCATATGGTACTACGAAATTGAGATCCATTGTCAGAAATTACTCTCATCACATGCCCTACATGAAATAGAAAATGTTTTACAAATGCTTTCGAAACAGTTTTAGCAGTAGCTTTGCGTAATGGAGTGAAAGTAACAAATTTTGAAGTGAGCTCAACAGCGACAAAGATGTAGCAAAAACCTCTGTTAGTTCTCGGAATCGGACCAAAAATATCTACAGCGGCCATATGTCTTAATTTAACAGGTACAATGGGATATAAAGGAGGAATATGTGAAGTGGTGTCAGATTTAGCTTTCTGGCAAATTTTACAAGACGCTAAAACTCGTCGTATACGTTTCTCCATGTTAGTAAAATAACAGTTCTCTCTCAGTATAAGAAAACATTTTCGTGCTCCGTAATGTGCGTAACTTAAATGAGTGTACCAGATTAATTTGTTGACCAGTTCGTCAGGAATGCATAATAACCAATTGTTGCTGTCAGGATGAGAGCGGCGAAACAGAATGTCATTGCGTACAGTGTAATGGTTTCTAATCGTAACATTATTCTTATCTTGCCAAAAGTGTTTAATTTCTTTCCACACGTTGTCTTTATTTTGCTCCTTTGCTATGTCCTGTAATGACGATGAAATAAAGTTTTCAAATGCAACTTGCTGAATGTACATGACACTGAAATTTGCTTTGCAGAAGTTGGTTGCTACGTCTTGCTGATTGTTGCTCAGAGAACGCGATAGTGCGTCTGCTATAACATTTTGTGTGCCGGGAATGTGGACAATCGTAAAATTAAATTCTTGTAAATATAGTTTCCATCTACTTAACCTGTCGTGAGTAAATTTAGCTGAAAGCAAAAATTGTATAGCTCTATGGTCTGTGTAAACGGTGGTATGTCTGCCATAAAGAAAGTGCCGAAATCTCGTAAAAGCCCATACAACACATAATGTTTCCAGTTCTGTAATGGAATAATTTCGTTCAGCGGGTGACAAAATGCGGCTTGCAAATGCGATGTTTTTAATTACTGTAGACCCATCTTCTTCTATTTCCTGGAAAATGTGTACGCCTAAAGCGGTGTTGGAACTGTCAGTGGCAATGGGAAAATTTCTAGTAAGATCTGGGTGCGATAAAAGTGGTGCATTCAACAGAGCATGTTTCAAATAACATTCTCGTGAGCAAAATTCTGCGTGTCAAAAGTAATGTTTGCGTTACTGTAATATGCAATCTGTGCTCTATCTGGTTAAAATCTATCGTACGTGTTATTGTTTACGGGAGGATGCTGTGGCATTTCGACTATTTTGAACTGCTCTGCTATTTCTTCCTGACGTCTTACGCTATGGATGACACCTATTGTCTGTTTCATTCATGATTATTTGTTGTTGCTGATGTTGTTGCTGCTCATAAGATCGACTGTTATTAAATGTACGCTGAAAATTGTGCTCATCATTTTTTTTTACGTCTGTCATGATAGTAATTTCTATACGGCGCATTGCGATACGAGTTGAAATAGTGTGTTATCTGTACGTAGTTATTTCTTTGCTGCCATGCGTTACTATTTGTTGGATCTGGGACTATACGTGCACGCGGCGGAACATTAAAGTTTGGTTGACCTTGCAGACTGCATTGTTGGTTAGGTATGCTAAGCGGCTGACTTTCATGCTATTGTGGTGAAAAACATCTATTGTTACAAAAATGTGGTTGCGACTGCCGAAAATTTTGTACATACTGATGATTACGATTTTATCTGTTATTAAAGTTACGGCGGTAGTTGTCATTACGGGAGTGCCTACTGAAAATTGTCACATTCGGTAAAAGATTTGTCATATCGGGTTTTCATTACAATGTTTCTTAATACTAGGTAGAGCAATAGTTAAAGAGCTGTTTTGATAGATATAAAGGATAGTAGAAGAGAAGGCAGCAGTGCAGAAAACTAAAGATGAAACAGCACTACTACAGCTCGGGGCCCTATGCTCGCTACGGCACATATTCGTTAAAGCGTAATGAATCCCCTGAGGTCGATTACGCGCTGCAAATACATTTCCGCTTTTGTGTTATAGGCAATGGCGGTAAAAATTCAAAAGCAAATTGTTGTATTCTTGCTAATTCCAGTTTCTGCATAATACGTAATGCTGATGAAAATACAATAGCAAATTGTCGCATCTGGTTCAAAGCTAGTTTCTGCATTACAGGCAATAGCGGTGAAAGTACAAAAACAAATTGTCGTATACAGTGCAACTCGTGTATCTGTGTTCTGCCATTATTAAATTCTTTACATTTTCTTGCAAATGCAAACTGCTTATTATCAACGTTCTCGTCACTGAATTTGAGAACACGTTCAGGTTTGTGTGAAAGTCTGTTTGTCTGTGACATTTCGGATTTCAAGTTGCATAGCTTTTCAGATTTTAAGTCGCGTGGCTTTTCGGATTTTACGTCTCGTAGTCTCTGTAAATTGCTCACATTATACGCGTTGAGCGAGTCTGACAAATGTTCGCAAAGTGGCGTCTGCTGTGATGTGTTATTAACTGAAATACTTTTCATTTCTGTTACTTCTTGTTGTAAACTTGACAACTTCCTACGTAACGTGTTGTTGGACGAATCGATCTCATTAATTGTCTGCTGTAAATTTTGAAATGCAGGTGTTTGGTTAAATGAAATCGGTGCAGTATCGTCTGATTTGTTATCATTATTACTTTCAATAGCATCAATACGACTGGCTAATTCATCATATTTTTCAGTCAGTATTTTTGCCTGATCATCGGTTTTAGAATCGGACGCATTGATCTGTTTTTGCAACTTACGTGTAGTTTCGCTCAGTTTTTTAACATCAGCTTTGATGACATCGCAATCCTGTGTTAGTTCTAATTGTTCGAATCTGTCTGTCACTGTTTGAATATCTACTGTGTGTGTATCTGTTTTTTATTTAAGATTGGAAATTTCGTCACGTAATTCTGTGTTCGACTGTTTGATGGAATTAATTTCGTCGGACACTGTGGCAATATTGTTGTCTACGTATGTCTTCGCTTTCGCGAACATTTTACGTTTGTCTTCTTGTCTCTGAGCCGTGATTGTTTCCATGACTTGACGTTTGACTTTATTTTGATCCTGAATAAATTTACGGAAACGCGTATCACTGTTTTGTATGTGAACACTAAGACGTTCGTTAATTTGAGAGTTCTGTTGCTCGAATTTCGCGTCTATCTTTTCATCCATTGTGCGCGAAAGTTCTGCTGTCATTGTTTTAAACTCGTCGCGTAATTGTGTAGCCTTTTCAGAGCATTGTTTAGCGACTGTACTAATTTCCGCTCTAAGTGTTTCTGTTGCGGCTGTTTGCATTTCCCTTAATTCTTGAGCAACAGATCTAATTTCTTCGCTACTTTTTTTTTTGAACAAGCCTCAATTTCCACGCGCAACTGTTCCTTAGTGTCATGGCACTGCGCGACAACGGCTCTAATTTGTTCGCCAAGCTGTCTGGAATTGTCGTCTAATTTTTCATTTAAGTATTGTTTGAGTTTTTCGTTATCTTGTTTGACCTGTTCACTAAGTTTGTCTTGTTTTTCGTCATTATTGTCAAGTTTTTCATTTAAGTGTCTGTTATCTTCCCTAAGTTGTTTGACCTGTTCATTAAGTTGTTGTTTGAGATCTTCACTCTGTTGTTTGGAATTTACAGTAAGGTCGTTCTTAAACTGTAGCATTATTGCCATAAATTGATTCAAATCAAAAGTAGCAGTTGCATTCTCAGTGCTCTGTGATGGAGTACATGCAATTGTCACGTTCTGTGTGACCATTTGGTCATTCCGTAATTTGCAAAAAGATTTGTCAGTCG
Source organism: Schistocerca americana (assembly GCF_021461395.2). Taxonomy (NCBI): domain Eukaryota; kingdom Metazoa; phylum Arthropoda; class Insecta; order Orthoptera; family Acrididae; genus Schistocerca; species Schistocerca americana. Next base: position 823,763,781 of record NC_060120.1, on the reverse strand, counting down.
AACGTACACTGTCAGTCACTATTTCGGAATTAAATAAATCCGTCGTACTTTGTGTATCCTGTTCATTTTCATTAGACAAATTTGTCTGTTCGTCACTTAAATTTTCCAAATCGGGTGTGTTAAGCTCGGCAGCGCTCATTACAATAGAGCGTCCCGCGTCATCAATTGTCGTCAAATTAACAGACGAGACAATTGAGTTCGTTTGTTCATCATTAAGATAAAAGTCATCATTAGTGGTTGTAATGCACTGATTGTTAGTGAACGCAGGATTGTCATCATTACACTGCGTGTCACATGTCCTATCGGTAAAGTTGTTTGGGTCGGTAATTTCATTCATAATACCTCGTGATACACTATTCACAGTCTTTCGCGGCATTTTTACAATAGTCAAAATTTTTCACAAAATAAATAAGCACAATGCAAAAACAACACACAAATACAACAGAGCAACGAATTGCCGTTGACCTGTAGAAAGAAAGTCACAAGATTAGTAAAAGCGTTGCGCCAAATCCTAATTATATCTAAGCAAATAAGAGCAGATATCTGACTGTTTTTCAAAAGATTCTCAACGAAATACGATCCTGGACTGGGTGTCGCCAAGTGTAACCTCCCCACTAAAACTTTATATAATGACAATAAAACTGAGAATCGCAATCTGACTCAAATATAAGTTCTTCACAAAAAAAGTAAAGTCCATTCAGTGATAAGAAAATCTCAGTGATAATGATAATTCAATTAAACCGAAATATCGGTCTTTGGCCCTGTGCAAAACAATCAGAATTAAAGTCTTACCTCAGTATAACTGCATGTCAAATTTCTGCTCTTATTGTTGCCCACGACTTGGAGGAACTGCATTGCAAATAATATATATATTTTTTTAAATTTAACTGAAACTTTTCTTTAAGGGAAATAATGGATATCGTAATTAAATGATTTTTTTTTGTGTTAAAAATTGCTTTGAAATCAAAATTATTATTGGGGCACTTGTTGCAAATTAATTACAATAAATAAACTTTACATTATCTGATGATTACCTACATTAACAATATACCTCATTCAGCATCTTGACCAGAATGCCATGTCGACGCTCGCCGACTGCGTCCCGCTCGCGACCGTGACAGGACTAGACCACTACTGCCGACAGACTACATCACACAACCGCACTGGGCTGCTACTACTGACCGACTGCTCTGCATGACGACTACTAGCGTACTGCTCGCAACACTCGCGCGGTCAAGCGCAGACTAACCACGATAAAAGGCTCTCTGGTCAAAGATTTTAACGTGCCTCACCATCGCTGCTACGTTACATACGTGTTTCACCTAACTAACCTATCCACACACATCCATGCCCGAGGCAGGATTCGAACCTGCGACCGTAGCAGTCGCACCCTCCGTTTCCTTTCAGGAATCTTCCCCTGGAATTCGTCGGTTTTATTAATGTTCAATCAACATAGTTGCTGAGTTTTCTCGGGACGAATATGTCGGGTATAATGCACAGGGTGTTTCAAAAAGGACTTTGTAACTTTGAAAATTCATATCAATTAATTCACAGAACCTACAGACGTGATTGTACTGTCAATTTGTAGGGAAATAAATAAGGTTTTGTCTCGTGTAGTTCGCTAGTGCCTAATCGCACCGTAGGGAGAGCTGGCGGCAGTTGTGTTAAAGATGGCTGCCTTCATTGGACCGGAGCGTACTAGCTGTGTGTTTTGGTTTGAAGCATCGAAGTTGGCGATAACAGGCGAGGATAATCAAGAACAAAATGTTTACTTCATGAAAGATGGTTCACCACCCCACTATCTGGCTGACATCCGGGGTTTTCTCAGTGGCCACTTTCCACGTCAATGGACTGGAGCCAATTGCATGGCCCCCACGTTTCCCAGACCTTACACCACTCGATTTTTCTTTATGGGGATTCAACATGGAAATCGTGTTTGTGTCTCCTGTGCCGGCTTCTCTACCTGACCTTAGAGCAAGAATTTACGACGTGACTGAGCAAGTTACACCTGCAATGCTACAGCAAGTTCGGGAAGAAATTGACTTGCAGGATGGCCAACAGAAGCCACACACAGCATCTTTAGTTTAAGGTGTGAAAACTTGATGTGCTTCCCTACAAAATAACGCTAAACCCAGCTCTATATCTTCTTTCAATAAATTTATACGAATTTTTAAAGTTGTAATGTTCTTTTTGAAACTGTATTGTGAAGGACGTCTGGTTAGACGTAAGAAAGGGCCTGAGGATTGCCACGTGCAATAAAAACAGCTACATAAATAATACCAAATACCAGCCGTGTCCGTGATAAAAGTATGGAGCATAGTAACTGATTACCTGTACAGCCGCTCATTGAACAGCCTTTGGCGCTACAGCGTGGAACGGTGCGAACGGCACATCGCGCGAAACATCCAATAAATCGCATAACGGCGTCAGGTCCGCGCCACTTCCGCAAGGCGACCCCTGAGGTAGGGGTGCGGGTTGGAGACGGGCGAACAGAGCGGCCGCTGGCCTACCTGCGGGAACCACTTTCGGTTTCTCCAAATGACTGCTCGCCAAATTACCTGCGCCCCAGGCCGGCATGCGCTGCAGGCACGTCGGGGCGGCGGTCCACAGACAGGAGCCGCTGCCGTTTACAGCGCGCCTCACGCGGAGTAACGGCCGTATTACATTGCAAAAGACGTTTGTCAAATATCTGTTACAAAAAGCGTTTTATAAAAACTTTGACAGTGTACTTCTTTCACATAAGATAGAGCGTGATCCTAGCTTTTATAAAAGATTTTTCAAAGAACATTATGTACTAGGGGCTAGCTCGCGCTGTATACTGCATGCGTGGAGCTCCCCATGTTTTCCGCGGCAGTACCAGTGCTATTTCCATCATAATGATCTCTGATTGCTAGCTGCGCTGGCCAATCAGAAGTGCTTTTTGCGACTGACGACATAGCCTGCAACGCCTGTGTCTCACAACGAAGGATGGTTAATCCGCGAGAGAAAACAGAATGTCACGCGCCCTGCAGTTTGATTCTCACGTATCTCACAACCTCATTCGTCAGCCGTTTAACGCTGCCGACTACCAGGTTTGGACAAAGATATGGGAAAACCTGGAGGAATGCATGCTTGAACATAAACGCAGATGTTAGCCAACTTGCCGGCCGAGGTGGCCGTGCGGTTAAAGGCGCTGCAGTCTGGAACCGCAAGATCGCTACGGTCGCAGGTTCGAATCCCGCCTCGGGCATGGATGTTTGTGATGTCCTTAGGTTAGTTAGGTTTAACTAGTTCTAAGTTCTAGGGGACTAATGACCTCAGCAGTTGAGTCCCATAGTGCTCAGAGCCATTTGAACCATTATTGTTAGCCAACTGTGCAGGTTGCGCCGTTGTATTTGACCACGAACGGCCCCTGTGCAAGGTCCTCAATACGTCTCAAGTCTTTTGTGTAGTTGTTAGTGGATTACACCGGAGGTAAGTAAATTGGAACGTCAAATTTTTGGCGCTAATACGTGGGTGCTACCGAAAACAAGGCATCCAAAGTGTCTGGTTGGTTAAAATGGCTCTGAGCACTACAGGACTTAACTTCTGAGGTCATCAGTCCCCTAGAACTTAGAACTACTTAAACCTAACTAAGGACATCACGCACATCAATGCCCGAGGTAGGATTCGAACCTGCGACCGGAGCGGTCGCGCGGTTCCAGACTGAAACGCCTAGAATCGCTCGGCCACCCCGGCCGGCAAGAGTTTGCTGTTCCAAGAGGCATCATCTAATAGATTTATAACATACGGGGAAAGCAGAAAAACCTGCTCCACTGAGTCACAAGGCGGACGAAAGCGTGTGCTGAGTGAACGGACAGACGGTCATTGAAGAGGATTGTAACGAAAAATAAGAGGACAATAGCTGCAAGAGTCACTGCAGAACTGAATGTCACACTCAGGGAACTGCAAAGTGATCTGTAATTCTAATACCGCTTATCAGTCAGGCAAATGCCCCTAACAGAAAAACGTGACGCCGAAATCATAAAACCTGGACTATGGAGCAGTATAACAGACCATTGCGTCGATTGAGTCTTGCTGAGCTCTCTTTCCAACTTCTACATCTACGTCTACATGGATACTCTGCAAATCACATTTAAGTGCCTGGTAGAGGGTTCATCGAACTACCTTCACAGTTCTCTATTATTCCAATCTCGTATAGCGCGCGGAAAGAATGAACATCTACACCTTTCCGTACGAGCTCTGATTTCCCTTATTTTATCGTGGTGATCGTTCCTCCCTATGTAGGTCGGTGTCAACAAAATATTTTCGCATTCGGAGGAGAAAGTTGGCCAGCCCAAATCCTGAATCATTTCTGTGACACTCTCTCCCATATTTCGCGATAATACAAAACGTGCTGCCTTTCTTTAAACTTTTTCGATGTACTCCGTCAATCCTATCTGGTAAGGATCCCACACCGCGCAGCAGTATTCTAAAAGATGACGAACAAGCATAGCGTAGGCAGTCTCCTTAGTAGGTCGGTTACATTTTCTAAGTGTCCTGCCAATAAAACACAGCGTTTGATTAGCCTTCCCCAAAACATCTTCTATGTGCTCTTTCCGATTTAAGTTGTTCGTAATTGTAATACCTAAGTATTTAGTTGAATTTACGGCTTTTAAATTAGACTGATTTATCATGTAACCGAAGTTTAACGAGTCTCTTTTAGCACTCATATGGATGACCTCACATTTTTTTGTTATTTAGGGTCAACTGCCACTTTTCGCACCATTCAGATATTTTTTCTAAATCGTTTTTCAGTTTATTTTGATCTTCCGATGACTTTATTAGTCGATAAACGACAGCGTCATCTGCAAACAACCGAAGACGGCTGCTCAGATTGTCTCCCAAATCGTTTATGTAGATAAGGAACAGCAAAGGGCCTATAACACTACGCCTGAAATCACTTCTGTTTTACTCGATGACTTTCCGTCAATTACTACGAACTGTGACCTCTCTGACAGGAAATCGCAAATCCAGTCACATAACTGAGACGATATTCCATAAGCACGCAATTTTACTACGAGCCGCTTGTGTGGTTCAGTGTCAAAAGCCATCAGGAAATCCAGGAATACGGAATCGATCTGAAATCCCTTGTCAATAGCACTCAGCGCTTCATGTGAATAAAGAGCTAGTTATGTTTCACAGGAACGATTTTTCTAAACCCATGTTGACTGTGTGTCAATAGACCGTTTCCTTCGAGGTAAGCCGGCCGCTGGTGGCCGAGCGGTTCTAGGCGCTTCAGTCTGGAACAGCGCGACCGCTACGGTCTCAGGCTCGAATCCTGCCTCGGGCATGGATGTGTATGATGTCCTTAGTTTAGTTTAAGTAGTTCTAAGTTCTAGGGGACTGATGGCCTGACATGTTAAGTCCCATAGTGCTCAGAGCCATTTGAACCATTTGAACCTTCGAGGTAATTCATAATGTTCTAACACAATATATGTTCTAAAATCCTGCTGCATATCGACGTTAACGATATGGGCCTGTAATTTAGTGGATTACTCTTACTGCCTTTCTTGAATATTGGTGTGACCTGTGCAACTTTCCAATCTTTGGGTACGGATCTTTCGTCGAGCGAACGGTTGTGTATGATTGCTAAGTATGGAGCTAATGCATCAGCATACTCCAAAAGGAACCTAACTGGTATACAGTCTGGACCAGAAGACTGCTTTTATTAAGTGATTTGAGTCGCTTCACTACTCCGAGGATATTATACGTTACTCATGTTGGTAGCTGTTCTTGATTCGAATTCTGGAATATTTACTTCGTCTTCTTTTGTGAAGGCATTTCGGAAGGCTATGTTTAGTAACTCTCGTTTGGCAGCACTGTCTTCGATAGTATCTTCATCTCTATCGCGCAGAGAAGGCATTGATTGTTTCTTGCCGCTAACATACTTCACATGCGACCAGAATCTCTTTGGATTTTCTGCCAGGTTTCGAGACAAAGTTTCGTTGTGGAAACTATTATAGGCGTCTCGCATTGAACTCCGCGGTAAATTTCGAGCTTCTGTAAAGGATCGTCAATCTTTGGGATTTTGCTTCTGTTTAAATGTGGAATGTTTGTTTCGTTGCTTCTGCAACAGTGTTCTAAACCGTTTTGTTTACCAAGGAGGATCAGCTCCGTCGTTTGTTAGTTTATTTGGTGTAAATCTCTCAATTACTGCCGATGCTATTTCAAAAATGGTTCAAATGGCTCTGAGCGCTATGGGACTTAACATCTGAGGTCATCAGTCGCCTAGAACTTAGAACTACTTAAACCTAACTAACCTAACGACATCACACATACCCATGCCCGAGGCAGGATTCGAACCTGCGACGGCAGAGGTCGCGCGGTTCCAGACTGAAGCGCCTAGAACCGCTCGGCCACAACGGCCGGCGATACTATTTCTTTGAATTTAAGCCACATCTGGTCTACACTTATATTATTAATTTGGAATGAGTGGAGATTGTCTCTCAGGAAGGCGTCAAGTGAATTTTTATCTGCTTATTTGAATGGGTATATTTTTCGCTTATTTTTCGGGGATTTGGGGATTACAATATTCAATCTCGCTACTACAACCCTGTGTTCACTAATCCCTATATCGGTTTTGATGCTCGTTATTAACTCAGGATTATTTGTTGCTAAGAAGTTAAGTGTGTTTTCACAACCGTTCACTACACGCTTGGGCTGCTAAACTAACTGCTTGAAATAAGCACAATTTCGGATGATATTTTATGCGTACCTCCGGAATTAAACATGTGCTAACTTCTGGCCGAGTTTGCGTCAAAGAGTGAAACATAGAGGGAGTTCGGTGATGATTTGGGCAGCCGCATAGTGGTATTCCATGGCTTGCATGTGTACTCTACTTGGATGCATTACTGCCAACGATTATGTGATCACTTTGGCTGGTCAGGTCCATCCCATTGTACAATGTTTGTGCCCTAATGTTGAAGCTGTGTTTCAAAACGTCGGAGCACCTGTTTGCACAACTCACATAATTCAGGACTGGTTTTGTGAACAAGTGGATGAATTGTCGCATCTTCTCTGGCCACCACAGTCACCGGATCTCAATATTATTGAGCCATTGTTGTGTACTTTGGAGACGAGGCGTGTTCGCTTACTATCTACGTCGTTGTCAACTGAACTTGCCTCTCGTTTCCGGGAAGAGTGGTGTAAGATTCTCTTGAAAACCATACAGGCCTGTGTTTATCCGTTCTGAGGCGACTGGAAACTGTTTCTAATGCCAACGGTTTTCCTTCAACGTAATAAGCATGTTAACATACTGTGTTTTTAATGTTTTCATAATTTTCCACACCCCCTGCTCATACTAAGAGTTGTGGCGGAGATTTGAAATTAGAGCTGTTGCAATCTCCTGACTTCGAGGGAAACTAAAGTACACTAATCATCAAACCGAAAATACGTTTCAGTGACACAGCATGTTATCAATCATGGTATGCAGTTGCCCTCAGTGTACTTAACATGCAACTCGTATAGACATTTTTAGGTGCACGTACTGATTAAATCAGTAGTCGAGGAACAGAGACAGTTTATCAAATACACGAAAGTCACATTAACAGCCAGTAAGTCCTCGAGAACAAGAAGGAACTGAACCACGTACTTCTGAACTGGTTACTGTTTGTTATTTGCTGCATGAGATACTAAAAAATTGCTGTATGACATACGAGATTTAGAACTTACGAATAATTAAAAATAAATACCTGAAAAATTACAAATTCTATAAAAAAATTCATTTTGAAGCATCACTACCCATGCACGACTGTAAGTACACCATACAAAAAATTAATCTCCCCTAGTAGACATCACGCGAATACTGTTTAAGCTTGGCAGTGTCCTCAGTTCAGCTAGTAAAAGAGTCCACAAGTTTTTACAGGTGTGTCATATCCAGTTGATGCCAGTCATTGATGATTAGATCCACAGAGCTACCAAACTGCGGGGGTGTTGACTTCTACGCTTTACCCGCATTCCAAATAGATCCAAACGTTTTCTATGGGATTAACATCGGCTGATTTGATGTACCAGTCGAGGAACAATATAGGGTGCATGATTGTTCGCCAAACCAGGAACCTAAGAGTGCAGCCTTTTGAACACAGCTGTCGCCATATTTCAAGACGAGAGTGTCCACATGCAGATGGAAAAGAAAGAGCTACTCTTGCTCTCCGAGAATACTGAAACAAATCAATTGGTTCATTTTCCCAGCATCTTGAATCACATAACTTAAAACACTGTGGAGTAACGCCTCATTCGGCTTTTAGTGCGCTTGATGCTTTGCGTCACCCGACAAAAGGCAAAATCGCGACTTGCCATCAGTCAGCTACTTTTCAGTTTCTGTGCTGTTTAGCTCGTTGAAGACTTGCAAGTTTATGTGCCCTTACGAGCTACTAGCAACGAGGAAGGTAGGGTAGAGATTGAGATACTGTGAACAGATCAGTGATGAGATTGTTCTCATCAGAACCGACAGCAAACCAACACCGACGACGATAGTTCATGTACGCATGCCGACGTTGCAAGTCGTAGGTGAAGAGATAGAGAAAGTATGTGTAGATATTGAACGGGTAATTCAGTACACAAAGCGAGATGAAGATCTAACAGTCATGGAGGACTGGAATGTGGTTGTAATGGAAGCAGTAAAAGAAAGGGTTGCCGGAGAATATGAGCTCGGTACTAGGAATGAGAGAGAAGAAAGACTAATTTAGTTACGCAATAAATTTCAGCAATTCACAGCGAATAGTCTGTTCAGGAATCACAAGAAGACGCGCTCTACTTGGAAAAGGGCGCGAAATGCGGGATTACATCATGGTCAGGCAGAGATTCCAGAATTAGATACTGGGTTGTAAGGTGTACCCAGGAGCAGATATTGGATCAAATCACAATTTAGTAGTGACGAAGAGTAGGCTGAAAAATCAGTGCGCAAAGAAGTTGGATACAGAAGTATAACGGAATGGAGAGACAGGCCCTAAGTTTGTAGATGCTACGACAATGAATAGCTCAGGAGGCAGTTCAGTGGAAGAGGAATGGACATCTCTAAAAAGGGCAGACACGAAAGTTGGAAAGAAAAACATAGATACGAAGAAGGTAACTATAAAAGAACCATGGGAAACAGAAGAAATATTTCAGTTGATCGACGATAGAAGGAAGTACAAAAATGTCCAAGGAAATTTAGAAATGCAGAAATACAAGTCACTTAGGAATGGAAGCTAGTGCAAAATTACTGCATGAAAAATTCCACTGTTAAATAAAGAGGAGAGAGTGGTTAGGTGGAGGAGTACACTGAGGGTGAAGACTTGTATGATTACCTGATAGAAGAAGAAACAGGAGTGGATGTAGAAGTGATAGGGGATCCGATTTAAGAGCGAAAAAACAAGAAGGGATGCATAACATTCCATCGGCATTTTTAAAGTCATTGGGGGAAATGGTGATAAAACGACTGTTCACGTTAGTGTGTAGAATCTATGAGATATATCATCATACTTAGGGGAACACGTCAAAAATGGCTCTGAGCACTATGGGACTCAACTGCTGAGGTCATTAGTCCCCTAGAACTTAGAACTAGTGAAACCTAACTAACCTAAGGACATCACAAACATCCATGCCCGAGGCAGGATTCGAACCTGCGACCGTAGCGGTCTTGCGGTTCCAGACTGCAGGGCCTTTAACCACACAATTCCGAAGATAGTAAGGGCCGACAAGTACGAGAATTGTGTCACAATGAGCTTCACAACTCTTACATTCAAATTGCTAACAAGAATAATATACAGAAGAATGAAAAAGAAAACTGAAAGTCTGTGAGATGACGATCAGTTTTGCTTTAGGAAAGATAGAGGCATCAAAGAGGCACTTCTGAGGTAGCTCTGGATAATGGGAGCAAGACTGAAGAAAAATCAAGACACGTTCACAGGATTTGTAAAGTTTAGCAAGGTGTTAGAAATGCTGAGAAAAATAGGGGTAAGCTATAGGGAAAGACGGGTAATATATAATACTAGTGTCGCCAATGGTCGAAATTCGATCAGTTGTGTTTATAAAGTAACGAAAATAAAATTTTCTTATTATAAATAACTGTAATTTATTTGTATGCAGATTTGTAGATCCTACGTGAACGCTGTGAGGAAAGGAGTAAAAAAGGGCAAAGAGGATGCATGAGAGAATGAAAGACACAAAAGAGGCAAATAGTTGCTTTATTCTACAATTTAAGGATGCAAATTGCCAGTACAAACAATTGTTTCCATCATTCGCTAAAAGTCCTTGCTTGATATGTTCACAGTTATAAAATTTCAAACCATCGAAAGAATGAATTCTACTTTTTGCAACATATTAGAGACCATGTGTAAAAACTGGCTGCCTTGATAAAAGCCCAACTTTTGCTAATATTTGACCTTGTGATTTATTAATGCAATAATACGTTCCTTGACATTGAAAGGTAAAATAGTAAATAAATAAGTCATCTGCACACACGGAACCAAAATTTTCTTTTTATATGATTTCAGTTAAAACTTGCTAATCAATGGCATTATTAAATCAGCATTTGACTAGCATTCTAGTTCTATTAATGAATCCATTCGTTATAAATGGTTATAAACAAACCTAATCCTTTCGTATTTGTATTGCTAATAAGAAGAAAATGTAGTAAATTTTTAATTGTAATTCTTGTGGTAGTAAACCTCTTATAGAAAGAGGACTCAAAAACTCTACCCCTCGACAGTAACGATTAATTTGATATTCGTAATACAAATTATTTTACCATATCTCTGATAAACTTCTGCATCACCTGGCACAGAATTGAGGATATCGTATGGCACAAATTACATCTTTTGATACTTGATTAACCAAACTGAACTGAACACGGTTTGTGATAAAATGTTTTCTCCAAGACTGCCGTAAATATCATTAAAGATATTATTTTGATCACCGACTTAAGGCTGCAGCAGCTTCTCAGTATGGGGATAAGGCTGGTTGGAATCACCAGGTCTACCTCCTTCAATCAACCCCCTGGTATATTCCTTTAAACACGACTCTGAGGATTTCCCGATGAGTGACTTTGAGAAAGATTTTTTTAAATTTATGGATAATTCAGTTTTCCACTAAACATTGGAGAGTTCGAGGGAACATAATGAAATTTTCATTAGAAGCGAATGGGATGGGCATTGGGCATAAGAAAATGCATTGCCAGATCAAATTTTAAGCAGGTCACCATATTAAATGAGAAATTTGTTGCTGTGGAGATCGTAAAAGGTTGCGGTAGAGTTCATGAAACCTGTCTACGTGGGGCTGTGCATACTGAACCTGTCCAAATTCTACATGTACTGACTCCATTATGAGTTTCCGAAACATCATTTCGCTAATTCTAAATTACTTTATACAGATACAGATAGTTTCATCTATGGGTGTAGAACTTGCTCCACATGAAATAATGAGGTGGCACTGTGAAGAATTTGACATTTCTTCCTATACGTCTGATGATCCTTATGGTATTGTCCCTGAGAACATGAAGGTTATCAGCACAATGAAAGACCAGGCGAATGGGTCACCGGTCATGGAGTTTGCAGATCTGCAAGCAAAAATGTATCCGTATCACACATTGGAAGTACCATCCAGAACCGAGCTAAGGGTGAGCACCGTGCGGCATCGAGACCCCTCTCCGTCAACACTATTTGCCGTGTCTGTACAGTGAGTGGTTTTCGCAGTGCACCATCGCAACTGCAGCATATAGTACAGCAAACCAGTATTCTATAGAGAGGACACAAGTTGTGCAGTCCGCAGCCCGTGGTCTCGCGGTCGCGTTCTCGCTTCTCGAGCACGGGGTCCCAGGTTCGATTCCCGGCAGGGTCAGGGATTTTCACCTTCCTCGAGATGACTAGGTGTTTGTGTTGTCCTCATGATTTCATCGTCATTCATGAAAGGGGCGAGATTGGACTGAGCAAAGGTTGAACATTCGTACGGGCGCTGATGACCGCGCAGTTGAGCGCCCCACAAACCATACATCATCATCAAGTTGTGCACTGACACTGAGCTGCAATCTAAAATCAGCCTGTCTCTCTTGACAATAAAAAGGCCATTTGTGATGACAAGCTTGAAAATCTTCCTTACTCACATTATTCACTCGTTGAGAGAGAGAGTGGCTGGGAGGGAGAAAATGAAACTGGGTGTAAATGTTGCAGAATAATATGACCCATTTATTAGAGTCTAAGTAATTCTCTCTCTCTCTCTGTGCGTGTGCGTGTGTGTGGCGTAAATATTTATTTGTTCATTTACTTATTATGCTCACCATGTGTGTGAGGAATGTGTACTGTGTACACTTGTAAATATATACCTCGGAGAAAAATACCTGCGAATGATGTTCATCGAAAATAATTATACTTGCAAAACATCTGCGCACCATGAAAGTCGACAAAAAATCTGGAACAGAAATATGTACACTCACCTTGCACGTCATGTCAATAGAATAGTTTTTTTTTAAATTTCACCTGCTGCTAGCCATCCAAGTCTGATTAATTTTTAAATATAGATATACGTGTACGAAGTTCACAATCCATCAGAATTGTTGTCGTATAACAAGCATGTAACTGCTGCTATTTGGACTGTGGAATTTAATTGTAGTGTGAGAATAACAGTACCTCTGCATTAATTTTTAGAGAAGACTTATACATCTGAAAATTGTAAATATTTCAACCAGTAATATTTTTTGTTACTGTGTAAAAAAAGTATCTCTGCATTGAATATTACAACCAAATTGTACTTCAAGAATCAAATTGAACTTCAAGAACCAAATAGGCTCTCAAGACTCAAATTGTACCTGTGAGAACTGAACAAACGAAAATTCGTTACCACATGTCTTTCTTATTGTTATTTACAAATATTCTACCCCAATTGTATTTATAAATTATGTGTAAGACACAAATGACATTAGTTTTGAAGGTGAAGTTTAACATGGAATACAACAAAATATCTAGAACGAGTGCATGGGATTACGCATGTTGTGCAGCATGAACTGGCTTATGGGAGCAGGAGGCATGTGACCATGTCCACTTCCAAAGACATGTAGCAAACATGTCTAAAATTATATCACCAGTACTTGAAGAAAACCACAGACGTAGTGTCTGGGCCAAACGGCATGTCAGCATGGTCGGAACAGGGTGAAAAGGAATCACACACAGATTGTGAGATAAAAATTCATTTATTTTTCGTCCAACTTAAATGTAATTTTACAGTCTCATAAGCAGACACAACACTATTTTCACACAATTTCGTAAGTCAGTGGAGAGCAGGACATCTGTAGAATTTCAGGTCTTGAATAGCAGCAAACTTGAAGATTCGATGCATCCATGTGATCTTCTTCTCGTCTGTGATGTAAATGATGGTATCTAAGTTGTCGAATAATCGAAGCGGCGTCACTATATCTTTGTAGGGTCTACCAGGGTTATCCCAGTTATTTGCGTGGTAGAAATGTGTTAACCACATTGCAGTCCTCCGTCTTTTAGAACACTTCACGTCCTTGAAAGACATCGGAGATGCAATGTTTGGTGAGAAAGTCGTATTATAAAGGCATCTTCTGTGTATGTTATGAATGCAACATCTTTAAATATGAACTGTCTACGCTCATAACCATATAACCCCTGAATGTCAGCAATGATGTTCACATCTTTAGATGTCATTGTGAAATGATCTGGATATGGCGTACGCCTATTTATTTATGCAGGTCGATGCACAACACTGGTGAGAAGGCAACATGTAATGTAGAAATAGAGCGTAAATATGCTGAAGACTTAAATTCAATTTGTACAGGTCCAGATTTAATTATCTCTTCCTGTTTTGAGTAGTATATTACGATGATTGGTGCCATTACTTTGAATTTCTATGGGCTCAGTAGATATCCTTCCTCTTCATAGCAAGAAACAACAAAACCTCACCAGACGTTTTCAATTGGTGAGAGATCTGGAGAATGAGCTGGCCAGGGCAGCAGTCGAACATTTTCTGTATCCAGGAAGGCCCGTACAGGACCTGCAACATGCGGTCGTGCATTATCCAGCTGAAATGTAGGGTTTCGCAGCGATCGAATGAAGGGTAGAGTCATGGGTCGTAACACATCTGAAATGTAACGTCCACTGTTCAAAGTGCCGTCAATGCTAACAAGAGGTGACCGAGACGTGTAACCATTGGCACCCCACACCATTATGTCGGGTGATACGCCAGTATGGCGATGATGAATACACGCTTCCAATGTGCGTTCACCACTATGTCGCCAAACACGTATGCGACCATCATGATGCTGTAAACAGAACCTGGATTCATCCGAAAAAATGACGTTTTGCCATTCGTGCACCCAGGTTCGCCATTGAGTACACCATCGCAGGCGCTCCTGTCTGTGATGCAGCATCAGGGTAACCGCAGTCATGGTCTCCGAGCTGATAATCCATGCTGCTGCAAACGTCGTCGAACTGTTCGTGCAGATGGTTGTTGTCTTGCAAACGTCCCCATCTGTTGACTCAGGGATCGAGACGTGGCTGCACGATCCGTTACAGCCATGCGGATAAGATGCCTGACATCTCGACTGCTAGCACGTCAACTTCGTGGTGTTGCAGTTTTAATGGCCAGTAGTGTAGAATTTAGAGTTCAGGTAGACACTGGCATTAGTTAACCTGCAATTGTCAAATCTGTTGAATTATTTGCTATATTGCCTCCTCTATTGGTCTGAAATGCAAGTATGACGAACAAGGGCTTTCCAATTGAGCAGAGGTTTTAATAGCCCACGTTCATCTGCTTGCAGTCGGTAGCACTGGGTACTCGAAAACCTCATAAGAACCAAAAGATAATGGTAAAAGTACACCAGCAGTCAAAACTTTTAAAAGCTTCAAACGCTGTTCATCTGATACAGTGATGTGTGTCATTTTCCCTCTTGTTTTACTGATAGTGATCTTGCTCTCCTCTTGTGCTCCCAGAATTTATGATTTGTTATACATCGCAGTTCATACCACAATAAGTCCCTGTTTAGCATTTAGCAAAGTTCAATGAGTCTTTAAAGTACCCCAAAAGCAGTTTTGGGGGTATACGTGCAGTGAATCTCTTGCTCTCTTCCACTGCCTACCCACTGGTTCTTCTATGAACCATCCAGCATTTTCTAAATCATTCAGATCCGAGGGAGAAGCAGAGACATACGTTTGAAGAGTTCATGCTATGCCTACATTGTGTGCATAGTCAAACTTGACCATTAAGTACGTATTGTATCTCACGCAACACGTAAGGTTCGATGACAATATAGTGCTATCGTCCCATTTTGTAAATGATCCATCAAGACATATGAAACTCCTGCATGAGAGCGTTGTAGCAACTTGGTGTTGTATGGCAATACCAATTTTATCGCACGTGTTAAATGTGGTTGATGCATAAGGTTTACGTGAGATATACTGTTTTTGTGTAATACACTCATCATATTCCATTGGGCTAATATTGAACGACGTCATTGCGAGGTTTCAGACCTGCTGGTTTAAGAAACTCGTGGTTTGAACGTGTTATCACTTTGCTGTTCTGTTGTGAAGTGCCACGCTGTGTGTTGCGCACGTTGGTTTTATACCTCGCGCCCATCCTGTTTTTGTTGACGGTACAAGGACGCAGGGAAGCTGCTGTGAGTCCTGGCCGCTAGAACGTCGCCGCTGCCGCTTCCAGTCTCCCTGCAAGGCATGGTTTTTCTTTTCGCTGAGAGGTTGTGCTGGGTCCACTGCAGATCCTGGCTGGTTCAAGTTCGCCGCCAGTTCTGGGTCTCTGCACGTTTGAGTCACGGCTGTTTCCACTTTCGATGTAGCTGTACAATGATTTGCTTGCCACGATCGCCAATGAGTTGGTTATCCTGGTCCTCAATATGCAGTTCCAGATAGTCCAGTGTCTGAATTGTTACTGGAAGGGAAGTAGCGTTGGTATGGCCCCTCACCCATCTTATAAACTGTTCCAGCTGATATCAGTAAATTGTTTGAATCAACCTATTAATGAGATAAGAGTTTGTTGCAATTTTACACTTGGCATAGGTTGTACTGACAGGAAGTATAGCCACAAACTGGTCATTTCCGTAAAATTTATTAATGTACTTATTCAAGACCTGTCCTTATGTGAAAGCCAGTAGCTGCCCTATTGAACCTTTCTTGTTAAAATCAGTCGCTGCCTTTAGTGTCTTTATTTCAGATTTAAGTGTGCTGATGTTTGCACAAAACACAATCCCTTTTCCAGGCTGTTTAAAAATCATTTAAATCGTCAATATCGTATGTACCACATCCTATTTCCATAATTTCTTTTTCACCATTAATTTCCAATTGAAGTTTATTGTCCTCCTCTGTAATATTCGGAATGCTGTTGTATGTCTCCAGTCCGAGTCGTACAGTACTTCACTCACATTGCTTAGGATACGACATTACATCTGAACATCAACTGACAAGTGGATCTTCAGTGTGCCTCCTTGTATGTCCTTCTTCATAAACGTTAGGAGAAACAAGATTAAATTAGAGTAGATTAAAACTTGTTCCACAGATCATGAATATGGCACTTCGTAGTGATGTGGAACATGACAGCTCAACAAAAAGTATGTTTACATACAAATTTTTCTAGTTTTTTGTTTTAGTTATAAGATAACTAATTTATATCTAATAATTTATATATCGAATAGAAGCAGCTGCCATCCAGAAATTATTTTAATTTACTTTTAAATGTTGGTTGACTATCTGTCAGACGTTTGCTGCTATTTGTAAGTAACCAAAGAATTTTGTGCAGCATAATTCATCGTTCCTGTACCAAAGTTAGATTTAACCCAAAATAATGAAGATCAGCCTTTCTCCTAGTGTTGTAGTTATGCACATTGCTATTCCTTTTGAATTAGGATGGGTTACTAATAACGTATTTCGTAAATGTAAATATATTGCGAAGCTACCGTAAATATCCCTTGTTCCTTAAATAAATTTCTGCGAGATGATGTTGGTTGGGCTCCAGCTATTATTCTAATTACACTCTTTTGTGCAATGAACACTTTTTTCCTCTATGATAAATTACCACAAAATACACAAATCAAAAAAAGTTTTACATCGCCTCGGTTCCGAGAATTCAGGAACCTGTACAGAAAATTGGAATAGAGATCAACATAAACATCATTTCCGCCCTTTTTGTTCCTCATGAAAACCACATATTGCATGTTGTTCCGCCATACAGCGAGACCTTCAGAGGTGGTTGTCTAGACTGCTGTACACACCGGTACCTCTAATGCCCAGCAACACGTCCTCTTGCATTGATGCATGCCTGTATTCGGCGTGGCACACTATCCACAAGTTCATCAAGGCACTGTTGGTCCAGATTGTCCCACTGTTCAACAGCGATTCGACGTAGATCCCTCAGAGTGGTTGGTGGGTCACTTCGTCCATAAACAGCCCTTTTCTATCTGTCCCAGGCGTCTTCGATAGGGATCATGTCT
This sequence comes from Schistocerca americana, assembly GCF_021461395.2. Classification (NCBI taxonomy): domain Eukaryota; kingdom Metazoa; phylum Arthropoda; class Insecta; order Orthoptera; family Acrididae; genus Schistocerca; species Schistocerca americana. The sequence goes on along the minus strand of NC_060120.1, from coordinate 823,746,329 downwards.
GGAGAACATGCTGACCACTTTAGCCGAGCGATGTCGTTATCCTGAAGGAAGTCATTCACAAGATGTGCACGATGGGGGCGCGAATCGTCGTCTACGAAGACGAATGCCTCGCCAATAAGCTACCGGTATGGTTCCACTATCGGTCGGAGGCCGTTACGGCGCTTCCCTGACCACCAGCGGCGTAGTCGGTCCCATATAATGCCACCCCAATACAACAAGGAACCTCCACCTTGCTGCACTCCCTATACAGTGTGTCTAAGGCGTTCAGCCTGACCGGGCTGCCTCCAAACACGTCTCCGTCGATCGTACGGTTGAAGGCATATGCGACACTCCTCGGTGAAGAGAACGTGATGCCAATCCTTAGCGGTCCATTCGGCATGTTGCTGGGCACATATGTACCGCGCTGCATGAGTCGTGGTTGCAAACATGGACCTCGCTATGGACGTGAGGAGTGAAGTTGCACATCATGCAGCCTACTGCGCAAGGTTTGAGTCGTAACACTACGTCTTGTGGCTGCACGAAAAGCATTATTCAACGTGGTGGCGTTGCTGTCAGGGTTCCTCCGAGCCATAATCTGTAGGTAGCGGTCATCCACTGCAGTAGTAGCCCTTGGGTGGCCTGAGCGAGGCATGTCATCGACAGTTCCTATCTCTCTGTATCTCCTCCATGACTGAACAACATCGCTTCGGTTCACTCGGAGACACCTGGATACTCCCTTGTTGAGAGCCCTTCCTGGCGCAAAGTAACAATGCGGACGCTATCGAACCGCGGTTTTGACCGTCTAGGCATGGTTGAACTACAGACTACACAAGCCGTTTACCTCCTTCCTATTGGAATGACTGGAACTGATCGGCTGTCGGACCCCTCCCCTCCGTCTAATAAGCGATGCTCATGCATGGTTGTTTACACCTTAGGGCGGGTTTAGTGACAAATCTATACGGTCAAAGGGATTGTGTCCGTGATATAATATCCACAGTCAACGTCTATCTTCAGGAGTTCTTCAAATTGGGGTGGTGCAAAACATTTTTTGATGTGTGTATCATGCCATATAATACACTCCTGGAAATTGAAATAAGAACACCGTGAATTCATTGTCCCAGGAAGGGGAAACTTTATTGACACATTCCTGGGGTCAGATACATCACATGATCACACTGACAGAACCACAGGCACATAGACACAGGCAACACAGCATGCACAATGTCGGCACTAGTACAGTGTATATCCACCTTTCGCAGCAATGCAGGCTGCTATTCTCCCATGGAGACGATCGTAGAGATGCTGGATGTAGTCCTGTGGAACGGCTTGCTATGCCATTTCCACCTGGCGCCTCAGTTGGACCAGCGTTCGTGCTGGACGTGCAATCCGCGTGAGACGACGCTTCATCCAGTCCCAAACATGCTCAATGGGGGACAGATCCGGAGATCTTGCTGGCCAGGGTAGTTGACTTACACCTTCTAGAGCACGTTGGGTGGCACGGGATACATGCGGACGTGCATTGTCCTGTTGGAACAGCAAGTTCCCTTGCCGGCCTAGGAATGGTAGAACGATGGGTTCGATGACGGTTTGGATGTACCGTGCACTATTCAGTGTCCCCTCGACGATCACCAGTGGCGTATGGCCAGTGTAGGAGATCGCTCCCCACACCATGATGCCGGGTGTTGGCCCTGTGTGCCTCGGTCGTATGCAGTCCTGATTGTGGCGCTCACCTGCACGGCGCCAAACACGCATACAACCATCATTGGCACCAAGGCAGAAGCGACTCTCATCGCTGAAGACGACACGTCTCCATTCGTCCCTCCATTCACGCCTGTCGCGACACCACTGGAGGCGGGCTGCACGATGTTGGGGCGTGAGCGGAAGACGGCCTAACGGTGTGCGGGACCGTAGCCCAGCTTCGTGGAGACGGTTGCGAATGGTCCTCGCCGATACCCCAGGAGCAACAGTGTCCCTAATTTGCTGGGAAGTGGCGGTGCGGTCCCCTACGGCACTGCGTAGGATCCTACGGTCTTGGCGTGCATCCGTGCGTCGCTGCGGTCCGGTCCCAAGTCGACGAGCACGTGCACCTTCCGCCGACCACTGGCGACAACATCGATGTACTGTGGAGACCTCACGCCCCATGTGTTGAGCAGTTCGGCGGTACGTCCACCCGGCCTCCCGCATGCCCACTATACGCCCTCGCTCAAAGTCCGTCAACTGCACATACGGTTCACGTCCACGCTGTCGCGGCATGCTACCAGTGTTAAAGACTGCGATGGAGCTCCATATGCCACGGCAAACTGGCTGACACTGACGGCGGCGGTGCACAAACGCTGCGCAGCTAGCGCCATTCGACGGCCAACACCGCGGTTCCTGGTGTGTCCGCTGTGCCGTGCGTGTGATCATTGCTTGTACAGCCCTCTCGCAGTGTCCGGAGCAAGTATGGTGGGTCTGACACACCAGTGTCAATGTGTTCTTTTTTCCATTTCCAGGAGTGTAGAAGTGAATGAAAATGGTCATAGTAAGCTAGTTTACTTACATGTTTTTGCCAAAATTTCCAATAACCCTAATAGCACAAGTAGCTGAACTTAAACCTTTCAACAGATTATCGAGGCGAATCTTCCTGGCAGATTAAAACTGTGTGCCGGACCGAGACTCGAACTCGGGACCTTAGCGTTTCGCAGGCAAGTGCTCTACCATCTGAGCTACCCAAGAACGACTCACGCTGGGGACCTTCTGTGAAGTTTGGAAAGCAGGAGACGAGGTATTGGCGGAAGTAAAGCTGTTAGGAGGGGGCGTGAGTCGTGTTTAGGTAGCTCAGATGGTAGAGCACTTGCCCGCGAAAGGCAAAAGTCCCGAGTTCGAGTCTCATTTCGGCACACAGATTTAATCTACCTGGAAGTTTCATATCAGCGCACACTCCGCTGCAGAGTGACAATCTCACTCTGGAGATTATCGAAGTGTTTCTTCCAGTTTAGTCTGTCATCAATGTGCACACCCAAACATTTGTAATATTCCGCCTTAGCTACAGACTTCTGTTCAACCTCTGTATTTATTAATGGTGTTGTGCCATTTACTGCACAAAACTGTATACACTGCGCTTTACCAAATCTTAATGAGAGTCCATTTGCTTTTTTCTGAAAGATATTGTGCATAATTTCCTCAGCTAATTCTTGTTTTTGGGTATGATTACTGTACTTGTATCAGCAGCAAAAATAACTAGCTTCACATCTACATGAATATGGAGTGGCATTCATCAATTATGTTAAGAACACTAAAGGACCCAAGATTGAACTTTGTGAGACACCATTGTTGATACCTCCCCAGTTTGAGGAATCTGCTGATTTTTGGGCATTACGTGAGCCATGTATTTCAACCTTCTGTACTTTTCTAGTTAAAATATGAACTGAACCATTTGTTCACTGTTCGACTCGTACCACAGTACTTAAGCTTTTCTAATAGACTTCCATAGTTTACACAGTCAAAATCTATCTCAATTAGTGATTCTTTGGTTATTCAGGACATTTAATATTTGACCAGTGAAAGTATATAGCATTTTCGGTTGAAAACTCTTTCTGAAAACATATTTTTCATTTTTTTAGTGCTTTACGTTTACAAGCCACTCTTGAATACATTACTTTTTCAAGGATTTTGAACGAAGTTGACAAAAGCGAGACTGGGTGGTAGCTTTTTGCATCAGACTTATTCCCTTTTTTTGCAATGATTTAACAATAGCGTATTTCAGTATATCAGGAAAAATGCACTGTTTTAGTGAGGTGTTACATATGTGACTGAGTATCTCACTTATCTGTTTTAGTACTTTGCTGGAGATGCTATCAATTCCACACACACTTTTACTTTTGAGTGAGTTCATTATTTCCCTAACTTCATAAGGAGACGTGCGTAGAATTTCAATTTTCTCAAACTGCGTATGTCTTGCCTCTTCCACACATATAGCTATGCCATTTGTGCTGGACACCTGGATCCTACTTTCCCCACAACACATAAAAATGATCATTAAAAATGTTTTCAAACTCCGACTTTTTGTTAATAAACTTTTCATTCAGTTTGATGGTAGTGCAACCTTCCAGTATTCTTGGTTGTCCTATTTCCCTTTCTATATCTACATCTACGTGATTGCTCTGCTATTCACAATAAAGTGCCTGGCAGAGGGTTGAACGAACCATCTTCAAGCTGTCACTCTACTGTTCCACTCTCGAACGGCGCGCGGGATAAACGAGCACTTAATTTTTTCTGTGTGAGCCCTGATTTCTCTTATTATACCGTGATGATCATTTATCTCTGTGTAGGTGGGTGCCAACAGAATGTTTTCTCAATCGGAGGAGAAAACTGGTGATTGAAATTTCATGAAGATCACGTTGGAACGAAAAACGCCTTTATTTTAATGATTGCCACTCCAATTCACGTATCATGTCTGGGGCACTATCTCCCCTCTTTGGCGATAATACAAAAGGAGCTGCCCTTCTTTGAACTTTTTTGATGTCATCCGTCAGTCCCATCTGATGCGGATTCCATACCGAACAGCAATACCCCAGAACAGGACAGACAAGCTTACTGTAAGCAGTCTCTTTAGTAGACCTGTTGCACCTTCTAAGTGTTCTACCAATGAATGCAGTCTTTAGTTTGCTCTACCCGCAACATTTTGTGTGTGTTCATTCCAATTTAGGTTATTTGTAATTGTAATCCCTAAGTATTTAGTTGAATTTATAGCCATCATATTTGAGTATCTTCCCACGTAATCGAAATTTAGCTGATTTCTTTTAGTATTCTTTTGAATAACTTCACACTTTAAATAATATTCCAAATTGTTTTAATTTTACTATCAAAGATGCTACTCTGAGACATAATAAAGATTCTTCTGGGCGTTTTAATAGCTTTCCTTAATACGGCGTAGTAGTTTTTATAATAATTGACTCTTTCTGGGTCATTACTCTTTCTTGCTATTAGATACATTATCTTTTCTGATTACAAGCTATATTCACTGTTTTCTTAGAGAAACTATTTTCAAAAATGCTCAGAAATGTATCATGAAATAAAATAAGTTATTTTTAATGAACATCATGTTTCCAGTACACCTCATCCCAGTATAACTGCTGCAAGCTTTCCCTAAAATTTGCAATCGTTAATTGAATGCACCATTTTAGAGAATTGTTTTGTATTACTGTATGGAGCTATGTCATATACTGCAACTAGCTGAGCATCATGATAGAAAAGACGGTTATTAACAGGATAAATTTTTGTTCGATTAAATTTATCTTGGCCTGTCAAAATATTATCTATTAGTGTGCTGCTCTCTTGTACTACTCAAGTAGGAAAATCAATAAGTGATGTCAAATTGAAAGAACAGAATAATACTTCAAGGTCATTTTTCTTGTTAGACTCTTTCAGAAAACCTACATTTTTATCTCCACAAATAATAATTTCCTTCCCTCTCTGACAGAAGCGCAACAAGGAGTGACCGATGACCTAGCAGTTTCGTCCCTTCCCCTCTCTTTAAACCAACCAACCAACCACAACAAGGAATCCAACTTTTTCACAAATACCTGAATATTTCCCAATGGTGACCTATACACAGTTACAATTATAACATTACCATTTATAGTTTAAGCTCGCAGGCACATGTTTCTTTATGCTGCTCCAGACAAATTTTTTTAGTTTCTAAATTTTTCACACTGTGATAACTTTTAACATATATGGCAACTCCTCCTTTTTTTCCATATTGTCTCTATTTACATGTGCTGAAAGCTTATACCCATTAACATTTACCTTTTCCATATCTGTCATTATATGATGTTCAGACATGCGTAATACATCTGAAGTATTCTCTGTTTCTAAATCGTCCAGACAAACAGGGAGTTCATCTACAGTACTTTGTTTTATAATCTCCTGATATTCTGATGCAATATATAGACATTATTTTTCAGTTTACAAGAGTCTTGTGGTTAACATCTTTAGTACCTGCCTCTCTGAGCTTCTCATTATGCTTGATTCCTGTCAATGTTGTATCACTGGGCAATGACCTTAGCCTAAAAAAAGAAGTGCTCCCCCCTTAATGATTTTGCTACCAGCTCTTCGCTTTCCTATTGAGGTACAGGCCATGCTTACTGATTTCATACCTACCAATAGTGTCAGCAGGAATCAAACCCATGTCTGACCCAGTATCCACCTGAAGCAGCCGATCCAACTCCATATTGACCCTCCTTACAGAGCTGATCAACTGTGGCTGATATTACCGCATGACAGCAAGTACCAACCCAACATTTGTCTGATTTGTTGCAGAAGCTGATTTTACCATGTTACTCTCAACATTATAGCTCTGATCTCTGATCCCTGTCAATAGCGTTTCCTGTTCCACTCACTATACAACATGATCCTGTTTTGTAAAGCCCTTGCACAAGGATCCTACATCCTCTACCACTTGGCTAAGACATGCACTGGATTGAAAATATTTGTAACCCGTTACCTGTTACCTAATTTTTCGTGCAAAATCTGGCCCACAGCTCTCCCATATATACTTCCTAGCAACAGAACTTTCCTCCTGATTTCTACTTTGCTTGAAACAAGTGGTTGCCTAATGGAAGTCTGTTGGGTATTCGCTACACCTGTGTCTACGTGAGCCTCATCCTTACTTATCTGAGGTAGAAAGGCAAATCTATTTTTTTCTGCTAATGATGAAACTATCAGACACTGTTGTCTTTCTGTGACCCCTGTTCTTTGTTACGACTTCCCACTTCACCCCTCTCCTTCCTTAACCTCATCAGTTTTCCCTGGCACTACACAGTTCAGCCTTAAGGCTCTAATCTTCCCTCCCTGTTCAACTATTTTCTTGTTCCTTGAATGTACTTTGCAGTGCCGTGGAAGAGTCTCATTTACTTCCCCAATTCCCATGCCACTACATTCCCTACTATGAAAGAATCTGTCACAACAGCTGCATAAAACTCCAGAACTAACTTTTCACTGGCAGCTCAAGCACTTTATGAAATTTAGATAAAAACAACAACAATGTTCTATTATCTACAGGTCCCAGGAGACACTAAAGTTACGTAGTACACTAATGTATGTATGTTCTATTAATATAGAAATATAAGGCATTTGAATTTATGTTAATATGCTAAACTTGTACAGTCGAAAAATTAGACGTAAAATCGCGTAAGCGCGATAGCGACTTCTTTGTGTTTTAAAAAGAAATAAAAGATAGAACTTTAAACATTTAATTACTTGTGTAGATAAGGCTCTACTTTATGTATGTGGAAAGAAAACAAGTTAAGTTCTGCTCTTAATACGTAAGCACACGTCTCAAATTTGTGTTATCTACGCCTGGAAAAAGAGAAAGCAGGCACTTACGAAATGTTTAGTTTCCTCAAAAAAATAATTTTTGAAAAGTGAAATCTTCAACAGTTAAGTTAAAGCAGTCGTTAATTAACTTATTTAAGGCGTACTATCAACTTAATTAACAGCTATTACAAAACTAACCACTTATCTTTACAAGCTGATGTTCCAGCATCTTGTGGTCGAGCGGTTCTAGGCGCTTCGGTCTGACGCCGCGCGACCGCTACAGTCGCAGGTTCGAATCCTGCCTCGGGCATGGATGTGTGTGAGGTCCTCAGGTTAGTTAGGTTTAAGTAGTTCTAAGTTTAGGCGACCGATGATCTCAAATGTTAATAAGTCCCATAGTGCTTAGAGCCATTTGAACCAAGTTGTTCCAGCATCTGCCGTCTGGGTCAGGACTGCCAACATGATGCACAGATGCCCACACAAGTAAGTATTAAAGTATTGATAGTGATGAAAATTACAGAATATATGTCTTCTGTTGGTGAAGTAAGATTGTAACTCTTCTGATGGCTGCAAGTCTCCTAGTGAGTCGAAATAGTAAACGTTTTTCCCCCAGAAACACCTAAATTCACAATTTCACATTCCCCAGTCTTCGGTAATGTATCCTGCATAAACACACCACGGAATCTTGGAAAGCTGAATTTTTTTCTAACAAACATGAGCAGATCTGTATTTGTGAGGGGTCTATCTAGTTTTTCCTAACTGACTTGAGCAGATGTGTGTTTGTAAGCTGTATGTCTGGTACGGTAGCTAACGGGATTTTGCATTTTTATTTATGAAGAAATCTAGTCCTTTCTTGTATGGCTTCATGTATAATCCTCTTCCGATGGCCACTGCTTCCATGATGCTGTTATACTTCGTGCTTCCTCTTGCTGATCCTGGGAGTCCCGTTAGTTCGTGACTGTTCTGGCAATAGCCGTAGCACCACCAGCCGTCGCTGAGAGAACTGCGAGGGCAGAAATGGGGAAGGGGATAATTCCGTCTGATGTCTTGGGTATCGGCAGAACCGTGGGTGCATTAACCGGTCCTTTATGCTTCACAGCGCTTTTAGCAGCATACATTGCTGTCAGGATACAGTTTTTTAAGCGACTTTGCGCTGACTTCTTCCTCTTCTTCGTTTTATTCTTCTCCTTCAGTGCATAAGGTGCGGCATTCATAACTTGTTTGAAATTCACGCCCAAGCCCAACTTAATTTTGTCATGCATGGTTTTATCAACTACAGATGGTGCATTGCTCTGCCGTTCACCAGTATCCTTTCTCGCCCGTATTGCCGTGGCCTTATCAGCTAAAATTCGATCCGCAGCGTGACGTCCTGGGAGATCTTTTTGCAGTGTTGTGTTCCAAACACGTCTTGTCAAGCAGGTTAATCCCCTTGTCAGCACAAGCAAAGGTCCGCAGTAGTTACTCCCCGAAATGTGCAATTCGAATGGAAATTTGTCGAGAATACCAGCACCTCCAAGAATGTGTCTTCTATCGTGCATTTTATGCTACTGTGCTGTCTGTGCTCTGGGCACCCCATTGCTTAGCAAACCGTCAGCGTCAATCCAGCTGTGTTGTGATGCAGGAAAGCCAAGCGATCTAATTAGTGCTCTATTCTCTCAACGTTTTATGACACACCTCATGAGAAACACGTTTGGTTCTGAGCTCTTCTGCATTTCCTCTGTGTAAGAGCATTCTGAAATTTCAATGCCACTGATTTCCTTTAAGATGAAAGTTCTGGGATTTGTTCTCTGCACTTTGGAAACTGAGATCGTCTCACTAGACGAGTTTGGGAGATATGTCTCCTCAAAAGCATCAAATCACCTTCATTAAATTTCTGTTTACGTGGATGAAACATTTTAATATAATAGAATACCGTATCGATGTTTCCATTATCATGAATAACGATTTGTCTCATTTTTATTGTGTTAAGTTTGGTTCGATTGTACTGTGCAATACAAAATCATTGAATGACAAGTCGGTTCGTATAAGCGTCTGGTAAATGGATTTTAAATTCATATTGCCTTGTTTATATGCTGTAATGCGATTTGCATTATGCCACACCGTTTCAGGATTCTGGAATATGTTTGACTTAAATAAATTACGTCAACGCCCATAAGACGACCAAAACAGAAATATCGTAGAATATGATCCTGCTTTTCCACAGCAACATGGTGAAATATGAACGCCGTGTTCTGCTTAACTTTTGCTGGAGGAGGGATTTGACTGCTTCGACTGAATGTCGTGTATGTTACATCATTGACGCTCTGCAGTCTCTTTTGCAATACAGATATATGCTCAAAGGGGACTCCATCCGGGTGAGATTGCAGTGACGTGAGAACATTTGTATTTCCGCAGTTGTCGCTCATATATTATCGGGAAGGAGTATCCTATTCTTCTTCTTCCGCTCTTCTTCCGCATCATCGCGGGATCAGTCACAACGAAGTCCTGATGCTTCACCCACCCCGCCATGATACCGGCTACATCAAGTTTTGGCGTGGAATGGTTTTTACAGAAAACATATGTCATCAAGTAAGCTACAGACTATATACACACCTGAAAAGTTTTCATCTATCATTCAGTTTAACGATGACTGAAGACGTTGACTGTGGTGACGAGGTGATTCAGACACTTTGGTTTTGCTGCGGTGTTCTAGATATTGCTGTGAAAATACTGGTAGCAGTAATATTATTATGAAAGCTAAAAAAACCAGTTTGAGGTAATATAGATATTTCTATTCAAAACAGTCATGTACAGACTGCTACAACAAAAAAACAAACTGGTTCGTTCTTTATCTTCAACCCGTACAGTATTTAGCAAATAAAGATTTCTTGTAGCACGGAATTCAGAGTGTATTTCTCTCAAATTTATAGATGTCCCTTTAGCTTCACCTTTTGACGCTTTACTGATGCATTGTTCTAAATCGTCTGCATGCACACTGTAAGTATGGAGATAGTTCACAATGTCTTAATACACAGTTTGAACGTATGACAGCCTACGGTTAAGTCTTTTCACGTTTCCGACAAAGTTGAAGACTAGCAAATCATCCAAAGGTAATCTGAAACGAAATGGAACTTTCCTAGTTGCTGTGGTGCTTTAGATGGAAAGCATTTTGCCATAACGCGTCTCAGAACAGTACTTAAACGTTTTATAATTACAAAGCCTTTTTACAACATTGTGCTGTTTGCAGTGGTCGGTGCTGAGTACTGCTTCAGATATAGGCATAGATGCGGGAAGTGATGGAAGAGCTTCCCACAGTAACATATTCCCAATGTCTGAACTGAATATTACACTTGAGAAGAATTTACTCAATTGGCCTGGAGATGGACTTTGTGTGGGAGATGACGCTCTTCGAACAAACTTACTGAAGCCATACGGACATAGGCAACTTTCACAGGAAGAACAAGTTTTTGATTTCCGCTTGTCAGAAGCACGACGAGTCCGAGACAATGGTTCCGGAATACTGGTTCACAGTTTCGTGTCCTTCGAAGACCAACTGATCTGAAAGTTGAGACGACAGAATCGCACGTAAAGGCTGCATGTGCCCAGCACAACTGGCTGCGCAAGACGGCTGCGAGAGAATATTTCGCAAGCAGATACGTTGATGAAAAGGATTTAAATACAAGCCAAAATAACGCAAGACAATGGAGGCGGGAGGTGGTAAATCAATTTCCATCAATTACTCGGATAGTCTTGGGATATTTATCTAACCAGTATTCCAATGATGGAAAATCAGTGAGGCAAAGTTACGCTAGGGCTTTCACAACTACGTCCTCTGTGCCGTGGCAACCGAATTTGGTGCAAAACTGTTAACAGCATTGTTAATTTATATTAAACGACATACAAACATTGTCTTGTAAGGAACAATACGCGAATAAAACAATGATACCACTCCAGATTTATAAAGTACCGACGCCGCATATTTAGTTGACTGATTCCAGAGGGGCAACACAGATTCGTTAATGCACATTGAACCGACAATTATCTTCGGTTTGTGGGACTGCAATGTATAATTATTTGTAAAATGCGTAACTTACTAAATTTGAGCTGGATTAACCACAGCAAAAAAGAATCCGCTTCGTTGAACCAAATTATGTTGGGATTGTACACGTTTTCAGCTCCCATGCCACTTTTCAAGGATTTCTTCACTTTCCTTAATTTATTTCCGTATGCGTTGTTAATGTTCTTCATTTTTTTCTCAGATGTTTCTCAGAGGCTATGTGCATTACAATACCAGTAGACCTCTACAATTACACTCAAGTTCAGAAAAAATACACTTTGAATGACTATAGATGAGACGTTGAAATTTACAGGATATGTACACTAGGATGTTCTGCAGAAATGATTAGCATTTCAGTCACCTCGGTTCAGTATGTGTCCTGTTCTCTAGCACGCAGAGGGTCCGCCATTGGCCCTGATAACTTGTTCCATGCGTGATGGCATCGGCGCGTGTAAGGTGGGAATAGCTTCCAGTGGTACAGCCATCCATGCTACATTCACCTGATTCCAAAGTTCATCTGTTGTGGTTGGACTGGGTCACACATTTTCATTGGCGACAAGTCTGCTGATCTGGCGGCAAGGGCAAAAGGCTGACATCCTGTGACACCACGAAGGATCACGTGGTAGTGCATTGTCTTTCTGAAAAATGGCATCTGAAGTGTTGTGCATAAAGGATTTGGCTACGGGTCGCAGGATGTCATTAACGTAGGTGACACTGGTCACAATGTCCTGGACACGTACCAACTGTGATTTGAGGTTGTACCCAATAACATCCCACACCATAAGAGTTAGTGCTGTGTGTCTTTTGCGAATGCAGTCACTATGATGCCGCTCCCCCTGTCTGGCTGGTTCAAATGGCTCTGAGCGCTATGGGACTTAACTTCTAAGGTCATCAATCCCCTAGAACTTAGAACTACTTAAACCTAAATAACCTAAGGACATCACACACATCCACGCCCGAGGCAGGATTCGAACCTGCGACCGTAGCGGTCACGCGGTTCTAGACTGTAGCGTCTAGAGCCGCACGGCCACCCGGCCGGCTCCCCCTGTCTGCAGCGAACCGAAATGCCACCATCATTTTCAAACAAACGGAATCTGGATCCGTCCGAAAACACTGATGCCGTTGCTGTCCCCAGTGACGTCGTTCCATATCCAACTGCTGTCTAGCATGTTTCTGTATATTCGTGAAAGGCAGGTGGAGAAGTGGGTGAACTCATGCTGTAATAAACCCCCTGATATTGTACGATGTGTCACACTGTTCCACTGTTGCGCGAGAACCGAGGAGGACGCAGATCTGTCCTGCAATGCTATTGGATGAGGTGTCGATCTTCTCGGGGGTGCGACCTGACCCACCTCGTCATGTTCTACGGCCTTCCGCGAACCAGTGTGCTTGCACGCGTTGCACTGGCAAAACACTTTGTCGCACAGGAGCAGCAATTTCCCGGATGGCTGCATCACATTCTCTCCTTCCAGTAATGCGACCTCTTTCAAACTGTCTGATCTGACGATACAGTTCGCGCACACGTCTGTGAGGCATCGTGCACGTCTGCTCGAATCACACTGATCCATTACCTTCGGTTTATAGCGACAACGAGAGCCGTAGGCACATTTTACCGGTAGGTGGTGGTGCGTTGCGATAACGATGTTCATCTTGAACCCGTGAGTCGACATGGTTCAAATGCTAACCATTTCTGCAAACATACTAAAGTACAAGTCCCGTGAATACGAAAGTCCTATCTCTAGTCGTTCAAGGTGTTCTGTTTCTTTTCTGTACATGAGTGTATTTTTTCGCACATTTCTCTTCATAAAATTACTGTTAATTGTGTCCCAATAAAAATACAAAAATTTCAACACGTCGTTGCCTGAAGACGTGCACGAACTTCTTTCCTGACTCTCCATCGTGATAACAAAGCAACAAGAACAAGACAAGTTCAACGAACAAACCGAATAAGCTCAACGGCAGTTCTGACAACAAGAGAGCGACTAGCTATTGAGCTGTCAGACGAGGCGGCCACAACAGTGCTGCGTAGCGGCGACTAGGTCACATGACCGCTGTACGGTGTAATTAGAACTGAACATGCGCAATTCCAGTCGCCGCTAGTTTTTAGTGGCTGCTAGCTGAGTCAATAGCACGAGTTCGTTGTCACATGAAGCGATTACTTCCTGCTGTTCATGTACTAGAAACAAAAATCGCCTCATGTGACACAGGCCATAAAGCTCGATGCGCATGAGCGAGTAACATCCGCAAGTGCTCGCGACGAGTTCGCGGTGTCAGAAATCGTTTCAGTGCACACAAAGCGGCATCGCTGCGTTAATCACACATCAACACTAGTTTGGATGCCACGCAGCGTGCACCTAGGGAGACGAAAGCTAGCAGTATTAGTTTATTTCGTTTATGAATACTTTAAGAAACGCATCAGAAGATTACGGACTGAAACAGTGATCAGTTCACGGGTGCTGAAAGAAGCGTTAGTGACTCTGTCTATACAGGGTGACAATTAGTGAACAATATGAAGTAAAATTGTCATAACTTCTGAACGTTTGGCGTTACGACAGTCAAACTGCACAGTTGGCCGCGGGGCGTGGTGGGAATTAGTACGCGCATGCGCGCGTGTTTTGTTTTCGACAACAAACTTTCGTTTGGATGGGTTCGTCAATAAGCGAAACTGGCGCACTTGCAGGACTAAGAATCTGCATTTCGCGATCGAGAAGTCTCTTCGCCCTCAATAGGAGACTGTGTGGTGTGGAATGACCAGTCACGGAATAATTGGTGCGATATTCCTTGGTGCCACGGCGACTACCGAACGGTACGCGAAAGTTTGGAAGATGATTTCATCCCATTATCAATAGTGATCCTGATTTCGACAAGACGTGGTTCATGCAAAACGGAGCTCGAGCCCATCGAAGCAAGAGAGTGTTTGATGTCCTGAAGGAGCCCTTTTGGGACCGCATTCTGAGTCTGGGGTACCTAGAGGCCACTAGGATGGGCCTCGATTGGACGCCATATTCTGCGGATCTGAAGACCTGCGACTCCTTTTCGTGGGACTGTATTAAAGACGAGGTCTACAGCAACAACTCTAAAACCATTGCTGAGCTGAAAACAGCTATTAATGAAGTCATCGACAGCATTGATGTTCCGGTACTTCAGAGGGTCATGCAGAATTTCGCTATTCGTCTGAGCCACGTCATTGCCAATGATGGAAGGCATATCGAACATGTCATAACCAAAAACCGAATATCTGTAGTGACGTTTACATGTTGAATAAAGTGTGTGCACGCCGTAGTTTGTAAGTAATTACGTTGTTTTTCATATAACTCGATAACTGTCGACCTGTAGATTTAAGATAAGGTGAATGTTAAGTTTTTTTATTTTCGAAAGACGGTACACTCTTTTGACGAAGTAACAGTATTGCAACAGCTTTAACGTCAACTGTTCATCTTTTCCGACATGTAGATCTGGGTAGTGACTGCACTCTCATCTGCTTTCTCAATACAGAATCGGCCACACAACACTGCGTAAAGTAGGAATGTTTGTGAATATTTTTGGGAAGTCTAGCACATTGCGAAATTTACAGATGGGACGTGGTTGAAAAATACCAGAGAATTTGAAAAGCGTACTATGCCATCTGTACTATAACGTCTCATAACCAAAGAAGGATGTTCACTTAAGAGTAGATAAAATGATTTCGGTGAATCAGTTTGTTCTCAAATTATTGAAACAAGTGCAATAACATATTTTGTGCCTGCAATACAATAAGGCATTGATTACAATGAACCAGCTCAGGTAACAGAATTTATTTTAAACTGCTCTTAACTGAAGCTTTTATTATTCCGGTGAAAGGGGTCTCGTCAGCGAGCAAAGTATTCGCTGCTTAGCCCCATTTCAAGTGTTAAATGCCCACATTCGAGCAAGAACGCCACCTCTAGAACGCAAACACAGAATAGCTTCAGAGTTGTGTTTGCCCGCAGCTCGTGCTCGTGCGGTAGCGTTCTCGCTTCCTATGCCCGGGTTCCCAGGTTCGATTCCCGGCGGGGTCAGGGATTTTCTCTGCATCGTGATGGCTGGGTGTTGTGTGATGTCCTTAGGTTAGTTAGGTTTAAGTAGTTCTAAGTTCTAGGGGACTGATGACCATAGATGTTAAGTCCCATAGTGCTCAGAGCCATTTGAACCATTTGAATTTTTAAACAGTTGTGTTTACGTATATATCCTTTCTCTCCTGATTCAGTTTCAGAAACCCTGACAAAGCTTTACATCCACAAGAAACAATGCTGATCTCTTGTTAATCCTATTGTGACACTCCCTACGAGATATTCCCCATATTTCAATTTTTTTTCACGTCTTCAATGAGCAGTTCCACGTCCAAACTGGGTGCATCCAAGACGGGCTGATGGCAGCTGTTGCTAGGGTTGCCAGCACGTGCGTATTGCGCCGTTCATCTATGACGGCTGGTGTTTGGCTGTGACCGGCGAGATCGCTGTGATGCAGCAATGGCTTCGTTTTCTTTTCTTTTTTTTTTTTTCTTGGTCATCGATATTCTGATCACCCAGTGATGCGGCCCTCCACGAATTCCTCTCCTGTGCCAACCTAGTCATCTCAGAGTCAAGAGTAGCACCTTGTAACCTACGTCCTCAAGTATTCTAATCTCTGTCTTCCTCTACAGTTTTTGCCCTCTACAGCTCCCTCTAATACGATGTAAGTCATTCCCTGATGTCTTAACAGTTGTCCTATCATCCTGACCCTTCTCCTTGTCAGTGTTTTCCACATATTCATTTCCTCTCCGATTCTGCGCAGAACCTCGTCATTCCTTACCGCTTATCAGTCCACCAAATTTTCAGTATTCGCCTGCAGTACCACATCTCAAACCCTTCGATGCTCTTCTGTTCCGGTTTTTCCACAGTCCATGTTTCACTACCGTACAATGCTGTGCTCGAAATTTACATTCTCAGAAATTTCTTCCTCGATTAATACCTATGTTTGATACTAGTAGACTTCTCTTGGCCAAGAATGACCTTTTTTTTTTTGCCTGTGCTAATATGTTTTTCATTTCTTTCCTTGCTCCGTCTGTCATTGGTTAGGTTACTGCTTAGGTAGCAGAGCTCCTTAACATCAGCTGCTTCGTGACCATCAATCTTGATGTTAACCTTTAAGTGCATGATTTTTTATTTCAAACTGTAAACATTACCACGTTTAGTTTATAGTGCCTACATTACGAAAAAAAAATATTGAAAAATTTTTAATTGAATTAACAAAGCATTATTGTTGACAATCGCTATAAACACAAAAACAGACCTAATTTCAAATCTATCGCAAAGACACTCGAATTAACTGTCTACACCATCTCTATTTACGTTTTCAAAATAAAAAAGTAATTTTCAAACCCACAAATCAGTGCACAAACACCAAAAAAGTCTCTACTTTCCGCCAAAACACTCGCGCGGCAGTACATCCACACAGCTGATTGTCGAACTGGTTTAGTTCATCCTGCCATTTACGATCCCTATGAACAACTACTAGCAGCTTACTACCTAACGAATTTGTTACAAAATGTTGCTCAGTACAGGATACATCGAAGAAATTAAGCCTGTAGCTGATCAGCTACACTATGCATTGAAGGGTTAAGTTTCTCGCTGTTCTCATTTCTGCTGCTTCTCATGACTTCCGTCTTTCTTCGATTTACTCTCAGTCCATGTTCTGTACTCATTAGATTGTCCATTCCATTCAGCATGTCATGTAATAACTATTCACTTTCACTCAGGATAGCAATGGCTAGCGAGCGCAATGTTCCCTCGTCGCTTACTCGAGGCGAGTTCGCAGAGTCACTGACGTCGTGTACGCGGCTTCATTACTTGACATGCACTGCTGAAACACGCGAGAAAATGACGCAGCGAGCGCGCAATAATAAGTCATTCGTGCGGATCGGGGCTAGCGTCTACTGATGGGACGGTGTCCTCCCTGCTGCTAACGAGGCGATTCGGTTCTACATAAAACATGGTCCCCGGCAGTTACAGTCAGCCTATTAGCGGCCCATGCTAATGTCGCCCGTGCAATTAGCCAGCGGCGGCTAATGGACCGCAGGCTGCCCGCCGGAATTGGTGGGGGCGGCGCCGCACACACAACACAACACGACAGCACCGGGCGCGGCGCGTCTGCTCGCGGAAACTTATGGCACTCCGGAAGGCCACCCAGCGGTCCGGCCCTAAAAAACCAGAAATATTTCAATTTTTGTGCGGGAGGTCCACAAAATTTATAACTTAACTTGCGGCCCGTGCGGCAGGAGGGGCGGGGCCAGTCGGTTCTGCTAAAATATCGAGTATTAATTTGGAAAGGGTGGAGCGCGCAGCCGGAACGGGAATCCGCGATGGCTGCTGAATTATTCAGGCCGCCTCGGGCAGCGCCGCTCCTGAGGGCGGGAGGTAGGGTGGGTGGGAGCGAGGCCGCTGGCCGCGCGCGGCAGGAACTCACGCGCCGTAGCCGTATTACCAAGCAGTCGGGAGAAAGCTGCATTTTTTGTTCCTTCCGTTCCAAGTTACGACCACACTACTTCTCTCAGGCACCGAATTACTCCTGTTACATACTTCTTTTTTTATTTCGGAACGAAACTAGAAAACTTATACCAGCTTCCAGACTGCGTTGATGCGCCTCGCCACGACTTCTTCTCGTCCACCAACTTCTTCATTTCAGAGTAGCACTTGCACCCTATGTCCTCAATCCTTGATATTGTGGTGTGCGTACTGTAAGACCTTCGGTACACACACCATCAGATTGTTTGACTTGTCGCTCTAATGAAGCAGGCGAGTGTCAGCAATATGTCTCGTGGTCTTATCGTGGCGTGTTTATCTTCTGCCGTTAGGTCAGACGACAGAAATGCCACTTGCACGCTTACAATAGCAGATTGACGGTGACCAACTTTAAACAGAACTTGATTAATTTTCACACACATTTATTAAGATAATAATAATCATAAACCTTACTTAACTTGATTCTGGATGCTATTTACAATTGACAATCTGAAGTTCCTTTGGAATTGGTACGTTAATCGTATTCTCACATATCTCTGATACTTGACAAAATGTCTATTCATTTATCTTCATGGCTATGTACAGGAATATGATAATCTTATTAGGTGCAGACTGAAACTTGACTACAGACTAATGCAGACTGACTAATCGGAGGTCTGTACACTCGTTATAATACCTCTAGCGTTCAGGTATCACTGCGCGAGTGTGATCCGCGAGGAGAGAAGGTTCTACGTTAGCAGCAATCTCATTGGCTGCGTTACATATTAATACACGGATCGGCGGAAGCAGAATTTGGTCCATCTCTAAGACAGCGCCATCTCGTAGTGCGGAGACGGACGAGCGCTGCGCCTGCGCTGTTGTGCTTAGCGGGGCCGCTCTATTGGGAAAGTTGTGTACGCGCTGACTACGCCGAACTGTGTACCCAGCAGATATACTACAATTCCTTGGTGGCTTAACACGTGTCGTCTCATCCTTTCTCTTCTTCTAGTCAGTGTTTCCCACATGTTGCTTCCCTCGCCGAATCTGTAAAGAACCTCTTCATTACAAAATTGTTAAGGCTTTCCTGGCCACTTGTTGACAAACTGCCTATTGGCTTCTGTCTCGGGTTCTTCGGCCGACGTTCATCTAATGATTTTACTGGCGTTTCGCCAGCACGAGTGGCTGGAATATTCAAAGCTTCACCCTCCATTGCCGGTGGTGAACTGGAGCCGAGCTCGCGGCCGCAGACTATATGTACTTATGACCGCGGAGAAGCCCTCGGGCGTTGACGCGCCAGGTACATATAGTCTGTGGCCGCGAGCTCGGCTCCAGTTCACCACCGGCAATGGAGGGTGAAGCTTTGACAATGCCAGACACTAGTGCTGGTGAAACGTCAGTAAAATCATTAGATGAACGTCGGCCGAAGAAGCCGAGACAGAAGCCAATAGGCAGTTTGTCAACCTCCTCATTTCTTATCCGTTCACTTAATTCTCAACATCCTTTAATAGCACCACATCTCAGACGCTTAGATTCTCTTATTCTTCAGTTTCCTCACAAATCCATACTTCCCTTCACGTGAAGAAATGTAAATGTCGTACGGCATTTTTGGCTGGAACAGAGAGAAGGTCACAGTCTGTCGTAATATCATCTGTATTTTATCGTAGATCTAGATTTCAGCTAACAGCGCAGCTTTCATAGTGAGTTACACGCAGTCACGTGGAATCAGCGTAGTTAACACGGCATGTACGAGGGCTGTTTTTTTTTTTTTTTTTCAACCTCCAATTGGCTGTAAATAAAAGAAAAATGTACAGAAAAAATTAATTTTATTACCAAAAGTACAGTAAAGTCTTAACTTATTTTTCTACATAATCGCCAAAACGATTGAGGCACTTGTCATATCGTGACCAAAGTTTTTGGGTGCCTTCCTCGAAGAATGTTGCTGCCAGTGAGGACAGGTAAGTCTTGACGGCGTCCTAGTTCTTCCTTAGTAGCGAACTGCTGCCCACCTAACCATGACTTCAGTTCTCGGAACAGGTGATAATCACTTGGTGCTAGGTCCAGGCTGTACGGTGGATGTTCAAAAACTTCCCATTTAAACTTTTTGAGGAGGTCTTTTGTCATATTGGCACTCTGTGGTCGGATGTTGTCATGGATCAAAACAACGCCAGACGAAAGCATTCCTCTGTGTTCGTTTTGAATGGCTCTGCAGAGACGATGTAAAGTTTCACAATAAACTTCCTTGGTTATCGTCATAGCTTGCTCCATAAAGTCCACCAGCAGCACTCCTTTATGGTCCCAAAACACAGTGGCCATTGTTTTTCTTTTCGTCAGCGAATGTTTAAACTTTTTTGGCTTGCTTGGGGAAGCTGCGTGCATCCACTGCTTTGATTGTTCCTTTGTTTCAGGATTGTCATAGAGGAGCCACGTTTCATAGCCAGTAACAATCAACTTCAAAAAAACGTTTCCCTCATTGGCATAACGTGTGAGAAACGATAATGCTCACGTCATCCTTTGCGTTTTGTGGTCGGTACTCAGCATTTTTGGGATCCAACGTGCACACAATTTCCGATAGCCTAGGTCTTGAGTCACAATTGTGTACAAAGCAGACTTGGAAATGTCTGGAAATTCATCAGACAGTTCGCTAATTGTAAACCTTCGTTTGCATCTCACCGCCTGATCAACTGATCAACACGCTCAACGAGGCCTACAGTGGCGACAGACTTGCGACCTTGTCCATCTTCATCATGGACGTCTGTTCGTTCTTCTTTAAATTTTCGACACGATTCCCGAACACTACCATCACTCATAACGGTGTTACCATACGCGTTGCTCATTCTGCGATGGATTTCCGCAGCACTACATCCTTCTGCTGCCAGAAAACGGATTACACTTCGTAACTCACATTTGGCGGGAACATCGAGCATAGCGGCCATGTTTACACGGACGTAGCCCGGCTGCGACTGACACACTGCAGCTGAAAACGGCAGAGGTTGTGGTGGGGGAGCTGCGCAATTGCATGATGCGCAGGTCCGGCCCCTCCCTACCTATTACTGGCTTAGATGGACGATCGGAGGTTGAAAAAAAAAAAAAAAAAAAATGCCCTCATATTACAACATAACTTTGGCAAGTGAAAACAGCAATCAAACTCAGTTAGCTGAAATCTCGATCTGCAATAAACTAAAGACGACAATGGCTGACCTTCTATCTTGTATTACACAACGCTCTTGGGGCACAATTATTCCCAAGGAATCAAACCTGATTTTTGGCTGCGATATCCTACAGTTTGGATTCAGCCACTTGGAAAAGGAATTCTTCCTCCGCCCATATTGGCCCCTCATTTGCAGACATGTTGCCAACGGCCTTGCCGCAGTAGTAATACCGGTTCCCGTCAGATCACCGAAGTTAAGCGCTGTCGGGCTGGGCTAGCACTTGGATGGGTGACCATCCGGTCTGCCAAGCGCTGTTGGCAAGCGGGGTGCACTCAGCCCTTGTGAGGCAAACTGAGGAGCTATTTGATTGAGAAGTAGCGGCTTCGATCTCGGAAACTGGCTTACGGTCGGAAGAGCGGTATGTTGACCACATGTCCCACCACATCCGCATCCAGTGACGCCTATGGTCTGAGGATGACACGGCGGCCGGTCGGACCGTAGGCACCGTTGGGCCTTCATGGCCTGTTCGGGAGGAGTTTGCAGACATGTGAAAGTTAGGTAGCTTGCGTATTTGAAGAATGTTGGTGTTCTACAACGATCTATGGTGATGTCGAGCCACAGTTTTCTCTTCTCCAATGGCACCAACGGGGCGTCGTGCTTAACATCCCTCTTCGATGAACATATCGCCATCAACAGTGCCCGCATTCTCTCTGCTCATAGGACACTGTGGAAAGGTTCGTAATTCAATCCAGGACAACAGAACAAAATCTGGTCTTCAGGAACTTAATGCCACGAACTGTCTCAACTACCTTTCCACCCCGGTACCTTCAGTGAATATTCTATCTGCGAGTAACACCAGCATTCGAACAGGCTTATCTCCACACAAGCTTGCATTAGCAACTGCAACTACGGAGGCAAGTATTCACTGCCTTCTGATGATATGCTCAAAAAGTCGATGCTCAGAAATTTCTCTTTAAAAGTAAGTCCTATGTTTAATGCTAGCAGACTTATTTCAGCGATGAATGCCCTTTTTACTTGTGCTAGTCTCCTTCTTGCGTCCTCCTTGCTTCGTTAGTGAAGCGTAATTTTGCTGGAAGATAGCAGAATACTTTCACTCCGTGGTCCTCGGTGTTGAAGATGAGTTTAACGTAAACTTCAATTCTGCTACTCCTCATTGCTTTTGTCTTTTTTTTCAGTTTTTGTATTTTCAACATTGCAGGACAGTCAGCAATCGTGATAATCTAATATATAAGAAACAATCAGCCTCGATTGCGGTAATGAAACCAACCTTTTCCTAGGTTTCAGCCCAAATAATTGAGCATTCTTCAGAAGATATACCTGAATCTATGATTTGTCTAAGAGCTCATGGTCTAGAAATGAAACTAAAATTGCCTGAATAGGCGTAGTCACATTTTAAAAATGCGGTACTGAAGTACTAAGTCAACACCAAGACTTAAGCTCTGGCGTGCGCCTCGTCTCCATGGACGCCGTTCGGTGGGCCTCGGGAGCTCACGTGAAACTAAGTAGGACTAGATAACGCGCTGCAAATCAGCATGGCGGGGAACATTGCGCATGTCTAACTGAGACCATGACTGTCAAAGATAAAAGACCAACGTAGTTATATCTTGAAAGAAATAACTTACAGAAAGGCTGAAAATCTTAAACACAAAGCCTTTGCACCAGATTATGACTAACATGTAACAAACTGTGCATGGGTTTATATAAGTTCGAAAACACTACCGCGACTTACACTATTAGAATATATCGGTCCTTGCACAACGAATGCTGCGGTAGATGTACACTCCTGGAAATTGAAATAAGAACACCGTGAATTCATTGTCCCAGGATGGGGAAACTTTATTGACACATTCCTGGGGTCAGATACATCACATGATCACACTGACAGAACCACAGGCAACAGAGCATGCACAATGTCGGCACTAGTACAGTGTATATCCACCTTTCGCAGCAATGCAGGCTGCTATTCTCCCATGGAGACGATCGTAGAGATGCTGGATGTAGTCCTGTGGAACGGCTTGCTATGCCATTTCCACCTGGCGCCTCAGTTGGACCAGCGTTCGTGCTGGACGTGCAGACCGCGTGAGACGACGCTTCATCCAGTCCCAAACATGCTCAGTGGGGGACAGATCCGGAGATCTTGCTGGCCAGGGTAGTTGACTTACACATTCTAGAGCACGTTGGGTGGCACGGGATACATGCGGACGTGCATTGTCCTGTTGGAACAGCAAGTTCCCTTGCCGGTCTAGGAATGGTAGAACGATGGGTTCGATGACGGTTTGGATGTACCGTGCACTATTCAGTGTCCCCTCGACGATCACCAGTGGTGTACGGCCAGTGTAGGAGATCGCTCCCCACACCATGATGCCGGGTGTTGGCCCTGTGTGCCTCGGTCGTATGCAGTCCTGATTGTGGCGCTCACCTGCACGGCGCCAAACACGCATACGACCATCATTGGCACCAAGGCAGAAGCGACTCTCATCGCTGAAGACGACACGTCTCCATTCGTCCCTCCATTCACGCCTGTCGCGACACCACTGGAGGCGGGCTGCACGATGTTGGGGCGTGAGCGGAAGACGGCCTAACGGTGTGCGGGACCGTAGCCCAGCTTCATGGAGACGGTTGCGAATGGTCCTCGCCGATACCCCAGGAGCAACAGTGTCCCTAATTTGCTGGGAAGTGGCGGTGCGGTCCCCTACGGCACTGCGTAGGATCCTACGGTCTTGGCGTGCATCCGTGCGTCGCTGCGGTCCGGTCCCAGGTCGACGGGCACGTGCACCTTCCGCCGACCACTGGCGACAACATCGATGTACTGTGGCGACCTCACGCCCCACGTGTTGAGCAATTCGGCGGTACGTCCACCCGGCCTCCCGCATGCCCACTATACGCCCTCGCTCAAAGTCCGTCAACTGCACATACGGTTCACGTCCACGCTGTCGCGGCATGCTACCAGTGTTAAAGACTGCGATGGAGCTCCGTATGCCACGGCAAACTGGCTGACACTGACGGCGGCGGTGCACAAATGCTGCGCAGCTAGCGCCATTCGACAGCCAACACCGCGGTTCCTGGTGTGTCCGCTGTGCCGTGCGTGTGATCATTGCTTGTACAGCCCTCTCGCAGTGTCCGGAGCAAGTATGGTGGGTCTGACACACCGGTGTCAATGTGTTCTATTTTCCATTTCCAGGAGTGTAGATATATACTTCTTATTGTTGACACGCACTGAATGAAGAATATTATCAAGATTAAGTTTTTTATCTTATTACTAAAAGAAGATTAATGTAGACAACTGAACCAAAAAAATTTTATGAACGGGTCATTAATAAAACAAATATTATTTTTTCACCTTCTGAAAGTGCACTATTAACCAAAGGGCTTAAATATAATGTTGAATCTAGGATTACAGAAATAAAAATCATGAAAAATTTAATAGTGGATCTTAAAGTCGGCCTAGAGGGGTCGAAAACAGCCAGAAATACGCAAACACACATAGCCTATGAGTTGTGAAATTTTAGAAAATAATATAAATAACAATCATAAGGATAGTAACACACATAAGACCATAATAAGTATCAGTCAGAAGTTAATACAGAACGATGCCATAGTTACGAAAGCCGATAAAGGGAATTCGATAGTTATTTCAACTAAAACGGAATATATAAATAAAACAGAAGTGTTCTTCGATGAAAATGGGATCGTTGATACTGATCCCACTACCGCGTTACAGAAAGAAATAAGGGTAGGGCTTCAGAACACTAAAAAGTTAATAGGCGAGTTCCGCAAAAAGTGGCTTATCAATATTAATCCCTGACCGCCTAAGATGAGATGTCAGTTTAAGATTCACAAATGTAATCATCCGATCCGCCTGATCGTAGATAGCACCAGGAGTGCCTGCCACAAGTTAGCTAGATTTCTGGACCAGAAAATAAAAGACAATTTTGTGTTTGCAAAGAATTAAGCTGTTAAAAATTCTACGGAGTTAGCCAATCGGTTGGAACGCGTAACGTGTTCTGAAAACTCCAAGTTAGTTTCTTCCGATATAAAAAGTCTATACACCAATGTTCCGGTGGAACAAACACTCCAGATTTTAGAAGGTAACTTCCATCAACATAAAATGTCGTACAGTGAAATAGATGAGTTAATGAATCTTCTGCGTATTGTGTTAAAACATAATTATTTCATATTTAACGGAAAAATATATTCCCAACCGTGTGGACTATCAATGGGAAGCCCGCTGCCATGCATTCTGTCTGAAATTTTTCTGAATGATTCATAATGTGGTTTTTTCGCCAGCAACGTAGACATCATGGATAATATAACATTTTACGCAAGATACGTAGAAGATATACTTCTTATTATTGACGGTAACCAAAGCGATATAAACAACGTTTTCCTAACATTTAACGAGCTCCATGATAAGATTAATTTTACACTTGAAACTGAATCCTGTAATAGATCTTTATTTAGATCTTACCCTCACTATAGTAGATAGTCACATTGCGTTCAGCATGTTTCGTAAAAGTACATACTCTGATAATATCATACCGGCCGATTCCGACCATCAGCAAGCTCATAAGTTAGCTTTTTTTTCATTCCAGTATACATCGTGTCCTGACAATTCCCCTGTCTCCAGATGCTTTAGAATCTGAATTAGTAACGCTTGAGGAAATTGCTGGAAATAATGGTTACAAGGCTAACTTGGTGAGGCAGATGTACAACGAGAAACTAAAGAAAAGAAATAACACGTCATTCACATTAGATGAGTGTGGAGAAAGTGAACCAGCTGCCATTTAATCTAGTCCCTTCATAGGCAAGGTTTCTTACAGATTAGGCCGAATGCTTAAGAATCGTGGGTTTAAGGTAGAATTTTCAACCAATAATAATCTGAATAAAACTTTGGTCCATACACTGCAAGCATCACATGGCAAACTGTTTCGCTCTGGGGTTTATAAAATCACTTGTGAGGATTACCCGAACTATTATATAGGTCAAACAGGCAGAGCCATTGCTACTAGATATAAGGAGCACATTCCAACCAAAAGTGGTGACGGCACACGAGGTTCTTCCTTCTCTGAACATATAATCCAAATGGCACATGCGCCTAATCCCCTAACCACCACGGAGCCACTTCATCATGAGGCTAAACGTACTAGATTAGACATCCTAGAAGAAACGGAGATCTTTAAACATCTGCAATTTGATAAGGATAACCTCCTTAATGATCAACTTCAGTTAAGAAACAAGAATTTTTTTGAATGTTTTATGCCATTATTTAGAATATCATGACCAGTTTTGGTTGGTTGGCAGGAGCCGAGCAGTAGTTCGGTGGCGGTGTGACACAGATGGTCGGTGTTAGATGTTCTTCATTTTAGACATCCCTTAAGGTAGTGGCTAGCCTGCGTGCATTTGAGCACGTGACGTTTTGGTATATCATTCCCATCAGGTGATCTTTCCACATTCGATGCTTACATAATGTGGCACACATCGTTTTTAAATAATTAAGATGCCCGCATCTCTCCCATAGACAATAGTTATATTCATATAAGTGGTTACTAGCCCACGAGCAGTGAAATGGAGCCTCAGGTGACAAGATGTAGGTTAGCTGGTCCGTCTCGACATTTTGGGATTTAATTCCCTTTACATTTATT
This sequence comes from Schistocerca americana, assembly GCF_021461395.2. Lineage (NCBI taxonomy): Eukaryota > Metazoa > Arthropoda > Insecta > Orthoptera > Acrididae > Schistocerca > Schistocerca americana. The sequence continues at coordinate 823,719,709 of NC_060120.1, read as the reverse complement.
TGTAGTTGCAATCCATAGACGACTTCATCCTTGTTCATTTATGGCGTGCACATGGGCATATTAGTAGCTATATTTTATTTCTTTTAATTCTTCCCTGTCAAAAACTTGCCGTTTTCCCATGATAAGTGTCCATAAAAATTTTCCTATGTGTCTTTTCGGTCAATGCACGTTTTATCGTATCAAATGTATCTAACAATAGCCTTTCATATAAGGGACGATAATTCTCTTTTGTAGCGCGTAGGAAATTGACCTCTGTAGGTCTATATAGTATAAGGGCGATGAAAGGGCGTTGCACGTCCGTTCGCGCAATTACCATATTTTTTACACGTAAAACATAATTTGACATATGCTGGTCATTTGCTATTACATGGCGATGAAGTGGCGTTGTTCGTTCACTCACGCGTTTTTTTAGTAATAAGATAAAAAAAATCAATCTTGATGATATTCTTCATTTAGTGCGTGTCAGCAATAAGAAGTATATCTACATCAACGGCAGCATTCGTTGTGAAAGGACCGATGTATTCTAATAGTGTAAGTCGAGGTAGTGTTTTCGAACTTATATAAATCCATGCACAGTTTGTTACATGTTAGTCATTATCTGGTGCAAAGGCTTAATGTTTAAGATTTTTAGCTTTTCTGTAAGTTATTTCTTTCAAGATATAACTGTGTTGGTCTTTTATCTTTGACAGTCATGGTCTCAGTTAGACATGCGCAATGTTCCCCGCCATGCTGATTTGCAGCGCGTTATCTAGTCCTACTTAGTTTCACGTGAGCTCCCGAGGCCCACCGAACGGCGTCCATGGAGACGAGGCGCACGCCAGAGCTTAAGTCTTGATGTTGACTTAGTACTTCAGTACCGCATTTTTAAAATGTGACTACGCCTATTCAGGCAATTTTAGTTTCATTTCTAGACCATGCGCTCTTAGACAAATTATAGTGAGAGGCACCCACATGCCTTGCTCATACTGTGGCCTCAAGCAGTCAGGCCTGCAAGATGAGTGGTCTGCCAAGCGAGTGGACTCATTCTTATTTATCGAGTAACATGAACTCTAGGGCTCACAATTAAGTTACAAGTTATTCTCCTGTTTGAATATTACACAACGGAAACGGAAACGCACATCTGGCTACTAGTAATTTGCACAACTCTGACTGTTCACCACGCACTGGCAATACCACATTTTCTTTCTTATTTAACGGCTTTGATCAACACGTGGCCATCTCACTGAATATGAGTGGCGCACACATTATAAAATCTGGGTATCATGACAACATACTATTCGAAGGAAAAGGCCACCAATGTTTTTCTTTTCACTATCTAATTTATTCCGATAAATTCTATAACCTAAACCCACAAATTCTATAACCTACAACAATAACACATGAGAAATTCCGCCCAGTGGGCATGGCTTTACATTGGTGATTCTCTATCTTATGGTCTCGTAATTATTTAACGCTACAGTACACTTTCTAGATAGGATGGTGGATCTTTTGCTATATCTCACACTTCGACTCTCACACCCATCATCACGAAAATTTCCTCCAGACCGAGTGGTACAAAAAGGAACATGCATAACCCACAGCCTCTGAAACTATCTTGTTACTCTCCCATGACAACCACACATACTTAAATTTCATGAAATACATCACACTGGCAACATACAATACAAAGAATAGTCACAACGTTATAATCACATCACTTTCAGCTTTCCCACTTCAATTAGTATTTATCCCAGTTTCACCCGACACTGCCCCACTTCGTAACTTTTCTTTCCTACTATGAACTCTGGAGGATATATGCACGTCTTCCTGTGCAATGCAAGCCAAGTGGCGTTGCTGGATAGACGGCTGACTCACCTTGCTTCTCTCTCAGAGTATTATAGTTTGAATCAAGCGTCACACGGAAACATAACACGCAAAGTAATATTAAGAACATATTCATCACACACGCGAGTCCTTAACTGATACCATGGACGAGTACTTCTCTTTATCCTTTGTCTCATACACAGATTGAGACTCACACAGTACTCACCACGTGCAAGTACTCGTCTCTAATTTATAGTCCTGCACACGCCATTTCTTAAATATTTCCAACTTATAGTACACACGCTAGTAATTCAGCTTAACTTAACCACTCGGAAGTATTTCAACTTATTGCTACACGTGGTTTCATTGTGACCGTTGGTCACTTCCAAAGATTACTACGAGCCCCTTAATATTACCTGCCTGACATTTAATTCTCCCCACAAAAGTTCCTGAAATAGAGAAATTATTATTCCAAACTACTCTTAAGTATTTCACATGGATACCATGTCTCCACTCTTTTGTCTTTATGGAGCACACCTAAGACAGGTCTTACCAACACTAGATCCAGCGGCAGAGTGCTGAAACATGGCCGTTCATCAGGTCATCTCGCACCTCTGCCGAAGTGGGGGAGCACCTTGCTACCGTATTGGTCAGCCACATTTCAGGGGCTCAAAGCTCAGGTAAATTTCATCTCTTTGGTTCCACCAAAGGTGACCACAGGACCGTCTCAAAGATGATCATATATTGCACATTCACTATCTGTGGTTAGCAGATTTACTTGGAAAGCCGAGATGGGTATATCAATAGCCACCCGTCTCCCCATCATTCCTTCTCCATCTTAACCTAACGCTTTGTCATACAGTCTCTGTGTTCAAGTAAGTGTATACATGAGAGGAGTTTGAAATTTGAATGGCATGTGAGCTGGTAACCCCTGGGAAATATATTCACATTTTTGTGTTGGGAAGTATAGTCGTCCTCTCGCCTTTTCGCATGTTTTGTTTTGTTACTGAGGTATGCGTTCTTCTTTTGCTTGTTTTGGTAGTGGTGGAAGCGTCTACTATAGCTCTGTGAGTGTTTACATTTACCGACTCAACTCAGAGAGAAAGAGGGAGAGAGAGAGCGAGAGACAGAGAGTCCATTACAGTGACGGTGATTGATGTGTGTGTGTGTGGGGGGGGGGGGGGGGGGAGGGAGGGAGGGAGGGAGAGAGGGGGGGAGGGAGGGAGGGAGGGAGTGAGAGAGAGAGAGAGAGAGAGAGAGAGAGCATACACTATTTCTTTTTTTAAAGTGGGGTGGTTATCCTTGTTTGTTTGTATATATATATATATATATGTGTGTGTGTGTGTGTGTGTGTGTGTGTGTGTCCGTATGAAGGGAGCTAAAATGTCCTAGTTACTGTGTGTGTAATTGTTTTACTATGGTACAGTGGTGGACGATCTAGAGTGGGGATATAGTGTAGTTTGTGATATTATTTTGTGATGTCGCTGGGGGTTGTCCTTCCTCAACTGCATGTTTTATTAGTTTAAATAGCGTCTGGCTGCTGATGTTTGTCTGGTCATTTATTATGTGTTTCTTCTCTATTATCGATTTCTGAATTTGAAAGTCTTCCTGTAAGTTTGGCAGAAGTTTCTTGTTGTTGAATCTGACTACTTTCATGTCCTTTTCTATTGTGGTAGGGTGGTAGTTTTCTTGCCGTCGGTGTTCTGCTAATGTTGAATGGCTGGTACCATATTTCCATGCTCTTTTGTGCTCGTTATACCTTATTTCAAAAGTTCTGCCTGTGTGTCTTAGGTATAGAGCACCACAGCTGTTGCACTGGAGTTGGCAAATGCTAGATTTTTGGTAGCTGTCAGTTTGATCCTCCTTTTTTTGACATTTATGTACAGAGCTGTTTCTTTGGTATGCTATTTTTATTCCCTGTTTCTTGAGGTAGTTTCCAACCCTGTGTGTCAGCTTGTTTCCTATGTGAGCGTGTACCAGCTTGTATGTTCAGTTTCTTTGTTGTTCTCTTGTTGTGTAGTGGTGGAGATGTTGGTGTGTGTGTTTGTGGTGGGTGATGGGGGGATCTCTGAATTTGTATGGCGTTTTTTAGTTTTTATTTTTATATTTTTCTTTACTTTTCTGTTCACTTTTGCTTCTGGGTCTTCTTGACATTCATTACTTTTTTTATCTGAATAATTATGTCCAACTTCTTATCATAGTTATGTTTGTCAAATAGTACTGTGTTTAACCTGTAGATCACATAGGGAAAAAAATGGTTATCAAGAATCTCTCTACACAACTGATCAGAATAATCCAGAAAAACATAAAAATAAAACAAAAACACCATACATATCCAGTAAAGCGAAACACGCCTGGTCTTAATAAGATTGTTGTTACAGTTGCTAAAGATGGCATTTAACTATACAACCCGAAGGTCTTCCAGAACGTCGAGAGTCACTAATGTCAAAACGATCCCCCTTAAAACTCGAAAACAATTTTAAATGGTCCTCCTTAAAACGATAAAACCATATTCTTCTCGTGCTCTGTCCAATGGAATTATCCCCATACACGGTGAAAATGTTTCTGGCTGCCTCAGCTGCTGTCACCCCTCTATTGAACAAAGTCAGAATAAAATGTCGGAAATGTTCCGAGTTCTCCACTTGGCACTCCAGTTTCTAGCGTCCACAGCTCCACTCATTTTCTTCAAATGATAAGTTTTATGTAAACTCAAATAGCAACAGCGGACTAGAAATAAAAAAATGACTATCGATAAACAAACGCGTAGCAACCGGAACACCAACATACAAAACAAAAACGCTATGAACTTATGCACCAACTGTGCCATTATGATTATTATCTACGTGTTCATTTGGCTGTTCCGGCAACACACCTTTCGGGTCACGTCGACTGAGCTAGTGTTTTGTCTCTATTGAGTTCGTCGTCGACGGAAGGCTGAATCCTACTCTCCCGTCTACCGATATCCAGTTGACTTCATACTATAAAAAGGAATCGAGATCAAACAAAGTGTACCGCAAAAGAACGCAGCTGGTCGCCTGATCAGGTAAAATTTTCAGTATTATCCTAGCTCTGAAACACGCATGTGTATGTTTATTGCGCCCGTGATGTTTAGTATGTGACGTCAAGCATGCTCGACATGTAGCACGGTCCGAAACAGGTGGCGCCTTCGCCAGTCCTCCCCTCTCCCCCCCCCCCCCTCCCCCGCCACCCACCTCCCTCTTTTTGCACGCCCACCCCTCCTATCACGGTCCCTTCTCGCCCTCACAATTAGTCGAGCTGCGCCGATCACCGTTACAATAGGCGAGCACATTGTTGTTGCTCTCGGCTTTCAGGCGTAACAAAAGGAAAACTATCGATGTGAGAGCAAACAGCTGGGGCGGCGCTTGCGACTTCAAAGATCCGCCGAAACAGTAGCGAAAATGGACGCCGATAAAAGCGTGCAGCCCGCCTTGGCAGCGGCAGGTTATTAATTATCGCAGAATTTGCGGCCCTGGGCCGAGCTAGTGGCTCAGGAATAACGTTTCGAGGCTTTCAGGTAGCTGCCGAGGATATCAGCCTCCGGAACGATTCGGAATACGAGACGAAAAAATGGTTTCGCACCGCTTAATTTTGCTACGAAATATGTTGCTCTGAAAACAACGATGTTCGGTAATCAAACGGCATTCTTTAAAGATGATTCTAAAAACACATGGAATTCTGCATTACAGGGGCTGATGGGGGGAGGGGGGGTGAAGGGTGGAATGCGCTATGGTTGTAAAAATGATATTTTTGATATAAACGTGATGGTAAGTTTTGTGACCTCTCATACAACAAGAATTAAATTTAATAGTTGACACAAGAAACTTATACCTCAGAGAACTGAAGAGTATGAGAATTCTGTAATGAATAAAAGCCAGATTCTACTGAGGGAAGGTAGAAATTTGGGGGGAGGGGGCTGTAAGATGCCCCTTTGAGGACGCCAATTACTGATGCGGGATATAGTTTAACGGCGTCCTTCACGTTTCCGATTTCAGTGTTTCTGAGTAACATTGCTCTTCCGTCCCCGGGTCAGCAAATTTGTTCCAGTGACACAATCCGTGTTATGGAAGCGTTTTTTAGCGATGAAATGAAAGTAATTGAACGAATGCCGACTTAGTGAATATACAATCCCACCACACTAACTTACACAGTAGAGTGATATAAATATGTGACAGACTAATTCTCTTACCAGCAAGTACTAAGCAACATTTAACATTTGGTGAACAAGTAAGGTTCACTGGATGCTTCATGTTACTTCGATTAACTAGCAAACTCATCAAATACTTTATGGGCACCGAACTTAGATTTCTTCTCTGTAACTTTCATGGAACTGCCACAAGCTATAATTTTGTTTTTTGTTTTGTTTTTGTTTTTAGCCGTTGGAATTTCTATCGTAGCATTACTTTGTATTACATTAGAAAAAATCAGATAGGCTATTCACGCTGTTGAGAGGTTTCTGTAACTTCTCTTAATATGTGACGTAACATTCTCAGTAATTTCTTCATAAAATCATCCGCATTGTGGTACCACTTGGTTCCCAGAACGGAAATAGATACGTTTGTTGCTGTCAACAAGTAGAACGTAAATACACATTCAGAATGATGGCTGAATTGTCACTAACTATCCAGCCTGTAAACTCAGCCGTATGACTACTTGAAGGCCGCGCGGTCTAAGGCGCCTTGTCATGGTCCACGCGGCTGGCCCCATCGGAGGTTCGAGTCCTCTCTCGGGTATGGGTGCGTGTGTTGTCCTTAGCTTAAGTTAGTTTAGATTAAGTAGTTTATAAGCTTAGGGACCGATGACCTCAGCAGTTTGGTCCCATAAGACCATACCACAAATTTCCAAATTTACCACTACTTGAAGACAGAAAAAAGTTCAAAATGTTCAAATGTATGTGAAATCTTATGGGACTTAACTGCTAAGGTCATCAGTCCCTAAGCTTACACACTACTTAACCTAAATTATCCTAAGGACAAACACACACACACATGCCCGAGGGAGGACTCGAACCTCCGCCGGGACCACCCGCACAGAAAAAAGTATAAGCTTCACTAGAAAGTACATTATCGACACCAACTAGTAAGTAGTGCACGTTTAGCCTGTTAGGGGAAACGGATGGTATGTCAGTTTGATAAACAACGGGGTGTATATCGCTAATGTCTGGATTTACCAACGTTGTGCAGCTACGTTACTTCATACAGAGTCTATGAGTGTTCTTCCAACTAGACGTCGCGGAGTGATGCAGAGTTGTAAGTTGTCACTGGATTCTTCCGACTGCACCAATAATATAAGAATTTATTCGCTACTAACTTTCCTTAGGATGTAATATAGCCAAATCCAAATTTGTTTCCAACGTTACTGATGCACAATTACTTTTGGGAGATGCTCTAAGGTAGTTTGACGGAAAGGGAAAAAGTTGAGGCAGTTTCGAGCTTCGAATTGTTCTGTGAGCTTTTTTTCTCTTAATACTTGTTTCGTCCCACTCGTCCCATAAGGGCAGCGGGGGATGTCAACATTACGCTTTACAACCAAAAAATTTCAAAAATACACAAAAATGAAACAATATAATATGTTTTCAAAATTACCGGAAAGATTAATTTCATTCGTGGTCTTTGCTGGATTTCTTCGTTTTTAAGTTAAAAACAAAATATAAAACTTATAATAAAAAATAGAAAAGATATTTGAAAGACCTTGCAGGTAGCTGACGGTCTTAAAATGAAGCATTTCACTGTCTATCCAAGATGAAGGACCTGGATTGAGGAAAAGTATTTACGAGAGGGAAAATTTATGTGCCCTGTAGAGTTGTAGGTCGTAGTTGTGTGGACAGGGATCCACTGGGTCATGGCTACGATTGTGAAGAGTTTTTGGGCGAACGGTAGGAACACAGGAATTGACTAGGAGACTGAGGCGTGGGAAACGCTGTAGTAAAGAGAAAAATATGAATAGTGAAAGAGAGGGAGGAGGAAAGAGAGGGCCATGATGTGGGATGGAATAGTTGGGGAAGGGTTATAGTCAATTTTTCCAACTGGTATGATGCAGCCGACTGCAAAATACTCTCTTGTGCCAACCTCTTCATCTCAGAGTAGCAACTGTATCCTACATATATCCGAACCTCTACCTTCGTCTACAGTGTTTACCCATAGCACAATGGAAATTATTCCCTGATGTTATAAGAAATGTCCTGTCATCCTGACCCTTCTTCTTATCAGCGATTTATATATGTTCTTTTCTTCGCCGATTCTTCGGAGAACTTCCTCTTTCTTACCTTACGAGTCCACCTACTTTCTATACGTTCTACTGTAACAGCACACCTGAAACACTTAGATTCTCTTCCATTATGGACTTCTCAAAGTCCATGTTTCACTACCGTACAATGTTGTGCTCCAAACGTATATTTTTCTGAAATTTATTCCTCATTTTAAGGCCTATGTTAGATACTAGAAGACTTCCCCAAGCCAATAATGCCCCCCTAGCCTGTACTTTTATACTTTCTTTGTGCTCGATGCTTCGTACGTCAGGAGTCACTTTGCTTTGAAGGTAGCGAAATTCCTCCACGTCGTCTACTTTGCGACCACCAATTTGATATTACGTTTCTCGCTGATCCCATTTCTGATACTTCTCATTACTTTTGTCTTTCTTCGATGTACTCTCAATCCATATTCTGTACTCATTAGACCATTCCATTCAACACATCCTGTTATTCTTCTTCGCTTTCACTGAGGATAGCAATGTCATCAGAGAATTTTATCGTTGATGTCGTTTCATCCTAAATTTTAATCCCACTCTTGGACCGTTATTTTATTTCCGTCATTGCTTCTTCGATGCAGAGATTGAATAGTAAGGTCGTGAGACTATATTCCTGTCTTACACCCTTTTTAATCTGAGCCCTCCGTTCTAGGACTTCCAGTATTATTGTACCCTCTAGTTTCTTGTGCATTTTGTGTATTACTCGTCTTTCGCTATAGATTACTACTATTCTTATCAGAATTTCGGACATATTACATCATTTTACTTTGTCGAACATTTTTTCTATATCTGCAGACCCTCCGAATGTGTCTTGTTTTTCTCATCCTTGCACTCGTTTGTTTCAATATTCGATTAAGTGTCTCACGTGATTGATCAAGGTTGTGCATTCGGTGTTCGGTACTGGTATTGTACGTTAACAGTCGGTGCCGAGAGCCAAGGGAAGATCAATAATCTGCAACGCAATAAGAAAACCGATTATATTGCTGGTTTCCTTTTTAATTTAATCATCTTCCTACAGACATTACCCCAACAAAATTTAAGGTGACGTCACCATGAAACGAGTGGGGCCAACGAGATACACAGGCCCTGCAACGAACTTGTGACGTTGTAAGTAGGCTGTTTATGTTTTTATGTTGGTAACGCCATGTAGCGCTCTGTATGAAAGTCACTGACTGTGCTGTGTGCAGCCTGTGGCTGGTTTGCATTGTTGGAATATTTGCTATTTTAGTGTTGGGCAGTTGGATGTGAACAGCGTGTAGCGTTGCGCAGTTGGAGGTGAGCCGCCAGCAGTGGTGGATGTGGGAAGAGAGATGGCAGAGTTTTATGAGCGGACGGTCTAGACGTGTGTTCGTCAGAAAAACGAAATTTGTAAGACTGGATGTCATGAACTGATACATACACTATGACTTTTGAACGCTATTAAGGTAAATACATTGTTTGTTCTCTATCAAAATCTTTCATTTGCTAACTATGCCTATCAGTAGTTAGTGCCTTCAGTAGTTAGAATCCTTTATTTAGCTGGCAGTATTGGCGCTCGCTGTACTGCAGCAGTTCGAGTAACGAAGGTTTTTGTGACTTAAGTGATTCATGAAAGATATAGGTTATTGTTAGTCACGGCCATTCTCCTGAAGGGATTATTGAAAGTCAGATTGCGTTTCGCTAAAGATATTGTGTGTCAGTTTAGTGTTGATCAGAATAAGTAAAGAGAGAAATGTCTGAGTACGTTCAGTTTTGCTCAGCTGTTTGAAAATCAAATAACGTAAGGGGTTTACCAGCACAGTAATTCATAAATTTTTCTAAGGGGAGGTTTCATACGATAAATACTGCAGTAAAACAAACCCTGTCCTTTCCTTTTGTGTTATCCCGTTATGTGTTTGGGTACCCTTATGTATTTGTTTTTTTCCTGTCTTTATATGTTTATCTGATAAGAGTTATGTTGTAGAATTTTTCTAATACTGTGTTATTTACTTTGTAAAGATGTTTAGACATTATTTATTCTGTTCTATTTTAATGCTCATGTGTGAAGATAATGTTTCGAAAATTCTTCTCATGTTTTTATTTATTTACTTACGTTATAATTCCTGTAACACTGATGTTTATGTTTATTTCTGTTCTTTTGTAAAACCTGTATTACTACAAATGTTATCTGTATTGTTATGTTCTTTAATGATGTATTTTGTACCTTTGTAATCGTATTCTTATGTTGTAAATTTATAATTGTATAGACGCCAGTTCTTCAAATTAAGTGTCATTTCACTGTACACATTTCTGTTGGTCATAGTATATGCATAATATGTGAGAAGTTAAAAAAAGGGGACTGTTAGTGTTTGCACGTGTGTTAATAATTCAGCAAGGGACTGGTTAACAGCATTGCTGGTTCTAAGGACAATTTCAAAAAGTTTATGAGTGCACAAGTGGTGGTTTATGGACTTGCTATACTGTCCGCAAAACTCTTCGATGGTGATTGTGCACCCACACAGATGTAACAAATGGCTGCTGGCCATCTCTACAAGGACGGTAGTGGGTCTGCACCTTTGATGGCCCACCAATACCATACTCTCTACCAGGACTACAGTGGGTCTGCTCTGTGATGACCTATCTACCAATATTCTTCAAAACGTCGACTGAATCTGCTGCGGGTTTGCTCTGTTGTGGCCCATTACCTGTCTGCATGTTAAGAGTTAACACTGTCTTTCCGTTGGAAGGACAACACTACTTCTTCAAGACTGCATGGAAATCCACTACTTCCGTGTGTATTTTCTTTTACTGCTCAGACTTTGTGCAGAAAATTGTAATTAGTACTGTGATGAATGATCAGGACTGTCTTTATGGACTGTGAGGACAATTTTTGCTTTTGACCAACAGTATATCAATAAGTGTGTGCATTTGATATCTTTGTTATTGTAATTATGAAAAATTTTACGAAATGATTATTGGCCACTGCCCATAACAATTTGTAAAGTTTTTTGTGGATAACATGGGGGCTATGTAAGTAGGCTGTTCAGATTTTTATGTTGGTAACGCCACGTAGCGCTCTGTATGAAAATCACTGACTGTGCTGTGTGCAGCCTGTGGCTGGTTTGCATTGTTGGAATATTTGTTACTGTAGTGCTGGGCAGTTGGATGTGAACAGCACGTAGCGTTGCGCAGTTGGAGGTGAGCCGCCAGCAGTGGTGGATGTGGGAAGAGAGATGGCAGAGTTTTAAGAGCGGACGGTCTAGACGTGTGTCCGTCAGAAAAACGAAATTTGTAAGACTGGATGTCCTGAACTCATATATATATACTATGACTTTTGAACACTATTAAGGTAAATACATTGTTTGTTCTCTAACAAAATCTTTCATTTTCTAACTATGCCTATCAGTAGTTAGTGACTTCAGTAGTTAGAATTTTTTATTTAGCTGGCAGTATTGGTGTTCGCTGTATTGCAGAAGTTCGAGTAACGAAGATTTTTGTGACTTAAGTGATTCATGAAAGGTATAGGTTATTGTTAGCCTGGCCATTCTTTTGTAGGGATTTTTGAAAGTTAGATTGCGTTGCGCTAAAGCTTTTGTGTGTCAGTTTAGTGTTGATCAGAATAAGTAAAGAGAGTAATGTCTGAGTACGTTCAGTTTTGCCCAGCTGTTTGAAAATCAAATAACGTGGAGGTTTACCAGAACAGTAATTTATTAATTTTTCTAAGGGGACGTTTCATATTACTTTCTTCTTTCTTCGATTAACTATCTATCCATATTCTGTACTGATTAAACTGTTCATTCCATTAAGCAGATTCTGTAATTATTCTTCACTAAGAATAGCAATGTCATCTGCGAATCTTGACATTTATATACTTGCACCTTGAATTTTAACTTCACTCTCCAACCGTTCTTTTGTTTCCTTCTTTTCTTTTTCGATGAATAGATTGAACAATAATGGTGAAAGACTACGTCCCTGTCTAACAGTCTTTCTAATTCGAGCACTTCGTTCTTGGTCTTCCGCTCTTATTATTCCGTCTTGGCTCTTGTGCATGTTGCACCCGTCTCTCCCTGTATCTTACCCCTATTTTCCTCACAATTTCGAACATCTTGCATCATTTGACACTGTCGAACGCTTTTTCCAGGTCGAAAAATCCTATGAAAATGTCCTGATTTTTCTTTAGCCTCCCTTCCATTACAAACCGCGCATCATAACTGCCTCTCTGGTACCTTTACCTTCCCTAAGGCCAAAGTGGTCATCATCAAACACATCCTAAATTTTCTTTTCCATTCTTCTGTATGTTAATCTTGCCAACAAATTTGTTGCATAAACTGTTAAGCTATTGTGCGATTATTCTCGCATTTACCATTTCTTGCAATTTTTGCAGTTGTGTGGGTGATATATTTCCAAAAGTCAGATGGTGTATCGCCAGTCTTGTACGTTCTACACACCAAAGTGAATAGCCATTTTGTTGTCACTTTCCCCAATGATTTTAGAAGTTCTGATGGAGTGTTATGTATCCCTTCTGTCTTATTTGGTCTTTTCCTAAGCTCTTTTAAGTTCTAATTCTGATACTGGATCTGCTACGTCTTCTATATCGACTGCAGTTTCTTCTTCTACGACATCAGAAATTGATACGGAAATGATTGACGGAAGGACTCACTCAGCATACAGCAGAGTAAAAAAAAAAAAAACTTCCCTGAAGCTAAAACCAATGACTTTGCATTGGGAACTCTACTATTAAATGCAGAGGAGCGAGCGGTTAGGTGGAAATAATACACTGAAGTGCTCTGTGAGAGGGAGGACTTGTCTGATGACGTGATAGAAGGGATGTTACACAGCCTCTTACTGTTATACTAAAACTTTCTTTGAAATAACATGCTCTCTCAACCCGTGAAGTATCATCTTCATTCCGTGACGCTGTGTAACATAGCGCCACACTCACATTTAGCATGCAACAGACCACTAGGGCTTTAATAACAGTAACATTCGGTTGTGGTATATAAATGTTTAAATTCTAATTCTGATAATTTATTTATGTTGCATCTGGCGAAAATATATCAGCTGCAACACTGTGTTCCTTACTTTCTCCGAGATTAGAACGAGTGGAAACTAGAGCAAGTAAAATATTAGTTGAAACTTCCTGGCAGATTAAAACTGTGTGCCCGACCGAGACTCGAACTCGGGACCTTTGCCTTTCGCGGGCAAGTGCTCTACCATCTGAGCTACTGAAGCACGACTCACGCGCGGTCTCACAGCTTTACTTCTGCCAGTATCTCGTCTCCTACCTTCCAAACTTTACAGAAGCTCTCCTGCGAACCTTGCAGAACTAGCACTCCTGAAAGAAAGGGTATTGCGGAGACATGGCTTAGCCATGTTTGGAAGGTAGGAGACGAGATACTGGCAGAAGTAAAGCTGTGAGAGCGGGCGTGAGTCGTGCTTCAGTAGCTCAGATGGTAGAGCACTTGCCCGCGAAAGGCAAAGGTCCCGAGTTCGAGTCTCGGTCGGGCACACAGTTTTAATCTGCCAGGAAGTTTCATATCAGCGCACACTCCGCTGCAGAGTGAAAATCTCATTCTGAAAATATTAGTTCTCTTCATTGCAAGACAGATATGAGGATTTACTTAACTTCCCACAGGAACGTTCTGAGCATTTACAACAGACAAGTGCTCTTCTCTTGGAGTACATCTACATGACTTTCACAGCTTAAGTGTAGTATATTAAATGCACTAGTGCCCTATGTTAGATGACACTGTCGTCTTAAATGTTGATCACGATATGGACTGAGCCTATCTCTCCTCGGCCATGTATTGGCCTACGTGAGGAGGCTCTGCGGCGCTGGGAGTCAGGACGTGGCGTCGTCGTTGTGGAGTGCAGCTGGACGTTGTTAACATTTGCAGTATCGATGCCAGGTGCCGGCTTTGTTACGAAACTGTTTGGACGATACCGCAATTTACACCAGAGCTTTCGATTTTGGGAAGTGGGGGTGGGGGCGGTGGTCACGTGCCAATGAACCAACCCTCCCTTTGATATGCGCCTGGCACGGCATAGTACAGAAAGTCAATGATTTTGCTGAGAAGTAGCGTCCATCGTGCACTATACAGTGGCTTCCGTTATGTACGAGAACTGACGGAAAGAAATTTCAACACCAAGAAGGAGTTGTGCGACATAAACGAAAGTTGGTTGGCGTGTGTTTCTACATATGAAAGACGACGCCAGGGTAGACTTCGCGAAAGTCGCAAAGAATGACGCTCTTGGTAGCACTACCAGAATTAAAATCAGGTTTGCTTTAAATACACGCTGTAACGGTCTTAAGAGTTACGTATCTTCGAGATTGGACGTGGTGTTTTGATACCTTTAAGCCGGCAAAGATGCCATTATCAACACCTCACTGAGTTCGAACGAGTTCGTGTAATAGGGCTACGAGTAGATGGATGCTATTCCTGCGATACTGCAGAAAAACTAGGCAGGAATGAAGTCACCGAACGTGATTGCTGGCAGCAGTGGTCATGAGATTGTACGGCCGCAAGAAGGCCGGGCTCCTGACGCTCACGTGGTACTACCGATAAGGTAGACCACCGTGCTCGGCGTATGGTACTGGCACTTCGTACTGCATCTGCAGCAGGATGTTCAGCAGCAGTTGGCACCACAGTGTCACAACTAACTGTCACAAACCGGTTATCTCAAGGACAGCTCCTAGCCAGTGGCCCTGTAGCGTACATTCCACTGACTTTAGTGTTGTCATGCGAGAGCTCATTGGAGGGTGGGGTGGAGGTCTGTTGTGTTTCCTAATGAAAGTTGGTTCTACATCTACATCTACAACTACAAGGTACTCTGCAATTCACACTTAAGTGCCTGGCAGAGGGTTCATCGAACCATTTTCATACTCCTTCTCTACCATTCCACTCTCGAATGGCGCGTGGGAGAAAAGAACACCTAAATCTTTTCATTCGAGCTCTGACTTCTCTTATTTTATTGTGATGACGATTTCTCCCTACGTAGGTGGGTGTCAACAAAATATTTTCGCATTCGGAAGAGAAAGTTGGTGATTGAAATTTCGTAAATAGAAGATCTCGCCGCAAAGAAAACCGCCTTTGTTTAAGTGACTGCCACTCAAACTCGCGTATCATATCAGTGATACTCTCACCCCTGTTGCGCGATAACAAGAAACGAGCTGCCCTTCTTTGCACTTTTTCGATGACCTCCGTTAATCCTACCTGATAAGGATCCCATACCGCGCAGAAGTATTCCAGCAGAGGACGGACAAGTGTAATATAGGCTGTCTCTGTAGCGGGTTTGTCGCATCTTCTAAGTGTTCTACCAACAAAGCGCAGTCTTTGTTTCGCCTTATCCACAATATTATCTATGTGGTCTTTCCAATTTAAGCTGCTCGTAATTGTAATTCCTAGATATTGCGAGGTGCCGGGGCTAGCAGTGTATTTAACACTAAATTCTTCTCGAATTTTCATATGGAAATGATGCTCTAAGCCCCCCTTTTCTCTTACTTTTGCTGTTGCACATGGATTAAGAAGAAACGCGAACTGACTGTAATAGACCCTGCAAGTGGAGTAGAAAAGAGTTTGGCACCTGCAATAATTTAATTTGATAGACATTAATTAAATAAAGGAAAGTTTCAGTAACGTAGTGAGAAATGAAAGGGTTGCTCTACCGATTAACACAATGAAAGTTCTGTCCAAAATAAAAATTTGATTTATTATCACTAAACTCGAAATAATAAACAAAACAAATGAAACATTTACAATACATCAAATTGGCTCAAATTGGCTACTCAAATAAATGCTGTGAAGGTAAAGTTGTCCCTAAATTAGATTGGGACATTTATGACGAAGTGGTATGTGGAGCCAATTCCTTGCAACTCAAATCTTAAGAGAAACACGCAGCCAACCCAACATTAATTGCTGCTACAGTAGTGAGAACTCAGACAATGAACATCCAAGACAGAACAAAGTTAGAAAAGACGAACAGGCACGCTCTGCTGAGCTCTGATTATCGCCTAGCAAAAATGCCTGCTTTGCCGGTGTTGCGGACGTACATTACCAAGCTGTCTTCTTAGCTGCAAGGACACGATCTGGCGTACTGGAAGCGATGGCTGGTTGCTTCGACGTCCCGTCGTGGTGATGATAATGTCGCGAGTATAGCCCGAAACAAATTGTCCTGGTCTGGTTGTTCCAGACTAAAGACTTCCTATCAATACAAATGCCCCTCTGAGGGAGACGAAGAAGGCTCGCCACACAATCACTGACAGTACTGTGATTGATTTTCACAAGCGAAGTCACACAGTAACTCCGATACAGTCAACTTTAGCCAAAACTGCCCAAGACAGACAACATAGGCCACTTGTACGCAGAACGCTCAATTGCCAACTGTACTCGGAAAGTTATGTTGAAGTCGAAACTTCAGCAACTTCGTTAAACAGTTACAATCAAATAAAAGTATATTAGACAGCCAACGGAAGGCAGGCTGTCCAGAGCAGCGAGAGCTCAGTCTTGTAACCTACTCCGACCGAAAGGCGAGAGACGACTCCCCACAAGAGCACCCATACAAACCGAACACAGAACATTCCCGCCCCCACGACAGTGGCTGTGGTTAACCGTTCCAATCAGCAACTCGAAAACCGGCGGAAAATTCCACTCTATTGCCAGAGCACTACCATTCTACCAATGGAGATTCTTGGCGCCAATTTCTGCGCTGATTTTGCTACGTCACGCAGCTATGCCCTGAGCAAGCCAATCACAGTTACGATTTTGCAGAAAGCGCGGGAATTTGCCCGCCACAACTGCCTGGGTACACAAGTCATTCCCACGCCTCGCTGGTAGCCCGCCAGAAAGTGTTTTCGCTAAGTTTCTGCAAAGTAGCCGCACAGGATTAGCTGAGCGGTCTAGGGCACTGCAGTCGTGGACTGTGCAGCTGATCCTGGCGGAGGTTCGAGTCCTCCCTCGGGCATGGGTGTGTGTGCTTGTACTTAGGATAATTTAGTTTAAGTAGTGTGTAAGCTTAGCAATTAAGTCCCATAAGATTTCACACACATTTTTTTCTGTGAAGTAACGGAACCTCTAGCCCAGCCGCTACTTCAGGCCCCTGCGAGCGTGTCTCCGCTGCTATTCTACAATGTCGGCGTCTGGAAAGCATTCACTCGACTCCCTCACACCCATCGGCTTACCCTTTCAAGATCAGCAGTGCCCGCCTGTCCGGACCACCCGGGTGACGAGAGACGCTGCGTGGGAAGTCCGCATGTGAAGGAATAGCAACTTTTCACCGCATGCAATTAGAGAGGAAAATCGTAAGATAGAAATATGAGAGGGGGCTCATGCCACCTCTCAATATTTAGTTGAATTGACAGCCCTTAGATTTGTGCGATTTACCGTATACCTAAAATTTATAGGATTTCTTTTAGTACCCATGTGGATGACCCTCGCACTTTTCTTTGTTTAGTACCAATTGCCACTTTTCGCATCATACAGAAACTCTCTCTAGATAATTTTGTAATTGGAATTGATGGTCTGATGTTTTTACTTGACGGTAAATTACAGCCTTATCTGCAAATAATCTAAGGAGACTGCTCAGATTATCACCCAGTCATTTATGTAAATCAGGAACAGTAGAGGGCCTACGACACTACCTTGCGGAACGCCAGATACTACTTCTGTTCTACTCGATGATTTACCGTCTTCACTACGAACTGCAATCTCTCTGAGAGGAAATCAAGAAACAAGTCACACAACTGAGACGATACTCCACAGGCACGCAATTTGATTAGCAGTCGCTTGTGAGGAACGGTATCAGAAGCCTTCTGGAATAGGGAATCGATCTGATATCCCTTGTCGACAGCACTCTTTACTTCATAGGAATAAACAGCTAGCAGTGTTGCACAAGAACGGTATTTTCTGATTCCGTGTCAGTGTGCGATTTGCAGGGGGTTGGGGGGGATTTCCCCCCCCCCTCTGCATCAGACCATCCCCTCCTCTGGTTTTAGTTTATGCATCCCAACCTGGGATGTTTATTTCCCACGCACTGGAGTAAAACTTTACATGTAATTTAAATTTGTGGAACCGAACACTGAAAGTTTTTAATAAGTCTTACTATTCATACTATTAATATTTTTCATTTTTCTATCATCATAATAAGTACAACTTTTTACAAATGTGCCTCTACTTTTTGAATTCCCCTCGTATACCTGTACCTGCATGTAGATGATTTTGTAAATAAGTTTTACCTATAATGTACTTTTAAAGATATAACAAGGGATGGCTTTTCTGATAGTGCATACGCGTCAATAGTGAGTTTCGGCATTAACATCTATTTATAAATAGCTGTTTAACTATGCGTAATGCCACGGTCCAAGCTAGTAACATACATAATTCTACTAACCCCCTAAGACATCCCCCCCCCCCCCACTGGTAAAAGCACAAATCGCACCCCGTTCCGCGTTGGTTATGTATCAATAAGTCATTTTCTTCATGGTGATCCATAATGATCTAGTACAGAATATGCTCCAAAATCCTACTGCAAATTGAGGTCAGTGATATGGGTCTGTAAATCAATGAGTTACTCCTATTTCCTTTCTTGAATATTGGTGTGACCTGTGCTACTTTCCAGTCTTTAGGAACAGACCTTTCGCCAAGTGTGCGGTGGTATGTGATTGCTAAGAAAGGCGCTATTGTGTCTGCATATTCTGAAAGGAACCTGATTGATATACCATCTCGACCGAAAGACTTGCCTTTCTTAAGTGATTTGTTTCGCAACACCTAAGATATCTACTTTTATGTCACTCATGCTAACAGCTGTTCCGGTTTCGAATTCTAGAATATTTAATTCATCTTCTTTCGTGAAGGAATTACGGAGAACTGTATTTAGTAACTCCGCTTTAGTGGTACAATCATCGGTCACATTTCCATCGTTGTCGCGCAGTGACGGTATTGACTGTTTTTTGCCACTGGTGTTCTTTACATACGACCAGAAACTCATTGGGTTTTCTACCATATTTTGAGGCAATGTTTCATTGTGGAAACTGTTAAAATTTCGTGCTTCCGTGAAACTTAGCCAGTCTTGGGGATTTTGTGTTCTTCTGAATTTGGCATGGTTTTTTCGTTGCTTCTGCAACAGTGTTCTGACGTGTTTTGTGTACCACGGCGGATCAGTCTAGTCTCTTATTAACTTATGCCTCAGTACGATTGATGACCGAGTGTTGGTTAGAAGGAGGCCAGCTAAGGCCCGCAACCAACCTGTCTGAGTGGTAGACACACTGGACCTACACCTGGAGTTGTGGTCTCGGGTGCGATTCCGTAAGCAGGAGCACTGTGGTGGTTATCCCACGCTCCCTCACTGCAAATTTGTCCGTCAATCTGGTGATTCGACTTGTTATGCCCCATTCGTGAACAGCATTGCAGTGTGTGTTTTCCAACAGAATGAGGCTCACCCCTTTTGTAACCCAACATGCTCTACAGAGTGTCGGCATGTTGCTTTGGGCTGTTCGATCAACAGATCTGTCTCTAGTCGAGCACATGTGAGACATCACCGGACTCCATCGCTATCCACAAACAGCATTAACAGTCCGTGTATTGAAAGAACCGAATGCAACAGGTATGGAACTGGATCCCACAAACGGACATCCGGCAGCCGTATAACACAATGCATGCACGTCTGCATGCTTGCATTCAACACTTTGGCGATTACAGCAGTTACTGTTGTACAAGTATTTCAAATTTGCAATGGTTTATCTCGGTTTACTTTAACCTGTGATCTTGCAATGTTAATCACTGACATACGAGGGTGAGTCAAATGAAAACCTTAAATATTTTTTTAAATATTATCTATAGTGCAGAAGTGGTACAAAGCTGTATCACTTTTCAACATAATCTCCCCCACGCTGAATGCAAGTCCTCCAGTGCTTACAAAGTGCATAAATTCCTTTAGAAAAAAATTATTTTGGTAGTCCGCGCAACCACTCATGCATCGCGTGGCGTACCTCTTCATCAGAACGGAACTTCTTTCCCCACATTGCGTGTTTGAGTGGTCCAAACATATGGAAATCACTTGGGGCAATGTCTGATGAGTATGGTGGATGAGGAACACACTCTAAATGCAGGTCTGTGATTGTTGCAACTTTTGTACGGGCAGTGTGGGGCCTTGCATTGTCATGTTGCGAAAGGACACCTGCTGACAGCAATCCACGTCGCTTTGATTTGATTGCAGGCCGCAGATGATTTTTTAGTAGATCTGTGTATGATGCAGTGGTGACAGTGGTTCCTCTAGGAATGTAATTCTCCAAAATAACGGCTTTTTCGTCTCAAAAGAGAGTCGGCATAACCTTCCCTGCTGATGGTTCTGTTCGAAACTTCTTTGGTTTTGGTGATGAGGAATGGCGCCATTCCTTGCTCGTTCTCTTCGTTTCCGGTCGGTGGAAGTGAACCCAGGTTTCCTCCCCAATAACGATTCTTGCAAGGAAGCCGTCACCTTCTCGTTCAAAGAGCCTAAGAAGTTCTTCAGAAGCATCAACACGTCGTTCTCTCATTTCAGGAGCCATCTGTTGTGGCACCCATCTTGCAGAGACTTTGTGAAACTGGAGTACATCAAAAAAATGTTTCACAATGTGTGTGAAATCTTATGGGACTTAACTGCTAAGGTCATCAGTCCCTAAGCTTACACACTACTTAGCCTAAATTGTCCTAAGGACAAACTCACACAACCATGCCCGAGGGAGGACTCGAACTTCCGCCAGGACCAGCAGCACAGTCCATGACTGCAGCGCCTGACCGCTCGGCTAATCCCGCGCTGGAGCACATCATGCACAATGTGGTGTGCTGACCCATGACTAATCTGCAAACATACTGTAATGTCATTCAGTGTCACTCGGCGGTTTTCCTTCACTATGGCTTCAACTGCTGCTTCAACTGCTGGAGTCACCACTCGTTGTGCCTGGCCTGCACGAGGAGCATCTTCCACTGAACTCACACCATTTGCGAACTTCCTAGGCCATTCGTAGACTTGTTGCTGTGACAAACATGCATCACCGTACTGAACCCTCATTAGTAGATGAATTTCAATCGGTTTCACACCTTCACTACGCAAAAACCGAATAACAGAACGCTGCTCTTCCCTGGTGCAAGTAGCAAGTGGGGCAGCCGTCTTTATACTGATACTGCGACGGTATGTGAGCATCTGCACTATGCTGCCACCTACAGACGATTCTGCACGCTGTATGTAACACGCTTACCAATTTACAGGATAACGGTTCGAAATTTCGATTTGTTATTACGAATTAAAGGTTTTCATTTGACTCATCCTCGTATGTTACCGGGAGAAATATACACCCGAAATTTCATTAGTTATTTTTCGGTGCTGCCATTCTTTTTTCTCAATGTGTAAGTTTAATTGTAGCGAGTAGTTTTTCGTAGTTATCTAAATTATGGACCACAATAATTCACATCCGTCTGTTTATTGGTGATCATCTTCATACCTACACTACTGGCCATTAAAATTGCTACACCAAGAAGAAATGCAGATGATAAACGGGTATTCATTGGACCAATATATTATATTAGAACTGACATGTGATTACATTTTCACGCAATCTGTGTGCACAGATACTGAGAAAACAGTACCCAGAACAACCACCTCTGGCCATAATAACGGCCTTGATACGCCTGGTCATTTAGTCAAACAGAGCTTGGATGGCGTGTACAGGTACGGCTGCCCATGTAGCTTCAACACGATACCACAGTTCATCAAGAGTAGTGACTGGCGTATTGTGACGAGCCAGTTGCTCGGCCACCATTGACCAGACGTTTTCAGTTGATGAAAGATCTGGAGAATGTGCTGGTCAGGGCAGCAGTCGAACATTTTCTGTATCCAGAAAGACCCGTACAGGACCTGCAACATGCGGTCGTGCATTATCCTGCTGAAATGTAGGGTTTCGCACCGATCGAATGAAGGGTAGAGCCACGGGTCGTAACACATCTGAAATGTAACGTCCACAGTTCAAAGTGGCGTTAATGCGAGCAAGAGGAGACCGAGACGTGTAACAAATGGCACCCCATACCATCAAGCAGGGTGATACGCCAGTATGGCGATGACGAATACACGCTTCCAATGTGCGTTCACCGCGATGCCGCCAAACACGGATGCGACCATCACGATGCAATACAGAGAACCTGGATTCATCCAAAAAAATGACGTTTTGCCATTCGTGCACCCAGGTTCGTCGTTGAGTACACCATAGCATGCGTTCCTGTCTGTGATGCAGCGTCAAGGGTAACCGCAGCCATGGTCTCCGAGCTGATAGTCCATGCTGCGGCAAACGTCGTACAACTGTTCGTGCAGATGGTTGTTGTCTTGCAAACGTCCCCACCTGTTGACTCAGGGATCGAGACATGGCTGCACGATCCGTTACAGCCGTGCGGATAAGATGCCTGTCATCTCGACTGCTAGTGATACGAGGTCGTTTGGATCCAGCATGGCGTCCTGTATTACCCTCATGAACCCACCGATTCCGTATTCTGCTAACAGTTGTTGGATCTCCACCAACGCGAGCAGCAATGTCGCGATACGATAAACCACAATCGCGATAGGCTACAATCCAATCTCTATCAAAATCGGAAACGTTATGGTACGCATTTCACCTTCTTACACGAGGCATCACAACAACGTTTCAGCAGACAACGCCGGTCAACTGCTGGTTGTGTATGAGAAATCGGTTGGAAACTTCCCTCATGTTAGCACGTTGTAGGTGTCGCCACCGGCGCCAACCTTGTCTGAATGCTCTGAAAAGCTAATCATTTGCATATCACAGCATCTTCTTCCTGTCGGTTAATTTTCGCGTCTGTAGCGCGTCATCTTCGTGGTGTAGCAATTTTAATGGCCAGTAGTGTATGTACAAACAATGATCACAGTCGAGAGTGTTGTACTGATGCTCACTGCGTGGAACGACGATAACGTCGGCGGGCGTGGCGCTGAGGCCACGGAATCAGCCCTGCAGATCGGCGGCAGCCGGTGGTCCGGAACCCCCGCGGGGCACCCGGTAAGCCGACAAAGGCAGCGCGACCGCAGGGTGACAGTAATGGCGAGAGCAGGGGGCCGTGACACTGATTGCGCCGCCACGCCAGGGGGGTGGGTTTTGCGTGCGGCGCCGGTTCACCGGCCGCCCCCTGACCCCAATATCGGCGCAGCCCCCACCAGCTCGGAGCCCGCTGCGTGGAGAATGCGCGAGCGGCCGCGAGACAATGGCAGCGCCGGCCGCGGGGGGCCGGAAGCCGTTATTGATAACCGCCTCTGTTTTAGGGTGCGCCGTTGAATTATTCTCCGGCGCGCCGCTCCGTGGGGATTCTGCCGCGGTTCTGCATTCCCTGGCTTCTCCACCTGCCGCGCCTGTGCTTAATTGACACTCTCGGCAGTCCCTGAAACCACACAAGCGGCAGACTATATCCCGATCTGCGTTGGCACGCGCCGTGGGATGGAGAGCGAAAAGTTGCTCAGGTGCTGTAATAAAATTTCGGAGGCAAACGAGTTACAGATTTGAGGATGGAGTAGGCAATGGAAACCACTGCATTAAAGACACGTAACGTGTATGCACAGGACATGTGACTTGTAATTTAAAAAGACGCCGGAATAGTTCCCCATTCCCATCTCCGGGAGGGGATTGCCAAAGGGGAGGTGACCATGAGAAAAAGACTGAATAACCAACAAAAGGATAACGTTCTGCCGCGCGGGATTATCCGAGCGGTCTAAGGCGCTGCAGTCATGGAACTGTGCGGCTGGTCCCGGCGGAAGTTCGAGTCCTCCCTCGGGCATGTGTGTGTGTGTGTTTGTCCTTAGGATAATTTTTGTTAAGTATTGTGTAAGCTTAGGGACTGATGACCTTAGCAGTTAAGTGCCACAAGATTTCACACACATTTGAACATTTGATAACGTTCTACGAGTCGGGCCGTCGATTGTCAGAAGCTTGATCGTGGTAGGGAAGGTATAAAATCTGAAAAGGGAAATGCAAAGGCTCTGTCTAGATATTGTAGGGGTCAATGAAGTGAAATGGAAAGAAGATACTGATTTCTGGTCAGATCAGTGTAGGGTAATATCAACGGCAGCAAACTCGTATAACGAGAGTAGGGTTCGTTATGAATAGTAATGTAGGGCAGAGATATAGTTCAGTGTTAGGGTTGTTCTAATCAGAATCGACAGCAAACCAACACCGAGAACAATAATTCAGGCATACATGCCGACATTTCAAGGAGAAGATGAAGAGACAGAAAAAGTATATGATGATACTGAACGAGTAATTCAGTACATGGGAATCTGGAGTACAGTTGAGAGAAAGCGGTGAAAGAAAGAGTTATGGGACAATATGAGTTTGACAGCAGAAACGAGAGAGGAGAAAGTCTAATTGAGTTCTGCAATAAATATCAGTTGTTGTTGTTGTGGTCGTCAATCCAGAGACTGGTTTGATGCAGCCCTCCATGCTACTCTATCCTGTGCAAGCTTCTTCATCTCCCAGTACCTACTGCAACCTACAGCCTTCTGAATTTGCTTAGTGTATTCATCTCTTGGTTTCCCTCTACGATTTTTACCCTCCACGCTGCCCTCTAACACTAAATTGGTGATCCCTTGATGCCTCAGAACATGTCCTACCAACCGGTCCCTTCTTCTAGTCAAGTTGTGCCACAAACTCCTCTCCAATTCTGTTCAATACCTCCTCATTAGTTATGTGATCTACCCATGTAATCTTCAGCATTCTTCTGTAGCACCACATTTCGAAAGCTTCTATTCTCTTTCTGTCTAAACTATCGTCCATGTTTCACTTCCATACATGGCTACATTCCATACAAATACTTTCAGAAATGACTTCCTGACACTTAAATCTATACTCGATGTTAACAAATTTCTCTTCTTCAGAAACGCTTTCCTTGCCATTGCCAGTCTACATTTTATATCCTCTCTACTTCGACCATCATCAGTTATTTTGCTCCCCAAATAGCAAAGCTCCTTTACTACTTTAAGTTTCTCATTTCCTAATCTAATACCCTCAACATCACTCGACTTAATTTGACTACATTCCATTATCCTCGTTTTGCTTTTGTTGATGTTCATCTTATATCCTCCTTTCAAGACACTGTCCATTCCGTTCAGCTGCTCTTCCAGATCCTTTACTGTCTCTGACAGAATTACAATGTCATCGAACCTCAAAGTTTTTATTTCTTGTCCATGGATTTTAATTCCTACTCCGAATTTTTCTTTTGTTTCCTTTAATGCTTGCTCAATACAGCGATTGAATAACGTCGGGGATAGGCTACAGCCCTGTCTCACTCCCTTCCCAACCACTGCTTCTCTTTCATGCCCCTCGACTCTTATAACTGCCATCTGGATTCTGTACAAATTGTAAACAGCCTTTCGCTCCCCGTATTTTACCCCTGCCACATTCAGAATTTGAAAGAGAGTACTCCAGTCAATATTGTCAAAAGCTTTCTCTAAGTCTACAAATGCTAGAAACGTAGGTTTGCCTTTCCTTAATCTATCTTCTAAGATAAGTCATAGGGTCAGTATTGTCTCACGTGTTCCAACATTTCTACGGAATTTAAACTGATCTTCCCCGCGGTCGGCTTCTACCAGTTGTTCCATTCGGTCTGTAAAGAATGTTTGTTAGTATTTTGCAGCCGTGGCTTATTAAAGTGATAGTTCGATAATTTTCACATCTGTCAACAGCAGCTTTCGTTGGGATTGGAATTATTGTATTCTTCTTGAAGTCTGAGGGTATTTCGCCCGTCTCATACATCTTGCTCACTAGGTGGTAGAGTTTTGTTAGGCCTGGCTTTCCAAAATGCTGTCAGTAGTTCTAGTGGAATGTTGTCTACTCCCGGGGCCTTGTTTCGACTTACGTCCTTCAGTGCTCTGTCAACCTCTTCACGCAGTATTACATCTCCTATTTGATCTTCATCTACATTCTCTCTCATTTCTATAATATTGTCCTCAAGAACATCGCCTTGTGTAGTCCCTCTGTATGCGCCTTCCACCTTTCTGCTTTCCCTTCTTTGCTTAGAACTGGGTTTCCATCTGAGCTCTTGATATTGATGCTAGTGGTTCTCTTTTCTCCAAAGGTCTCTTTAATTTTCCTGTAGGCAGTATCTATCTTACCCCTAGTGATATAAGCCTCTACATCCTTACATTTGTCCTCTAGCCATCCCTGCTTAGCCATTTTGCACTTCAGCTAATGCTCTGTTCAAGACTCACAGGAAGATGAGATATGCTTGGAAAAGGCCGGGAGATATGGGAAAATTTCAGCTAGATTACATCACAGAGATTAAGAAATCAGATACTGGACTGTAAGGCGTACCCAGGAGCAGATAGAGTTTCAGATCACAATGTAGTAATGATGAAGAGCAGGCTAAAGTTTAAGAGATTAGTCAGGAAGAATCAATAGGCAAAGAAGTGGAATACGGAAGTGCTGAAGAATGACGAGATCCCGTTGAAGTTATCTAAGGTTATTGATACTGCAATAAAGAATAGCTGAGCAGGCAGACAGTTGAAGAGGGAAGGACATCTCTACAGACGTCAGTTACAGAAGTTGGAAACAAAACCGTAGGTACAAGGAAGACAACTGCGAAGAAACTAAGGACAATAGATGAAATACTCCATATGATCGGCGGAAGCAGGAACTACAGAAATGTTAAGCAAAATTTGGGAATAAAGAGCTGCAAGTCACTTAGGAACGAAATAAATAGCAAGTACAGAGAAGCTAAGACAAAATGGCTGCATGAAAAATGTGAAGAGATCGAAAAATAAATGATTGTCGGGAGGACGGATTCAGCACTATAGGAAGTAAAACAACCTTTGGTGAAATTAAAAGCAAGAGTGGTAACATTAAGAGTTCAGTGGGAGTTCCACTGTTACATGGAGATGATAGTGCGGAAAGGTGGAAATAGTACATTGAATGCCTCTATGAGGCGGAGGACTTATCGAATGACTTGATGAAAGAATGAACAGGATTCGGTATAGAAGAGATAAAGGATCCAGTATTAGAGTCAGAATTTAAAGGAGCTTTGGGAGACTTAACACCAAATAACGCGGAAGGGACAGATGACATTTCATAGGAATTTCTAAAATCATTGTGGGAAGTGGTAACAAAATGATTATTTACATCGATATGTAGAATGTATGAGACTGGCGATACACCGTCAGACCTCCGGAAAAACATAATACACCCAATTCCGAAGAGAGCAACAGCCGACAACTGTTAAGTTTACCGCACAATCGACTTAACCACTCATATATGCAGGTTGATGACAAGAACAATATACATAAGAACGGAAAAGAAAATTGAGGATGTGTTAAATGACGGTCAGTTTGCCTTAAGGGAAGTTAAACGTACCAGAGAGACAGTTCTGGCGTTGCGGATAATAATGGAAGTAAGATTAGAGAAAAATCAAGACACGTTCACAGGATCTGTCGCCCGGAGCCGCGTTCGACAAAGTAACATGGTGCAAGATGTTCAATAGTGTGAGAGAAATAGAGGTAAGCTATAAGGAAAGAGGGGTAATATACAGCATGCACAAGAATCAAGAGGGAACAATAAGAGTGGGGACCAAGAACGCTGTGTTCGGATTAAAATGGATGTAAGAAAGGTTGCAGTCTTAGGACCATACTGTTCGATCTATACATAGAAGTACCAACGAAGGTTCAAGAGTGCGATTAAAATTTGGGGTGAAAGGATTACAGTGGTAAGATTCCCTGATGACACTGTTACCCTGAGTGAAAGTGAAGAATAATTACGGGATCTGTTGAATGGAAGGTACAGTCTGATGAGTACAGAATATGGATGGAGAGAAAACCGAAGAAAGACGAAAATAATAAGCAGTAGCAGAATTGATAACAGCGAGAAACTTAACATCAAAATTGGGAATTACGTAGTAAACGAATTTCAAGAAAGGCAGTAAAATAACTCATGATGGATGGAGCAAGGAGGACATAAAAAACAGACTAGCACAGGCAAAAAGGGCATTCTTGACCAAGACGGGTCTGCTAGTATTAATCTTAGGCGCTTTTCTCTCAGAATGTACATTTGGAGCACAGCACTGTATGGTAGTGAAACATGGACTATGGGAAAACTGGAACGGAAGAGAATCGAAGCACTTGAGATGTGGCGCTACAGAAGGCTGTTGGAAGTTAGGCTGACTGTTAAGTTAAGGAATGAGAAGGTTCTCCAAAAATTGGCGAGGGAAGGAATACACGGAAAACGCTAACAAGAAGAAGCCACAGGATGACAGGACGTTTGTTAAGACATCAGGGAATAACTTCCATGGTAATAGATGGGGGTGGAGCGGGTGAAAACAATAGAAAAAGACAGATATTGGAATAGATTCAGCAAATAAGTGAGAAGGTAAGTTGCAAGTGCTAGAGATGAGAAGTTTGGCACATGGGAGGAATTCGTGGCAGGCCGCATCAAAGCAGTTAGAAGCCTAAAAAAAAGTGGTAATAATATTCCAGGATCTTTGACACAAATCTTAATATTAGGCTGTCTCTCAGAAAACATATGTTATAACACATCTTTTCCTGATTTTGAGATTGAAGTAGTGAAAAATATGGTGGCACCCAGTATTTTCAACTTTGATTGTCGCAGTGCCGAAATATTTCCACATGCCACTCGAGCGATGCATGTATGTTAGGTTCTGCGGAAAATGAAAAAGAAATCCAGTGGAGAGAACAGGCCAGCTATAGAAGACATGACGCATGCGTACTTTCCGAAGTCACGCAGGGAGACAATCTGGGGAAAATGCTAGAGTAGTTTCTCGCGAAACACTCACCGTAGTCCTCCACAAGCAACAGTTCGAGAAGAACAACTTGCGCTGTTAGCATGTTCCGTGCTGCAATTTTTCACGGCAGTCACATTCCATATCTCATCCTCATTAGTTTATAAGTTAGGCAGCGGGGTACCCGACCGCTACAGCAGAAGCTGGAGTAAACCCATCTTTGAA
Source organism: Schistocerca americana (assembly GCF_021461395.2). Lineage (NCBI taxonomy): Eukaryota > Metazoa > Arthropoda > Insecta > Orthoptera > Acrididae > Schistocerca > Schistocerca americana. The sequence continues at coordinate 823,690,712 of NC_060120.1, read as the reverse complement.
AGAAAAAGTGAATAAGGGCCATTTCAGAAAGCATGCGCATGTCAAACGAATGAACGATTTGAGAACTACAAAAAAAAAAAAAAAAATGATAACAGATGTGACTGCTAAAAGACCGGTAGGATGATCACAGAAGAGGTGTATGGACTAAGTGATGGAGGATATAGGAACAAGAACAAGAGGAATGAAGAATGCTATGGAGACAGATACAAATGGATAGAGCTCGTGAACCATAGGCAGGCAATTGGAGTCGAGAACTGATGATGAAACTACCACTACTTCAACAGTAATGGAAGCAGATATTCTGCTGGGCACATGCCACGTAGGACGTCGTGAAAATGAGCTAACAGGTGCAGCAGGGAAGGAGGCCTACAGAGAACTCAATGTGACCACTTACCATTCCCCTGCATGATATCATTTCGCTGTTCAGTAAAAAGCCATTTCGGGCCATGCAGGGACAGTCGGTGAAGTTAACAGTCTGGTCATGGTGTGTCTCACTCGTCACTCCGCCGGAATGTAGTCACCGAACAGAACACTGTCTGTTAATATAGCGCTTCTTCCACCGGCGGAAAGACGACCAGTCTGTGGTATCGTACAGAAATCGCGTTGCCTCACCAAAGGTGACAAAACGAATGTATACCACAGACATTAGCGAGTGCTCGGTGCATCCGGAACGACGTATGGGAGTCACTCCTGAAGACCTCGCCTATCCTATCAACTCTGTAGCGCTCTCACGTTGAGGTCTAGCAAGAGCTCATCTGAAGGAGTCAACATCATAGCACAGAAACAATGTGATAGCTAAAGTGCCTGATGGATTAAAATACCTGACGGACTCGTTCATTTAATTGTAGAACACTGCACTGTAGAAGAATAATTTCTTAATCTGTGCATCAAGTAACGCTTTGATAGTCGATAACAGTTGTAACATGTCATGTGTCAAAGATTTGCGTCAAAGTAAAGTAAATCCTTTATTTTGATGATGTAGGGACAGCAACCAGCCACAAATTTACTTTCAGTTCCTTTATTCGAAGGGTACCGTTACCGGTTTCGAATCGTTATGAGTAATCTTCAGACGGTTTACATGCTTTCCTTACAACATATGGTGCGTTTTTTTACAAATTAATTGTCCTAAAATATAAATAATACATAATTATAAGCACGCCACACGCAGATGGTTGCGTTACGGATTTTCATTGGATGTGCAATGTCGGTTTGGAGTGTTTGTTTTCAAAACATTCGTCCAACAGATGTGAATACATTCCCATTGCATTTTTATTGTTGCACACGTAAATTTTTCTCACTGAACACTTTAGATTTGTTACTGAAAATATTTCTACTACGAACCACATGTTTTGATACATACAAAGTGCTTACAAACATATGAGTATCAAAGATGCTATGATATATCGTAACATTTGAAGATGTCCTGTGTTTGGAAAAAGATCATATATTCACGTATGCACCTAAAACGCCTTTTACACTAGTACAGAGAGACAGTGATTTAGTGAGTTTTTGAGCGGATACTGTTACATTCATTATAAAGTTGTTGCATTTTTTAGTACGGCATAGGTAAAACAGTACATTATTTAATTAAATTTAGCATCATGAGAATTAATATAAATTTGCTACTTGATCTGCAGATAGGCGTAGGAATATTATTTGCTTTGCAGGGTGGAAAATAATTTTTGGATTTTTTCAGGAAAGGGGTGTTAGCTAACTCGGTTTGTTCGTTAAGGATATAGTCTGGGGTGCTATTTTTGTGTGTGGGTATTTCTATTTCTTCTAATATATTCATAGTGGCTCCTTTCCCTGCTAGATGTAAAATTTTTAAGTTGTTCTCAGTGTTTCTCACTGAATGGTTTTCTTCAACAATATGGGCTGCAAATGCAGATTTGTTCAAGTTGCCAACCCTTAAGGCATCAATGTGTTCTTTGTATCTAATTTCAAAACTTCTGCCTGTCTATGAAATGTAGAATTTTGGGCATGTATCGCATTTGAGTTTGTATATTCCTGTTTTGCGGTAGGGACTCTTGGAGATATTTACATCAGGGATTACTTTTTGTTGTAATTTATTATTTGTGGAAACGCTGATTGTGATATTTTTCTTTTTAAATAAGTTTGATATTTGGTGTGATAGTGGGCCTGCTCTGAAATATGCCATTTTTTGTTTGCAGGGGTGGCAAGATGAGTTGTCAATACTGACGTCTGTGGTGGTAGGTTTTCTGTAAATACTAAATTGATGTTTATTGTTACTATTGCAAATCTTCAGGTCAAGAAAGTTAATGCTTTTATTAGTTTCATATTCAACTGTGAATTTAATATTTTGGGCATTTTGCTCAGATGTGCTGCTAATGTATCTATTTCATTGTTTGTACCATCAAAAAGCAAGATTGTATCATCAACATATCTTCTGTAGTAAATTATTTCGTTTGAGATGTGCTGGTTGGTTGAGAAGAATTTTTGTTCTATATGGTTGATGCAAATATCAGCTAATATCCCAGCTAAGCTACTTCCCATTGCCAAATCATCATGTTGTTGGTACAGTTTGTTTTTGAAGCTAAAGTAATTATGCTCTAGAATAAGTGAAAGTATTTCTGTGAGTTCACAAATTTCTGCAATACTAATTTTCTTATATTTAAGTAGATTGTTTCTTATAATGTTAATAGTCTCTTTGACAGGGATGTGCGTGTATAGGATGACTATGTCTAGTGATGCTAATTTAGCTGTTGGTGGGATATCGATGACTTTGATTAAGCCTATGAGTTCATGTGTGTTATGTATGGTGTAGTTATTTTCATATGTATAGTATTTGGTAATGAGGTCTTTTAGTTTACGGCTTATGAAGTATTCAGTGCTGTTTCTTAAGTCAACAGTCTGGTGAATGGGACAATTTTCTTTATGAACCATTGGCTGTGCACGCAGTTTTGGTGCTAAGGGATTCATTGCTATGCAGGTACGTATTTCATATTTGTTCAATACTACAGTTTTGTAGTAGCTTTCGGACTTTAGTTTGGAATTTTATAGTAGGATCTGGCTTTATTTCAGTAACATTGTTGCTATGGAAAAATTGTAAGGTTTTCTTTACGTATTCTCTTTCATGCATTACGATTAAAGAATTTCCATTGTCAGCTTTTACTATGAGTGCTTAACTTGCAGATAGTTTGCTGTTAATATTTTCCAAATCTTTAAGTTCAGTGTTTTTGCGGGTATTATTTGTTTGTAGTTGTTTCATTATCAGTTTATTTGTGTTGTATGCAAGTGCATTTTTCTCACATGTGTCTAGTTTTGCTGTCACAAGCACGTTTTGTGGAAGCTATGAGATTTTTAACACTGTGATTATTGAGATTTGTTCCAAGATTATGTTTCAGACGTTTATTTAATAAAGTAAGTTCACTGTTGCTGAATTGGATGTCAGTGGTATTAATAAGTGTGTCTAAAAATGCACTTGCATAAAAGACAAATCGCCTAAATACTACAAACTACTTTACCGGTTTCACAATACTGTTGCCATCTTCGGGTGTGAGCGTGGATTTTTATTACATCTGAAGATGGCAATAATATACTGAAACCGGTAATAGGAATTTTTGTACTAGATATTCGAGCATCTACGAGGTGGCGCTCATAAAAAACGGTGATGTCTTCTTCTTCTTTTCTTCTCTTTTCTGTGTCCGTTTCGGCATAGGTTCGGCGTAGTTATTAAAGGATTTAGCAAGGTGGCCGGATGCCCTTCCTGTTGCCACCCCGTTAATTCCACCACGTCGGAATTTGTGTACCGAGCGAGGTAGCACAGTGGTTATCACACTGGATGAGCACACTGGACTCGCATTCGTCCGGACATTCAGATTTAGTTTTTCCGTGATTTTTCCAAATCACTTAGATGCACATACGAGGGTTGGAACTTCAATAGTGGCAACTATTTATTTACAGCTCGTACAAAAAAATGGTTCAAATGGTTCTGAGCACTATGGGACTTAACTGCTGAGGTCATCAGTCCCCTAGAACTTAGAACTAATTAACACTAACTAACCTAAAGAACATCACACACATCCATGCCCGAGGCAGGATTCGAACCTCCGACCGTAGCGGTCGCGCGGTTCCAGAGTGTAGCGCCCAGAACCGCTAGGCCACTCCGGCTGGCCAGCTCGTACAAAATAGATACGTGTTTCAAAGTTTTACTGACCTTCAAAGTAGTCACCAGCATTGTGTACAGCCCGTTGCCAGCGATGTGGAAGTCGTAAGATGCTCTTAGCAGTGCCAGTTGCGTTGCCAGTTAGAGCGGCGCGCTCTATTGCCCAACGAATTTGTAGCAGTTCTGAAGCGAATGCGGTGAAGTGTTTCCTTCAGTTTAGAAATCAAGTTGAACTCACGACTGTTTAAGTCAGGGGAGTGCAGTAGGCGGTATAACACTTAGCAGCCCTATCAGTAAAACAAATCGATAACAGCTTGCACTGTAAGTGCTTGAGCATTGTCCTGCAAAATGATGGTCAGGTCCTGCAGAAAGTGTCATCACTTCTTTCTCTATGCTATTCATTTTTGGAACACAACCTACGACCGGCTTAGAGACAGAAGTGATGATACTTTCTGCAGGACCTGACCATCATTTTGCAGGACGTACAGTGCAAGCTGTTATCGATTTGGAACTTCCTGGCAGATTAAAACTGTGTGCCCGACCGAGACTCGAACTCGGGACCTTTGCCTTTCACGGGCAAGTGCTCTACCATCTGAGCTACCGAAGCACGACTCACGCCCAGTCCTCACAGCTTTACTTCTGCCAGTATCTCGTCTCCTACCTTCCAAACTTTACAGTAGCTCTCCTGATACTGACACAAGTAAAGCTGTGAGGACCGGAGGTGAGTCGTGCTTCGGTAGCTCAGATGGTAGAGCCCTTGCCAGCAAAAGGCAAAGGTCCCGAGTTCGAGTCTCGGTCGGGCACACAGTTTTAATCTGCCAGGAAGTTTCATATCAACGCACACTCCGCTGGAGAGTGAAAATCGCATTCTGGAAACATCCCCCAGGCTGTGGCTAAGCCATGTCTCCACAATATCCTTTTTTTCAGGAGTGCTAGTTCTGCAAGGTTCGCAGGAGAGCTTCTGTAAAGTTTGGAAGGTAGGAGACGAGGTACTGGCAGAAGTAAAGCTGTGAGGACTGGGCGTGAGTCGTGCTTCGGTAGCCCAGTTGGTAGAGCCCTTGCCCGCAAAAGGCAAAGGTCCCGAGTTCGAGTCTCGGTCGGGCACACAGTTTTAATCTGCCAGGAAGTTTCATATCAGCGCACACTCCGCTGTAGAGTGAAAATCTCACTCTGTTATCGATTTGTTTGACTGATGGGGCTGCTAAGTGCTATACCACCTATTGCACACCCCTGACTTAAGCCCTCGTGAGTTCAATTCGATTTCTAAACTGCAGGAAACACTTCACGGCATTCGCTTCAGGACTGCTACAAATTCGTAGGGCAATAGACCGCGCCGCTCGAACGGTCAACACAGCTGGCACTGCTAAGAGTATTTTACGACTTCCACATCGCTGGCAACAGGTTATACACAATGCTGGTGACTACTTCGAAGGTCAGTAAAACTTTGAAACACGTATCTATTTTGTACGAGCTGTAAATAAATAGTTGCCACTATTAAAGTTCTAACTCTCGTATTTCTACAATAAAAATACTTCTTGTGTGCATTGAAACGATAAACGTATGATTTTACATTTAGATTTTGGGAGAATTATGCATTACAAATATATTACTTTAATTTGACCTATCCCGATGTCCGTCAAAATGTTCACTCGAGGATCGTGTAGAAATCTGAAGTAAATCGGCCAAGAACGTTTAGAGAACTTTTCTTAAAAACATTTGCATTTTTTACATTACTTACATATATGTAAATGCAAAAGTGGGAAAAGAAGAACCGTTTAGAGAAACTGTAGGAAATGAAAGCCTGCATGAGGTGTCGAATAAAAATAGACAAAGACTTGTAGACTGTGCCTTGGGCAATGCAATGTTAGTGAAGGGTACATGGCTCCAGGGAAAGAACATAAGGAAAGCCACAAGGCGTTCCCCAGATGGCATTACTTTTAATCAAATGACCATGTGGTAATCAACAGGGACATGCGTCTGACATCCTTGAAGTCGATAGCTGCAGGGGGGCTGACTGCGATTCGGATCATTATATGGAAAGAGTGAAATACAGATGTTCAAATGTTCAAATGTGTGTGAAATCTTATGGGACTTAACTGCTAAGGTCATCAGTCCCTAAGCTTACACACTACTTAACTTAAATTATCCTAAGGACAAACACACACACCCATGCCCGAGGGAGGACTCGAACCTCCGCTGGGACCAGCCGCACAGTCCATGACTGCAGCGCAGTGAAATACAGACAACGCATAGCTGTCTATAGATGCAGAGGGAAGAGAAAAGCTCCGCGAAGATACAATTTCTCCAAATTGGAAGAGAAGGGAGTATCCGAAAAGTATGAAACAGAACTGCAGAAGAAGTGTGAGTCTAAACAAAGCCAAGCTCTGGAAAGCATCGAAGTGGAGTATAATTAAAGAGGCTCTACAAGAAATTGCAGAAGAAGTTTTAGGTTTACAAGAAAGGGTGAAAAGGGCAGGATGGTACGATGAAGATTGTAAAAAGGCAGTGGAAGAGAGAAATGAGGCAAGGAAGGAAAAGATAAACAGGACAACAAGATCTAATACAGAAGAATTCATGAAAGAAAGGAAAGAGGCAGATAGGATTTCCAGAAGAAAGAAACTAGAATGAGAGAGGAGATGGAATACGGAGCTAGAAGAAGAGTATAATGATCAAGAAGTAAGAAAATTCTACAAGAGAGTTCAGGAACTGAATAAAGTCCTCCAACCATGTTCGGTATTCTGCACAGATGAAGAAGGAAATTTAACAGGAGGAGAAGAAGAGGTTCTAGACCGATGGGCCGAATACTAAAGTGAGCTGCTGAATGTCACTACAGGGAGAGAAGTTCTGGAAGAAAATGAAAGAGAGGGTGACCATTTATGGCAGGATGTTAGTCAGGACGAAAGACCTGTACCTATACCAACAATACAGGAGGTTAGGAAGGCAATTAAAAGCCTAAGGAATAATTGGGCTACAGGTAACGACAACATTTGAGCAGAGATGATGAAGGGTGGAGGGGAACATCTAACAAGATTGGTACATCAGCTGGTAGTGAAAATACGGCAAAAGGAAAAGATGACAGACCATGGAAAATGGCCATTATATGCCCGATTCATAAGTAGAAGGACAAAGCAAGCTGTGAAAACTATCGTGATATTGCTTTAGTCAGTGTGGGGAACAAAGTATTAGAAAAAATCATTGCTATGAGACTTGCACCAATTACAGAAGAAATGCTTGAAGACTACCAGTGCGGTTATCGACAGGGCAAATAATGGAAAAGCGTTATGAATATAATGTGGATGTACACCTGCTTTTTTTGGATTTTAAACGGGCCTATAATAGTGTTAAAAGGAAAAAGCTATATGACATTTTAATGGAGATGGAATTCCTAAGTAAACTTATCAGACAGTACGAATGATCCTCAACAGCACAAAATGCCGGGTAAATGTAGAGGGGAAGCTTTATAAAGAATTTGAGGGCAACCAAGGGTTAAGACAGGGTGAGGCATTACCCATGCTACCCTTCAACATAGTGTTTGGAGAGAATGATACGAAGGGTGGAGACTGATAACCGTATGCACCAAAATCTAGCTAATGCCGATGATGTGTGTATGCTGTCTAGAAGTTTCAGAGAAATGGATAAAGGATTTGACAGACTGGAAAAGGAGGCAGAACAGTTGGGACTTAGAGTAAACAACACAAAAACACAGTATCTCTTTGCTTCCAGGAAACATGCAGTTGTTAAAGAGAAATATATTAATTTGAATGGAGGCAATTATGAGAGATATGAGAAGTTCCAATACCTGGGAGTGCTGGTTACGGAGGATAGCAGAATAAGAGAAGAAATAAAATCTAGGATTGTTGCAGGAAATAGAGCTTACTGGGCCCTGATCAAGATCATTCGCCGGCCTCTGTGGCCGAGAGGCTCTAGGCGCTTCAGTCCGGAACCGCGCTGCTGCTACGGACGCAGGTTCGAATTCTGCCTCGGGCATGGATGTGTGATGTCCTTAGGTTAGTTTGGTTTAAGTAATTCTAAGTCTAGGGGACTGATGACCTCATATGTCAAGTCACATAGTGCTCAGAGCCATTTGAATCAAAATCCTTCAGTCACGCAGCCTCAGCAGAAAATCGAAGGTGACTGTCTATCGAATAGTCATAAGACCGGTGATAATGTATGGCTCAGAAACATGGACAATGCCTGCAGCAGAAGAAGAGCTCTTGAGAAGACGGTGGTGGGGGGGGGGGGGGGGGGGACTATTAAGGAAAATTTTGGAGCCGTGTATCAGGCGGGGCAATGGAAGATAGGAAGATCAAGAATTTGGAAGACCTATTAAGAAATCCTGACTTGGTGATTGAAATTAAGTGTAAGAGATTGAGATGGCTGGGCCATGTAGAGCGAATGTCGTAAGATCGAGCTGTCAAAAAGCTTTACACAGGAAATCCAGGTGGCAAAAGGAACAAAGGGAGATCCCGGAAACAATGGCTGGAGGATGTGGAAAATGATTTGGAAACGATTGGAGCCAGGAGATGGAGGAAACAAGCAGAAAATCGCCAGGATTGAGCTGTGATCATCTGAGAAGCCAAGGCCCTACATGAGCCGTAGCGCCAAGCAGTAAGGAAGTTCAAATGGTTCAAATGACTCTAAGCACTATGGGACTTAACGTCTGAGGTCATCAGTCCCCTAGATGTAGAACTACTTAAACCTAACCAACCTAAGGACATGACACACATCCATGCCCGAGGCAGGATTCGAATCTGCGACCGTAGCAGCAGCGCGGTTCCGGATTGAAGCGCTTAGAACCGCTCGGCCACAGCGGGCGGCTGGAGTAAGTAAGTAAGCAAGTACATACATGTTTCAAGTCAGATCACGAAATCTTAAGTAGGCAGTGATCTTCCTATTGTCTTGAACGTAAAGTGTGCAAAATTTCATGAAGATAGGCGTATCACCCGGCATAATGGTATGGGGTACCATTGGTTACACGTCTCGGTCACCTCTTGTTCGCATTGACGGCACTTTGAACAGTGGACGTTACATTTCAGATGTGTTACGACCCGTGACTCTACCCTTCATTCGATCCCTGCGATATCCTACATTTCAGCATGATAATGCACGACCGCATGTTGCAGGTCCTGTACGGGTCTTTCTGGATACAGAAAATGTTCGACTGCTACCCTGGACAGCACATTCTCCAGATCTCTCACCAACTGAAAAGTCTGGTCAATGGTGGCCGAGCAACTGGCTCGTCACAATACGCCAATCACTACTCCTGATGAACTGTGGTACCGTGTTGAAGCTGCATGGGCAGCTGTATCTGTACACGCCATCCAAGCTCTGTTTGACTCAATGCCCAGGCGTATCAAGGCCGTTATTACGGCCAGAGGTGGTTGTTCTGGGTAATGATTTCTCAGGATCTATGCACCCAAATTGCGTGAAAAAGTAATCACATGTCAGTTCTAGTATAATATATTTGTCCAATGAATACCCGTTTATCATCTGCATTCCTTCTTGGTGTAGCAATTTTAAATGCCAGTAATGCATTTCCATACAGTCGTGGATTGAAACATGTCCAGCGGGGTGTCATAACGAGGCAGATCGTAGGTGCAAGCGCCCCGTGGAACGCATTCTCTGGACGTGCCTACAGTCGGGTGCGTTGTGCTCCCTGGGTGGCTATGGGCGCTCAGGTAGGCGGGGGCAGCCGCCGGCGCCTTGTTATCCACCGACGGCCGTCTTCATCGCACGCCGCTGCCGCACCCCGTCCATTATCGACCGCGCCACGTTGTTATTATTTCCCGCGGCCACTTTGCGGGGCTCCTGTTTTTGCTGCTGGAGAATGCGTGCGATTTTCAGCTCGCTCTTACGGTCGATAGTTATTAATCAGTCCGTCAAAATTCGGCCGCGCCTAATAAGGAACGTTTCAGCGTGTCGCTCGGGGCGCCTACTTGTTTACCACCTCTTTAACAGAATTACAAGATATTCGTGCTGCCGAAACCCTACTTGGCGTCGACTTGACGGGCACGGTAGACAAGAAGCACAAGGGAGGAAAGACAACGAACTTATGCGAAAGTGTCTTCTATTCCGATTCCAAAATAAATTAAGTGCCTAATTTTTTACGGTAAGCTGTAGAGAAATTGGTCCGTTAAATTTCGTGCATGCAGCCGCTTAAATCCTGCTTCCCCTCTTAATATTTTGGACGTATACCAAGCGGCCCTCTGTATAACCTCGGCCCACAGAATAGAGTGTCGGCCGGTGCGGCCGTGCGGTTCTAGGCGCTTCAGTCTGGAACCGCGTGACCGCTACGGTCGCAGGTTCGAATCCTGCCTCGGGCATGGATGTGTGTGATTCCTTAGTTAGGTTTAAGTAGTTCTAAGTTCTAGGGGACTGATGACCACAGATTTTAAGTCCCATAGTGCTCAGAGCCATTTGAGCCAATAGAGAGTATTGCTGACGAGAACAGTCTGGAGATGAACTTCGACACGTATAAGGAGTTTGAAGCAAGAGGGTATTCTCCACAACAGGCGGATAAGACTTACGGTGGACATAACTAATTAGAAAGAAAACAGAGAGATTAAAACCCACGGCTGTCCTACCGCATGTGAGATCCTGTCGTCAAAAATAACTCGGATCGTTTCCAAGCGTAAAGTGATTTCTCGCCCTCCGCCGAAGCCAGCAACACGTTTTCGTTCAGTCAAGGCTGAGGGTTACAAGATCTCTGCGTATGTGCCTTTCGTACATCGGGCAGATGACTCGTACAATCCACGAAAGATTCACGGAACACCATTGGTACACCCGGCTCTAAGAGGCCAATAAATCATCTGCGGCAGAGCATTGCATCGACACCTGTCATTGTGTGCAGTCTTAAAAATGTCAAAATTCTAGCGTGGGCCTCATCTTCTTGGGTCTCGGTGGTGAAACAAGAAGATGAAATTCATTTGGTGAAGAATTAACCAGAGAGATAGGGGTTTCAGGATGGACAAATAATTTTATCCGCTGCTTTCTTTAATAGACTTGCAAAGACATCGCTTTAGTACAGCTCATAATGATGCACCAGTGGACCGCATAGCCATAGATTCAATTTATGCATATGTCTTTGGCGCATGAGTATCGGTGGCCGCATACGCAGCGGTGCGGTCCACTGTGTGAGTACTGTAGCGTCTCTCTGTCGGCTCACACGGATCATGACTGAAAGTCATACGGTCCAAATATTAAGAGAAGAAATGGGATTCATTGCGGTAGCGCACCAGGTATTTAATGATACGTCTATGCGCGGCCAAAACATAGATGCACGTACACAGACACAGAAATTGCTCCTTCTATTTACACTAAAGCGCCAAGGAAACTGGTATAGTCACGCGTATTCAAATACAGAGATATGTCAACAAGCAGAACACGGCGCTGCGGTGGGCAACGCCTATATCAGACAAATGCCTGGTGCAGTTGTTAGATCAGTTACTGCTGCTACAATGATAGGTTATCAAGATGTGAGTGAGTTTGAACGTGGTCGGCACACGAGTGATGGGACACAGCATCTTCGAGGCAGCGATAAAGTGGAGATTTTCCCGTACGACCATTTCATGAGTGTACCATGATTGTAAGGAATCCGGAAAACATCAAATCTCCGACGTCGCTGCGGCCGTTAAAAGGGCAACCCTTCCGCAAATTTCACTACTGGGCCATCAACAAGTGTCAGCATGCGAACCATTCAACAAAACATCATCGATATGGGCGTTCGGAGCCGAAGGCCCGCTTGTGTACCCTTGAAACAAAGCCTTACGTCTCGCCTGGGTCTGCCAACACCGACATTGGACTATTTATGACTCGTTTCAAATTGCATCGAGTGGATGGGCGTGTACGGGTATGGAGACAACTTCATGAATCCATGGACCCTGCGTGTCAGCAGGGAACTGGTCAAGATGGTGGAGGCTCTGTAATGATGTAAGGCGTGTACAGTTGGCATAATATGGAACTCCTGATCCTTCTAGGTACGACAGGTGACAAGTACGTAAGCATCCTGTCTGATCACCTGCATCCTTTCATGTTCATTGTGCATTCCGACGGACTTGGGCAATTCCAGCAGGACATGCGACGCCCCACGCGTCCAGAATCGCTACACAATGGCTGCAGGAACACTCTGCTGAGTTTAAACACATCCGAGGGACACCAACTCGCCAGAAATGAACATTATTGAGCATATCTGGGATGCCTTGCAACGTGCTGTTCAGAAGAGATCTCCACCTCCTCGTACTCTTACCGATTTAAGGGCAGCCCTGCGGGATTCGTGGTGTCAGTTCCCTCCAGCACTACTTCAGATATCAGTCGAGTCCATGCCACTTCGTGTTGCAGCACTTCTGGGTGATCGCGGGCGCCCTACACTATATTACATGTTCACATGTGTGTGAATTCCTAAGGGACCAAACTGCCGAGGTCATCCGTCCTTGGACTTACGCACTAATTAAACTAACGTATGCTCAGAACAACACACACATCCATTCCCTAGGGAGGGGCGCGCAGTCCGTGACATGGCGCCTCAAACCTCACGGCCACTCCGCGCGGTTACATGATATTAGGCAGCTATATCTGTTTCTTTGGCCCTTAAGTGCAGAATATTCATGGTCAACCACAAAATTAGGAACACTTTCTTGTTTCACTCCTGTGTTTTGTATTACATCTACAACTAAATCAATCATACGATGCAGCTTTTCATGGCGGGCGTGCCCATCCTTGGTGAACTTCAGAAGTGCTTTCAGAAACAGTGTGTATTCTAAGAGATGAAGAAGCCACTGAATCTTAAAATAACTGAAGATTCTAGAGATAAAGGACCAACAGAAGAAAAAATAATCCTTCCACTCGTAAAAACAGTCACAGATTTCATCAGCAGAGTACTGTGAAGGCACTGCGTTTAAACCAGCCACAAATGTGTGTGAATACTGGAACACTGCGAAGTATGTACGCTCACTGCATGACATAGCAGGAATACACAAAGATCCTTTGTAAATGCCGGCAAGTGAACATAGAAAGTACGAAAACAAGCAGTAACTGGTCACCCACTGGGACTACCCTACCATCAAATTCATCGCTTCGATATTATGGTTTTTTTACCAACCAACAATTACTATGCTGGGATATACAGAGAGGCCGTAGAAATTCAAAACTACAAAATAACTTCAGTAGAAAAGGAGGAGGATTGAAATTAGACAACTTGTGGGCCTTCGTGCAAAATAAAGCCTCTCCTCCCTAATACGTCCAAGAAAAGCTCCACAGCACAGCTCCGCGCGAATCTGCGATCATCCGCAGAGGTCTCATGACGTCACAACCGGAGCGTTAAGCCGATGGTCTGAAGAGTTCAGTCTGCTGAGCTTCATTTAAGTTTGACACTCGTATCTGAGACTTTATAGTTTCTTACGACGTCTCCATCATTAGGAGAAGAACCGTTAGGCACAGAAAGAAATATGGCTTGGACCAGGACCTAATTCCCACAAAACAAAATTCAACAAGGACGTAAATTAGTTTGTAATGTCTCTTGCAGCGGTCTCTCCGCGAAATTTTCAGAAATTTTATAAATTATATAACTCAGTACATATCTTGAAATATCTCTTCTTATCTTACCGATTCCTAAACTTTAATATACGATGATTATCAATGCAAAGTAGTTTCAAGCCCTATTATTCCTTGGAGCGTCCATTTACTCCATGGAATAGCTTCTCTGCTATATATGTTTTCTCTCATGAAAAGAATGAAGGAAGCTTGCCGATTAGCCGTGAAAGAAGGAGGATGTATATGTATGTATTGTTGAGCTAATCGCCATCTTGATGAGATTCTGTATGAGAAGGAATTTAATGTATGAACTAAACTAAAGTAAGTGTGTTCGCGTATTATTTAACTGATTATTATTGACAGTGTCTGCTTACTACGCTGTGTTGCACGGGATCAGTGGGAAACGTCTGATTTACACTGGACGAACCTGACGTTTAGTATGCTCAAGATATCCAGTTCAAATAAATAGGCTAACACGGTCTTACCAGCAGATTTCCGGTCTTCCCCATGTGATCGCCGAAAGTTAATAATTATTACAAATGATTTCAGGAGATCGACTGACAATTTTCGTCGCACCGAGACTTCGAAATTGCTTCACTGCCTTGTGGAATTTAAGTTAAGCTCAATTTAATCAAGATAGGACAGTATTGAACTGTGTGAATGTGATAAGCCTGCTTTGTGAATCAAAATTCCCTTAATATACGCATGTTTTTACTATCCTGATCAGTGAAGCTAAATCAGGCCGGTGAGAGAGGTTTTTTAAATTTTTTGAATACCACAAAAAAAAATTTAAATTTGGCTTCACTGTGACAGGACACATTTTTGAGCATTACTTAAACATTGTGTGAATTTTATGTTGCATGTGCACGAGAGAAAAGAAGACGAGGCCTGTTCCAGAAGTCACAATTTCGCCACAACCTACGAAAACGTCGTTCAGGCCAGACAATATACAATTAAATTTTTGCAGATAGAAATTTAGAATAACTATTTAAATGTCCATCGGTTTGAATCAGATTGATTGAGTGACTGTTGGGTTGAACTTTAGATAGGAAGTGTTTATTATAAGTGAGTATTATGCAAAGTTTAGGTCAGTGACATTACTAACTCAGATGCGAGTGACTTTATATATTTGTTGTTCTGTGTATTAATGGTTCTTAGTAGGGCGGCTTATAAAATGGCAATGCAACAGCAGAGGGAATCACAACAGCCCTCAGCTGTTTCTGAGGTTAGTGAAACATTAGACGCTAGCTTAACTGAAGTAGTGCCTAGCGGCAGCATTAATAAAGCCCCACAACAAAGCTTAAGTGTTTCGATGTCATCTGAGCAGGACGAAATAAACCCATTGACTGTAATCATGCAGCAGTTAACCCTTAGCCAAAAATGTAACAGACTTAACTAAAGCGCAAATAGAGTCTAAAAGGGAAATGAATGGACAATTAGCAGCCATTCAAGTGAAAGCGGAACAATTAGCAGCCAATCAAGTGAAAGTCCAGGAGCAATTACTAGCTAATCAAACAAAGTTGAATTAGCAATTAGAAGCTAATCAAGCGGAATTAAATAATATATTAGTAGAGAGTTTTCAGAAACTTGATGATAAATTAAATAAAACTGCGGAAGAATTGAAAATTCAGAATGAAAAGACAGAATTAAAATTAGCTGCTCAAATTGAGCAAGTCACTCAGCAGTGTAATGAAAATGCGAGGAAGTTACGCCTAGAGCTAACCGAGTATGTTGCTACTAAGCTTGATACTATTAAAGAGCAGGTCGAGTCAATCCCACAGATAGTTCAAGCACAAGAACAGATGCAATGTTCTATGGCGGTAATTCCGGTATTAGTTGAAGTTCAAGATGAATTAAAGCAACAAGTAAATGAGATGTCAGCAGATATGCAGGATTTGAGACAATCACAAGACAAGATTCCAAAGGACATACAGAATTTGGATAAATCCATAAATAACATAAAGGAGAGACGAGGTTGATCATAAGGTAAACATTCTCGTGGGAAAATTCTCGCAGTTAAGTTTGGAAAGACAAAGCATTTCTTCAGACAATATTGAACAAACGGTCAGAGCAATCTGAAGAAAATTTATCTAATAAAGGTTTGCGAGAAGCCAGAGAACAACTAGGCGAAGAACCTAAACAATGGAAAGAAAACATTGAGAGATCTAGATCTTTAAATCTATCTCGAGAAGATTTGTGTTCCACGCAAGGAAATGAACCCATAACAAGATCTATCAATGAAGCTACATTGTTTAACCGATCAAGTACAGAAAGGGACAATATTGAACAAACGGTCAGAGCAATCTGAAGAAAATTTATGTAATAAAGTAAAGTAAAGTAAATGAGATGTCAGCAGATATGCAGGATTTGAGACAATCACAAGACAAGATTCCAAAGGACATACAGAATTTGGATAAATCCATAAATAACATAAAGGAGAGACGAGGTTGATCATAAGGTAAACATTCTCGTGGGAAAATTCTCGCAGTTAAGTTTGGAAAGGCAAAGCATTTCTTCAGACAATATTGAACAAACGGTCAGAGCAATCTGAAGAAAATTTATGTAATAAAGGTTTGCGAGAAGCCAGAGAACAACTAGGCGAAGAACCTAAACAATGGAAAGAAAACATTGAGAGATCTAGATCTTTAAATCTATCTCGAGAAGATTTGTGTTCCACGCAAGGAAATGAACCCATAACAAGATCTATCAATGAAGCTACATTGTTTAACCGATCAAGTACAGAAAGGGACAATATTGAACAAACGGTCAGAGCAATCTGAAGAAAATTTATGTAATAAAGGTTTGCGAGAAGCCAGAGAACAACTAGGCGAAGAACCTAAACAATGGAAAGAAAACATTGAGAGATCTAGATCTTTAAATCTATCTCGAGAAGATTTGTGTTCCACGCAAGGAAATGAACCCATAACAAGATCTATCAATGAAGCTACATTATTTAACCGATCAACTACAGAAAGGGACATTAATGCACACGTTCGTTTTTGCAATCAACATCAATGACAACACTATGAGCGTATTCATAATGACTGTAACTGTAAAGGCAATACTGAGGAGAAAATGCTGAAACAACGTCAGTTCCAGATCCACAACCCAGAAAAGAAAAAATGTTCATCCCGTAGTGTTTATAAGAAGTTTCAGGGGAGTATCGCCAAAAAATTGGAGTGAGTGGCAAAAGGTTAGTTTCGTGAACGGTTATATTCAGGGGTCAGGAGCTATATGGGCATATGATATGATATCAACTTGGGACACATATGAAGATTTTGAACGAGCATTTTAATCCAAATACTGGTCCGACGGAGTACAAGAACGTTTAAGGCAGGAGGTATTATACCCGGAACCTTTTTCCTTTTCACGTGGGTCTTTAAAGAAATACTTTGAGAAATATATAAACAAATCGCGGTATTGGGATAAGCCTATGGCTCTACAAGACGTGATTGGCATATTAAAATCTCGACTTCCGGCCAGCATCAGAAATAGAATGCTGTATATTAATGAGCATAACCTTGACTCTTTCATGACTACGCTTGACACTATAGATATGATCGAGGAAGATGAACATCGGCCAAGACAACCGGTTATGCAGAGGAGAGCGATTGAGGCGCCAAACGCAAACCGGAACGGAAACGGATTTAATAATTATTATACTAGGAATAGTCAGAGATTCAATGGAAACAATTGCAACGGAAAGGGAAATTTCAATAACAGTGCTGCGAGGGGCAGATTCAGAGACAATCGAACAGGTCGCAGATACAACCCAATATTTGGAAATGCAAGAGCTTATCAGAACCAGCAGTTTTCAAGCAATAATAATGCGTACAGAAATTCTGACCCTCGATTTGAAGCAAATAACACAACCAGTCACCAACAACAACCAGTCATAACAGAAATAGTAGATGATTCAAGAGGAAATAATACTCGACATTTAAACTGAAGAGGGCCGATTTATGCTCCGTAAAGTCGGCCGGGGAATACAAAAGGGGCAAACCTGTTTTGAACGAAATTAATTCCGTGCAATGTTGAGATATAGTGAAGGCGAATTAATGACAGATGAATTGACGAGAGACTTAGAGGCCTGTGTAGTCGAAGATAAAAGGGTTCCTGTGTCTGAGATCATCACAGAAGTGGGAGGAATTTTAACCAATGTTGTATTGGACACAGCTTCATCTACAGACGTAGTATCCGGAACTTTGTTTCGCAGAATTAGTAAAATTAAGAAAATCCCTGTTCTACCAGTACAAAATTGCCGAGTTATAGGTGCAGTGGGAGCAAAATCCCGGAACATCAAGATAAAAACGCTTATAGAGATAAAATTGGGAAATGTAGCTACACAATGCACGTTCCTTGTAGTGGAAAAGTTGTCAGTAGATTGTATTCTTGGCATTGAACTTTACAAGCCTGCAATTGCAAGTTGGGCTTGGTAGACGGAAAGGTTCATTTTAAAATCGAAAATCAATTTGTTACACTGATCTTACTGAGAAAGGAGGCAGTGTATGAGCGATATTTCCGTGGTGCTGCTGTGCAGTTGATTTGTGCTGAAAATAATAATATGTACCGACTACCGATCAAGTCAGTTCAAGTAGAGGATTTCAGACAAACAGTAGAACAGAAAATTGCTGAGTCAGATTGCCTAACGAATAGTCAGAGGGAATAATTATTCAATATATTAACAGAATATGAGTCAGTTTTCGATGAAAAGCCCGGAATTATTAGAGGATATGTTTGTAAATTACAGATTAAGCCCCATAAGACATTTTGCCACACACACTATCCCATTCCCTGGCGATTAAAACAACCAGTTCAGGGGGAGATACAAAAAATGTTAAACTGGAATCTTATTGAACCGTCGAACAGCCCATATTGTTCTCCGTTGCTTGTTGTACCAAAGCCAGGAGGAAAAGTTCGATTGGTATTAGATGCAAGGGAAATTAACAAAATTATAGTACCTGTGCGCACACATCCGGAGAACATCGATGAGTTAATACAGAAATTTCAAGATGTATCCTATTTAACCAGTATTGATTTGAGAAGTTCGTTCTGGCAAGTCCTGTTAGACAAGGACTCAAGAAAATATACTGCTTTTATATATGGAGGGAGAAGCTATCAGTTCAAGGTCGTTCCGTTTGGTCTCAATATCAGCTCTGGAGTTTTGATTTCTGCGTTGAACTATGCCCTTGGACGAGAACTACGTAGTCGAATAACAATTTTTGTGGTCGATCTATTAATTGCCTCTAAAACTTGGGAGGAACATGTACAACTTTTATGAGGATTTTTGCTGTGTTCAAACAAACTGGTATAAATGCAAATCTAAAAAAATCCCAATTTTCTCTACAGAGAATTAAATTCTTAGGACATAAGATTAATGCAAAAGGCATTCTTCCAACAGAAGCGAAGATTAGTGCGATAAAAAATTTTCCAACTCCAAGAAACAGAAGACAACTGAAAGGCTTTATAGGCTTGGCTTCATTTTTTCGTCTATTTATTAAAACTCAAGCAATGAACTCTGAAACACTAAACCGGCTCCTGAGGAAAGATGTACCATGGCAACGGTCTAATGATTGTGAAAAGGCTTTTTGTGAAATTAAGGATCAACTGACAAATGCTCCGTTATTGTACCACCCTGATATGAATGTCGGATTCTGTTTAGCCACTGATTCATCAGATGTGGGATTAGGATCTTGTTTATTTCAAATTAGGTACATCGATGGAGTAAAAACCTTTTGTCCAATTGCATTTGCTAGCAGAGTTTTATCCACCTGTGAAAGAGCATATACCACTACGGAATTGGAAGCTTTAGCAGTTATTTGGTCTTTGAGAAGGATTAATTATTATGTATATGGCTCAAGGATAACCGTTTATTGTGACCACCAATCACTAGCCTTTTTACAAACTTGTAAGTTGCTGCATCCTCGCTTGTCAAGGTGGACGCTGGCGCTGCAAGAATATCAGTTTCAAATTATTCATGTAGCCGAAAAAGAAAATATTATAGCTGACGCGTTGTCAAGATCTCCAGAAGGAATAAGACCTGAAATGGATGTAAATAACAAGGCAGAATTTCCAGTGCTTCTTCTTCAAGAAAATAATTACAAGTTATATTATATTCATTTATGTAAGGCAATGGCTCAGCTTCAGAAGAAGGATCGGCGATGGAATGCTATAATACGACAATTCAATCAACAAAATCCTACGGTCAATTTGGAATACTACCGGCTTGTGAATAATATTTTATTTTTTAAATCTGGGAAGGCTGAGAATCCAAAGTGGTGTGTCTGCATACCCGAAGAATATGAAGAACGATTAATTTGGTTTACGCATTTGACCTGGGGTCATGTTGGTGTTGTAAAGTGTGCTAATTAGATTAGATATTATTGTTACTTCCCAAATATAAGGCGAAAAGTGCACAAAGTCATACAGAAATGTGTTCTCTGTCAAAAGGCTAAGCCAGACAACAAGGGAAATAAAATTGCGCTTCACTCAATAATACCTGAAGCACCAAGATCACTTATATCATGTGATATTTGTGGACCACTTCCTAGAGCCAGAGGTGGTGTTAAGTACATTTTTGGATTCTCCACGAGTGACGGTACGGTGGGTGACGGTGGCTACATAATGCACCAACATCATTTCGCATTCTCAGTCTTACTACAACCTCATACGGTTCGCTAGAAGTACGAATTCCTTACAGCTCTATGTCGGCCACATTTTCTTTAATTTTACAATTATTTTCATTAAGCGAGATGTGGAAGGAAAAAATTGTAGTTTGGTCGCCTTTGAGTATCCGCTGTAGCAGCCAATATCTTTCCAGTAACTTCTCCATATGAGGTTCTTCAAACATTCTTTTTTTTTCAGTGTTCTCCGTCACTTATATTAATTCCAGAATTAGATCGCGTCCATATTCGGACAATTGTAAGTAGGCTGTTTAGGTTCTTATATTGGTAACGCCACCGCCACGTAGCGCTCTGTATGAAAATCACTGGCTGTGCTGTGTGCAGTCTGTGGCTGGGTGGCATTGTTGGAATTTGCTATTGTAGTTTGGGCAGTTGGCTGTTAACAGCGGGTAGCGTTGCGCAGTTGGAGGTGAGCCGCCAGCAGTGCTGGATGTGGGCAGAGAGATGGCGGAGTTTTGAGAGCGGATGATCTGGACGTGTGTCCTTCAGAGACAGTAAATTTGTAAGACTGGATGTCATGAACCGATATATATATATATATATATATATATATATATATATATATATATATATATATATATATAATGACTTTTGAACACTATTAAGGTAAATACATTGTTTGTTTTCTATCAAAATCTTTCATTTGCTAACTATGCCTATCAGTAGTTAGTGCCTTCAGTAGTTTGAACCTTTTATTTAGCTAGCAGTATTGGAGCTCGCTGTATTGCAATAGTTCAAGTAACGAAGATTTTTGTGAGGTAAGTGATTTGTGAAAGGTATAGTTTAATGTTAGTCAGGGCCATTCTTTTGTAGGGATTATTGAAAGTCAGATTGCGTTACGCTAAAAATATTGTGTGTCAGTTTAAGCACAATTAATGAATGTCTGAGTACGTTCAGTTTTGCTCAGCTGTTTGAAAATCAAATAACATAAGATGTTTATCAGCACAGTAATTCATTAATTTTTCAAAGGGAACGTTTCACAATGAACGACGAGAGCAGTGCGCGAAAGCTGTGCTGCCTGCCTAGACAGTATCCTGCTGCACTCGGCTTTCTGCTACCTTCCTCTGAACTGTTATGCAGTTCCCATCGTGTATGTATAGTGTGGATGAATGTGCAATGTGAATACTGTGTGTATGCTAGCGCGCATTGTGTGTGTGTGTGTGTGTGTGTGTGTGTGTGTGTGTGTGTGTGTGTGTGGTTGGGAATGAGAATAATACGAATGAAAGGGAGAAGGTTTAACCCAACGTCAACACATAACCTACTGCTCTCAGATAGCACCGAGGGGGCCCCACAGATTAAGCATTTGGCAGATAGATTCAAGTGTAACATACCGTCACACAGTGTCCTATTATTGACACATTTGGGTGGTTTAACTCCTGACAAAGGCATACGTTACTGTGTCCAAGAACTTCAAGTCATCACTTGCAACCAATTGCTGCTGGTATATATTCCACGTTAATGGCTCGAACCGGGCCTGTGCGATGAGACGCAGTGTTTAAGACGCCTAACAAGCATCATGTTAATCTTCGGACTTATCTCCAATCGAACACGTGTGGGATATAATGCCTCGCGAAACTCTTCAGCCAACAACTCTTACAGAACTATGTGAACAGGCGTGGCATAACGTATCCCGGCACAGTGTTCGCCACCTGTGCTATCGACTGAATACCAGAGTAAGCACCTGCAATGAGTGTTTCAGCATGGCTCGATGCCTGCTACCTTAGATGCCTGGTACAGAACATCAGTCTGTAAATGTAATCATTTCGTGTACTCAGTATGCACTGTTGCAACAATAAATCTTGAGTGAATTGGAAATCTCTAAAAGGGTGTACTATTTTTTTTCCGGCAGTGTATATTCACATCTGATAGATAGTTATCGCAGTGATCCTCAGTTGTAAGCTGTCGTACACTTTACTGAGATTAGTTCATTATTAGTTTTCTTTTTATAATTTTTCACTGTGCACTTCGTAAGCCTTCGTTGCTTCAACAAAGCGTACCAAGCGAAGTATTTCGGGCTGGGTATAGTAACTGAGTTTAGAGTCGAGTCAATGCGCCCGGTCAGAGAAGCTGCACGGTTCGGTTGTAGGCAGAAGGCCGCACGATCAACATCTTAGCTGCACGCCCTCTGTGTAAGTTACTGAACCTCTTGCCTACGAGCAATGCAGTGTGGAGTCTAAATAGGAAGTTAGTTTTCTTATGTGATTTATGTAAAGCATTTTATGTACATTCTGATTGTTACGAACTTGAACTGGCCAACAAGTGTCATTGTAGTCCAATATTATTGTATAGGTTGTTAGCAGTTTATAGAAAATGTCACTGACATCCATGATTAAAATTTGACAGCTTATTTCATAGAATTGAGTGCCTTAGTCCACTCAGTAGTTAATTTCTTTTAGCCTATTATCGAGAAACCTGAACCAGAGAGCAAGCTGCTTCTGCGCGGGGACATTTTTAGAAGACACCAGGTCTTCTGCTCTGCGTTGATGTGGCAGAATACAACTAGGCCTCTCGCACGTTCTGCATCCAAAGTATAAATTTCGAAAGGCACATCTAATCTTTAGTAACATGAAGGACAGGATACGTAGGACGCTAGTTACATTGGAGATTGACTCCTGTTTCCATTCGGTTGCAAGGATTAATGTGACGGTTCATTTCCGTAACCAGTACCTGCGGATTTGAAGTCCCTCTCAGCAAGTGCAGCGTGCTGCGCCTGTGACGCTGTAGTAATGCACGCAGCGGATGCAGGTGCTGAGAGGTGCTTCGCGATTTGAAGTCCCTCTCAGCAAGTGCAGCGTGCTGCGCCTGCGACGCTGTAGTAATGCACGCAGCGGTTGCAGGTGCTGAGAGGTGCTTCGCGATTTGAAGTCCCTCTCAGCAAGTGCAGCGTGCTGCGCCTGCGACGCTGTAGTAATGCACGCAGCTGTTGCAGGTGCTGAGAGGCGCTTCGCGATTTGAAGTCCCTCTCAGCAAGTGCACCGTGCTGGGCCTGCGACGCTGTAGTAATGTACGCAGCGGTTGCAGGTGCTGAGAGGCGCTTCGCGATTTGAAGTCCCTCTCAGCAAGTGCAGCGTGCTGCGCCTGCGACGCTGTAGTAATGTACGCAGCGGTTGCAGGTGCTGAGGGGCGCTTCGCGATTTGAAGTCCCTCTCAGCAAGTGCAGCGTGCTGCGCCTGCGACGCTGTAGTAATGTACGCAGCGGTTGCAGGTGCTGAGGGGCGCTTCGCGATTTGAAGTCCCTCTCAGCAAGTGCAGCGTGCTGCGCCTGCGACGCTGTAGTAATGTACGCAGCGGTTGCAGGTGCTGAGAGGCGCTTCGCGATTTGAAGTCCCTCTCAGCAAGTGCAGCGTGCTGCGCCTGCGACGCTGTAGTAATGTACGCAGCGGTTGCAGGTGCTGAGAGGCGCTTCGCAAACTGGAAGAGAAGTGCTGCACTCCCGATGGACGGAGAGGCCTGTTGAACGATCAGCCTGGTCAGATCGCTCGAACGTGGACTACGGTACAACGGTGGGCTATGACTGGCTGTGCGTCAGCTTACGATCGCGAGTGCGTCCGTCTATTGAGTCCACTGAGCACATGTTGCCGAGAAGCCACAGAACCGTGTATCGAGAAAAAGTTGTTCTTGCATGGTTTGATAGCAGTTTGACTGTACCATTCTAATTCACTGACATCGTGTTAAATCAGAAGGTGAATCCACTATTTTCTACGTTTTGTGATTTATGAGTGTGCGAAGTCAGAACATTTTGTAATCCAACTGGCGAGGCCTATGTTAATGGGCAATATTTAGTGCTTCGTTTAAGAAAATCTTATCTATTGTTTAAAGCCTCTCTTGATGTTTTATGATATCATGACTTGCTACGGTACATTAGTTCCTGAGATCATTTCTTGTTCGTCTGTGTTTAGTTAATATTCTCCAGGCCCATTTCTGGCTAAACGTTATTTATTATTTAGTAAGATTTATTGGTGTAAAACTATTTTGTTTATTATTAGAGAGTTCTTTAAGCGTCTGTGTCACTGTTGGCCAACTTTAAAGAGAGTTCTTTGATACCATTTTAACGCTTCTGGCTTGTTGGTGTGGTGTCACCGCCAGACACCACACTTGCTAGTTGGTAGCCTTTAAATCGGCCGCGGTCCATTAGTATACGTCGGACCCGCGTGTCGCCACTGTCAGTGATTGCAGACCGAGCACCACCACACGGCAGGCCTAGAGAGCCTTCCTAGCACTCGCCCCAGTTGTACAGCTGACTTAGCCAGAGATGGATCACTGACAAATACGCTCTCATTTGCCGAGACGATAGTTAGCATAGCCTTCAGCTACGTCATTTGCTACGACCTAGCAAGGCGCCATAGCCTTTGATAATTAATATTGTGAAGCATGTACCGTAACGAGAGATGTTCTACAATTGTGGATTAAAGTTAAGTATTATATTAACTACGTACTTTATTTGCTACTATTAATTCCCGTAACTGTTCCAGACCTCACGCCAGTCAGCGTGTAATTAAACGCGTGCATTTCGGCCTCCTCTAGCAACACAGTGTTGGCTCTTCTGCCGACACTACAGTTGGTGTCTTAATTATTAGTACAAGGTTAATCTGGAGGTCGCACCTCCTGGCAGAGAACGAATGTTTAAGATGGTTTTAAGGAAATAAAGAAATGTTAGATCATGACCAAGATGATAATAGAAAGGAGACTTCCACGACCGGATGACATTGCTTCTGACAAACCTTTCGAGGTATATGGACGTGGTCCATGAAACTGCGGTTCCATATGTTTCGTCCAGAACTGCCCTGGACTTCAGAGGCGTTGGTCCTCCGTTGAGACTTGCGACTGGCAGGTTGGACGTCAGTGCGATATACAGGGTGAAGTTTCATTCCGGAAACATCCCCCAGGCTGTGGCTAAGCCATGTCTCTCCGCAATAACCTTTCTTCCAGGAGTTCTACTTCTGCAAGGTATGCAGAAGGGCTTCTGTGAAGTTTGGAAGGGAGGAGGCGAGGTACTGGCGGAATTAAAGCTGTGAGGACGAGTCGTGACTCGTGCTTGGGTAGCTCAGTCGGTAGAGCACTTGCCCGCGAAAGGCAAAGGTGCCGAGTTCGAGGCTCGGTCCGGCACACAGTTTTAATCTCCCAGGAAGTTTCACATCAGCGCACACTCCGCTGCAGGGCGAAAACTTTGTTCAGGGTGACAGTTATTGAACTATATGAAATGAAATCGTCATAACTTCTGAACGGTTTGCGTTAGGACGTTCAAACTGCACGGTTCGCCGCGACGCATCATGGGAATTAGTTTGGTTTACCGACGAAGCAAACTTGCATTTGGATGGGTTCGTCAATTAGCAAAACTGGCGCATTGGGGGGACTGAGAATCCACATTTCGCGATCGAGAAGTCTCTTCACCCTCGATAGATTACTGTTGGTTTGCAATGTCCACTCACGGAATAATCAGTGCGATATTGCTTGATGGCACGGTGACTACCGAACAGTACGTGAAGGTTTTGGGAGATGATTGCATTGCCATTATGAAAAGTGAGCCTGATTTCGACAAGATGCGGTTTTTACTAAACGGAGCTCGACCCCATCGAAGCAGCAGAGTGTTCGGTGCCCTGGGGAGCACTTCATGGATCACATTGTTGCTCTGGCATACCCAGAGGCCACTGACATTGGCTTCGATTGTCCGCCATATTCTCCGGATCTTAACGCATGGCAATGAACCCAAAACCATTGCTGTGCTGAAAACAGCCATTCAGGAGGTCATCGACAGCATCGATGTTCCGTCACTTCAGCGGGTCATGCAGAATTTCGCTATTCGTCTGCGCCACATCATCGCCAAGGATGGCAGGCATATCGAACATGTCACAACCTAAATCCGAATATCTGTTGTGACGTTTACATGTAGAACAAATAGCGTGAGCGCCGTAGTTTGTGACTAATTTATGTTTTTTTTCATATAGTTCAATAATTGTCACCCTGTATACACTGTAAAAAAGGCGAGTGGCCGGAGTTACACGCGATAAGCAAAGATGATCCTTGTCAAAGGTAAAACTTAATTATCGATTGTCGTCTTGTCAAAGATATCTTTGATAGTACGTATGTCACTCTCAGACGTCCGAGCTGTCAGTCGCCAAGACTCAGCGGAGAAGCAGCGACTCTGATGTCCAGCGCAGCTCTGCACAAGGAACAGAAGAGTGTCGTGGACCAAGACTTTATACCCCGAAAGGTTTATGATCAAACTGTACGCATACCCTCCCATCCCAGTACCATCATTCCTATAACAGTTACAGTTAATTAGTACGAAAATAATCAGCAATCTCCGCTTATCGTTCCGCAGTAATTCATGGTGGGTATGCCGTGATCACTTCCGTCTTCCGTGTTGACAGCGCTGTGTTTACAGGGCTACATCCTTGCTTCTCTGGTTTGGAAAACATTCAGGTACCCTATAGCATTTCGTGCAGCCCACCGAATCATCCGATCACAGTTCTATAGTAAAAGTCTCGGACTGTTTGGAACAGCGCATGAAGCGAAGCCATCAACATCCCCGCAATTTGGTAGTTGCAGGGGATCACGAAAGAATGGATTCAGTGTATATCATATCCCTGAAGAAATTTGTGTCTCGACGAAGCCACAGGCGATATTACACGACCTCAGCTTGAATTACCTAGGGGTGCGCCTGCGCACAGCTTTTTGTGTTGGCAGAGAGCCAACACCGTGTTACGAGTGGAGGCCGAAATGCACGCGTTTTAGCTCACGCAGGCTGGCGTGTGGAGGGAAGAACTATACTGATTTGAGGTCTGGAACATGACAAGGAACGAGAATTCAGAAAGCGGACGTAACTAGTTTGATACTTAACTTTAATCCATTAATGATGAACGTCGCTCTTGACGGTACATGATTCACAATATTATCTGTTCAGAATACATTCTTGAAGTAGTTAAAGTAACTGAATATGGTGCCTTGCTAGGTCGCAGCAAGTGACGTAGCTGAAGGCTATGCTGAACTGTGGTCTCTGTAAATGAGAGCGTATGTAGACAGTGAACCATCGCTAGCAAAGTCGGCTGTACAACTGGGGCAAGTGCTAGGAGTCTCTCTAGATTAGACCAGCCGTGTGGCGGCGCTTGGTTTGCAATCACTGATAGTGGCGACACGCGGGTCCGACGTATACTAACCGACCGCGGCCGATTTAAAGGCTACCACCTAGCAAGTGTGGTGTCTGGCGGTGACACCAAGCAGTTGAACACTGTAAGGTATGGAAAATTCTCTGCTTGGATTCTAGCAGCAGGCGAGGAATCTTACAACTCCCGTAAACTTGTCTCTGCGCCGTATCGTCCGCCCCCTCGTGCGGAGCATGTTTCTTTAATAGGACGAGTTGGCGTATCAGTGGAGGCTCTCCCATGTGACCTAATCGGCGACGGCGGAGTGAGTCCGGTGTTTGCGCTGGGCTCGTTACGGGCGCGCGCACTTGACGGCCGCTGGCCGGCCCGTCGCAGGTGGCCGGGGTGCCGGGCAGCCTCCCCTACACTTCTGGCGGACCGGCGACAGCGCCACCGCGTCGCCGGCGGCGGCCCTTTGTGCGCGGCGCCCACTTGTTTGCCGATCGCGGTTGAGTCACGACGTCCCCGCCGGCGGATAATGGGCCCTCTTTCACGGACGGCTGCAGCCGTGGCGCCGCGGACCAGAGAGGGGCGGCGCCCGCCCCTAACGTAATGTAAGTGCTGCCACTTTATACGCCAGCTGAGCGCTCGGCGGTGTTGCGTCGCAGGTTGTCCCTCCCCACGTACTGTTCCAATAAGTACGCCGCGACAGCTTATGTTTGTAAACAGATACTAGGGTCATTCCGCAGCTAACGCCTCCCATCTATATTCATGGAAACAGCAGTACTGAGCCCTAAAATTGCAAGACCACGAAGGCGGATTGCAACAAATGTCAAATTTTCGCTTGTGGGACATACTAACTTACTACACTCATGCTTATAAATTAAGGATAATGCTGATACATGGTGAATCAATGCTCTGGTGGGCGGTTTGCGGGTTTAAATCACCTCGGGGTATGACCATGCGGTGCATTCGACCTGCGGTCGTCGCACATTGCGCTGGCAGCAGTCAACACAAGCAGCGGTGTGTTGGTGCATGTCAGTGTACGGTGCAGCGATAAAGTGTGCACACGTTTTCAGACGTGCTAATGGTGACTGTGACTGTGTGGCTCAAAGAACACATATTGATGACGCTATGAGGAGTACAATACAAGGGCGACTGGAGGCTGGTCAAACACAGCCCCTCGGTGTGCCACAAAGTGTGATCTCAAGATTATGACAACGACTCCAGCGGACAGGAAACTTGTCCAGGAGCTACAATACGGGACGTCCACAGTGTACAAAACCACAAGAAGACTGATATCACCATCAGTGGCCGCAGACGGTCATGGAGTACTGCAGGTAGACTTGTTCGGGACATTACCGCAGCCACTGGAACAGTTGTCTCCAGACACACAGTCTACAGGCGACTGAACAGACGTGGTTTATTCGCCCGGAGACATGCAGGGTGCATTCCACTGACCCCTGGTCACAGGAGAGCCTGTAAAGCCTGGTGTCAAGAACACAGTACCTGGTCATTGGAACAGTGGTCCCAGGTTATGTTCACGGACGAATTCAGGTATTGTCTGAACAGTGATTTTCGCCGGGATTTCATCTGGTGTGAACCAGGAAGGAGATACTAACCCCTTAATATCCTTGAAAGGGACCTATATGGAGGTCGTGGTTTGATGGTGTCGGGTGGGATTATGACTGGTGCATGTACACCCCTGCATGTCTTTGACAGAGGAACTGCAACAGGTCAGGTGTATCGGGACGTCATTTTGCACCAGTATGCGCCTTTTCAGGGGTGCAGTGGGTCCCACCTTCCTCCTGATGTATGATAACGCACGGCTCCACCGATCTGCCATCGTAGAGGAGTACCTTTAAACACAAGATATCAAGCGAATAGAGTGGCCTGCCTGTTCTCCAGACTTAAACCCCATCGAGCACGTTTGGGATGCTCTCGGTCGACGTATCGCTACACGTCTTCAAACCCCTACGACATTTCAGGAGCTCCGACAGGCACTGGTGCAAGAATGGGAGGCTATGCCCCAACAGCTGCTCGACCACCTGATCCAGAGTATGCCAACCCGTTGTGCGGCCTGTGTACGTGTGCATGGTGATCATACCCCATACTGATGTCGGGCTACATCACCAGGAAACAGTGGCGTTTTGTAGCACATGTGTTTCGGGACGGTTTTCTCATCGTATCACCAATACCGTGGACTTAGAGATCTGTGTCGTGTGTGTTCCCTATGTGCCTTTGCTATTAGCGCCAGTTTTGTATAGTACCACGTTTTGTGGCACCACATCCTGCAATTATCCTTAATTTATGAGCATAAGTGTACTTGGCGCTACACCTCGTGTAGGGCCTTCGCTTCCTGGACAATCTCCGCCCAATCGTCCCTGCTGGCTGCCTGGGCCCTCCATCTTATACCTTTCATTCTTCTCAAGTCCTCAACCACTTTGTCTAGTCATCTGGTCCTTGGTCTGCCTCTTATACGGCGTCCACCTGGTTTTCCTTTGAAAACTTTCTTGATTGCGCTGCTCTCCACCATTATTTGTACAAATCCCAACCTAGTCTCTTACTTGCTATTTCTGTCACGATATCTGGATTGTTGTACAACTCTCTGATCTCATTATTATTTCTGATTCGCCAAAACCGCCTATGGTTCACTGGCCCGAAAAGTTTCCTGAGTATTTTTCTTTCCCATCTCTTCAACAACTTCTCATCATTTCGCCTCATTGTCCAAGTCTCCGAAGCATATATAACCACAGATCTCACTACTGTACGATACACTGTCAGCTTCAGATTCCTACAAAGGCTTCTTGCTTTAAATACTTTAATCAGTGCAAAATAGCGGCTGTTATCAGCTGAAACCCTTGCATGTATTTCTTGTCTCATATCATTATTCTAATTTACCAATGACCCAAGATAGATAGCTCTCACAGCTTCATATTCTTTCCCATTCAATGTCGTGCTTATTTTCCTCCACCATACCTTTTCCTAGACGTTAACACAAAATGGTTCAAATTGCTCTGAGCACTATGGGACTTAACATCTGAGGTCATCAGACCCCTAGAACTTAGAACTACTTAATCCTAACTAACCTAAGGACATCACACACACTCATGCCCGAGGCAGGATTCGAACCTGCGACCGTAGCGGTCGCGCGGTTCCAGACTGTAGCGCCTAGAACCGCTCGGCCACTTCGGCCGGCTGTTAACACATACTTGATCCTTGACTGATTAATTGTCAGCCCCATCCCCGCTCCATATCTTTCTAATCTTTCAAGCTGCTTGTGGAACGCACACAGCTGTTATAAGTAATGTGCATGATGAAACATGCGCTGAAGTTTTATAGTCTTTACACTACCAGATTTCAGGGTCTCAACCCCATCTTCAGGTGTATATGTAAAATAAAACCATATATATAAATTGCATAAGTAGCCTCATATTTCAGGTGTTGGGATTTCTTAGTGAATGATAGTTGAGCAGCAATTTCATTGTTCCTGTTACATGTTACCTGCGTGCTGCCTTCCAATGAGAGCGCTACTTAAATATTTGATCTGTTGGCCATTTCGTAAGTGTACCTGCACGTCATACAGCTTTCAGCATGCTGTTATCAGCTTTCTGCTTCCCACAGGGTGTCTAACCTGGCTTTATTTGTTTTATTTAGACTCGGTGCCCTCTCACCGTCACTTTCGGGATAAGGGTGACTTATGACAGTTACAACTGAAAGGTGCTTTATCCTCGGGAGCATTTGGTTATTCAGTCTGATGTCACGTACGGAAAGATGGGTTGCCTTGTAAGTTAAGGTTGACATGGATGTTTCGACTTATTATTTACAGGTATGCTCAATGGAGTGCTTTTATGTCACTTTTTCTGTAGTACTGTTAGCTTCTTTACTGTCTTGCAGTTTAGAGATTTTATTTTACGTTATAGGGCAGAGCGGATGTTTTAATCACAAGCTTCAAACTGGCATGAATCACGCTGCATGATTGGGATGCAAATGATTAGCATTTCAGTGCATCCTTACAAAGTAGGTTGGAGTTACACCATCTACTGTCCGAATACAAGAAATTAGTATGTACAGGTTCCTCATTCAGAAATGGTATTTGAATGTTTTTCAGAGGATGCCTACATTTACATTTACATCACACTCTGCAAGCCACACAATGGTGTGTGGCGGAGGGTATTTCTTGTACAACTAAATGAGGCAACCAACGCTGTTCCACTCGCAAATAGCGCATTGGAAGAATGATTGTCGGTAAGCTCTATATTGGCTCTAGTATCTCGAGTTTTCTCCTCATGGTCATTACATGAGACGTATGTGAGGAGGAAGTACTATGTTGCCCGACTCTCTTCGGAAAGTGCTCTCTCGAAATTTTAATATTAAATCTCTCCCTGATGCACAACGCCTCTCTTGTAACGTCTGCCAATGGAGCTTTTTGAGCATCTGTGTAACGCTCTCGTGCCGACTAAACGATCTCGTGATAAAACGTGCCGCTCATCGTTGGACCTTCTCCGTCTCGTCAGTCCCATCTGGGAGAGATCCCAGACAGGTGAACAATAGTCAAGAATCGGTCGAACAAGCGCCTTATAAGCCATTTCCTTCGTGCATGAGCTACATTTCTTTAAAATTCTTCCTGTGAATCCGAGTCTGGCATCTGCTTTTCCTACTCTTTGTTTCATGCGGTCATTCCACTTAACATCGCTCTGGATAGTTACTCCCAGACATTTCATGGAGATACTGTTTCCAGCGGTTTGTCATCAATAGTGTAGCTGTACAGAAGTGGATTTCTTTTCCTATGTACGCGTAATATATTGCATTTATTTACGTTCCTGGTCAACTGCCAGAGCCATCACCATTCATCATTTCTCTGGAGGTCTTTCTGCATATCTTTACTGTCCTGTGGCGTTACTACTTTGTTACAGACAACCACATCATCTGCGAAAAGTCTTAAAGTGCATCAGACGCTTTCTACTAGATCATTTACGTATAGTGTAAGCAGTAACGTCCTATCACGCTTCCTTGGGGTACTCCGGAAATTACCTTCACATCTGCCGATTTTGTTCCGTTAAGACAAGTTCTGTCTGCAAGAAAGTCAGTAAGCTCGTATTTTTTTCACTAAGCGGCAGGGCAGGACGGTGTCAAATGCCTTACTGAAGTCAAGGAACACGGCTTCAACCTGAGCGCCATTGTCTATGGCGCTGTGGATCTCATGGGGGAACAGAGTGAGCTGAGCTTCGCAGGATCTGTGTTTGCGGAATCCATGTTGATTTTTATAGAGGAGATTTTCTTTTTCCAAGAACGCCATAATTCTCGAGTACAAAACACGTTCCATAATTCTACAACAGATTGACGTCAACGATATACGTCTAAAATTTTATGCATTTGTCCTACGGCCCTTCTTAAAAACGGGAATGACCTGCGCTTTCTTCCAGTCGCTAGGCACCCTTCGCTGCACGATAAGGGGAGCAAATTCTTTCACTTAATCTTTATAGAATCTTGTAGGTGTCTCATCTGATCTTGACACCTTTCCACTATTAAGCGACTGTAGTTATCCCATTTCAACGTTCGTACGACGATTGAAGAGAGGTAACGTGTTACGATCTTCCGCGGTGAAATAATTTCGTGAGGCCGAATTCAGTATTTCGTCCTTCTCTCAGTTATCTTCCATTTCGGTGGATGCCACGATAGTCACTGAGTGAGTGAATAGATGATTTTAGCACTTACTGAGTTTATATACGACCAAAACCTTTTAGGGTTTTTACTGAGATCGACTGACAAAGTTTCAAACTCATTGAAAGCTTCTCTCATTGCTCTCCTTCCGCTCATTTCCGCTTATTTCAGTTTTTGTTTGTCAACTAAGTTTTTGCTTCTCGTGAATGTGAGATGAAGTTCTCTTTGTTTAGACAGTAGTTTCCTAACATGAGTATTAAACAATGGTGGGTCTTTCCCCTGCCTGAAGACCTTTCTCGGAACATACTTGTATAGGGCGTATTGCACGATTCCATTGAATTGTTACCATTTGTTTTGCACACCTTCGTCCTCATTACCGAATATTTGATGCTGACTGCTTAGATACTCTGAAATTTCTATACCGTCACTCTTGCTACGCAAAACATTGTCATAGATCCTGCCACAACCTTATGATCACTGATACCTTCCTCTATGTTAACTAATTCGATAAACAAGGAGGTCTAAGACGTTACCCTCATGAGTTGGTTCTCCTGCTCAAAGTAATATTCGGACAAGTATCCAGAACTATGTCACACAAGTCCCTGTATCTGGTACTAGTTTTCATAGTATGACACTCCCAATGTAAACCTGGAAAGTTGAAGTCACCCCCTACTGCAACGCCATGATGAGGAAAAGTACCAACGATATTCTGCCTGTTCGTCTGAAGTGCTCTACCACTAGAGCTCCTGATCCATGCGGTCTATAAAAGCACCCGATTACAATTTTTGAGCGATCTTTGATACTTAACTTCACTCACATTAATTCACAATTGGAATCCGTGATAACCTCGCTAGATTTTATCGAATTCTTTATCGCAATAAACACGCCTCTACCATTGGCGACTAACGTACCTTTACGATAAATATTCCAGTCTGAACTTAGGATTTCGTTGTCATTAACGTTTGGTTTCAACCAACTTTCTGTTCCTAATACTATGTGTGCATTATAAACTGCAGTAAGCACTACTCATTCTGATACCTTTCCTTGGGAACCGAGCGAGGTGGCGCAGTGGTTAGACACTGGACTCGCATTCGGGAGGACGACGGTTCAATCCCGCGTCCGGCCATCCTGATTTAGGTTTTCCGTGATTTCCCTAAATCACTCCAGGCAAATGCCGGGATGGTTCCTCTAAAAGGGCACGGCCGACTTCCTTCCCCATCCTTCCCTAATCCGATGAGACCGATGACCACGCTGTCTGGTCTCCTTCCCCAAACCACCCAACCAACCTTTCCTTGGATGCTCCTGCAGTTCACTACGATCATATTAACCTTTTCCACATCTGCGACAACGAACGTTCTCTGAGGATATTGTGGCCAATTTATCAGGCAAATAGTCTTCCATCCTAAGGGAGGGTTTCCCTAACCTAAAAAAGTTCCATGTGCACGCCACATGTACTCCTCTACTCCAGTAGTCGCTTCCTGCGTGTAGTGCTCGCCTGACCTGTTAAGGGGAACACTTCGATTCTCTATCTGGCAGCGAAGATCGAGAAATTCGCATCCGATAAGGTCTCAGAGTAGTCTGAGCCTTCCACTTTGCTCCAAACCAGAGGACCGCGATCAGCTCTGGGTGTGATGCTATACAAGTAGGCAGCTTAGCCTGCACCGCTCCTGCGATGCTAGTTGCCTTCACCAAATCACCCATCCGCCGATAGGAGCCGAGGGTTCCCTTAGAACCCAAGCGGCAGTTGTCATTCATGCCGACATGTGCCACTATGAGCAGCCGGTGTAATGGGTGTGCTCGATAGCCGCCGGCTGAGACCCCACGGCAAACACACCGAGTGCACGCTGGCATTCTTTCCCGCCATGCCTACTTATTCCCTGAGGGGACTCCATCACCCACCTAACACTGGAGCTCCCAATGACAAGGATATCACCCGCTCCCCTCTTCCAGACTGGGCAGGAAAATCGGCCGCTGGCTAAACGAGGTGGGTAGCACCTCGTACCTGTTGCTAAAGCCCGTCTCACACGGAGCAAGATTCGCTGTAAGTTTCCTTGCTGGCTCGCGCGATGGCCATCTTGCTGGCTCCGTCGTCTGCTAGCGGGCTACCTTGCTGAGAACCTTGTAAGATTTCTAGGATAGGTCCGGCGCTATTTTTCTTGTAAGGTTCCCTGCGTGCTACCTGCGTTGGCCAATCATGAGACGTTTCGTTTGTGACGTCAGTTGCGGAAAGCTTGGGCGGGAAGCCTTTGTTGGTAGTCGCTTTTCTGCTGTTGTGAGATGCGGTAGGAAGTTCTGATACTTATTAAATAATGGCACCGCAGTGGTCCAAGGAAGCGATTGAAGCATTGATATGTACTTACAGGGAAGAACAGTGTCTGGAGTCGTGAAAAGCGCAGGCTATTATAATAAACACTTGCGTGCAGAAGCACTCGAAAGAGTTGCAAGTGCCGTGTGTCTTGTTCGACCATTCGTATAATATTTGCAAAGGATGTACTATCTTCTATTCTATAAAATAAAGTCTTATATAACAGTCATTATTGGTATATTTATAAAGTCAAACAGTAATGAAATGGTGATACTTTTCAAACAAAAATACGTGTTATGCGAACTAACCTCAATTCTTTATGAAGCATGGAGAGCACACCTTTTCCAGCTTTTCTCCTCTTAATCCAGTTTTTCGTCCATTCTTTCTTTCTTCTTCTCTCATTCGCATGCATTTCTGCATCGTTTAGCACCAAAACAGCTAATAATGCCAGTTTGCTCTGAACATCTGTACCTGAAGCAGCCATCTTCGTTCGATACAACACGCAGCCGATCACGACACAGCTAGCTGCCGATCTTGCACCGTGGGAGAGCTTCGGCATGGAAGACAGCCGGCTCCTTTCCCTGCAAGCCGGCAGGCATGCACGCCATCTCGCAAACTTGAGGCGAACCTTGCTCCGTGTGAGACGGGCTTAAGGCTTAGGGAGCCAGCCGCGTGACCTGCTCCCTCTTTCGCTTTCCGCCCAGTGGCACGCGAACACACCACTGTCTGCTACCTACTCTCGAATGCCAACTTTAAGAAGTAGAAACTATACATGGCGTGCATAAAGTTTTCCTATCATTTCAAAGAATCGTAATTTGGAAATTATTAGAAATAAAGCATTGTGGTTTGTTGCAAGATGTTTAACACCTCTGAAAGTTCTTTTTTCTGTTATGTTAGTATTACAGTATGTATCGAACTCGTCACTCAAAAAAGATCAAGACGATATTCGAGTTCTATCCATGTACGGGTCAGCATTGTAGTATCAACAGTTGTGATTGCTTCTCTGGTTCCTGCACGAAGGGCAGCAGCGTCACTGACTGATGTTGCGTACACTCGATCCTCTACGTAACCCCGCGAAAAAAAGTCTGATGGTGTGACATTCGGAGACAGCGGGGGCCATGCGACAGGACCATGATGATGCATCCACCTCATTCGAAATGTGTCATTCAACACATCCCACACGTTAAAACACCTAAGCCGGCCGGAGTGGCCGTGCGGTTCTAGGCGCTACAGTCTGGAGCCGTGCGACCGCTACGGTCGCAGGTTCGAATCCTGCCTCGGGCATGGATGTGTGTGATGTCCTTAGGTTAGTTAGGTTTAAGTAGTTCTAAGTTCTAGGCGACTGATGACCTCAGAAGTTAAGTCGCATAGTGCTCAGAGCCATTTGAACCAAAATTCCTATGTGGGGGTCAGTATCATGCTGGAAGATGGTAAGCGGCTTTAGCTCTTCTATTTATGGTAGCAACATGTCCAGATATTTTTCGTAATGGTTTTCTCTGCGAAGATAAATGTGTCTGTCGCGACATCGTGCATTAGCACCCCGTCTGTCTTCAGGCGCATCTGGACCATCCGACCGCCGTGTCATCCTCAGTTGAGGATGTGGACAGGAGGGGCGTGTGGTCAGCACACCGCTCTTCCGGTCGTTATGATGGTTTTCTTTGACCGAGCCGCTACTATTCTGTCGAGTAGCTCCTCAATTGGCATCACGAGGCTGAGTGCACCCTGAAAGATGGCAACAGCGCATGACGGCACGGATGGTCACCCATCGAAGTGCCGGTCACGCCCGACAGCGCTTAACTTCGGTGATCTGACGGGAACTGGTATATCCACTGCGGCAAGGCTGTACATCGTGCTAAGGCCACACCCAGAATTAAGCTTCGTGCCATCACGGATGTGTTCACGAGTGTTGTGCGGATTTTCAAAGCTGCAAATCCTAATGCAGGGGCGATTCACATGTCCAACAATGTGGAACGTTACCTCATCTGAAAAGAGGCCGTCTTGTAGGTAGTCATTATGAAGATGTATAGAGGTCAGTATGGAACACACGAATGCATACAGCCGAGGAAGATCACTTGCGCTACAGTCGCAGGTTCGAATCCTGCCTCGGGCATGGATGTGTGTGATGTCCTTAGGTTAATTAGGTTTAAGTAGTTCTACGTTCTAGGGGACTGATGACCTTAGAAGTTAAGTCCCATAGTGCTCAGAGCCATTTTGAACGATCGCTTGGTTGCAATGTTTGGACCACATGCATTGTGTCGCTACAGGTGTAACTGTTTATGTAATACATTATCGACAGCAGATCTTGCTTTCTGCAATTGGCTTGATGCACGACGAAATGGCTTTTGTGGACTACATTGAAATGCAGCTTGAACTCTGCCAACGCTTGCTGCAGACACGGGAGGTCCTCCACTTCAAGGGAAGTCTAACACTGGGCGCCCTTTAAAAATTTTCAACCAACCTATTATGCTTGTTCTTTGCCGGTGGTACCCTCCCATACTGACGTCGATAATACCGCAGTACTGCTCTCACAGATTTGGATTTTGTATACCAGATGACAAATCACGCCTTCTCCTTGTCTGATGCAATCCGAGTCAAATCCAAAACACAGAAAAAAATTGACAGCTGCAAAACGGTTCTAAACAAATCGTGATTCTCTGTCTATAATAGCTTCCAACTTATAATTCCTTTTCTTTTTGAAATGATAAGACTAAGAAGCAACTCTCGTCTAGCAAAGCAGTAGAGAAAGTGGTGATTTACATAGATTATTTTCGTATGCGTTTC
Organism: Schistocerca americana; assembly: GCF_021461395.2. NCBI lineage: Eukaryota > Metazoa > Arthropoda > Insecta > Orthoptera > Acrididae > Schistocerca > Schistocerca americana. The sequence goes on along the minus strand of NC_060120.1, from coordinate 823,652,543 downwards.
TTGCGATAATCATTAGTTTCCTATAGATACTTAGCGAAAAATAAACGTACTCTCCAGGTGTTTATTCACGCTGTATCTCCACTGATTTGAAAGGTACGCTGCTGCTTAGGAGTGTGTTGATCTTTGTGGAACAGCCTGTAAGTGTCTCTCGTGACGTAGACGGGTAGATGTAGAAACAGTCTTGGTTGCAGGGTTGTACGTTTTATTTATTTACTAATGATGCGTTTCGACTGATTCCGGGCTCTTGTGATTGGCTTAATATTAGATAGTAATAGATACATTGAGATAACGAGCATACAGAACGTCACAACAAATAACTGCCCTCGTCAAATATTTGGAAACATTATATGGTGTCCTTGTTGAGGCATGCGCAATGTTTCCAAATTTTTGACAAGGGTAATTATTTGCTGGGACGTTATGAATGTTCAGTATCCCACGTACCTAACACCATCTAAACTGCAGCCAGTCCGAAGACGCCTGAATCAGGCGAAACATGTCATTGTCACTTAAATAATAAATACATCCCCGCAACCAAGACTGACTGCTTGTTTCTTTATGGTATATTACTGGTTGCTGTATCATCCCTGTCACGTACTGGAAAACGTAGATGAGTAGAGATTTGGGGCTCGGCTGATCGCTCTTTAGTTTGTAGACTGACTAAACGAGCATGCATCGGAATTCGACAGCGGCAGTATCGTGATAACGGAAACTGTGTTTTATCAGTCCGTGATACCTCTGCTTCCATTGGTCGGGATCCCGTACGAAGTTTTAAAAGCAGCGGCCGGTCTTACTTTCGGTTTAAACGACAGGGATTACAACTCAGTGCCAGAGTCATATGGATCTAAGACATAAGGTGATGGTATGAGGGAGCATTTGGGTACACAACACGATCGCTTCTGGCTCACATAGTCGGCAATTCGGACAGCAGCCGTTGGATTTCTGACGTGCTAAGGCCGGTGTCTGTGCCCTACTTGTGACGTTACCTTTTATTGGGCTCTCAAGACCTCTACATCCTGAGCCCAAATAATTCTGTTATCACTGTTCTTTCAATAGGCTAAAGTAAGTTCGCATTTTGCCTGTGTTGTACTGAAACAACTCGATACAGAGGGTGTCCGACTAATGCCCAGGCCAGGCCAACATTTCTTCGAGACTCTCACCCACTGGAAACGTCAGGTCATGAGTTGCCGAGAGAGTGGCTCGCCACCTCTCGACCGCCACTTCGACTGATGAACCCTGGTACGAAATTGAAACAGCGTCTAACGATGTACCTATCATTGTCATCCAGGTTAGCTCCACTTGATGCCCAGCTGGGTTAGATCCACAGCTGCTGCAAGAGGTGCCAGCTATATTTACCAAATTCCTCACCATGTACATCCCCAATCAGATATGACTTTCATCCTTTATTGTCACCACTATACTGTATACACACAATAACTATAATTTCTTAATTTGATATCCCTCCTGACGTTGGAATTTTATTGGCCAGCGAAGCAGGGAAAACTGGGGCTACTTGATATACACTTCAGCCTTAGATATTTTTCTATTTTTATTTATTTGTTTATTACTTTTTGTGCAGTGCTTGGAGAGATTCTAGTGAATGCGGCAGATAGCTTAACTTCTTGATTACGAAGCACACATTAATGAAATACGTATTTATGTAAGCCTAGAAACCCTTTACTTAAAAGCTTTTAACTATTCCATCTAACCCCACACCTGGAGTTAACTGGAATATAACTAGTAGTGAATTGGGATAACGTGACATGTGTCAACAATTTTCGGGGAAAATCATTTTATTTTATCAAAGCTTGCCCTAAATTCGTTTCAAAATGAGACCTGAACAAAAATAAATTCTGCTTAGTTGAATTTTCTCATGTTGAGAAATGAGGAGTTATCTATTTTATTTGGTAAAAAGACTTTCTAAATCGAAGATAGCATTTATATTTCTTTATTTCCAACAACCTGTTTCGACAGTCTTCGCTTTTGTCTTCAGGTCTTCAGAACCTTCGTTACAAAATGCGTTCATTGTGAATTGGATGCCCACGCTGAGTTGCCCTGTCAATGGATATAGTGTAGCAACCTTTGTAAAAGTTGCTACATTTTATCCACTAACATGACAACTTAGCGCGAAGTTCCGACTCACAAAGAACACGTTTACCAACAAAGATTTTGAAGACCTGAAGATGATAGAAAAGTCTGTCGAAACCGGTTGTTGAAAATACAGAAATATTTATGCGATCTTGGCATTAGAAAGTTTTTTTACCAAATTCTGCTTAAATGTATAAACAACAGCGTGACCTGGTGCAGAAGGGAAGGCAGGATTCGGTTACGATTGTGGTCGGGGCCGTAGTCAGTTACTATTGGTTGCCTTTTGCAGTTACATACAATTTATTTTAAACTAGTAATTCCAGACTCAACAACGAATAAAATACCATACGTTATTAATGAAGGAATAAACAACTGTGCAAATAATAGTGTTTTCAGTGAGCTACAATTTAGCAAATCGCCATTAAATACAGATACAACAGATAATGTTTTAAAAACAAGGCACTGTGATCTGAGCAGAAGGGCTTACACGCCAGGAATGGCAATAAATTAAGAATTGTTTGGAACTCGCTGCAACTTACAAATTAAAGGTATTGAACTATTAAAGGCAAGTCACCACGAACACAGCAGAAGGCATCAGATTCCAGGAATGGCAGTAAATAGAATTTTATGACTTGTTGCTAAAATACAGACACCAATTTAGAATTTTAAGGCAAATGACCACAATCACGGATGAAGGCTTTACAGGCCAGGAACGGAAATAATATTAAAAAAATTTGAAACCTGCTGTAAAACACCAAATACAATAGCAAAAGTTAATTAAAAAAAGCAAGCAACTGATCCAGACGGTGCTCCAGGAATCGACCTCTGAGAAGGTCCGGCAACAAACACTTTCGCGAGCGATGACATAGGCAGCCAAGAGTTGCATTCACTTCACAAGATGGTAACTCAGACTAGTGGCAATCTAACGAATGACTAATTATAATCTTGCTGAAGCTACCTGATGTCCGATAAACCAAATGCAATGATGGAACAATATGGCAAAGCCGGAACCGGCGGTCTGCACTACGTCCAGAATACTGTGTTTAGAGCTCACGAAACGAGAAAGAAATCATTACCATCAGAGTAGAAGAATCACCAACCGGCCTACAATCAAGAAAGCTGCCAAAACTACACGCCTTACCGGACAGCAGCGGCAACGCGAGGAAATGTACACAGCCGTTACATATGCAAACCCCCAGGGCAGGTAATTGGGGCGTTACCGGCCACCAGGCAAGAAAAATTACCATTGGTTGAACTTAACAAATTGTAACAAGTTGAACGCAGTAAATAGAAACAAGAAGTCGAGAGAAGCTAATCAGATCCGCCTTCCCCAAGCACTCCACTCGCTGCTCTTCGCCTCGGAGACACTATGAGCAGCAACACGAACCCAAGTCACTGGAGAATCGCGGGATATCACAATGGTGAAGGTTTCTCTACTTGGATTGAAATACACTCATCTTAAAGCTTGCTGGATCCGGTTTACGACGAAATCGTGCACCCTCATGACCACAGCCCTTCCATCCGGCAGTCCATGCGTGCCGCCAGAGGTCCCGGCGTGTTCTCGCACTGTGCGGACCTGGTTTCTCCTCAGTCCCCAACCGAACTCGCCACTAACACGACCCAGCAAAACAACGACGCAGCCCCAAAGATAGGGCAACAACTACTACATATCGATAACCGCCGCTGCTGCCACTAGCGGACAGGCAACGCTTGTGAAACCGAGTAGCGCCTGTCAACACGAGAAGAAGACAAACAACCACAACCATGACAACTAAACGATACCGTCTGGCCTCCAACAAAGAGCGGAAACCTACAAACAGCACCAACGCGAGCCGCAGCACGGCTCAAACAGGCTGAACTTAAAAGTAAAACAAAAGATGAATTCTCCAAAATAAATAAATTCAGCTTATTGTTATAGCTAAGTGTAGTTATTTAAACAAAATTAGCTCAGTGTTTTAAATCAACCACGAATGTGAGAATTGTCCGCGCGGTTATTTATGACTACACAATTTTACAAACTCAATCATCCTCGTCTGTCGATCTCCAGTTTTTCCCTTTTTTTGACGATGATGGATTCGCAAATCTCGTTTGCCATCGGTTCAAATGGTTCAAATGGCTCTGAGCACTATGGGACTTAACAGCTGTGGTCATCAGTCCCCTAGAACTTAGAACTACTTAAACCTAACTAACCTAAGGACATCACACACATCCATGCCCGAGGCAGGATTCGAACCTGCGACCGTAGCAGTCGCGCGGTTCCGGACTGAGCGCCTAGAACCGCTAGACCACTGCGGCCGGCCTTTGCCATCGGTTTCAATAATTTTCTCAGGGTACTGGCGGCCATGGTATTTCACCAAAACAGTCATTTACATGGTATTCAGGGTGATCAAGAGGCCGTTGAAATAGGGGGGGGGGGGGGGGAGGGAATTCGTTGTTAGTGTTGTTTGATGTGAGATTTTGACATCATTTTGAGATTCTCAGGGTTTGTGGGAACTGTGGAATGAGAACCCTCACCATTGTTTCGACATGAGGCTGAGTGCAAATGCTGTTAGCCATGGAGAGGTTCACTGAGAAGGGCCAAGCCGTCGTCACTTTCAGCAAGCACAATGTCTGGCACACTGTCGTCAGAATACGTAAAAGAAAACTCGAAGCAACGTTTTCTGGGAATATATATGGTGTCTGTTCTTTCGGACATGTCTGAAAGAACATGTCTGTTCATTCAGACAATTTAGACATCTTTCAGACATTTTAGATCCTACAGCCGCTATGAACCAAGATACAAAGGAACTAATGACATTAACTGCCAGTGGGCATTGATTTATATCAATGCGAAATTTGGATTGATGGGAGGCGTGCTAGGGTAGTCCGTGTGATGGTGGTGACCGCTGTGCCCGGATGGCGTAGTGATCAGCGCATCTGTCTAGTAAACGTGAGACCTAGGTTCGAATCCCGGCCCAGTACAAACTGTCAGCTTGCCCCATTGGTATAAATAAGTGTCCCCTGGCAGCTAATGTCTGTAAATCCGATGTGTCTTATTTCCTGGAAAGTTTTTTCGTCGTCGATTTGTCAATATTACCCATGTCGCCCTTCTTTTCTTCTTATCGGCTCTTATTAAGATTCTGTCGTTGATGGAACTATCTGTTAGAATAGCAGTAGATCTTCTTTATTGCCTACGCCTGGATTGCTGTCGTGTTCCGGCTTTAGCGAAAAGACGAATTTCTTTTGAGGCAACGTCTATTTATTGATTCTTTACAGAATTTTTTTCTTTTTTAATAAACAGTAATGGATGGATTAGCTGGCATAGGTGCGGGGCGAGTTCTCACAACTACGCCAAATGACCCCATACCTAGCTATGACATCCCCAAGAGGATAACAAAAGCAAAAGCAAAATGGGTATTACACCGCCCCAAATACCACACACGAAAGGTGACTTATACATGCAACGACAGTTATCCATTCCTTTGAAAACCGTCATCAGCAGTGCCTCACTTCAAACTGCAGTTTTACGATGAAAATATTTACACAACAGTGAGACGCTTCCAAGCAGACTGAACTTACGGTGGAGTGTGCCCCTTTACATATACAGTACTTTCCACTAGCACGATGACAGCGCTCTAGCATCGTGGTGGCGGGAAATAGAAGCTGAATGCCAAGTAGCCACTTCTGCCAAATGACTCCGGTCTCCCCTACATCAGATGCAGAAAGCGTCATGGACACAGTGAAAAGATCAATTTTGCAACTACATAATTTCATTTGTCCACATCGTCATCATCATGCGTAATGCACTTTTGCCAACGATGAACAAGAGATTACCTCACTCGTAAAACTGGGGTTGTGGTGTAAAATGCCTGTGCATTTACAAATTGGGGTGAATGCCCAGGATAAATACCTGGGCAAATGTCCAAATTTCATAAATGCCCAGGCATCTATACATTTTAAAGATTAACTTATAATCGGTGCTTATAAAAATTTTAAACCGATATTTTGTATTGGAAAGGATGTTTTGCAACGCTGGTTTTTCAGTGATTGGGTAATCAAATTGAAAGAGCTTCTTGAGAGTTAGGAGAGAGTTATTAGAGGAAATAAACTGTCCTGTAAATATAAATTTTCACATCTTTAAAGAGATCAATTCTTGGGGTCGGACATAATAAAAAAAAAGAAATCGATACTCAAGTTTAAAAGTAGTTCTTGAAATAAAGTATAGTTTATATTAAGCTGCTAGCCTGTAGGTAGTATTTATACTTGTACTACAATACTGCAAAAAAATTTAAAGTTGTTCTGGATCACTGTAGCTCACTCAAGCACTTTTTTCGAATTATGAGGGCACTTGAAACAGTTTTTGATATGCTTTTCCATTTTGTTGGAATATGACTGTATTCCTTAAAACAATATTTACAAGATACTCCTTTCCCTTTTAAATTGAACAAGTTCAAAACATGTCCTTTTTTCTTAGCCATCTTGCAACTGTTCAATAGCCTATTGTCTATAACGCTGTAAATAACACCACATAAACTTGAATGACTGTTAGATAGTCAGACCGTGTTGTCAATTTCAGTTAACTAAATAACCCACAGAATTGCATGAACTACCTGAAATTACCAGCCACTCACTCAAAATTTCGTCTACTACCTATTTGCAACAATAGCAATAGCACACATTTACTTAGAATAACTCAATTAGAGTAAAAAATCAGGCGTAATTATTTTATTGAGGAATATGTCACGTACCGAACCGATGCCACAATTTCAAGACTTGCGGTTTCTCTAGGAATCGACTAGCATCGGACTTGAACAATTCCAGTGTCTTGGGCATCGATTCTTTGTTATTAAATCTTTTTTATGTTAGTGTTCTCGTTTCGTTGTCACAGCAGTGCAATCATAAGAAAACAGACAAAGAAAGGAGCAGAATAAAAAAATTATGGTCTGTCTCAAATGTCACTTCAACTGACAATAAACCATTTTTTTTGTTTTTTCACTGAAAACAGTTTAACATTTAAGAATGCATTTATCATCAAGAAACACATGCGAGTTGTTCAATACGTTCAGTAATAATGTTGTTATTACAAAGCGATGACCTAAGAATGGACTATATTTTTTATACCGGCTTATCACTACAAAGTTGTTCAACGCGGCGCGCGCGCGTGAAGGATACAAAAAAGGACATTATAAATGATAAGAGCTGTCAGCAACACGCGCCCTTCCTTGCAAGGGAAACTCCCATCGCATTCTCCTCAGATTTAATGGTAAGATGGCTCAGTGGATAACCCGTCAAAATCTGTACACAGATCAAGCATGAAAACAGGAAAAACGTGTACTGACTATGAAAAAAAGCAAAGTAGAAACAGTGAACGTCCAAGTTCAAAATGTGCAACATCGAGCGACTGTGCGTACCCACGGCCTCGTGGTTATCTAGTCACGGTGTTGGACTAGAAAGTGAGAGATCCGTGTTCAAATCGCCGTCGTATCCCACACATATATATATATTTTTCCCCCACAAAATTATGAACTGTCCGTCCGGTCATTGACGTGTCTGTTCGCTATATTCAGATTTGCGTCTGTGTGGTGGTGTAACGTCCGTCTGTAAATGCGAGGTCTAAGAAAGAGACCTCTAGACTTAGTATTTGTTCTACACAAGAACCTCTCATTATGACTATTGCGTTCCGTAGTGGAAGTTTTGATTCCTGAACTCCTTTTTTGTAACATAGTTCACAGTCATTTATTTGTAGTTTTCCTTACTGTGAGAGGTCTGTGCGGCGTCTCGCCTGCTCTCGCTATTCATCCATCGCAAGTGCAACGGTAATATATTTTTACCACACGACTCATACTCTGTAATCAATGTATAGTATGACCAATGCCAAGATTATAGAAGGAGAAGAACAAGCACATCAACGACCGGACGGAAAGTTCATAGTTTTGTGAGAGAGAGAGAGAGCTCGAGGGAAATTTGAACACGGATCTCCCGCACCGCATTGTAGGCCAACGCCGTAATCACACGACAACGACGCCGTGCTTCTTGTGGTTCTCTCGACGTTGCACATCCTGAGTTTAGGCCGATCTTTTTTTCTATTTTGCTTCTTTTTTCATAGTTCAGTACACCTTCTTCCCGTTTTCATGCTTGATCTGTGTACAGATTTTGACGGGTTATCCACAGGGCCATACAACTAAATATGAGGAAGTTTCGATGGGGAGTTTCACTTGTTAGTAATAAAGGGAAGAATGTCCTCCTGGTTAGCTGTTCGGTCTAACGCACTGCTTTCCGGGCGGGAATGGACGCCGGGCCCCGGCACGAATCTGCCCAGCTGATTAGTGTCGAGGTCCGGTGTGCCAGCCAGTCTGTGGATGGTTTTTAGGCGGTTTTCCATCCGCCTCGGCGAATGTGGGCTGGTTCCCCTTATTCCGCCTCAGTTACACTATGTCGGCGATTACTGCGCAAACACTTTCTCCACGTACGCGTACCCCATCATTACTCTACCACGCAAACATAGGGGCTACACTCGCCTGGTGTGTGACGTTCCTGGGGGGGTCCACCGGGGGGGGGGGGGGGGGGGGGGGGGGAAGGTCCACTGGTGCCGAACTGCACAATAGCTCTGGGTTCAGGAGGGGGGGGGGGCGGGGGGGGAGGGCGGCGGAGGGGTGAATGGACTGCTGTAGGCTGTTGTGGGGTTGTGTACCACTGAGGCGGCTAATGTGGGAACAAAGCCTCTCCATCGTTTCTAGGTCCCCAGTTCAATACAAGGCAAGAATAAGCATTTAATAACTTTTAATATCGGCAGCATCGTCCCTTTCCCCTATTTTAATTGGTAAATTATACATTCTAACAGTAACAGCTTTAAAAAAAGTGCTTTTTATATAAAATCCCCGGATTTTGGGCATTTAAAACTGCTTTAGACAAATTCCCGGGCAAATGCACATTTATAAATGTCCTGCCCACTGTGCATCTGCGCGTCCCACTTCACTAAACTGCTGCTAGCAACTTATGTTTGACGACGGTATCTGAGTGATAAAATATTAGCAATCTAGGCCAGCTTTCACATCAAAGCAGACGGAAGTCTGTAGGTCAAAAATCAGGGTTGTACAGTGGATGTCGTGGGGCAGTCAAGCTAAATTTGACAATGAATTCCATCATCTCATAACTCTTGTGGGGACTCTCGTTTCCTGTGTTCAAAATGAAAACTTCTCTTCTTGCCTGACTCTGGGAATTCAGACTTGTAACATATACGGTGTCGCCTTGTAGTATTCTGAATTGGCAACTGGATTATGTTTCAAGATATCCAAAAGAACCACACCGCCTCCCCCTCCCCTCGCTCCTATCTCAAAGACTGTACACAATACTCTGCCTGCAGACGGCTGTGTCTTGCATTTCTTGTCTGTAGCAGAGTTCACATGTCGCCATTCAGTGGACGGTGCTTTGAATTTCAGCTCGTAGTGATGCTTCGCATTGGTCCAGCATGTTGGTTGATTGTTTGGTTGATACGGGGGAGGGGACCAAACAGCGAGGTTATCGGTCCCATTAGATTAGGGAAGGATGGGGAAGGAAGTCGGCCGTGTCCTTTCAAAGGAACCATCCTGGCGTTTGTCTGAAGCGATTTAGGGAAAGCACGGAAAACCTAAACTAGGATAGCCGGACGCAGCGGACATCACGTCCAGACAAATTTCCAAATATTTTTCTTGTCTGTGTAAGAAATCACGGGATCCTTATCACACTTGACGTTAGTCAAGATTGTATGACAACTTGTCTAAGGTATTACAGTCGACATCCGACTGCGTACGCAGTTCTTTGAGTGGAATCCGTCGACCGTGAGGAATGAACTGATCGAGACGTTTATTACAAGGGATGGCAGCTGAGCGTGGTCGACAGGAACGTGGCTTCTACGTGACACCCACGTGGCTTCCCGTGCACATCCTTCTCACCACTACTGGAACATAGTATCCACCGTCTCACATTACTACTGTATCGTCACTAGACAGCTTGGACACGTGTCCGATGACTTCAAATGGCGTATATTGTTGAGCGGTGAGGAGTTCAGTGACACGTCTGTGCTTTACACGGACCTAGATGTCCATTCCGGTAGGCTGCCACGGTGCTGCAATCTGTCTCAGGTGAATGAAACCAACAAGCCATTAGCAGGAAGAATCAAGAATTAGTACTGCATCAACATAACATGACCCGCATTCTTCAAGTCAACACTAAAAGTAGGATGGATTAGTTTTGGGATGACTGTATTGGATGCTGCTGCATGTCTCCTTTCGTATACGTATCATAGAACAGGTTCGATTGGAGGCGCTCTACTTTCCTCTATTCTGTGCCTTTTCTTGTTACTCTGCTGGTAATATCGTCAGCCAGCATTCCAAACTTTTTCTTCCTCCCCTTTCTCCCCTGCATTCTTTTCTTCAACGTCATTTAGTTGCCTGCAGTTGCTGCAGAGTTTACATCCCAGACGGATGTTTTCTTTATGCCTGCCACTTCCTCCCCTGTTCTTAGGAGTACTTGTTCGTCTGTCGGTCCATTTCACTTGAACCACGGTTCAAGTCGAATGTCTTAACAAACAAGTCACTTTTTTCTATTTTTTGTTACTGGAAATCATTTACTTTTCTGTACACAGCGTTGTACCAATGTTGATGCAGAACTTAACTGTTCCCAACATAGCCTTCAAATTATTCATTTTACTCAAGGAATTAATTAATTTTAAAAAGTAAACAACAAATTTTGTCAGTTAAGTAGTTGGAGGGTATGAGAGATTAGGGTCATATTCGGAACATTTCCATGGTTTCTCTAAATCATTTGTGGCGAATACAAAGTTTCTCAAACAAATGGAAATCTGACTCCCCCCCCTTTTGTCCATTTCGAACGAATGTTTCGTCTCTAATGAGCACGATGTTGACGGGAAGAACTAAATTTCTCTTCCCGCTGTCGACGAGAATAGCATCCGCCCACATAATGATGACACAGGTATAGACAACTGCGCACCGCATACGGTCTACGGAAAAGTCGCGGAGTGAAAAGGTGTTTATGCTTTGCTGACCTACTGAACTAAACTCACTATTTCATAGTTGGCTTGTCGCTTATGCTGATCTTCTAGTGAGGAGAGGAACCAAAAGTTATGCTCTCTCCACAGAGGAGCAGGAAACGGCCTGTTAATGAGACACTCAGGGCTCAGGTGGAGAAACACTCGGTCGTATCTCTGTGGAGCATCAGTAACACACGCCGGGTCGGAAGTCGTACTCACCGGCGTAATGCGGCGCGTTTGTCACAACAGGCTTGCGGTTCGGGAGTTTAAGGCGCGCATAAACGTCAGGTAAAGGGCTGCGCGGAACGACTTAATATCGTAATAACAATAATTTGGGGCCCGGCGGGCGCACGCTTGCCAACTGTCGGGCACGCGACAGCGCGCTGAAGCTGAAGGCAGGTGGGTGCGCACCTGACGCGCGCCTGACCTTGGCCACTGCCTGCGCCCGCTGCACGCCACGCGCCCACGCATCCCCACGCCGAGCAGGGCTGCCTAGCAACCGTGGCCGCACTCACCGCTCCGTTATCACTGACGGAAAAGGATGCAGCCCCTCAAGGACAAGGTTATTTTGTTGACAAGTAATGTGACAGGTAGTTTAACACCGGTGGAGTATATGATAACAAATGACACCAAATCAAACGCCCACGTCACAGTAAATGTTGCCCAGTAGTCTCATCAATACACAATGTATACCCGTCTTGCGCCAAGGCAAAGGGAAGTTTATCGCTGAAACAACCGTTTTTCTTCCACGCCATTTTAACCTGACTGTTAAAACCGCACATAATAACTGTTTTCAGAATTAATTGACTTCTGGTTTTTTATTCCTATTATTTCCTGTAATAAACGCAGAAACATAACAAAGATGAAAAATTTTGACTCTATGAGTTTCAAGATACATAGAAACAAATTATTAAATTAAACAGGAAAAAAAACACTGTCCACATTTCGCTGCTTTTCCCGGAAATTCGGCTCAAAAATATATTGCAATCGGGGGTCATACCACTGTGGGTTAGGAATATTCAGTGCTAAAGGGTGAAAACTCAGGTTGAAGAACGCTACAAGCAGATAAAGGCATAATATGTAGACACAGGCAGCAGATCAGCAACTCTCTATTATTATTGTACACTATGAATGAATTATTAAGTTTTTATTTCATTAATGTTACCATAATTTCCTTCCTCTTTTATTATCTCATAGAAATGGCAGACAAATCTTTAACGTCTTAAAGCAATTGAAGCATTGCGCTTAACTGCTACGATACTTCGTAAAAATATTTCGAGACTTAGAGTTGATGCATTTGTACAGTACAATGGTGGTCCGGCGACGACAGCGAGAAAATACTGTGTAGACCATTTGGCGGCATGTTTTGCACACTGAGTGTACACGACGCACTGCGTGTACACGCTTATCTTAAGCCGCGACACAGGGCAGAAGGAATATTACTGTCTCAGCATTGCTGTACCAGTTTTTCGCCATATATTTGTTCGTCGTTTCTGTCGGCACTATTATTAAAATAGCACTGATCGTTTTTCCTATTTCTGTAATAACGACGTATTTGATACCAATGAAAATTTTACGAATAATAATTACTCGTTTTTTAAACAACGTTTATTTAAAAATGAAAAATTTTGGCACTGCTGCTGTGACTAATTTATAATTCGTTTTTTTACTCGGATATTAGTAAAAAATAAAAGAAACCTGTTATAATCTAGACCAAACAAATACCGAGACACACCGGTTATTCAGAACTAAACTACCGATATCGGTTTTAACCGGTCGGTATTTTCAATTCCTACAAAGGAGGCATCTATTCTCGCATGCAAGCGATCATACAAATGACATACTACGATAGCTTCTCGCAAGCACCTTTCATCTCTTGTTGCAATTTGGCAGTGCTTCTTGCTGGCTCTGGAGAAAGACTAAGTTCCCGCTTCAGCATGTGTTCAATTGGCGATATATCTAGTGATTTTCCTGGCCAAGGCAGTGGTGGTACACAATGAAGAGCACGTTGCGTTGCAGCTGTCGTACATGGAAACGCATTGTTCGTCGAAAAAAGCACGTCACCTTCCTGTCGAAGAAATGGCAGTAACGCAATAATAACGAGGTGCACAATATAGCGGGCACTGGTTACTTTACCTGCAGAAACAGCAAATGTAACAACGACTTGTATTTGTAATCCGTACGCCCCACCCACCCCTCCCCATATAATGAAGCCTGGGATGTGACCTATGTGAAGTGACCGAATACACTCTAGAGTAGGCCACTCACCAAGCTCAACCTGTACTTATGTACATCCAATACTCTGATACAAACAGAAACCACTAACGACACTGGACTAGACATGCTTGGCAGTGTCCTGATGTCTGTGATACCCTGGTCAGAGTCACATGTGCTCTTAGTCATATTTGATCTTAATCCCAGTCCCAATCTCCAGTCGACTATTTCATGATGCCGGACTAGACGTGCTTGACAGTGTAGTGATGTCTGTGGTATCCTGGCCAGAGTCACACGGGGTCTTGATCATACTTGATCTTAGTCCCAGTCCCACTCTCCAGTCGATTCTTTCACGACATGAAGATAGACGTTCTTTGCGGTGTCGTGACGTCTGTGGTATCAAGGTCAGATCACACAGGGTCTTAGTCATACTTGATCTTAGTCCCAGTCCAACTCTCCAGTCGACTTGTACACGGCACCGAACTAGACGTGCTAAGTGGTGTCGTGATGTCTGTGGTAGCTTAGACAGAGTCACACATGATCTTAGTCTCAGTTGTTCTGAGTGGTCCTTGGTGACACATTAGGTGCCACATGTGCACAGACTTGGATGATGTTTGGTTGACCACTGCTCCTCCCACAATGCGTCGATGTTGATATGCACCTGTACTACGGGGTCATCCTGAACGTAGTGTACGGGTCTGGCAATGTTCTTCAGCGCAGCGGCACATCAGCGATACACTGAGCCCAACATGTGCAGCAACCTGTCGATATGCCAGTCAGCTTCCCACTGGCCCAGAATGCGACACCATTCAAATGGCTGAAGTTGTTCAACAGTCGCACGTATTCACCGGGGGAGGGGGACAGCAACGTTGTATCTTGCGATGAATGCTGCACGCCCTGTTCACCTATAAAACCACCAAAATTTTTGCCTGCGGAGACGAAATAGGTGACACACAGACAGGCCTCCAGGGCGCCATCTGATGGTCCATGACTGTGACAAATTAATTACCAACACTACAACACTTTGTTGTTGTTATGGTCTATTGACACACAGTCAACATGGGTTTAAAAAACATCGTTCTTGTGAAACACAACTAGCTCTTCATTCACACGAAGTGCTACCATTGAGAAGGGATTTCAGATCGATTCCGTATTTCTGGATTTCTGGAAGGCTATTGACACTGTACTACACAAGCGGCTCGTAGTGAAATTGCGTGCTTATGGAATATCGTCTCAGTTATGTGACCGGATCTATGATTTCCTGTCAGAGAGGTCACGATTCGTAGTAATTGACGGAAAGTCATCGAGTAAAACAGAAGTGATTTCTGGCGTTCCCCAAGGTAGTGTTATAGGCCTTTTGCTATTCCTTATCTGTATAAACGTTTTGGGAGACAATCTGAGCAGCCGTCTTCGGTTGTTTGCAGATGAAGCTGTCGTTTATCGACTAATAAAGTCATCAGAAGATCAAGACAAAGTGCAAAACGATTTAGAAGAAATATCGGAATGGTGCGAAAAGTGGCAGTTGACCTTAAATAACGAAAACTGTGAGGTCATCCACATGAGTGCTAAAACGAACTCGTTAAACTTGTGTTACACCATAAATCAGTCTAATCTAAAAGCCGTAAATTCAACTAAATACTTAGGTATTACAATAACGAACAACTTAAATTGGAAGGAATACATAGAAAGTGTTGTGGGGAAGGCTAACCAAGGACTGCGTTTTATTGGTAGGACATTTAGAAAATGTAACAGCCCTACTAAGGAGACTGCCTACACTACGCTTGTCCGTCCTCTTTTAGAATAGTGCTGCGCGGTGTTGGATCCTTACCAGGTATGACTGACGGAGTACATCGAAAAAGTTCAAAGAAAGGCAGCACGTTTTGTATTATCGCGAAATAAGGGAGAGAGTGTCACAGAAATCATACAGGATTTGGGCTGGAAATCAATAAAAGAAAGGCGTTTTTCGTTGCGACGGAATCTTCTCACGAAATTCCAATCATCAACTTTCTCCTCCGAATGCGAAAATATTTTGTTGACACCGACTTAAATAGTGAGGAACGGTCACCAAAATGAAACAAGGGAAACCAGAGCTCGTACGGAAAGATATAGGTGTTCATTCTCTCAGCGCGCGATATGAGATTGGAATAATAGAGAATTGTGAAGGTGGTTCGATGAACCCTCTGCCATGCACTTAAATGTGATCTGCAGAGTATCGATGTAGATGCAGCTCTTCATGCTACTCTATCCTGTCAAGCCTCTTCATCTCCGAGTAACTACTGCAACCTATGTCCTTCTGAATCTGCTTACTATATTCATCTCTTGGTCTCCCTCCACAATTTTTACCCCCCCCCCCCCCCCCCCCCGCTTCCCTCCAATACTAAATTCGAGATCCCCTGATGCCTCAAAATGTATCCTGTCAACCGATTCCTTCTGCTAGTCCGGTTCTGCCACAAATTCCTTTTCTCTAAAATTCTATTCAGTACCTGTTCATTAGTTACGTGATCTACCCATCTAATCTTTAGCGTTTTTATGTAGCACCACACTTCAAAAGTTTCTTTTCTCTTGCTGTCTAAACGTTTACTTACTGTCTACGTTTCAAAAATGGCTCAAATTTCTCTAAGCACTATGGGACTTAACATCTGAGGTCATCAGTACCCTAGACTTAGAACTACTTAAACCTAACTAACCTAAGGACATCACACACATCCATGCCATAGGCAGGATTCGAACCTGCGACCGTAGCAGCAGCGCGGTTCCGGACTGAAGCACCTATAACCACTCGGCCACAGCGGCCGGCGTCCACGTTTCACTTCCATACATGGGCACACTCCAGACAAGTACTTTCGGGAAAGACTTCCTAACACCTGAGTCTACACTCGATGTTATCCAATTTCTCTTCTTCAGGAATGCTTTCCTTGCCATTGCCAGTCTACATTTTATATCCTCTCTACTTCGACCATCATCAGTTATTTTGCTGCCCAAATAGTGAAAGGTGGCTACACTGTGCCACTGCGCCAGAGAGTGCGCCAAAGAGTACTATTAAGCCGCCTCCACAGTGCGTGTTAAGAGATCGTAGAAGTCAGTGCTTGTTGAGAGTTCATAACAGTCAGTGGTTGTCGAGAGTTCGTTGAAGTCAGTGCTTGTTGAGAGCTCGTTGTAGTCAGTCGTACCGAGATGTGCTAGTGGGCACTGCTTGTCGTGAAGTCGGAGTGAGATGTGGTAGTAAAGAGTGTTGTTCCATGTTTTATGCAGTTATTTGATGGGAGAGATAGCA
Organism: Schistocerca americana; assembly: GCF_021461395.2. Classification (NCBI taxonomy): domain Eukaryota; kingdom Metazoa; phylum Arthropoda; class Insecta; order Orthoptera; family Acrididae; genus Schistocerca; species Schistocerca americana. The sequence goes on along the minus strand of NC_060120.1, from coordinate 823,635,963 downwards.
GATGTTATTGTAATGAGTGCATTCCGTCAATATATATGAAGGTAAAAAAAAAAAAAAAAAAAAAAAAAAAAAAAAAAAAAAAACCGTGCATGGGGGCTTTATTAAATATAAGATTGATTGAAAATATTTTTTGTTTTAGTATGTCTGTCCGATTACGCAGTCTCGTAATCGGTTGGCCCTGACTAGTATTATTACGCTATCTGACTGCAAAGAACAATGTAAGAAAATTTTCGTAAACACAGTTAATTAATTAAGTCCCCAGCAACTATAAAACCTACAAAATCCAAGCACAAATGTAACTGGTCTGTATGTGGGAGTGTGACTCAACGTCCACATCTGGCACGGTTCTTTTCCAACAAGACAAGAATTTTTAAATATCAACTATGCTGACGTGACAAAAGAAATTTAGAAAAACTATAATTACGCAAGAAAACCAGAATTCACTCTAATACAAGAACACAAGCCAGATGCTTTGTTGACTGAACCTGTAGTGACGCATTATTTCAGACACACAACTAATAAAAGAACATTGTAATTTTTACCTTCATATATATTGACGAAATGCACTCATTACAATAACATCTGCTATCTCTCCCATCAAATAACTGCATAAAACATGGAACAACACTCTTTACTACCACATCTCACTCCGACTTCACGACAAGCAGTGCCCACTAGCACATCTCGGTACGACTGACTACAACGAGCTCTCAACAAGCACTGACTTCAACGAACTCTCGACAACCACTGACTGTTATGAACTCTCAACAAGCACTGACTTCTACGATCTCTTAACACGCACTGTGGAGGCGGCTTAATAGTACTCTTTGGCGCACTCTCTGGCGCAGTGGCACAGTGTAGCCACCTTTCAATAGCAAAACTCATGTATTACTTTAAGTGTCTCATTTCGTAATCTAACTCCCTCAGCATCACCTGATTTAATTCGACTACGTTCCGTTATCCTCGTTTTGCTTTTGTTGATGTTCATCTTATATCCTCCTTTCAAGACACTATCCATTCCGTTCAACTGCTCTTCCAAGTCCTTTGCTCTGTCTGACAGAATTACAATATCATCGTCATACCTCAAAGCTTTTATTTCTTCTCTCCTTTAGTGGGCACTTGTTATACCCTGGTGCCTCTGAACACAGTACATGATGGTGTTGCAATTTTTTCTGGCAGTGTATAATAGCACAGGATAAGTATAAAGTTTTTTCCTTTCCTGGTTCCAAAATAATAATAATAATAATAATAATAATAATAATAATAATAATATTTCTAAGGATCTGTGCTATATACAACTAAGCTGTTTATTGCAAATGGTAGCTCAACCCATAAAATTTTTTAGAGACATGTATGTTATAATAAAAGTTTCTCGGCCTTCCAGCCACGTCAAGTGGTTTAAAATCCACGAGCTTTTGGCCGAGTACTCCTCTGCTATTGTCAAATGGTGACTGTCTTCTGGCTGACGCTGAAAAAGACGAGCCTATCCTTGGCTCGAGGTGGTGCAATTTAGACAAATATTGTCATTCCTGCGGTTCCTGTAAAAGAGAGAAATATATAATACCACTCTTGTTGATTGGTCCTAGTTGGTGTAACCTGGAAAAGAGAAAGACACACTCTAGTGGGGGATTTGCAAAACTTAATCCCTCAGCAGGTCAGGCCAACGCTTGGTTGGCCTGTGATGAGGTTGTTGGCCCAGTCCACGGATGAGCCGGTTGCGGGAGCGTCCCGTCTTCTCGTAGAACTTCCTGGCGATGGCGCGAAGCCCGTCTTGGAGAGGCAGGATCACGGTGTCCTCGTGGAGTTGGCGCGTCGAGAAGCGCCTCAGAAGATGCATAGCAGTCTTCAGGGCGCGGTTCTGTATCCGCTGCAGAGTCACAATGTGAGCATCTGGGGCTTTCCCCCAGTCCACGGTCGCATACTCTAACAGTTGGCGAACCAATGTTAGGTAAAGCGTTATGCCGTGTTGCGATGACAATGACGACTGCGAGTTTAGCAGCGGATACAGGGCCATTTGCTGTCCCTTTCACATCACGGATGTGATACTTCCAGGTGAGCCTGCGAACTGTCTTCTGGCTGCTGCTGCCGTCCTTATATAGCCGAGCTGCCTTCCGTGACCTCAGTGGTACCCGCTCCGGCACCATAATGTTTGCGTTGTGCGGCCGCCGCGCCAGCTTCAACCTTCCGATGGCCGAATCGCACGCTGTGCTTAGCTGCAGGCCACCGTCTTATTGAGTGTGTTGTCAAAAATTTCTGTTTCGATCGCGTCTTTTATTATGCTACCCCAAAAACTGTTAGTCCGTGTGATAACAGATGTCTCGTCGAATGCAGCACAATGACCTTTCTGGTGTATTCTCTGCTACTGCTGATTTCTCTGGGTACCCTAGACGAAAACATCTCTCGTGTTCCACACAGCGCTGTTCAATGCGTGTGGACAGTTCTATATCGGACAGACTGGGTGTGCCATTGAAGAGCGCTATGTAGAACACGAGAGATGTTTTCGTCTACGGTACCCAGAGAAAACAGCGGTAGCAGAGCATGCACTAGAAAACGGTCATCGTATTGCATTCGACGAGACGTCTATTGTCACACGGACTAACAATTTTGGGATAGCATAGTAAAATAAGCAATCGAAAAAAAAAAATAATTTGTGACAACACGATCCATAAAGACGGCGGCCTGCAGCTAAGCATAGCGTGCAACCCGGCCATCGGAAGGTTGAAGCGTTCGCGGCGGCGGCACAACGCAAACATTAGCGTATATGATACCGGAGTGGGTACCAGTGACGTAACGGATGGCAGCGCGGCTATATAAGGACGGCTGCAGCAGCCAGAAGAGAGTCACCATTTGACAATGGCCGAGGAGTAGATTTTAAATCACTTGACGCGGCTGGAAGCCCGATAAACTTTTATTAGTACATACCGCCTGAAACTGTTGTTGTTGTTGTGGTCTTCAGTCCTGAGACTGGTTTGATGCAGCTCTCCATGCTACTCTATCCTGTGCAAGCTTTTTCATCTCCCAGTACCTACTGCAACCTACATCCTTCTGAATCTGCTTAGTGTATTCATCTCTTGGTCTCCCTCTACGATTTTTACCCTCCACGCTGCCCTCCAATACTAAATTGGTGATCCCTTGATGCCTCAGAACATGTCCTACCAACCGATCCCTTCTTCTGGTCAAGTTGTGCCACAAACTTCTCTTCTCCCCAATCCTATTCAATACTTCCTCATTAGTTATGTGATCTACCCATCTAATCTTCAGCATTCTTCTGTAGCACCACATTTCGAAAGCTTCTATTCTCTTCTTGTCCAAACTGTTTATCGTCCATGTTTCACTTCCATACATGGCTACACTCCATACAAATACTTTCAGAAATTACTTCCTGACACTTAAATCAATACTGCATGTTAACAAATTTCTCTTCTTCAGAAACGCTTTCCTTGCCATTGCCAGCCTACATTTTATATCCTCTCTACTTGGACCATCATCAGTTACTTTGCTCCCCAAATAGCAAAACTCCTTTACTACTTTAAGTGCCTCATTTCCTAATCTAATTCCCTCAGCATCACCCGACTTAATTAGACTACATTCCATTATCCTTGTTTTGCTTTATCCTTGTTTTGCTTTTGTTGATGTTCATCTTATATCCTCCTTTCAAGACACTGTCCATTCCATTCAACTGCTCTTCCAAGTCCTTTGCTATCTCTGACAGAATTACAATGTCATCGGCGAACCTCAAAGTTTTTATTTCTTCTCCATGGATTTTAATACCTACTCCGAATTTTTCTTTTGTTTCCTTTACTGCTTGCTCAATATACAGATTGAACAACATCGGGGAGAGGCTACAACCCTGTCTTACTCCCTTCCCAACCACTGCTTCCCTTATATGTCCCTCGACTCTTATAACTGCCATCTGGTTTCTGTACAAATTGTAAATAGCCTTTCGCTCCCTGCCTGAAACTATGCACTCTTATAAAGACATGTATGTTGTCCGTGGAAAGTCTGGGCGGAATTCAATACTCGCTACGGCTTTGCCATATCCTCCGTCACCGTCTCTACAGCATCTCGTAAACGTACCGTAAGACCGTGCACCAACTGGTGATATAAACATGTTATGCATAACGTAATCCTACAAAACGATCAACATGGTGACCATGTTGTAGTACTGCCTCTACCTAACCATCTGTCCCAAAGAAGATCTCATCCAGAAACTGGCCATTAAATAAATCCCAGTGTGATGGTGCACCATCTTTTTCAAACACTAGGCACGGTTGTAATTCCTGAGATGCAGTGTAAAGTTCCAGCATGTCCAGGTGAACTGTCACCATAAAGGTAGTGTAAGTGAACACGGTCTCAGCAAGTGGGTTCTCCGACCCACCAGATATTGTGTGCATCGATTTGTGCCAGCATTTTCCTAGAAGGCTCAGCACGTCTGAACCTATCGTCTGTCTGCAAAGCTTGCAGGGGGTCGTACTTTGCATGCATGAAAATGCACCCATTTGTGTAAAATCTTCGCCACGGGGCTCTGAGGTATGCCTGCTTCCCTGGAGAAACGACGCGTCGATTTCCACAGATTGCGTTGAAATGCTGTTCTCACACCAGGTCTGTCTTTTCTTCCCTTGCCACGAACATGGTCGGTCCCTTTAAACTTTTCATACCGTCATCTGATGCTCTTTACGTGTGGTGAAACTCGACCATAGGCACTTCAGAACTCCTGCTGAACTGTAATGGCGACTGTGTTTCATGGAACCGCAAAACACATTGTGCTTTCTCCTGCATGGATGACTTAGTGACAGACTAAATTACCCTACCCGTAACAAGAGAGGTAAAAAAAAGTCAAACTCAGACAGAGTACCCATAGACGCTTTGTCAGTTAAACTACAATTTGCAGCAAAAAAATTAATAAATAAATAAATACATACATAAACATACATCTGGAAGTGTAAACAGAAAAAAATTATGAGTTAAGTTACCATTTGCAACAAACCGTATAACTAAATTTTTTGTAATCAGGAAAAGACTTTATCCTTGCCCTGTGCAGTAACCTTAGACATAGAGTCTCGAGGAAAACATTGCGATCAACAACTACAAAGTATTTTACAGAAACAGTCTAAGTAGCTTTATTTTCTGTTCATACGTTAGGGATTTTGACTGAGTTTGATTATCATGAGACCAATTGCCTGTTAGCAAAATCAGTAATGCAAGGTGCTGCGAGAGATTCATCCCATTTCATACGACTATATATTCTACGTGAATGAAGATAGAAACTTGGTAACATGTTAACTTACGCATCAAAACTAAAATTCTACGTTGGCGCCAGCTGTTAATTTGCTGGTACATGTCGTTGCCCATAGGGTATCCATGGTTTGGCTAGTTAGCTCGTTCTGACTTTCGCTAACCAATGTACATCGAGTCGAGGTGGCAATAATATAGCGACAAAAATTGTTTTGTATCCTCCATTTCAATAGGAGCAATTCAGCTACAACTCTGCAATGTGATTTTCGTCCCTACAGCTCGAAGCACTGTAAGATGACACGTGTAGTTTCAAGCCATCTGTTGTTTATGTAAGGGAAATCTACACTATGTGGTCAAAAGTATCCGGACACCCTCAGAATCACACTTTTTTATGTTAAGAATGTTGTGCTGCCACCTACTGCCAGGTACTCCATATCAGCGACCTCAGTAGTCATTAGAAATTGTGAGAGAGCAGAATTGGGGCGGTCCGCGGAACTTACGGACTGCGAAGGTGGTCAGGTGATTGGGTGTCACTTGTGTCGTAGGTCTGTACGCGAGATTTCCACATTCCTAAACATCCCTAGGTCCATTGTTTCCGTTGTGATAGTGTCACGGAAACGTGAAGGGATACGTACAGCACAAAAGCGTAAAGACTGACAGTTGAAAGGGTCGCAATGTGTAATAGGCAGACACCTACCCAAACCATCACACAGGAATTCCAAACTGCATTATTTTCCACCCCAAGTACTACGACAGTTAGGCAGGAGGTAAGAAAACTTGGATTCCATGGTCGAGCGGCTGCTCATAAGCCACACATCACGCCGGTAAATACAAACGAGCCTCGATTGGTGTAAGGAGCGTAAACATTGGACGATTGAACAGTGGAAAAACGTTGTGTGGAGTGACGAATTACGGTACACAATGTGGCGATTCGATGGCAGGGTGTGCGTATGGCGAATGCCCGGTGAACATCATCTGCCAACGTGTGTAGTGCCAACAGTAAAATTCGGAGGCGGTGGTTTTCTGGTGTGGTCGCATTTTGCATGGAGGGGGCTTGCACCCCCTGTTGTTTTGCGTGGGACTATCACAGCACAGGCCTACATTGATGCTTGAAACATCTTTTTTCTTTTTTAAAAAAAAAATTCTTTATTTCATAACATAATAATTATACAAAATGACCCACCGCCTTAATGATTAGTGGGTCCTATGTTTCTAGTTTTATATTTGCTGCTTCTACATTCTACTTGACTACAGACAGTTCTATATTTATTACTAGGCGGACTACTTTTAATTTTACTAGTGTTAGCATTATTTCTAGCTTCTACGAAAGGTTAGTAGTAACTGTCTGCAGCGTTACAGTTGTGCCAGTGTTAATAATATAAACCTACTTGGATGCCTTGCGCATAGAGCTAATCCCTATGAGCATGCCCCTGCCACAGGGCAGGCAAAAAGTTATTTATCGCTGCAGGTTTCTAACTTACTATCCTATTCTAATTGACTAAATCTACTTCCTATTCTACGTTATAATCGGTGCGTTGTCTCAGTTCAGGATCACCCCAGTCCCCCTGGTCCTGCACGTGGCGGATTCCAACTGTCAAGTCGACCTATCCACGAGCAGGCGGTACGGGATTGGGGCAGTGGTCACAATCGGTGATTTTTATTTATCTTGTCATGAAGGTCTCTCAAAAAGGTTTTCAATACCTTTTGTGATACCTCGTTGGCTAGCGTGTTCAGTTTCTGAAAGGTCTCCTCTTGTCTTAGAAGGTCATAGGTGTTTGTACTTGGTAGTTGTCGTCTCAGTGTTTCGGCTACATCATCGAAAAGGGGGCACTCGTAAACCACATGGTCAGGAGTACCCTCCGGTGCGCCACAGTCGCACGCAGGCGTCGCCCTTTTCCCAAACCGACATAGATAAGTCGGATAAGGGCCGTGACCAGTGAGAAAGTGGAACAATCCCCGAGTTGGCTCGAAGTATTTCATTTTCAATCTTTCCTTAACATCTGGTAGGAGCTGAAAGGTTCTTCTACCAGTTTCATCTGACTCCCATATCTCCTGCCATAGATCTTTACCCCTTCCCCGTATCTCCCCTTTTTCCCTGACTGGTGCCCCCGTAATTTCCTCTACTTTGGTGATATTATCTTTTTTGGCCCAGTTCCATGCAGCCTGTTCCCTTATCTTTATATCCAGGGGACAGAGCCCCATTATAATTAACAGGGCACCTCCCGGAGATGTTCTATATGCTCCCACGGACCTTAGTATCATGTTCCTTTGTACTCTTCTCACCGTCACGGCAAGCACCACCCTCGTGAGCCTGTGAGGCCAGACTCCCGAGACGTAACCCACTATTGATGTCAGTATACTATTATGACAGAGATTAATTAGATGAGGCGGAATGTGGAATCTCTTATGTCCTATGGAAATCAGGTTATTTAGTAGTTGTAGTGCTTTCTGGGTTACGGTTTCAATGTGCCTTGCAAAGTTCCACCTTTCATCGATGATGATTCCCAAGTAGCGCGTTTCAGGTCTCCGAAGAACCGGCGAACCGTCAATTGTCACGGTCGGGTTTCTCATTAACTGTCCTTTGAGTAGTAGGTAAGTCGACTTGGTTGTTGAGATAGTCATCTTGGTGTTGCGGCACCATAGTTGTAGTTTGTCAATTGCTCTCTCTATTTTCGGTTCTATGCCCTCGCGACTTGGGCCGCCGACCAGCAGGAGGAGGTCATCAGCGTAGGCTATCACCTCTAGCACCTCTTCGCTCTGTTGCAGGCTGTCCAGAAGAGGCTCCATGTGGATGTCCCAGAAAAGGGGACCCAACACGGAGCCCTGGGGGAAACCCTTGGTGATAGTTTTCCGGACTTTCCTGCTAGGGGATGATAGCCATACCTCCTGATCTTCACAATAGCTCCTCAAACAGCCATATAGTAGCCCTGGGCACTCCTTCTCCCGGAGGCAGGAGAAGAGCGAAGGCCACCACAGGTTGTCAAAGGCGCCACTGATATCCACCATGATGCCAACAACATACTTACACGGGGATGAGCCGCAGACCTCGGCCGCCAAGGCGATTGCATCAGATGCCGATCGCCCAGGCCTGAAACCGAATTGCCTGCCGCTCATTCCCTGCAGCATGCGGTGAGCAGTCAGTCTGTCAGCTAATAACTTTTCGAGAAGTTTGCCAAAGCCGTCCAGCAGGCAGATGGGCCTGTAGGATTTGGCCTCAGCAGGGTCCTTCTCAGGGCCTTTCTTAATGATTACCACATTTGCGGTTTTCCATGTTTTTGGAAATTTGCCCTGCCTGAGGCATTCGTTAAAGAGTTGTGTGAGTGGCGCAACTAGCTGTGGGGCTAAGAACTGCACCACCTCCGCCACAATGCCGTCTGGCCCGGGGGCTTTTCCTTTCTTTAGGGACTTGATGAGAGCGGCAACCTCCTCCTCAGAGAAGGGGAGGACCGCTTCGTCATTTACGTACCTACCAAGGTCTTCATTCCTTAATTGACGCTGCTCTTCGGTGTCGTCATTCCTGTCATCGTCAGGCAACAGGGACAGGAGGACCTCGGCAGTTTCCTGCCAGGATTCCGTCATCCCGTCCCCGTGCCTGAGCGTTGATATCATCGTTGGGGAGCGGATCTTCTCCCTCACCAATTTATATGGCACACCCCAAGGGTCAAGGGCCAGCTGGTTGGTTACAAAATTTTCCCAACTTTTTATTCTGGTCTTCTGTAGCTCTCTTTGAAAGTTATCTTTTGCCTCCCGGTATAACTGCGGCCATCTTTGCTTTTCCCACCAGACGACACTGCGCTGGTAGTGCTTTCTCAGTCTCCTGACAGACTGATGCAGTTCTTGTAGCTCGGCTGACCATGGTGCCGGTGTGGCCGCCACGGCTCTCCTCCTGGTTGGTACGGCCGCCTTAATCGCCCTTGTTATTGCGCTTACCAGCCCCTCGGCTCTGTCGTCCACGTTAAAGTCCTGTCGTGCGTCCCCTTCTGGTAATGGAGGAATGTCGCACTCTCTGGCTAGGCGTTCCCACTCTGTTTTCCTACAATTTCTGTGCACCTCCCACCCCATGGCCCAGCGGCACTCTCTATCTCCTACAATGAAGGTAATTAGATTGTGATCACTAGTGGTGGCATTGTCTAACACTCTCCATTCTTGGAGCATATTTACTGCGTTTGGCGTGACCAGCGTCACGTCAATGTTGGTACCCTGTCCCCCTCCGGCCACGTAGGTGGGGGAATTGCCTGGTCTGTTTGCCACCACTAGTTGAAGAGCCATAATCATTTCCTCTGCTTTAGCACCATTTTCATCCCTTGTGCCACTGTACCATAGGGGGATTTGGCGTTTATGTCAGCAGTTATAATGATTTTGCGTCCCTGCAACGCCGTGGCCACACTCACTAGATGGTCTATGTGCTGTTCAATTCTGTCTCCGTACTGGAAGTACATGTTAATGATGATTACAGTTCCAACAGAAGATTGTATCTGCACGACGTTGCAGTGACTATTGGAATACTGTGACAGAGGAGTGTTTGTCACCAGGATGGCTGCTTTGGGGGTGTCCCCACTGCTAACGGTTTGCCATGTTGCGGCAGTGACCGCAACTTTTCCAGCCAGAGAGTACGGCTCCTTTAAACAGAGTATGTCCAGTCTCTTTTCCACCACTTCCTTACGGAGCTCCTGCATTACTAGTCGACTGTTATGAGTATTGAGTTGTCCTATTTTTATTTTGGTCGTCATGGAAAGTAAGTGTGTATGTGGTCATTTGGCCAGGTTTTGTTCCAGTCATATGCTAGTCGTCCGTTTGCCATCACTGATTGATGGTAGATTTCATCTAGGTCAAATTTTTCTCCTCGTCTTTCAAACACTTTTTTGAGTAGGTAGCGCAGTGCTCCGAAGTCAGTGGGGAGGTTCACTGACTTTAATTGTATTCTGTCCACAGCCTCCATCACCGAGAAGTTTACCCTCCGTCCGTACTAATGTCCTACTCGGACCACATGTCTTAAGGCAGTGGTCAGGGTAGTCGGCTGCTCCAGCCTAGCTAGTTGCATGGTGTACTCGAGATTCGGGTTCATCCTCACCCACCCACGGGTGGCAACCTGACCACCAGGCTGTCTTTTGTGATGGGGTTGGCGGTGAAGCTCGTTATCGTGTTTTCTTGGACAGGTTTTTCGGCTTTATCTGTCTCTACCACAGGATGCTCTTGCCGTTGTGGATTTTTAGTCGGCAGCGTGTCCCGGCATTGGGAGGAGGGTGCTCTGACCCCTGAGGGGAGCTCAGTTTGAATGCCAATGTCCCTAGTGGGGGACTCTGTTTCTATTGATTTGTCGACTGTTGGTACATCGACGCTGGTGAGCGACTTCAGGAAATTCCTGAATCTACTTGCTCACATAGCATCCCTCCTCCTTTTGCTCGGGGATTTATGCTTTGGCATCCTGCTTGGTATGCCGTTTTCAGCCATAATCAATTCGCGATATTAATCTTTGTTCACGCATCCTGTAGGTAGGGCAGTTCCGTCCTGTGGCTCCACAAGACTTTTTTCCACGACTCTTGCGAGGGATGCAGACGCCTGTGGCCTTGCAATCTTTTCGGGTGTGACCGCTATCACCGCATTTGGAGCAGGCCGACCCCCCGGTGCAGTGCCTCAGAATGTGGTCCAGGTCGCCACAGTTGTGACAACGGGGTACCACAATGTAGTCTCTAGTGTTTATTGCGTGGAATCCCACGTATAGTCTGCCTATTGTTGTTATTTGTCTCCACATTGTTGCGGAGACCTCGGCAACATGATGTACGACATCACGGTCCCGAGGACCCGTCTTAAATCTCAATTTGAAGCTGTTTTGGAAATCATTTTCGATAATGCCCTCAAAGTTTTGCTTCCTGATTGCCTCACATAGTTCCTCGTTTGTCATTACTGTAGGAACATCGTACAGTATGACCAAGGGGTTCCTCTTTTTTGGCGGTTCGCACTTTACAACTGCGTTCAACTTCGGATTTTCAAGCAGCTTGATTTTATCCTCCTCAGACGCAACTTCTACAATCACCGAGTTGCGGCTTGGTTTAACTCGCTTAATCTTTATTTTATCTTTCACAGGGTCGATTGTGGTGGTTAAAAGTTCCTGGATCCTTTTGACACTCGTGTCTTGTCCAGGCAAGGTCCTAAGAAAGACCGCCGTCTCTTGTTTCTTAGTCACCCCGTCTATTATCTCTTTCGTGTTGTTATGTCCGGTGGGGGCTTGTGCAGCCACCGCCGCCCAGGTCTTGCTCGGTTGTTGTTGCTGTTGTCTCAATCGGGTATTCTCTTTCTCCAGCTCCTCTACACGTCCTTCCAATTTTGCGTGAGCGATTGTCCATGCAGCCAATTGATTTTTTATTTGCGAGATTGCTGCCTGGCTTATTTTCCCATTTTTAATACTTTGCTCCAGGAGAGGCGTAATTTTTGCGTGTCTCTTCATCACTGAATAATACTCCTCTGCCTGTCCCACCTCGTCCTGTGGAGAGGGATCAGGCGCAAGAGAAGTTCTCGAAAGCGCACTAGTATCACTCGTCTCTGTTGTCGCCATCTTCTTGCCTCCCACTGTTGAAGAGCAATTCGGGGATGGTGATTGCATCTTTCAACACAATAGAGCACCTGTTCATAATGCACTTCCTGTGGCGGACTGGCGACACGACAATAACATCCCTGTAATGGACTGGCCAGCACAGAGTCCTGATCTGAACCCTATGGAACACCTTTGGGGTGTTTTGGAACGCTGACTTCGTGCCAGGCCTCACCGACCTACATAGATACCTCTTCTCAGTGCAGCTATCCATGAAGAATGGGCTGCCATTCCCCAAGAAGCCTTCCAGCACCTGACTGAACGTATGCCTGCGACAGTGGAAGCTGTTATCAAGGCTAAGGGTGGGCCAACACCATACTGAATTCCAGCATTGGCGATGGAGGGCGCCGCGAACTTGTAAGTCATTTTCGGCCAGGTGTCCGGATACTTTTAATCACATAGAGTAAGGTCGCACCTGTGTAGTCGTTCAAGACATCGGGCGAAATCAACAGAATTTCGCATGCAGTCCATGAAAGTCCACTGGTCGTTCCGGCAGCAATTTTGCCCTTCATTGCCCGTGTGTCTTCTGTCGTGGTATTTTGGCGACATTTGTGTTTCGGACTGTACAGGATTCAATAAACGCTATTACATATTCAGCGTTTGTTAGAAGTAAATTAAAAATGTAAAGGTAAAAAATACACCAAGGCTGAATGAGCATGGACATAAATGATATACCCTTGTATAATCAGAAAGTTATTTTCAAAACAAAAACTTCATAGTCGTATATGCAGCTGAAAATTCACCTCTTTTTTCTATATTCAGCAATGAAAGCGGTACAGAGTGATTCAGCTGCTCCTACTGATGGGTTTTGTCCAACCCACAAAGCCTTCAGATACCAGACACAAGATTCTCTCACTCACTACACGCAAACTACTAGTCATATAGAAAAACTAGTAGCGTGTTTTTGTAGGAAATTTAATGCAGTTTACTTTTTCTCGCTAGAGACCGTATTTTTCGAATTTTCAAGAAAAACATACAAAAGTAACTTTCAAATGCTTTTTTTTTTTTTTTTTGTGTAACCCGAAATCTGTGGCCGTCACCGAACACGTATCCCAGTACGAAATTCAACTACATTAATTGGCCTACATAAAAGACCTGTTCATTCTTCTGTAGCATTAATAGTTTACCTATAGCGATGGAGAGAATATGAAAATCTCACGAATGGTTTTTGAAGGCACTGGGGGTTGCATAAAACTCATCGGTAGGGGCAGCTGAATAGCCTCGTGAAATCGGATGGAACTCTCTGAAATCTCCTGTATTCAGGTGTCAGGAGCTGAGGAATCAATATTGGAAATGTGTATTTCAAGTCACATGAAGTTTATAATAAGCGACCCACTCATTTTCAAACTCCTTATGGTCCATTAACGAAAACTGCCCATCTCAACTAAGTCGGTGGTGATGTAACAAAAAACAATACACATTAGTCTGTAGTGTTAGCATTTACTGAGTTGTCGTCGAAGATGGAGAATTATTCGTTATGCGAAAGTGCAGACTTGCAGTTAATGCCTTTATGAAGAAGAAAGTTATCACAAAATTTTCCAAATAATAAACTGTTAATAAAGAAGAATGACGATAATGGCATCATTCCTAGGAGGTTGCTAGAAGAGAGGGTGTGCATGTGTCTGTTGCGTCCTGACTTGCCTGTTCGTACTATTACACTTACAATTCACAATATTACACTTACAACCGATAATATTACACATCCCGCAGACATGAGGATTTTACCTTACAGAACAATTGATGCCGGCCGCGGTGGTCTAGCGGTTCTAGGCGCGCAGTCCGGAACCGCGCGACTGCTACGGTCGCAGGTTCGAATCCTGCCTCGGGCATGGATGTGTGTGATGTCCTTAGGTTAGTTAGGTTTAAGTAGTTCTAAGTTCTAGGGGACTGATGACCACAGATGTTAAGTCCCATAGTGCTCAGAGCCAGAACAATTGACTTGAAACTGTTTGAGTTATCGTCCAAGCGTGGCCAAAAAGCATCGGTTTTAGGGTGTTACTGCAGCATGTGTACAACCAGTGCAACTCTGATGCGGGTATATAACCACTGATAATATAAGCGATTAGTGTGTCATTCGTGTCTTTCTGATGTGCGTACGGTAAACGTGAACTATGGCGACGTTATTGCCACATGCTTATAAACAGGATCAACGTGCTGTCACTCTTTTCTATGCTGGTGAAAGGCAAACACCAGCAGCCACCCTTCGGAGAATAAATAATGTGTATTGGACAGCGTATCCCTCGAAAACCGCCGTTGTGGAATGGTGTGGGAAGATCTTCTGACGTTTGAGCTAAGTACAGCTATTGACATGGTACACCTGTACCGTTTATTTTACATTTCATGAGAGTCCTTTGCCCTTTTGGGCGTTCTGTATTATTATTGGACCATGTATCTTTAGGCAGTTTGCAGTTTTAGTGTGTTCCGAAAAAGGCGTGGTTATCTGCACCGAAACCTAGGTCAACATCCGGTTTCTATTTGCAATCGAGGCGGATTCTTTATAATCATTATATCAGTTTTGAATTGCGCTGGTGAAGTGGAGGGGGGGGGGGGGGGTAAAAGGAAGGGAGAGGAATGGGAAGTGATTACTGATCTCCTCAGCTGCATCGGGACGTTATGCAGAATCAGAGGCGACGAGTGAAAATGTGTATCAGACCAGGAATCGAACCCGGTGTCTCCTGCTTACTAGGCAGGTGCGTTAACCACTGCACCATTTCAGACATAGAGCTGTTACCTCTGCTTGGCTTATCTTGGAACGCCCCACGACCGATGCACATTCCCACCGAGTGCCACCTATCCGAAATCCCTGTCCGTTTCGTCTATGCTCGCTGCTCTGAGATACCCGCAGGAGGTCAGACGTATTTGTGCATGCGCACTGAAGACGGTGGATTCATGGCCGATCTAAGCGAATCAATTATATGAATGCGAGGAGTCTGTTCTTTCGGACATGCCGAAAGAAATTCACTGCGACAGGGGTCTACATGACGGCTGGGGCACCTGCATATCAACACGCCTGACACTGGTGTATATAGATACTTGTCATCCATCCGTCAAGAGGCATCGAATCGGCGACTTCTGTGAAGTAGGCGACCGCCGTGTGTCCTGGAGGGGCATCATCACTCTACTGCCGCCCGTTGGTTCAGCCGTCATTCTCCGTCATTCCATTGAATTCCAGAGAACTACTATTTCCCACAAAAAAAGTCTACTGTTATCGTTGTTAATATTGAGCTTAAGAGACGTTTCTAAAACACTTTAGCCGGCCGGAGTGGCCAAGCGGTTCTAGGCGCTTCAGTCTGGAACCGCGAGACCGCTACGGTCGCAGGTTCGAATCCTGCCTCGGGCATGGATGTGTGTGATGTCCGTAGGTTAGTTAGGTTTAAGTAGTTCTAAGTTCTAGGGGACTGATGACCTCAGATGTTGAGTCCTATAGTGCTCATAGCCATTTGAACCATTAAAACACTTTATCTACGAAAACACGGGAGTGGGAACAACTTACATCAAATGTGCATTGTAGGGCAGCTACTGGTAAACCTCTCGTGAACTAGATGAATGCAAGAAAGAGCCTTCAGTGGAGTGTTCAAATGGTTCAAATGGCTCTGAGCACTATGGGACTCAACTGCTGAGGTCATTAGTCCCCTAGAACTTAGAACTAGTTAAACCTAACTAACCTAAGGACATCACAAACATCCATGCCCGAGGCAGGATTCGAACCTGCGACCGTAGCGGTCTTGCGGTTCCAGACTGCAGCGCCTTTAACCGCACGGCCACTTCGGCCGGCTGCAGTGGAGTGTTGTGTACAAAACATGTCGACCAATTTAAACAATTAATGTGACCCAGTGAGTATACTTTTACACTGTTCCTTAAACCTCGAAATGTTCACATGTGGACTACACACAATCCAATCTCCTTTCAGTTGTGAAGCAGAGTGGAATTCAATAATTGTTTGAGCTATCATGTCCTGTGCTCACACTGGAAAAAATCATTGATAAGTTGTAGTAAAGCGGTCTTCATTTTCCAACATGATAATGCACACAGCATGTCTGTCAGTGCCCGAGTATTACTTAATGAACTTGGTTATGGTTATCACAGGTAGTCTACACCACATTTCACGAGTGTTTATGCCTCGTCTGAAGGTTAATATGGCAATAAACGTATTTTTTTTAAAAAATAGCAATGCTAAACAACGTCTGTTTACTCTTTTTTCACTTAGCGCATGCTCAGATATGATTTCGCGCCCTAAAAACGTAAATGAGTTTGTACAACAATAAGCAACCCAAGGTCCTAGGTGGTTGCCTACTGTCGTTCGTGTTACACACTGCTGGAAAAAAAAGCAGTAAAACTATCAAATCACATGGTAGGCCTGAGACATCCCAAAAAATGGTTACTGCAGGTTTAAACAGAAAACGACACACAAAGATCAAAATTACGGAAAATCTGCCTTATAAAATACATTCTTCGCCAGCCTCTCCTCTAAAGACCATTGAACAGGTATTTTGAGGCCTCTCTTCTTCACAGGCAGACTGTATCAGACTTCTGACTGTTTCTTGTATTGAGATGCCTCTTTCTCCATAGGGTGGCTGATCTCTGCATGTGATTCTCTCCCGACATCTTTCCATGCGGGGTTTCGTGACTCTCATTCTTCTGAACAAGCTAAAACCAATTAGAGATTTCTTCGGACGTGTTGCATCATTGAAACTAGTGACTTATCTTTGTTGCCTTTCCCGGTGTCTATCTGTAACACGCGTAATACGATACAGAAATTTTTCTAGTTTCACAAAAATGAAACAGATGACATCGTGGTAATGCGGTTGACTATACGACTATGTGTACAAGGCACTAATCCTAAATATAAGTGCACCAAATAAAGAGACAAGAGATAAGAAACAAAATTCATTATCCATACTTCATCTCCATACAGTGCTCTACTTCATACAAGGGGTGGACTAAAACATGGAAACGCAACAAAACCACTACATATTACCATGCTTAAAAACCGTTGGCATTCTAAACAGCTCCCAATCGTCTCTTAATCAATAAATACAGGTGCTATGGGTTTTTTAAGGGAATCTTGTACCTTCCTGCAAAATAGTGGCAAGTTTAGGAAACGGTGATGGAGATGGATAGCGGTCAGGAACCCTTCTCTCCACAGTAGACCACACAAAATCGATAATATTGGAATCTATAGTGGCCAGGGAAGACGCGACACTTCAACCTCGTGTAGTCAGAACCAGTCTTGGACACTGCGAGCGGTGTGAAAAGGGGTCCTGTCATGTTGGTGCATAGCATTACCATTGGTAAACAAACTCTGTACTGTAGGATGGACCTGATCAAATAAAATGGTCACATAGTCATTGCAATAATGTGACTTTGCAGAGTGACCATGGTGCCATGGAATACCACGATTGGCTGCCCAAATCATCAACGAATACCCGCCATTTTCACTCCTGTGACGTAAACTCGGCCAGAAGTTGAAGACAGTGTGTAGCAAGACTCACCAAATCGAATTACATTCTTCCATTGCTCCATGATCCTGGTTGTACAGCTTCGGCACCACATTTTCCTGTTATGGGCATTTACATCACTGATGTGTGGGTTTGGAATTCGAGGTTGGCCTGCAGTGCCCTACTTTGGAGCTCCCTTCGTGTTGCTTTGGTGCTGACAGGGTTTGCGAGTGTGACATTCTGTTCTGTGTCGACTTCTGCTACTGTCGTCCTCTTATTTTTCGTCACAGTCCTCGTCAATGACCTTCTGTGACGTTCACTCAACACAGAGTTCTGTCCGCGTTGTGACTTAGAGTTTGATGTTATTCTGCTTTATTTGTATGCGGCATAAATCTTCGATGTGCTGCCTCTTGAAGCACCGAACACCTCGGCTACCTTGGTTACTTAAGCACCCACCACACGAGCACCAACTATTTGTTCACGTTCTAATTCACTGGGTTCCGACATATTGCACTCACACCTACACAGAGCACTGCTCGGCCCATGACTGACGCTAGCAACGTATTGAGGACATTGCTCAGGGGCGTTTCACTGTCAAATACAACAACGCTACCTGCAGGCTTGACTAGCATCTGCATGGATGTTCAGGCATGCACTTCTCGCGGTGTTTTCAGATTTTTCTCCATCCCGTGTATGTAATGTTTCAGAATGGTCTTCCTCAGCCGTATGTTGCAGTTTCATTGGTAGTGTCGACAGTTACTGGTCCACTGACAAAGGCGTGAGAGAGAAGGACCAAAAATCATTAACCACGGTTCATCTACACACAGTGAAAGGACTCTGTTGGATTCCTTTCACGTTAATTTCTTAACTCTGTTGTCATTTAGCGCATACATTCCATTTCTGAATTTACTGTGGTGTTTCTGACTCCATATGGGAGGAGACTGAGCAGTGGAACGTGTTACTTTTACACATAACCATGAACGATCTGTCACACTACTACACTTTGAAATACAGTTTAAATGTAATTCATGTCACACAGTCTCATACGGAACCTACATCCGCTTTCTTTTATATACTGTATATGATAAGATACTGCCATCTCCCTTCCCTTCTGTGTGAAAGAATTAATGAGCAAATGTATTTCTAGTAGCACGCTCGATGGTAGCAGACAAGCCTGTCTGCTAGAGAACAGTAGGACCAACGTCGGAACAGGTAGCTACGCTTTCTAAAAGCAAAGAGGTTTCTATTCTTGGTATGGTCCTGTCCGTCCCTTGTCATGTTGGTATAGGAAGCTGCCTCTCTGGTCACTTCCGTTTGTATTTGTGAATCACCCTCGGTAGGGGCCCAGGCCAGTCTGTCCTCGGCGAGCGTCTGAAGTGGTAAGATCTCTGGCTAAGCGCGTCTCTGCTGAGTCCGTAGGACAATGGATTTCTTAAGTTCAGCCTAACTGAAAATTTAATCACCTTTATTTCAGGTTTAGATCTAAAATATCTTGTGTTATCTTAAATTGCAACACAGTGTTATTCGAGTGTGAAGTTCAGAATATCTTCCAGTAGTTGCTTTGTCACTACTTTGTGAGTAAAGTGGAACAATGTGTTGATGATCGGTAACTCTAACTAAGATCATCAATCTTAAATGCGAATGTGCGTGAGATGGTAACATCTCGCCTTGACAATATTTTTGAATATATAGCAACTTTTCTTTATGTTCAACCCACGTGGGGTGTACTTTGTGAGACCGGTACCACGTGCTTATACAATTGTTTGACCCATTAGGTTAATAGTAAGACGATAGTAACCAGTTCGAGGTTTTTCTTTTGTAAATTGCGTTTCGATGTAATTTATTTTAATTATCAAAATTATTGTGGAGTTTAGTATGAATTTCGTATACCAATGTGTGGTAATTTCATGACAGACAGGATTGCGCTACGACCGTAACTTCTTTGGGTGAAAATTGAATCGGTTGTTTGTTGTTAATTTCCTCTTGCATATGTTTCAACGTTCTTCATGTGTTATTTTATGCATGCAGTGTTGTATGCAGTCTCCCAATCTTGGCTCCATATTTGATGTGTTCAATAAGATTACAAACTCAC
Organism: Schistocerca americana; assembly: GCF_021461395.2. Taxonomy (NCBI): domain Eukaryota; kingdom Metazoa; phylum Arthropoda; class Insecta; order Orthoptera; family Acrididae; genus Schistocerca; species Schistocerca americana. The sequence goes on along the minus strand of NC_060120.1, from coordinate 823,616,609 downwards.
ATTTTTACAATCCTAAATAAGGCGCCAGTTTAATATGCTGAAATTTTAACGGAACACTGATCAATGTTAAAATAAGTGTCAAAATATAAACTGATTTATTTCTTTTTATTTAAATTCTCTTTATATATATATATATATATATATATATATATATATATGTATATATATATATATATATCACCGGTTCTCGTAAGATGACTATTAACCTGCTTTTATTGTCATGAATATCAGCACCGCTTTCAGAACAACTTAATGCATCAACATTACAACAGTGCTGTGCTCTATACATTCTAGTTTAGAAAGATCTTCTTCTGTTTTAGACCAAGGCGTCATTGGTACTCTCAGCGTTACATGTCCACTGTGATAGAACCCCAGCGCCTGCACGATGCTACGGACAGGTGTGGAAACGAGTGAGCACGTGCGGCAGTAACGCCACTCTCGCGAGTCGATTTCCTTATGGGCCGAGAACTTAGGGAAACATAAGCTCTCCTGTGTGGGCAGCCGGGAGATGGGGATTTGTGGCCTACTCTGGGACGCCTTGCGGATGTCCGCGGCAGGTGTGGCACTGGCGCCTGCTGGGGCGGCGCCTCCTCTGTGAGGTTTCCCGCTGACTGGTTTAATATGTGCCACTAAACATGCATGAGTGCTAGTGATACAGCGTACGGTACTCTCACAGGCACGCAGTATCTAATTAATCAACTGCAGTAACCAGTTCTCGATATAATCAGTTGCTATCTCCGGAAATTACATAATACACTGCCTGACAAATAAATTGAAGCACGCAGAGAGGAAGGAGGAAACGAAATGAAACTTCACACATTGAGAGAGTATGAGTTGTTATTGCAGTGATAACTGACATACTTATCAGTGTGAAGCTGTACTAACCAAAGGACAACACACACATCCATGCCCGAGGTAGGATTCGAACCTGCGTGACGCAAGGTTGTACCGTCAGAGTTCCGTCAATCTCTTCCAACCGTGAACTGAGATCATACCCGATAGCTCCCCACACCATGACCCCGCTGTGTCTCTCAAAAACAATTGAAGAATGGGACCTCTCCCTAGGTCGGCGCCATGCTCACCGAAAATGGTCTCTGGGGCGATGCAAAACCACAGAATCTACTGTGATGCCATTCATCAGCTTTTCATGATTCCTGGTCACGGCACCATTCCAAACGCAGTCATTTGTGTTGTGTTCGTAATGGCAGCCTACGCATGTGTCGGCAATTCCCAAGTGCGTCTGCTGCTAGTGGCCGAACAGTGGTGCGGGATGGCAAAGACACACAGTCACCGCGGATTTAGAAAACATCGTTCTTGCGAAACTAGCTCTTTACTCACACAAAGTGTTGAGTGTCATTGACAATGAATTTCAAATCGATTCCGAATTTGTAGATTGCCAGAAGGCTTTTGACACTGTATCTTACAAGCAGCTTGTAATCAAATTTGCGTGCTTATGGAATATCGTTTCAGTTACGTGGATTCGTGACTTCCTCAGAGAGGTCACAGTTCGTAGTACGTGACGGAAAGTCATCGAGTCAAACAAAAGTGATTTCTGACGTTCCCCAAGGTAGTGTAATAGGCCTTCTGTTGTTCCTTATCTATATGAAAGTTTTAGGAGACAATCTGAGCAGCCGTCTTAGGTTGTTTGCAGATGACGCTGTCTTCTATCGTCTAATAAAGTCATCAGAAGATCAAAAACCATTGCAAAACGATTTATAAAAGATAGTCCGCCTACAGTACGCTTGTCCGTCCTCTTCTGCAATAGCGCTGCGCAGTGTGGGATCCTTACCAGGTAGGATTAATAGAGTACGTCGAGAAAATGCAAAGGAGAGCAGCACGTTTTACATTATAGAGAAATAGGGGAGAGAGTGTCACTGACATGATTCAGGATTTGGGATGGACATCATCACAAAAGCGTTTCTCGTTGCGGCAGGAACTTCTCACGAAATTCCGATCACCAACTGTCTCCTTCGAATACCAAAAAATTTTTTTGACACCGGCTTACATAGGGAGAAACAATTATCGTAATAAAATGAGGAGAATCAGAGCTCGCACCGAAAGATTTTCCGCGCGCTGTTCGAGGGTGGAATAATATAGTTGTGAAAGTCGTTCAATGAATCCTCTGCCAGGCGCTTAAGTGTGATTTGCTGAGTATCCATGTAGATGTACACTATGTGATCAAAAGTATCCGGACACCCGGCTGAATATGACTTACAAGTTCGTGGCGCCCTCCATCGGTAATGCTGGAATTCAATGTGGTGTTGGCCCACTCTTAGCAATGATGACATCTTCCACTCTTGCAGGCATACGTTCGACATGTGCTGGAAGGATTCTTGGAGAATGGCAGCCCAATCTTCAAGGAGGGCTGCACTGAGAAGAGGTATCGATCTCTTTAGATGAGGCCCGACACGAAGCCGGAATTCCGAAAAACATCCCAAAGGTATTATATAGGCTTCAATTCAGCAATCTGTGCTGGCCAGTCCATTACAGGGATGTTATTGTCGTGTCGCCAGTCCGCCACAGGCCGTGCGTTATGAACATCTATCGTGTTGGAAGATGGAATCGTCAGCCCAAAATTGCTCTTTGACAGTGGGAAGCAAAAAAGTGCTTAAAACATCAATGTAGGCCTGTGCTGTGTTAGTGCCATGCAAAACAACAACGGGTGCAAGCCCCATCCATGAAAAACACGACCACACCATAACACCACCGCCTCCGAATTTTACTGTTGAGACCACACACGCTGGCAGACGGCATTCGCCATACCCACACCCTGCCATCAGATCGCCACATTGTGTACCGTGATTTGTCACTCCACACAACGTTGTTCCACTGTTCATTCCTCCAATGTTTACGCTCCTTACACCAAGCGAGGCGTCGTTTGGCATTTACCAACGTGATGTGTGGCTTACGAGCAGCAGCTCGACCATGAAATCCAAGTTTTCTGACCTCCCGCATAACTGTCATAGTACTTGCAGTGGATCCTGATGCAGTTTGGAACTCCTATGTGATGGTCTGGATAGATGTCTGCCTATTACACATTACGCCCCTCTTCAACTGTCGGCGGTCTCTGTCAGCCAACTGACGAGGTCGGCCTGTACGCTTTTGTGCTGTACGTGTCCCTTCACGTTTCAACTTCACTATCACATTGGAAACAATGGACCTAGGGATGTTTAGGAGTGTGGAAATCTCGCGTACAGACATATGACACAAGTGACACCTAACCACCTGACCACTTTCGACGTCCGTGAGTTTCACGGAGCACCCCATTCTGCTTTCTCACCATGTCTAATGACTAATGATGCCGCTGATATGGATTACCTGGCAGTAGGTGGTAGCACAATTCAACTAATATGAAAAACGTATGTTTTTGGGGATGTCCGGATACTTTTGATCACATAGTGTAGAATGTTGCAGAGAGTCCAGTATCTGTTCTCAGAAGGCAGGCGCAGTTGTGAATAAGTTACGCTGTGCTTGATGTAAAATACGGCGTTTCGCCCTCGTAGCGTTCAGACACGGTCGACTGAAAGTTTCACGATGAGTAAGTGTGCCCTCAAGTTTCCACGTCTCAAATATCAGGCAACTGTCAACCCGAATGCCACACAGATCATAATATGGCACGATTGACAGCCAGCCAAAATGGAGACACACCCTGAGGTCCCATTCAAACCATGAGAGGTGCTGATAAAGCTGTCTCAAAGAAATAAGCAGTATCTCCATGTCCTTTGCATTGATCATCGACACTAACAATACCAATGTTCTTTAGTGGCTTTTTCCACCAGTCACAGAGAATTGAAACTCTAATCATTTACGTACTTATCGATAGTTTGTTAGGAGGTATTACTGTCTTTTTGCTGAGGTACCTTGTCACGGAGACTGCTTGCCTTCCTGCTGCTGCGGTTGCACTACGGTATTTGGCGTCTGCCGTTATTCGTTGTTGATTATGATAACAGCTGTCAGCTGGTTCAAACGTACTAGACCACTGCTCCTGCCATAATTTACATACCATCGGCTTAAACAATGCTTGCACATTCAGTCTGCATTATCATTCCTTTCTTCTTCTAACCATTAATCAGCTTAATGACATTAACAGCAAGCGTATACTGCTCTCAGTAAACAGACTTCTTCCAATATAAACTGCCAGTAAGCTCTTTATCGGTCAACTGCTCTACCGCAGTGTTTCACCGAAACCGTCTCCTGCCGTGTATTTATCTCTCATCAACATGTCTGCTGCCGACCGCGGAAGCCACGTGGTTCTAGGCGCTGCAGTCCGGAACCGCGCGACTGCTACGGTCGCAGGTTCGAATCCTGCCTCGGGCATGGATGTGTGTGATGTCCTTAGGTTAGTTAGGTTTAAGTAGTTCTAAGTTGTAGGGGACTGATGACCTCGGATGTTAAGTCCCATAGTGCTCAGAGCCATTTGAACCATTTGAACAGGTGTCCTGCTGCGTCCACTGTCTCCGGCAGCCACGGTGTCTTGGACTTCATTCGCAACTGACTAACCGCCTATGTTAGCGTCCATGGTATGCAAAGTCATTTTGGCAGAAGCCTGGCCTCAGATGGAACTCGCTGCGTTCTTAAAGTTGCAATTTCCTCAAAGGAAGAGTTACGATAGTGGCCCTTGGCGATGTAGGGAAACCACGGAAAACTTGAAGCTCGATGAGCCGGCCGCGGTGGCCGTGCGGTTCTAGGCACTTCAGTCCGGAACCGCGTGACTGCTACGGTCGCAGGTTCGAATCCTGCCTCGGGCATGGATGTGTGTGATGTCCTTAGGTTAGTTAGGTTTAAGTAGTTCTATGTTCTAGGGGACTGATGACCTCAGATGTTGAGTCCCATAGTGCTCAGAGCCATTTGAACTATTTTTTTGAAGCTCGATGAATGAAGAGAGAACTGAATCCCAATTCTTCCAAATCCGAGTACAGGCCTTTATATCTGTGTCACCTAGAACGTTAATTAAAAGAATAAATTAAAAATGGTTGTTGACATCATTTTCTGCTCCTCCACAGCTGAATAATATGAATGTTAATAAAAAATGTCTACTGTGGGTTTTATTAACATGGAATGACGACGATTCTATCAGACTGTCTGAAAACTCTTTTGGAATCCGCAGCTGTAATTTATCAAACAACTGTGATATTAAACGACAGAAAGAGTAAAATTCTTCTGAGAAGCCTGTGAGCGAACACTGGCCTGAATGCAGGCAGAGTGCAACCTTTGTTCGCCGCAGCTCCAGGAGGAGGAGAGTGGCGGGTCCACCGCTCCTCTCGCCTTTTACCACAGGAAAAGATCCCCAGTACGCATGTGATAGTAGGCTGGGTCGACCTGGGGCCCTCCTGGAACGACTGGAGCGAGAAGCAGCTCACGCTCCTATCCAAGAATGAACACGGGATGTCGACGCCTGGAGTCTAGTGCTCCACCCGCTAGGCAACCACGACCCACCTTAAAAAGTAGAAAGTATTTCCTTTTTTGTTGGATTACCTTTTGTGTGTTCTTCAGCCTTCACACATGTTTTCATGAGCTCCTCGCCACTGCTTCCTCACACGTGCCGTCCTCACTGTAGCACTTACACTGAACGTCTTCGATAATTTCTTATGAAAATTCCGTTCTCAGTCTCCTCAAGCATTTTTCGCCCTCTGTCGCTCCATCTAGTAGCATGGACGTTCTACCCTGATATCTTAAGACAAGTTTTATCTTACTTTTCTTGTCATTGTTATCTGCATGTTCCTTTTTTCACCGATTCTTTGGAGACTTTCCTTATTTCTTATCTTATCAATCCACTTAATTTTCAGAACCTTTCTCCATCACCACGTCTGAAACATTCTGTTTTATCCTTCTCCAGTACTCCCACAGTCCATAGTTCACTTTCAGACAATGCTGCACTCTAGACGTAATTCTGAGAAATTTATTTTCCAAATTAAGGCCTCCATTTGAGATCTTTTAGCGAGAAATACTCGTTGTTTGAGCGAGTCATCTTATTATAGCCCCCTTACTTCGTCCTTCATGCACTATTTTGCTTCAAAGGTAGCAGAATTCCTTAGCGTACTACGTTGTGCCCCAATTCCGATTTTAAGCTTATAGCTACACTCATTTCTGCTACTTCTCATTACATTCACCTTTTTTGGTTTACTCTGTCCATATTCTATGCTCATTAGATTCTACATTCCAATCAACATGTCTTGTAATTCTTCCTCAGATGTAAATTCTAACACACTTCTGAATCATTCTTTTTTTCCCGTCATTGTCCCATTCTTAAGACTGTAATTAATCGATCTATGACAACATTTTGTATTGTAACAGTACCGACATATAAATGTAGTGTTTGCCCCATATCTCTGCCCACAATTTTTTCTACTGTTTAGAAAAAGAAATTGTCACACCTGCTCCCATTCATTCAGTGCAACTTCCAATTTTTGCAGACTGCGAGCCCCCGCATAACAAATAACTTTACCAAAGGAACAGATATCCATCCCGCGCAAATCTGTCATTAGTGTAAACGTGATGTACAAGTGTTTGGAATTGAAAACTTGTGGTGAGCGTTGCTGACTCTCTATTATGAAAATGCGGGTTCGAATCCCAGGCGGATCAAGGATTCTCTCTGCTCTGAATTGAGGATATGTGCTGTCCTTATCATCATTTCGTCATCATCGGAACGCAAGTCGTCGAAGAGGGGACAAATAAAAAGACTTACACCAGGTGGCCGAACTCCCTAGAAATGGACTCCCGGCTAGCAAATGTCACACGCACATTTAATTTCATTTTGGGGCTGGTTGGCTTATAATATTACGCGATTTGCATGAGTGCGGTGCGTCAGTGTATTTAGAGAAATGAGTGCATTTCCGGGTGCATGTATACTTACTGTTCTTCAAAGTTGGTGCTTTGTACTTGTGGCAAGTATATTTAATACCTGACAATGATCGATATTTAATTTTCTTCTTCCTGGTTTCTGCATGTTTAATTAAAGTAACATGATGAGTATATGAATAACGCTCTAATGCTTTTGGTTTGCACAGTAGATTTAATTTCATACATTTGGCACGGAATCCTAATCGTGGTATTGATAAAATGTTAACTAACATGTCCGAAAGGACAGACACCATTTTGACCCTGTAGCCACTATGAAACAAGACACAAAGGAATTAAAGACATTAGTAGCCAGAGGGCACTGATCTATATCAATGGGCAGATGCGATGACACTACGCCATCCGAACACAGTGGTCACCGCAAACGCACGGACTGCCCTAGCTCATTGTGAGCACGGGCAGTACATCAATAGTGTGAGGTATAGGTTGAGAATTTTGGTCTGACGGGAGGTGTGCCAGGGCAGATTAAACGGTTCTGGTGGCCACTGTGTTTGGGTGGCGTAGTGGTCAGCGAATCTGGCTAGTAAACAGGAGGCCCGTGTTCGAATCCAGATCCGCCACAAATTTTCAAGTTTTCACGCTGAAATATGTCAGTGCCTACAGGCGGCTACTGTTTTTAATTCCCTCGTGTCTTGGCGCTTCAGTTCACCACATTTGAGGCCGCGACTTGGTTAAACTGTCATATATTTAAATTCAGGCCGACAACTCCCGGTGTGTGGTACTTCGATGACAGCGCAACAAGTGTTGCTATCGGAGTAGGGGAGAGAGCGCTTTCCCAGAGGCCGCTGAGACGCGGGCGACAATGGCTCGCCGGAGGGGTAGGGGTGGGATGCTCTGCACGCGCCGCCGCCTGGCGGCCGCCAAGGCTGTCTGGGAGCGGAGAGGCCCAGGCCCGGTGCCCCCGTTCTCGTCCCAGGAGCAACAAGAGCAGCAGGAGGCGCAGGCAGCCGCCATCTGTTCCCTTTTGTCATTAGGAAACAATGACAGCGGCGGGGCCTCGCCGCGCCGGGCCGGGCTGGGCCACGCGTATGGCTTCTGCGTCTAGAGTTGCTGATATCTGCATCTGCCGCCGCCCGCCCCGGCTCCTCCGGGGCACAAAGACCTCGGATGGCCGCCCACGCCTCGCGAGTCTCCGCAGACAGCGCGCAAAACCGCTTAGGCGCTCCCGGACCCTCCGCACTGCTGGTAATCTTCGAGCGAGTTCAGCGACCTACGCTAAGCTCACCCCCTCTCACGTGCTGCACTAATCTTTCCGCAGGCCGCGGTCATGGAAACCGTCGGGCGCTACACCTGCATCTGTGCAGACTCCGAATTTCATCGAACAGTGTACGGGACGTCTTGTTACTTGTTAGTGCTCTCATCGTTCTACTCTCATCTCGAGCTCGGGAGCAAGGATTGTTTAAGGGGACGGGAGCTCAAAGGGAGGGGGTAGGGGTCCAGCAAAATCTCACTAATTCTCATTTAAAAGAGGGGGGCGAGGGCAATCAAAATCTCATGTCAACTTCTTAGTTCAGGAAATAGACACTGAAGAGCCAACGAAATTGGTACACCACCCTAATACCGTGTAGCACTCCCGCGAGCACGTAGATGTGCGGCAAAGCGATGTGACATGGACTCGACTAATGTCTGAAGTGCCCGCCCGGTTGTCCGAGCGGTCTAACGCACGGCTTTCCGGGGCGGTCCCCGGCACGAATCCGCCCGGCGGGCTTGTGTCAAGGTCCGGTGAGCCGGCCAGTTTTTGGATGGTTTTTAGGCGGTTTTCCATCTGCCTCGGCGAATGCGGGCTGGTTCCCCTTATACCGCCTCAGCTACACTATGTCGGCAAATGCTGCGCAAACAAGTTCTCCACGTACGCGTACACCACCATTACTCTACCACGCAAACATAGGGGTTACACTCGTCTGGTGTCAGACGTTCCGTGGGGGGTTAACCGCGGGACGAACCGCACAATAACCCTGGGTTCGGTGTGGAGCGGCGGAGGGGTGAAATGGACTGCGGTAGTCGTCGTGGGGTTGTGGACCACTGCGGCTGCAGCGAAGACGGAGTCTCTCCATTGTTTCTAGGTCCCCGGTTAACATACAACATTCATACAACATAAAATGTCTGAAGTAGTGCTGGAGGGATTGACACCATGAATGCTGCAGGACTGTCTATAAATTCGCAAAAGTACGAGGGGATGGAGACCTCTTCCGAACAGCACGTTGCAAGGCATCCCACGTACACTGAATAATTCATGTTTGGGGAGTCTGGTAGCAAGCGGAAGTGTTTAAACTCGGAATGTTCCTGGAGCCAGTCTGTAACAGTGCTGTCCTGCCAGAATTCACAATGGACACGAATGGATGCAGGTTATCAGACAGGATGCTTATGTACTTGTCACCTGTCCGAGTCGTATCTAGACGCATCAGAGGCCTCATATCATTCCAACTACACACGTCCCACACCATTAGAGCCTCTTCCAGTTTGAACAGTCCCCTGATAATGTGTAGGGCCCATGGATTCATGAGGTTGTCTCCGTACCCGTACACGTCCATCCGCTCGATACAATCTAAAACGAGACACGTTCGACTAGGCAACATGTTTCCACTCGTCAACAGTCCAATGTCGGTGTTGACCAGCCTAGGCGAGGCGTAAAGCTTTGTGTTGTGCAGTCATCAAGGGTACACGAGTGTACATCTTCAGAGCGAGTCACAAGTCGCTCTGAAGATGGCCGGACGATACGCGGCCGAAATATCAGTAGAAGAAATTTTATTGGCGCGGCTGCATGCCCGAAATTTAATGGATTATTCATTACGCCGCGAGAAGTTGAAAATGCATATCAAGTACCTCTTCGGGGAGGAGATGGTTTCATGGGTCCATAGTTTGGACAAATTAAGACACCAGAGAGCAAGACTATTGAGCTCCTTGAGTTTCTTACTGAAGTGCCGCGACCATGGAGTTGTCCCAAAATTTGCAAGGTTGGTTCATTTTGTTAAGAATGCAGCAGTAAATAGAATTTTACATAGGGCTGGTTCCGCTATTGTCAGAGAAAGAATTCGTTTTACTCGTCGGAAGTTAGACATTGTTTCTGAACATCTGTATCATCTGCATCTGAAGGTAACAGCTGTTTTATCTCCTGACTCCTGGGACTGGATCGATGGCACGACATGGTCTAAGTCTGACTGGGTTCGCGAAGTGGCCACAAAAGGACAGATTACCAAGTATAGCCGATTGGACCAGCCTTCTCAAGTGGACTCTGTTATTCGACGCCCTGTCATAAATTTGACGGGTAAGGAATTGGACGAAGCTACGTTGTCTGTCTTAAGTAAAGGGCTAAATTTTGCCCCTACTCCAAAGACTTTGCCGATATCTTTCATCAGTGCCATTGAAGAAGCTGTCCGACCACTATCAGAGGATTCAGCGGAAGAAATCAGAACCTGTCGAGCAATCGCGAAGCACCGTCCACAAAGAAGCAACGTTTCCAAGGAAGAAAGACGTGCGATACGAAAGCTGCGTTAGGATACTGATACAGTCGTCCTGCGTGCTGATAAAGGTAATGCTACCGTCCTTTTGCCTCTGGAAGTCTACAAGGAAAAGATATGTGCTCTACTTAGTTCTGGTGCATACCGGAAGATTAACAAAGATCCTACTAACAAGGTGACAATAAGGACTGCTGCCTTGCTGATCGCTTCATCAGTACCGAAGAAAGTCATAAGAAGTTTAAAAGTACGAGGTGCAGTACCACCGAGATTTTATGGTCTTACTAAAGTTCACAAGATGGGTAAGGATGAGCGTCTAGAGGACTTGTCTATGAGACCTATAACGAGCACTATGGTTCACCAACATATTTTTCTGCCAAATATTTAGCTTCCTTATTAAAACCATTGGTAGGAAAATGTAGTCACCACATTCGTAATTCTATGGATTTTATTCAGAGACTTAGCAATGTCAGGCTAAATAGTATGGATGTGCTTGTTAGTTTTGACGTCGTATCATTATACACCAAGGTACCTTTAAAGGATTCTTTAGCTCTTATCAGCCAACATTTTGATAAGAACATTACGGCCTTATTTGAACATGTGCTTTTATCATCTTATTTTCAGTTTGATGGTGAATTTTATGAGCAAATTGACGGTGTTGCCATGGGAAGCCCCCTCTCCCCTCTGGTAGCTAATTTATTCATGGAAGACTTCGAGGGCAAGGCACTGGACTCAGCATGTTTTAAACCTACGGTCTTCTGGAGGTACGTGGACGACACATTCGTGGTATGGCCCCCTGGTATGGATGAATTACATCGATTTCTTGAGTATTTGAATTCCATCCATGCTAGCATTAAATTTACTATGGAAATAGAAAAAGACGGCTGCCTCCCCTTTCTGGATGTTGTCGTTCGCCGTAAAAGTGATGGCACATTAGGACATGCCGTATATCGGAAACCAACGCACACAAATCTATACCTTCATGCCAGTAGCTGCCATCACCCTTCTCAGAGCATGGGTGTCCTTAAGACCTTAGTGCATCGGGCGCACTGTATATCCGATGAAGACAATTTACAAGGAGAGCTAACATACCTCAAGAGTATTTTTAAATCGAATGGATATTCTCCGCAACAAATTCGTAGAGCATTCGATGCAAAACCTAAAAAGCAGGTATGTGATGGGGAAGAAGATAGTAATTTCTTCAGATCTAGGGCGTTTCTGCCCTATGTGGGTGCTCTTTCTTCAAAGATAGGCCATATTCTTGAGAAACACTGTGTTAAGGTGATCTTCCGGCTCCCCACGAAGATTGCGGCTTTACTCGGCTCTGTGAAGGACGATTTACTGCTTCGTAAGGCGGGTGTGTACCAGATTCCTTGCGGAAATTGTGAGCAGTCATACATAGGTCAAACAACACGCACCGTTCATGAGAGGTGTGTGGAGCACCGAAGATACACACGCTTATTACAACCAGACAAGTCAGCTGTGGCCGAACCTTGTATTGATACGGGTCATTCCATGAATTACAGTGATGTGAAGATTTTAACATCCACCTCTTCTTTTTGGGAATCTGTATTCAAGGAAGCTATAGAAATTCGATTAGCCAACAATTTAATAAACAGAGATAATGGTTTTAATTTGGACAAAGCATGGAATCCGGCTCTTGGAGTAATTAAATTGCAGAGAAGTCGTCATCGTGTCACCCCCGCCGATCAAACATCGATAAGCACATCGAATGTCCGTCACCTTCGCCACAGGCGGCGCATGTGTAAGCGTATGTCTCTGCCGCCGACCAGCATCTGTGACCCGCATGCGCAGTACCGCCGCGGTGGAGCATATAAGGCCGCGCTTGGCACCTTGTCGTCAGTCTTGTGACTCGCTCTGAAGATGGCCGGAATATCAGTAGAAGAAATTTTATTTTCGCGGCTGCATGCCCGAAATTTAATGGATTAAAGCTTGGTAGTGTTCTCTATCATGATTTTCATTACACTGTTCCATTTAAATGTGATGCTTGTCACTGCGTGTATGCTATTACAACTTCCGGAAACCTTATGAACATTTAATGCACTGACACATGGAAACCATCGCTTACGCATTTCACTTGTCGCTCAAAAACCACCTGAAAAGGGTTATTGTCACTAGCGCATCGTGGGCAAGAAAAGGTTTGTAAAAATAGCAACACAGCTGAAAATCTTTTGATGTTAAAAAAATACACCATTATGCAGACATTGTTTGCGCTTACGTTATTTCCGAAACAATGTAAGGATAAGTGGCAGTAGTGATTAGTACAGTCTCTGTCAAATTGCGCAGTATATTCATAAAGCGTGCGTCAGAGCATCGCTTGCTAGTGTGGAGAGTCATGTCTCGCCTGGGAGTCCCCGAGCTTAGCGAGCAAAGAGTGCCTGGTCTCACGCACCGTGGGAACGAACGAGCCACTCCGTGCAGAAGACGATTTGCACTCATCATCTTCATCGCATCACATAGATCCACTATCTCATCCAAATCCATGTTATTCAAAATGAAATTACATTTCCATTTAAATAATTTCGGGAAATTACGATATAATGCTGTTCAAAAATCTGCTGCAGATACTGTTCGAGTCGGGGAAGAAAATAGGAGCAAATTTTTTTTTTTTTTTTCACCGTCATCGGAGTGAAGATATTGTATAACTGGATTTTGGCCAATTTAATACAGAATTTAATAGCCAGAGAAGTAGATTATTTTAATCAAGTTCATAATTTGTCATCCACTAACGAAGAAATATTAAATGCCGCACGTTTACATGCTACGTCAGATAATATAAGTGATGAGGATGTTCTGCAATTGAATTGATACATATTATCAAGATTTGTCCTTAATCACGTAGTTTTAATTCACTGTGATCCATTGTGTTTTACTTGTCACAGTTCCGCTAATGGTCGATCCACGCTGCTAACATATTAGTCTACGTAAATACCATAGAGAAGACGAGTTCACTAGGGTAGTGTTTCTGAGGAGTTATTTTAAGTAACGGTCTGGCAGTAGGTTTAAAAGGCTTTGCAATCACCGTATTAAGCGAGAAACTGGTGTCGGCTTCTGGAGACACAATAACAGAGCCAATGAACACAAAGAGGTAAGACAACGATGCTGCACTCCCTGTACACTCTTCTATATGTATACATAGATAAAGTGATCGGTAAGTAGAAAATGGCGAATTTGAATGGGTATTTTTAAATCATGACATCTACATCTAGATGGATACTCTGCAAATCACATTTAAGTGCCTGGCAGACGGTTCATCGAACCACCTTCACAATTCTCTATTATTCCAATCTCGTATAGCGCGCGGAAAGAACGAACACCTATGCGCCCGATTGGAATTTCGTGAGAAGACTCCGTCGCAAGGAAAAACGCCTTTGTTTTAATAATGTCCAGCCCAAATCCTGTGTTATTTCTGTGGCACTCTCTCCCATATTTCGCGATAATACAAAACGTACTGCCTTTCTTTGAACTGTTTCGATGTACTCCGTCAGTCCTATTTGGTAAGGATCCCACACCGCGCAGCAGTATTCTAAAAGAGGACGGACAAGCGTAGTGTAGGCAGTCTCGTTAGTAGGTCTCTTACATTTTCTAAGTGTCCTGCCAATAAAACGTAGCCTTTGGTTAGGGTTCCCCACAACATTTTCTGTGTGTTCCTTCCAATTTAAGTTGTTCGTACTTGTAATACCTAGATATTTAGTTGAATTTACGGCATTTCATTAAATGCAGTCCTATGTGCTGATGACCCACGCATCTCAGAGTTTTCACTCTTCTTTTAACACTCTGTTTGAACAGGCTTAGCCTAACATTCACATTTTTGTTGATGACTTGATGAAATGTCGCCAGTCTCACATATTCTACACACCAACGTGAATAATCGTTTTCTTACCACTTCCCGCAAAGAGTTTAGAAATGGCGATAGAATATTATCTACCCCTTTTATTTGACTTTAAGTCTTCCAAACTGCGTTTCTTCTTCTATCAGTCATCAGACAAGTCGTCTGCCTCATAGAAGCCCTCAGTGTACTTTTTCCACCTATCCGCCTTTTTTCTCTGTATTTAGCAAAGGAATTCCCACTGCACTCTTAATGTTACCGCCCTTGATTTTAATTTCACCGAAGGTTACTCTGACTTTTCTGTATGCCGAGACCGCCCTTCCGATGTCCATTTCTTTTTCGATTCCTTCACGTGTTTTATGCAGCCATTTCGCTTTACCTTCCCTGTACTCCCAATGTATGTCATTGCTAAGTGGCTTGTATTTCTGTATTCCTGAATTTCCCTGAAAATTTTTGTACTTCCTTCTTTCGTCGATCAGCTGAAGCATTTCTTCTGTTACATATGGTTTATTCAGAGTTACCTTCCTTGTACCAAGGTTTCCTCCTCAACTTACGTAGTTAACAGTTTTAGAGATGTCCATTTCTCTTCACCTTAACTGCCTACTGAGCTGTTCATGATAGCAGTATCTATATCCGCAGAAAACTTTCAGCGCTTCTCTTAGTTTCATAGTGATTCGCTTTAAATATACGAGGCACATAGTGGTGCTATATTACACTGACGAGCCAAAACTATTACGACCACCTGCTTAATAACTCGTTGGTCCATCTCTGGTACTCATACGTTGTCTAGCGACGACCGGCCTGTGTCGTCACTAGAATTATTCCCCATCCGTCTTTGATCGATGCTTTCCTTACCGTGTCACGTTCCTGCAACGCCACCAGACAACATGCAACCTCGCGGTGGGCAGTGGTCATAATGTTTTGGGTTATCAGTGTACGTTAACTGCATTTTTCTGGACAGGGAAATAACATTTGGTACATATCCACAGTCGTACTAGGGATCTCAAAATGGTAGTTACCCATTATTATCGCAGGCCAATTTACTTTTATTAATGCTTCACTACAGGGTGACGCAGACACATGACACAGTTCTTCAACACACTCACCAAGTCTCTGTAAATAATGGTCGAAACGGTCTACGATAGAAACCTGCTCTTTGTTCACGGAGCCATTCAAGGACCTCTGCATGATCGTCCTCGTTGATGGAAAATCTCCTTTCGCGCAGGCGTTTTTCCAGCTTACCGGAGACATTACCTGGTCGTTGTCATCTATGGCCGATGCCGATGGCCTTCTTTCCCGATAAGCATCGTTACTCAGATCTTTGACATCTTTTTCCCTACAGTTGGATGCGACATTGCATTTGGGTCGTACAGATTGTAACAAAAAGGTATGACCAAACGCTCAGAAAACGTTCGTCACATCATCATCATCATCATTTAAGACTGATTATGCCTTTCAGTGTTCAGTCTGGAGCATAGCCCCCCTTATAAAATTCCTCCATGATCCCCTATTCAGTGCTAACATTGGTGCCTCTTCTGATGTTAAACCTATTACATCAAAATCATTCTTAACCGAATCCAGGTACCTTCTCCTTGGTCTGTCCCGACTCCTCCTACCCTCTACCGCTGAACCCATGAGTCTCTTGGGTAACCTTACTTCTCCCATGCGTGTAACATGACCCCACCATCTAAGGCTGTTCGCCCTGACTGCTACATCTATAGAGTTCATTCCCAGCTTTTCTTTGATTTCCTCATTGTGGACACCCTCCTGCCATTGTTCCCATCTACTAGTACCTGCAATCATCCTAGCTACTTTCATATCCGTAACCTCAACCTTATTGATAAGGTAACCTGAATCCACCCAGCTTTCGCTCCCATACAACAAAGTTGGTCGAAAGATTGAACGGTGCACAGATAACTTAGTCTTGGTACTGACTTCCTTCTTGCAGAAGAGAGTAGATCGTAGCTGAGCGCTCACTGCATTAGCCTTGCTACACCTCACTTCCAGTTCTTTCACTATGTTGCCATCCTGTGAGAATATGCATCCTAAGTACTTGAAACCGTCCACCTGTTCTAACTTCGTTCCTCCTATTTGGCACTCAATCCGTTTATATTTCTTTCCCACTGACATTACTTTCGTTTTGGAGATGCTAATCTTCATACTATAGTCCTTACATTTCTGATCTAGCTCTGAAATATTACTCTGCAAACTTTCAATCGAATCTGCCATCACAACTAAGTCATCCGCATATGCAAGACTGCTTATTTTGTGTTCACATATCTTAATCTCACCCAGCCAGTCTATTGTTTTCAACATATGATCCATAAATAATACGAACAACAGTGGAGACAGATTGCAGCCTTGTCTTACCCCTGAAACTACTCTGAACCATGAACTCAGTTTACCGTCAACTCTAACTGCTGCCTGACTATCCATGTAAAGACCTTTAATTGCTTGCAAAAGTTTGCCTCCTATTCCATAATCTCGTAGAACAGACAATAACTTCCTCCTAGGAACCCGGTCATATGCCTTTTCTAGATCTATAAAGCCTAGATACAATTCCCTGTTCCACTCATAACACTTCTCCATTATTTGTCGTAAGCTAAAGATCTGGTCCTGACAACCTCTAAGAGGCCTAAACCCACACTGATTTTCATCCAATTGCTCCTCAACTAATACTCGCACTTTCCTGTCAACAATACCTGAGAAGATTTTACCCACAACGCTGATTAAAGAGATACCTCTGTAGTTGTTACAATCTTTTCTGTTTCCATGTTTAAAGATTGGTGTGATTACTGCTTTTGTCCAGTCTGATGGAACCTGTCCCGACTCCCAGGCCATTTCAATTATCCTGTGTAGCCATTTAAGACCTGACATTCCACTGTACTTGATGAGTTCCGACTTAACTTCATCCACCCCAGCTGCTTTATTGCACTGCAATCTATTGACCATTTTCTCCACTTCCTCAAACGTGATCCTATTTCCATCATCATTCCTATCCCATTTTACCTCGAAATCTGAAACATTACTGATCGTATTTTCACCTACATTGAGCAACTCTTCAAAATATTCCCTCCATCTGCCCAAGGCATCCACAGGATTCACCAGCAGTTTTCCTGACCTGTCCAAAATACTTGTCATTTCCTTCTTACCTCCCTTTCGAAGACTGCTAATTACACTCCAGAATGGTTTTCCAGCAGCTTGACCCAATGTCTCCAACCTGTTTCCAAAGTCTTCCCAAGATTTCTTCGTGGATGCTGCAATTATCTGTTTGGCTTTGTTTCTTTCTTCAACATAACTTTCTCTGTCTACCTGAGTTCTAGTATGTAGCCATTTTTTATATGCCTTCTTTTTCCTTTTACAGGCTGCCTTGATTGTGTCATTCCACCAAGCTGTTTGCTTCCTCCTACTTTTACACACTACTGTTCCAAGACATTCTTTAGCCACTTCTAGTACTGTGTCCCTGTACCTTGTCCATTCCTTTTCCAATGACTGTAATTGACTACATTCAACTAACTGGTACCTTTCTGAGATCGCTGTTATGTACTTGTGCCTGATTTCCTTATCCTGAAGTTTCTCCACTCTTATCCTCCTACATATGGACCTGACCTCCTGCACTTTCGGCCTCGCAATCCCAATTTCACTGCAGATTAAATAATGATCAGTGTCATCAAAGAATCCCCTGAATACACGTGTGTCCCTCACAGCCTTCCTGAATTCCTGATCTGTTACTATATAGTCAATGACATATCTGGTTCCCCTGCCTTCCCAAGTATACCGGTGAATGTTCTTATGTTTAAAAAAGGAGTTTGTGATTACTAAGCCCATACTAGCACAGAAATCCAAGAGTTGCTGCCCGTTCCTGTTGGCCTCCATATCCTCTCCAAATTTACCCATAACCTTCTCATACCCTTCTGTTCGATTTCCAATCCTGGCGTTAAAATCACCCATGAGCAGAACACTGTCCTTGTCCTTTACTCTAACAACTACATCACTGAGTGCCTCATAAAAACTATCCATCTTATCTTGATCAGTCCCTTCACAATGCGAATATACTGACACAATCCTAATTTTCTTGTTAGACACTGTCAAATCTATCCACATCAGTCGTTCGTTTACATACCTTATTGCAACTACGCTGGGTTCCATTTCTTTCCTGATGTAAAGCCCTTCACCCCATTGTGCTATTCCTGCTTTGACTCCTGACAAGTAGACCTTGTATTCTCCCACTTCTTCTTCTTTCTCACCCCTTACCCGAATGTCACTAACAGCTAAAACGTCCAGCCCCATCTTACTTGCAGCCTCTGCCAGCTCTACCTTCTTCCAAGAGTAGCCCCCATTGATATTAATAGCTCCCCATCTCATTACCATTTGTTTGCCAAGTCGTATCTTAGGAGTCCCTGGTTTGTCAGTTAGAGGTGGGACTCCGTCACCTCCAAAGGTCCGAGGCATTTTGCTCTGATTGTTGCCAGCATCGTATTTAAAGTACCATGTAGAGTAAAATTATATTATATGGGTGTGTGAGGAAATGCTTTATTTCCATGAGCTCAGTTTCTACAGCACTCTTTGCACATTAATCATGGGAAACACGCAAAAAGGTCGTACCAGCGCAGTATGAAAAATTTTCCTAACTGAAACGTTCAAAATGTTCTCCGTTAGCTAGGATAGATGCATCATCTCATTGAATCCGTGATGCGCAGATGTATCATTGGTGAACTGCGAATTGTTTCACAGCTTTGCACAGTACGGCATTAAGACACTGTACATCTTGTACCACGCTTTTGTGGACATCAGCTCCCAAATGCCCCCACAAATAAGAGTCTAGTGGATTTAGGTAGAGAGACCGTGAAAACCAAGGAATTCATCCTCCATAGTGTAGGCACTATGTGATCAAAAGTATCCGAACACCCCGAAAAAATACTTTTTCATACTAAGTGCATTGTGCTGCCACTTACTGCCAGGTACTCCATATCAGCTACCTCATTAGTCATTAGACATCGTGAGGAAGCGAATGGGGTGCTCTATGAAACTCACGGACTTCGAACGTGAGTCGATTGGGTGTCACTGGCGTAATACCGCAATACGCGAGATTTCCACATTCCTAAACATCCCTAAGTCCACTGTTTCCGATGTGATAGTAAATTGGAAACGTGAAGGGACACGTGCTGCACAAAAGCGTACAGGGCGACCTCGTCTGTTGACTGACAGAGACAGCCGACAGGTTTAGAGGGTCGTAATGTGCAATAGGCAGACCTCTATCCAGACCATCACACAGGAATTCCAAACTGCATCAGGAGCTACTACAAGTACTATGACAGTTAGGCAGGACGTGCGAAAACTTGGATTTCATGGTCGAGCGGCTGCCCATAAGCCACACATCACGACGGTAAATGCCAAACGAAGCCTCGCTTCGCGTAAGGAGCGTAAAAATTGGACGACTGAACAGTGGCAATACGTTGTGTGGATTGGCGAAACACAGTAGATAATGTGGCGATCCGGTGGCAGGGTGTGGGTATGACGAATGCCCGGTGAATGTCATCTGCCAGCGTGTGTAGTGCCAACAATCAAATTCGGAGGTGGTGGTGTTACGATGTGGTCGTGTTTTTCATGGCGGGGACTTGCACCCCTTGTTGTTTTACTTGGCACTATCACAGCACAGGCCTACACTGATGCACGTTTTTGCTTCCCCGTGTTGAAGAGCAATTCGCGGATGACGATTGCCCCTTTTTCAACACGATCCAGCACGGCCTGTGGCTGAGTGGTTACACGACAATAACATCCATTTAATGGACTGGCCTGCACAGAGCCGCGACCTGAATCCTTGAGAACGCCTCTGGGAGATTTTGGAACGCCGACTTCGTGCAGGGTCTCACCGACCGAGATCGATACATCTCCTCAGTGCTGCCCTCCGGGGAGAATTGGCTGCAATTCCTAAGAAACCTTCCAGCACCAGATTGAACGTACGAGAGTGAAAGCTGTCATCAAGGCTAAGTGTGGCACCACACCATATTGAATTCCAATATTATCGATTGAGGGCGCCACGACTTTGTAAGTCATTTTCAGCCTGGTGTCCGGATACTTTTGATCACATAGTGTATCTGTCACGGAAGCTGTTATTTAAAACCTACGAAAATTAGCACTGAAATGAGGAGGAGCTCTATCGTGGATGAAGTGCATCTTTTGTCGCACCCATGATGGCCAAAGTAGAGTATTTTGTAACAAAGCATGGTAAGTTTCTCCGTTAAGCCCGGATGGAAGAACATAAGGCCCTACCAAACAACAACTGTACATCGTAGCAAACGTAACCAAGAGGATATCTGAAATATTTCATATAAGAAAACATTCCATGTAAGGATGATACATTTTGTTCAAAAACGGTTCAAATGCCTCTGAGCAGTATGGGACTTAACTTCTGAGGTCATCAGTCCCCTAGAACTCAGAACTACTTAAACCTAACTAACCTAAGGACACCACACACATCCATGCCCGAGGTAGGATTCGAACCTGCGACCGTAGCGGTCTCGCGGTTCCAGACTGTAGCGCATAGAACCGCTCGGCCACTCCAGCCGGCTACGTTTTGTTTCTGTATCTTTCCCATGAGTAATGTTATTATGGAGAGAAGCAGAAAATGAGCTCTAAATGGAAATGAAGCGTTTTTGGAATCACGTCTGTAAAACACATTTTATTTCACTATGTGTGAGGAATGTTTCGCCTGAATTTCACTGTGTATCAACAGTACGTGTGAGCAGTTCAGACATTCTCCTCACGAACTTAAATTGTGGAACACGTTTTCGGTTGCCTTGACGCGCCATTTCACTCCCATGACGCACTTGTTATCCTACCGCAGCATAACTCTCTGCAGGAAACACGGAACATGTACAATCTTCTGGTAATCCAACACTCTTGTTGCGCAATTGCCTCAGCGTTGTACGACATTTATAAATTACGTTCTGAAGTACAGTCAGTTCTACAAGAAAGTATACGCCCTTATCTTTATGAAATAAGACACCGTTATAAATATATGTTTACATGTACATACATGTTATTACTATTTGCACAAATATCTAATAGTTAGTCCAATTGCCGCGATTATCGATTATAGCTTGGCGCCTTAGCGCTCTCTCCGGTAAAGCATCCACTTTTCCAACCTCTAATTATCGCCTGACCCACTTCGCAACAAGTGTCTTCGACTTTCTAAGAATTTTAGCAGCAGCTCCGTATGAAAGCTTTGGTCCCTTCGGATAATTAACAAGGAACATTAACTCATGACGCTTCAGATATTTTGCACTCATTTTAAACTGCAACCGAAAAAACAAAACATTCATTTCTCACGCTGTTTACCTACACACAGTACAAAAGCGCACTGGTTACAGATTCGTGGCCACTACCAGAGAGCCGCGCGGGATTAGCCGAGTGGTCTGAGACGCTGCAGTCGTGGACTGTGCGGCTGGTCCCGGCGGAGGTTCGAGTCCTCTCTCGGGCATGGTTGTGTGTGTTTGTCCTTAGGATAATTTAGGTTAAGTAGTGTGTAAGGTTAGGGACTGATGACCTTAGCAGTTAAGTCCCTTAAGCTTTCACACACACTTGAACATTTTTGAACACTAACAGAGATTTCGCTGCGGACGTTACATTTAAAATTATGGCGTACAGTTGCTTGCGGAACTGACTGTACCTACGTACATCGAGCAAAAAGTTTTTCATTGTTTCACATGAATTAGTAATTAATAGTAATAAATGTGTAAGTTAGTTGGCGCCCTTGATCAAGCCAACATGCTGCGTAAACAAGTGGTGCTTGTAAATATTGGAAAATGAACGTGACTGAAGCTGAGAAATTTTCTGCTGCTATAGTCGCGGAGTCCGTAAGGCCAGTTTAGGGTGAATTGCGGAGTTCTGGTGTTGAGCGCCGGCCGTTGTGACCGAGCGGTTCTAGGCGCTTCAGTGCGGAACTGCGCTGCTGCTGCGGTCCCAAGTTCGAATCCTGCCTCGGGCATGGATGTGTGTGATTTCCTTAGGTCAGTCAGGTTTAAGTAGTTCTGTTCCAGGGGACTGATGACCTCAGATGTTAAGTTCGATAGTGCTCAGAGCCATTTTTTTTTGGTGTTGAGCAGACAGAAATTGCGGGGTTCCTGTGAGCCGCACGCTTTACGTAGATGCGCCATAATGATGCCATCAGCTGAAGCACTACGTAGTACACTGCCCCATCACCCACCTTCTGACGTATACATCATTATAGAGCAAATGCATCTACAGGGAGCAGTGGTACTCACGGAGGAAGATAGTCTTGTCGATCGTTAGCGTGATTGAGAGTTTGCGAGTTCTGCAGTGGATAATTGACCGGCAGACTCGCGTGAAATGAATTAGCAGGGAGCAGCCACTGATGGAGTGAGGCGTCCTAAAAAGCAGGTTTCTCGAGCCGCGTAATACACCGCCACGCGCCGGCGCTGGAGTGCATTCGTACGCGTGGACGTCGCTTTAAGCGAATTACCACGGCGGTCCACACACTGAAGTTCACTGTCGAGGTAGGTGTGCTGGGGAAGAGCAGGGCTGAGCGGCGTGCAGTGACACCGCAGTGCGGCGCAGAGTAATTGGGGGCGCGTGGCCGGCAGAACAAAGGGCGGTGCACAATCGCATCAGCCCGCGCTCGCCTCGAGGGCTCTCCAGGGGCTGCCAGCGGCGCTGTTTACAACACCGGCTGACGTCACGGGGTAAACACTGGCCGCAACCGTGGGAGCGCGATATTTGTTCGCGGCTTCCCCCCCTACCCCTTGAGACGACCCGTACTCTCCTACATCTTGAAACGCGTCAATGAGATCCGTTTCATTTAATGAAGCTTTACCGTGAGTATACTGTGTTCATCATAAGAATAAACCTGGGCGGGCCGTCGTGGTCGAGCGGTTCTAGGCGCTTCAGTCTGGAACCGCGCGACCACTACGGTCACAGGTTCGAAGGTTCGAATCCTGCCTCGGGCATGGATGTGTGTGATGTTCTTAGGTCAGATTTAAGTAGTTCTGAGTTCTAGGGGACTGATGACCTCAGATGTTAAGTCCTATAGTGCTCAGAGCCATTTGAACCATTTTTTGAATAAACCTGGTGTAAACATTACACCACGTATTCTTCTGCGTTTCCTTCAGTCTCATCGGATTTCGTTTAACGTGGAGCAGAAACCAAGCTGTATCCAGTACAGTCAAGTACGACCATAAGGATACGTTTCATGCTTTGTTGCAAGCACATAGACTGAGCGAGAATGCGGACAACAGCTTTACTGGCGCATTCAACTTGACAGCACTGGCCAGTCAGCTGGTTCAAATGGTTTAAATGGCTCTGAGCACTATGGGACTTAACATCTGAGGTCATCAGTCCCCTAGAACTTAGAGCTACTTAAACCTAACTAACCTAAGGACATCACACACATCCACGCCCGAGGCAGGATTCAAACCTGCGATCGGAGCGGTCGCGCGGTTCCACACTGAAGCGCCTAGAACCGCTCGGCCACAGCGGCCGGCGCAGCTGGTCCAACTAAAGTGCCATTATGTGAGCAGCTGCAGTTCAGACGTAAAAAGAGACTAACAGAGGAACAACTAACTTCGAATGTCATTTACTTTTTTAAAGAGAATGTCGTAATACTAGGCAAATCTCCAGCACTACCGCACGCTTCTTAGGTGATCAGACAGAAAGCATAAAGTACTCTCGTTCTCACCTAATATAGTACTCTAATTAAAAACAAGAGTGATGAAAATTCCTAATTTAAACACAAGGTAATTTGCAAAAGCGTACTGCGGGAATTTCATCGTACTGTTGAATACTGAAGCCACTGCAGGTGTTAGTTACAGTCAGTCGTATGGTAGTCTCTTATCTCCTTCCTTATCAGAATCAGAGAAATACATTACAGTTCTGGAAGTAACAATATTATGAGAAGGAAACGTGCTACTCACCATATAGCGGAGTTGCTGAGTCGTAGATAGGCAGAACAAAAAGATTTTCACACTTAAAGCTTTCGGCCAATGGGCTTTGTCAACAATATACATAAATACGCACACACACACACTCACGTAAACACAACTCACACACACGGCTGCAGACCCAGGCAACTGACACGGAAGTGTCATCTGCTACGTTGATAACGAGCCTACCAACAACTGAATCCACGAAGCCACCCAGACGCCGCATTTTTCTCCTCTTCTTTCATGATGTGCCATTCTACTCCTCACCAGCGTTCGGCACTGACGTGTGAAAAAGCTGCGCGCGTTTGTTCCAGTATGCCTGGCAGCTGCCGGCCGCAGTGGCCATGCGGTTCTAGGCGCTACAGTCTGGAACTGCGCGACCGCTACGGTCGCAGGTTCGAATCCTACCTCGGGCATGGATGTGTGTGATGTCCTTAGGTTAGTTGGGTTCAAGTAGTTCTAAGTTCTAGGGGACTGATGACCGAAGAAGTTAAGTCCCATAGTGCTCAGAGCCATTTGAACCATTTGCCTGGCAGCTAAACAGTCTCGATATTTTTCGCGACAAATCCCTTGTCTTCCGTTCAGTTACGTAGGGTTCATGTTGTTGTGGTACAGTGACAAATGGTGTGCTCAATGCTGTGAAAATGATTGTTTTTCATGTTTCTAAGACATTTATCCCTGTCTTTCGTGTACGACTACATCTGTGGTATAAAACAATGAACATAGTCAAAATAAGGAGTATTTCGTTTCTTATTTTTGTCCTACAAAATTAAATTGTGTTTTCTTAATTTAAGCAACCTTTAACAATAATTCATAAAATATCCATAATTAATTTATATTTGAAACGAAAACAGGAATTCCGTATACAGTATGTAATTAGAAACAAGATTACGTGCGGTATTCATAAAAGATGATGAATTTTACAATTACGAGGTATAAGTATTTTAAACGGAACTCGAACCAGCGACCCATGGTCTGCCGGGCCTTATCAGCCGACTACGCTACCAAGTCTGCCATACATTTACGCTGCAATCGTACCTCAACTGTATCAAATACAGTACTTCGAAAACTTCAAAGCCGATCTTTTTTCTGTACATTTATGAAAAACATTTAGAACAACCTATTTCTCGGCACTTTTTGATCGTCTTCCACACGCGTTTTTCACTACAGAGCAGGAAGCAGGCTCAGCCATTTTCCATTTTCATGCTGCGTATAAACAGCGCAACCGTCAGAGCGCAACAGTAGAGAGACTGCGACTATATACCATTTCTGAAGTACAAACTACGTAGCTAAAGCGCGATTTAGAAAAACTTGGGTGGCTGTTAATATATTAGAATATCTTAAAGTTTCGCTTAACATAACTTTATAATAAGAGGTCTAATACGCAAGCAGGACCTACTTCCAAGAGCGTAACAACACCACAGTACGTGTGTTATTGCTTCTGACCAATCATCGCGTTTGAGTTCGTTTACATCAGGTTTATTCTTATGATGAGCAGAGTATTGTCTCAGAGATCGTTAACACCAGCTCACTGTATGTGATAGTAGCATGTCTACGGAAGAGAAACGAACTGTTGTGCATAACTGTCGGTTTGCATGAGACAGCAAACGCTACCTAATAAGTTCCAGAATGCCGCGCCTAAAAAAGGATTTACTGATGCTCATGCCTCGGATTCTATTGGTGATAAATGGTAGTGATTATATTTTTATATCTAACAAGATGGTCACATAGGATCAAAGTATGAATATTACACACATGCTCCTGCTTAGGCAAATGGGGCAAATCGGATGGCTGCTTTTGCACTAGATGTGGTCTTGGTGGGAATTGTGGAGTCCAGTTCATGGGCGATTCCTCAGGAAACCGCAAAAAGAGTTTTCCTTATATTTTGCGCCATCACCAGCAAACCAAGATTCAAGACTCCAAGACGGCTACGCGCAAAAAATGGCTGAAATTTTTACGATATATTCCTAATACGATCTCGAATAACCTTGCAAATATTATTGACAGCTTTATCCGTTTCCAAGATACGGAGGTTCAAAGTTACCCTAATTCTACATGTAAAATTCGGTATGAGACGAATTATAAATAATAAATAACTGCAGCAAATTGCTCAAATTTTAACGGTATATTCTTTAGGCATTTATTTAGAAGAGCCATCTCCTCGTTTTCAAAAATGTTTCTCAGTTGTCGAGAAACACCCAAAAAACTTGTTTTTGGGAACCAAAACCCAGCCACGGATTCCGAGACGGGTATACATAGCAAATGGTTGCAATTTTGACTATGTATACCTAAGATCACGATCTAGAAGAATCTCGGATATTTTCTTCATAACTTTATCCGTTTCCGACTTACAGAGGTTCAAAGTTACCCTACTTGTACACGTCAAATACGCATGTAAAATCCGATGTGAGACGGAAACTAGTTTATAATGTGACACAGCAGGGATGAATGTGATGTAAAGTGTCCCTGTTATCATCTGAGAAGCCCATGTTGTATTACAGAAGCATATTAAATTTTTTCTTCGCGCGTAAAATCCGGCCTGAGTGAAACGTGAAGTGAAAATACCGCCTCTTAGTGTGGCCAGGAACGAAAACGAGGAAGGGCTAGACCAATGGGGATTTGGCACAGTTCAGTCACTGGTACAACATACAAATTTATTTTGCACAGACTGAACTACATCAAACCCAATTAGGAATTTAACTAAACAACAATTTATTTGAATACTGAACAATAATCAATGATGGCAGAAAATGTCAATTACGACTCGTTCCTTAAAAAAAAGGGGGGGGGGTCTTAACACACGTTGCTACAGACAGACGGACAACAAAGGGCAAAAAAATATTTTTTAATCGATATAGTTACAAATTCATCATTTTTGGATTTCTCTCTTTACTTGTACTGTGAAACCTTGCTTCTTCCCCAATATCATGATTTTAGGTCAACGGAGGTTGAAAATTGGTTCAGAAAGACACATGTAGGAAATTAGTTCATTATCAGAGAAAGTAGTCGAACTTTCGGATCAGTTCACTAACTTATCTACAAAGGTAGATGATGATCTGAATGACACAGAAGAGTATGAACAAATTAAGAAATTTAAACAAAATCAAAATCAAATTAATACGCAACACAAAAGAGAAATCCGGGAAGTACAAGATCAGTTGGCACAAGTACTACAAGAATAGATTGCACATCTGTTTGAAAATCAAATTACGTAAAAGGTTTATCAGCACAGTAATTCATAAATTTTTCGAAGGGGACGTTACAAGTTACTGAATAGGTCTTGATGAGTGACCTTGCGAGCATCAAAATATGTGGCATAAATCGCCAAATGGCTTGACTGCATCGACTTTGAAGCTTGAATTTTCAACCCGGCCAAGGGGCCATACACTTCGGTATACGCCATACATTTCAGTTTGATACTTTCACCCGTTCCTGAGAAAAATGGGTCTTAAGAAACGATCGGACAAACGGACGACAAGTGATCCCTTAAGGATCCTGTTTTGACCGATTCAGGTCTGAAACCCTAAAACGATGCAGATGAACTAGAAATGCGGATCAATACGGGTTGGAAAAACATCCACCACCTTGTCGATTACTCGTGATTTCGCCGTCTTTCAACCACTTTCCATAGATTCTCACGACAATAGAACGCGGACACCCTACCGTGGAACACCGAATAATTACTGTACTGTGAAAGGAGAGAAAATTTCATAGCATGTTAAAACGAATCCAAATGTTTACTAAGTGAAAACACACGTAAAGACAATACCACAGTATAGTAACACGGAACGACAGTGTTGCTTCCCTGACGTAAAGGGATCATTTTGTGCTAGGGGAAATTCTCAGAACGAATAGACACAGTTTCAGCAGGCCAAGAACGTTTGAAGCTCAGATTTCCCTGTTCGTTTTCTAGATCCAGAAGACAGTGTACTCTGAGGTGACAAAAGTCATGGGATAGCGATATACACATACACAAATGACGGTAGTATGAGGTGCTGTTGTTATGGTCTTCAGTCCAGAGACTGGTTTGATGCAGCTCTCCATGCTACTCTATCCGGTGCAAGCTTTTTCATCTCCAAGTACCTACTGCAACTTACATCCGTCTGAATCTTCTTATTATATTCATCCCTTGGTCCCCCTGTACGATTTTCACCCTCCACGCTTCCCTCCAATACTAAACTGGTGATCCCTTGCTGCCTCAGAACGTGTCCTATCAACCGAGCCCTTCCTCTAGTCAAGTTGTGCCACAAACTACTCCTCTCCCCAGTTCTATTCAGTACCTCATCATTAGTTACGTGATCTACCCATCTAATCTTCAGCATTCTTCTGTAGCATCTCATTTCGAAAGCTTCTATTCTCTTCGTCTCTAAACTATTTATCGTCCATGTTTCACTTCCATACATGGCTACACTCCATACAAATACTTTCAGAAAGGACTTCCTGACACTTACATCTATACTCGATGTTAACAAATTTCTATTCTTCAGAAACGCTTTCCTTGCCATTGCCACTCTACATTTGTAACCTCTCTACTTCGACCATCATCAGTTATTTTGCTCGCCAAGTAGAAAACCTCATCTACTACTTTGTCTCATTTCCTAATCTAATTCTCTCAGTATCACCTGATTTAATGCGACTACATTTCAATACACAATGTCATCGGCAAACCTCAAAGTTTTTATTTCTTCTTTGTGGATTTTAATTCCTATTCCGAATTTTTCTTTTGTTTCCTTCACTGCTTGCTCAATATACAGATTGAATAACATCGGGGATAGGCTGCAACCCTGCCTCACTCCCTTCCCAATCACTGCTTCCTTTTCATGCCTCTCGACTCTTACAACTGCCATTTGGTTTCTATACAAATTGTAAATAGCCTTTCGCTCCCTATATTTGATCCCTGCAACCTTCAGAATTTGAAGGAGAGTATTCCAGTCAACATTGTCAAATGCTAGAAAAGTACGTTTGCCTTTTCTTAATCTATCTTCTAAGATAAGTCGTAGGGTCAGTATTGCCTCGTGTGTTCCAACATTTCTACGGAATCCAAAGTGATCTTCTCCAAGGTCGGCTTCCACCAGCATTTCCGTTCGTCTGTACAGAATTCGTGTCAGTATTTTGCAGCCTTGTCTTATTAACTGGTAGTTTGGTAATTTTCACAGCTGTCAAGGCCTGCTCTCTTTGGGATTGGAATTATTACATTCTTCTTGAAGTCTGAGGGTATTTCGCCTGTCTCATATATCTTGTTCATCAGATGATAGAGTTTTGTCATGGTTGGCTCTCCCAAGGCTATCAGTAGTTGTAATGGAATGTTATCTACTCTCAGGGCCTTGTTTCGACGTAAAACTTTCAGTGCTCTGTCAAATTCGTCACGCAGTATCATATCTCCCATTTCATCTTCACCTACGTCCTCTTCCATATCCATAATATTACCCTGAAGTACGTCGCCCTTGTATAGACCCTCTACATACTCCTTCCACCTTTCTGCTTTCCCTTCTTTGCTTAGATTCGGTTTTCGACATGAGCTCTTGGTATTCATATATTTTCTCCAAGGGTATCTTTAATTTTCCTGTAGGCTGTGTCTATCTTACCTCTAGTGGTGTATGCCTCTACATCCTTACTTTTGTCCTTTAGCCATCCCTGCTTAGCCATTTTTGCACTTCCTGTCGATCTCATTTTTGTACAAGGTATAAAAAGACAATGCACTTAAGGGACAGTCTTTTGTACTCAGGTGATTCATGAGAGAAGGTTTCCGGCGTCATTATGGCCGTGAATTAACAGACTTTCAACGCGGAATCGTAGTTGGAGTTAGACGCATGGGATACCCCTTTCGGAAATCGTTAGAGAATTCAATATTCCGAGATCTACTCTGTCAAGAGTGTGCCAAGAATACGAAATATCAGGTTTGCCTTTCACCACTCACAACGCCGTAGCGGACGGCATTCACTTAACAACTGAGGGGAATGGCGTGTGCGTAGAGTTGTCAGAGGTAATAGACAAGCAATGCTGCATTAATTAACTGCAGAAATAAAATTTGGCGTTAATCCGCTATGGCAGCAGACAAACGACTCTAGTGCCTTTGCTAACAACACGTCAACGCCTGCAGCCCCTCTCCTGGGCTCGTGACCATGTTGGTTGGACCCTGGACGACTGGAAAAGCGTGACCTGGTCAGATGAATCCCAGTTTCAGCTGGCAAGGGTTAATGGTAGGGTTCGAGTGTGTCGCAGGCTCACACGAAGCCGTGGATCCAAGTAGTCAACAAGGCACTGACGGTGATGGCTCCATAAAGGTGTCGGATGAGTTTACATAGAATGGACTGGGTCCCCTGGACGAACTGAACCATCATTGACTGAAAATGGTAGTGTTCGGCTACTTGGAGACCATTTGCAGCAATTCATGGACTTCTCATGACAATGCGCCGTGTCACCGCGTCACCACCGTTCGCGATTGGTTTGAAGAACATTCTGGGCAAATCGAGCGAATGATTGGGTCACCCAGATTACACGACATGAATCCCATTGAATATTTATGGGAGAAAATTGAGAGTTCAGATTGTGCACGAAAGCCTGCACCGGCAACACTTTCGCAATTATGGACGGATACAGAGGCAGCATGGCCCAATATTTCTGCAGGGAACTTCCAACGACTTGTTGGGTGCATGCCACGTCGAGCTGCTGCACTACGCCGGGTAAAAGTTGGTCCGACACGATATTAGGAGGTATACTATGGCTTGTTAAGTTGATGTCATGTCACCTGACAGGCAAAACACATACAGTGAAGTTCCGCAGCATCTCCGAGCAACAGAAATGTTGAGTGACGGCATATCGAAGCAAATACGATACTGGTTTGGTCACTTCTGCTAAAACAGAAAGTGAACGAAGAGGTGCAGCGGATAAGACGTTCGACTAGCATTAGAAATCTACTAAAGTTCTAATAACCGTTATGAGACGCCCTGCTAAACCCGCAGGACAGGACAGGTAATTTAAATTGTGGAAAGGGGCTAAAATAAGCGGCTTTCAGTTACACTCGAACATACCAAACATTACAAGAGCCAAAAGAATTTTTAAAAAGACCACAGCATTAATTTACTAGCTGACTGCGCCATACAATCTCATGCCTTAAGGGCAGGACCATTTTAATTTAAAATCGGCTGAAAGCCAATAACTTAACTCAAGCCAAAATCAGAAATTTAAAAGGCAGAAGGCCTTTTCTTAAATCAGTTCATTAAATTAGGCTGAAGGCCCAAACAATCATACACCTTAAGGGCAAAACAACCTTAATTTAAAAATCGGCTAGAACCCATACAAATACAAACAACAAGAACAATTAAGAAAAGGCAGTACACCCAGCGGCGCTTACAAGTTTCCGAGGGTCAGCCTGGAATTCAAACACTAACGCTCACTTAGATGAGGCAGGCAGTCGGCCCAACCATTCTCGATCCTACGACAACCCAACCGACAGACAGTCAACGGACCCACAGACAAAATAACTTCTGCTCCATCCGAGCAGCACACAACAGGAAGTTCAATGGAACAACGTAGAAGGTATTGGCGCCCACAACCAATTATACACTGAGCTGTCAAACTACACACCGTGCTGGACAAGGACAACACGACGAGGAAAATACACTGCCTCAATTTACGTCAACGGCCAGGGCCGGTAACCGGAACGTTAACGGCCACAAGGCAGAAGATTCCGCTGGTGCACTTCAATTCAAAATAGTCAGGCACAGTTAAACTTCACCGGAGGGTGGCTAAAATTTGTCATCTTTAAAACACACGTTGTCGCTCGCGGGAATGTCCCAACAGCCAACAACAAAATCCAAACGCCACAATGTGGACAGTCGTGACTTGCTGGTAGATTAAGTCAAAACTCAACTTTCGCGTCCAGGATCGGTGAGCCACGGACCTCATAGCAATGGGAACAGCACCACACACTCCGACCGCGCGTGGACGCCGCCAGCGGCGTCGGTCAAACTACGCGCTACGGAGATTTCCTCGCCGCTCCACGCCAACCGACCAACTCCCAGGGCCGGAAATGGTGAGAGGGCCAAATATACGTTGGCCGATGAGACGACCAACTGAACGACTAACCAACAGTCGTCCCGCTCCAATCTCATTCCGTCGGACAGTTCATGTGTGTCGCCCAGTGTTCGGCGTGCACTGGCTGTCGGCGCCTCACCGGCGCTCCGTCCCCGACTTCACAGCTGCTGCGTCCTGACTGCACTGCTGGTCCGTCCCAAACTGACCGCCAGACACACGAAGACCTGGAAATACTATCGGTCGCTCCAGAGATGGTACAACAGTGCACTTATCGATACGCGCTGCTGCTGCCGCTCACGGGCAAGTAAGGCAGGGAGTTAGTGACGCCAGTGAATGGAATGAGAAAACGAGGCGGCAGTACCGTAATAGAAGATGGCAAACAATAAATGGGATAAACGCAAGCCGTGCACGACTCACGTCATGTGAATCAGATTTGTTCACCTTCGTAGCTGAGTGGTCGGCGTGGCTGACTACCGTGTGGAATTCTCGCCTTTAATTCCCGCTACTGCCACAGGTCTTTTTCCTTGGTAGGGAGACTGGAAGGAGGTCCGCTCAGCCTCGTCATGCCATCTGAGGAGCTCCTAGAATGAAAAGTATCGGCACCAGATGTGTTAAAACGACAACGGCCGGGAGAGACAGAACTACCTTCCGTATAGCATCCAGATGACAGAATTGACTAAGGATACCACGGCTGTCGGTCAGTCCCGTGGCCAGAACGGCGGCGTCATTTTTTTTTTTATTCATGGTACCTCTGAATGGAAAGGACAAGACCGATTTCAATCCCCATCCTCATACCACCCTAGCTTGTGATCCGTCTGTAATTACTTTCTGGTCGGTCGAACGTTCCATAATCTTCCATCCTACGATTGTACTTGTCAGCCTTCTCTTTTAAATTTCGTAAATGTTTTGAGTCTTTCTACCTCTCTATTGTTGGGCTTACCTCAGTTGATCAGTCGGTGCAGGAGGCGATCTATGAATTTGTGCTGCAGTCTTATTTATCTGTCAAGATCGCTATGTTAATAAATTTCTAAGTTTTGGTGGTAAGTTACTATGGGACCAAACTGCTGAGGTCATCGGTTCCTAAGCTTACACAACTACTTAATCTAACTTAAAGTAACTTACGCTAAGGACAACACACACCCAAGCTCGAGGGAGGACTCGAACCTCCGACGTGGGGAGCCGCGCGAACCGTGCCAAGGCGCCCTAGACCACGCGGCTGTTAATACATTACTGGATTTCGGCAATATAAACTGCCATCTTCAGATCTATAAAAAAAAGGAAATGAAGGTTACAGATTATCAAACAGTATAAAAACGCAATAGAGCATAAACAAAAATTCAATGAGAAATATATTACACACCGTTAAGCGGTAGTTACGGCATACAACGATTTTCACCTCTCTGTTACAATAACAACGCACAACATGCTGTAAGGTAATACCTCTCGTAAAATTCTATTCACATAGGGACGGGTATAATCCAAAGTCAGTATACAATAATTAGTACATTTAATAAGTAAAATTAAATAAAAGCATCTCACAGGGCAGTAGAGGCGTTACAGTAACATGCCAGATGTGCCACCATGCTTTATATACAATCGCATGAACACAGGTCACATAACGTCGTTACCTGGTTTAATGTCATGTTAGATACGGCTGAATAATTGATGAGTAGACCTAAAGCCGGATGCAAGTGCTGAGAGATACCACCGGATGGAGGCCCGCAGTGCATGATGTCAAATAGAAGTAAGTGTTTCACATTGAAATTAACAAAGGTAACTTTTCATCAGTATAGTACACGCAGTATTAACAAATTACGTCAGACAAGAAATATAACAGAAATGCCTTTAGAGGAATACTACGCAGTCAATATTTTCCGAGAAACAAATAGGATTTTACCCTATGGGTCGGTTTCGCTGCTTGTGAAGGATGACTAAATTAGAAGTTGTATCACAGGAAACTGTAAAACAAGCTGCCACGCTCTGAAGGCGACAATATAAAATACGTTTCATGTACAGAAAAAAATTTTTTTAGAGAACATACATCTGTTGATGTTGTCGTCCATCCTTCCTCTCTCTATGTTTCGATAAGAGATGTACAAATCGGAACAATTCGACCATTGTGTGTAGTCAACTTTGTTTGAAGAAAACAGATGGGACGCCCCTTCCCCCAACCCACACCCGCTGTGAACGGGAAGCAGCGGCTCCTTCCCTCAGGCACTTCGTCGGAAGTTTTCATTATGCTGAAAATGTGGAGCGCTGTAATTTATTACTCGTCACACAATAAAGGAGTTAATTAGTCCTTCCTAACGGTGCTAACAATGACAACTGGAGGGAGACTCGGAATTTGATTTAGTCTGCCCACCGATATTAGTGCGCGTAATCAGACATCCACATCGTCAGCTGCGTTTCGTTGCAGCGGGCTGCTTGAAAACCAACTTGGAAAGACAGTAGGCCACACGGATCTGATCAATAAAACAAATGATGCTGTGTAAGTGTAGCATCTAAATCTGATTTAAAGTCCAGTCGCTGTATTTATCGTCGTACCGTCATCTACTCGTACACCTACAGTTCCTGTTTTAATTTATTCTTCTTACGAGGATTATGGCAAATTGGTTGAAGTATAATAATAGGAAATAAGCGTCCATCAACATTGTATATTCATAAGGGAAATATATTCGCAATTGCGAATATGAACCGTCATTGGCTGTGAGCTAAATGTCACAACACAAACTGGTTCTCAAATGGCTCTAAGCGCTATGGGACTTATCATCTGTGGTCATCAGTCCCCTAGACTTAAAACTACTTAAATATAACTAACCTAAGGACATCACACACATCCACGCCAAAGGCAGGATCCGAACCCGCGACCGTAGCAGCAGCGCGGTTCCAGACTGAAGCGTCTAGAACCGCTCGGCCACATCGGCCGGCACACAAACTGGTGACGGATTTGTTAAATTTTCCCCGTTTTGGTTTATAATTTTACTAAATAGCCTAACGACAATAAGTTCACAGCAACATGTCATTTGCCGGCCGGTGTTGCAGTGCGGTTCTAGGCGCTTCAGTCTGGAACCGCATGACCGCTACGGTCGCAGGTTCGAATCCTGCCTTGGGCATGGATGTGTGTCATGTCCTTAGGTTAGTTAGGCTTACGTAGTTCTAGGTTCTAGGGGACTGATGACCACAGATGTTAAGTCCCATAGTGCTCAGAGCCATTTGAACCAACACGTCATTTCCGGTGGCAGTTCATCCTCCTTGTTTAAAGGTGAAGAACTTCGGTGATTTGGGCCTCCAAATTTGCTTTGCCTAAGAAAGAATGTTGCACCAAGGCATTTGCAATTAATCCTGGCACAACCTCGATTTTCATACGATTTTTCCCTGTCGCCGTAACGACTCGCATTCCTGACTAGTAGTTTCGTCTAAGGCCATAGAATGGAGCCTTTCTACGTCTCTACCTCTACTTTCAAAAAATGAGATGAAAGCTCCTATCGTTCAAGGCGGTAATGCAGGGTAGCACGAATTTTAACGCTTTGGCAAAGCCTATGAAAGTGTACGGTATCAAATATCGATACGAAACTACCGCTGTTTCCACTTCAAAAACACTGGCCGAGCGCGTGCATGCATGCATATCCAAAGGAACATTGTTTCGCACTTCTTAATGACACGGGCACTGTTATTCGTATTTATTCATCAGTACCAGGCATACATTTGGCCGGTTACATCAGCGCCTTAGAGAAACTGGGAGTTTCGCACACCATGTACGAGAATTTCGAACCAGATCCATGACACCTGATGATGAGGAAAGGGTGTTACGCAATGTACACGAACGTCCTAGTACTTCAAGAAGGAAGATTGCTACCCAAGAGCGTGTCCTGAACCACAGCCGTGTGCTGCGGATTTTACATCGGCAAGTACTGTATCCACATCATCTCCAGAGAGTGCAAGCCCTCAACAATGCAGAATTCCTTCCTAAACAGAAATTCTGCCAATGAGTGCAACAACAGTTATCTGGATCCTCTGTTTGCAAGCAGTATTCTGTTCACGGATGGCGCTGGATTTACCCGTGACGGGTTTTTAACTATCGTAACTGTCACATTTCGGCCGATGTCAGTCCTACACAACACACGTATCATATCAGCAGCATTGTTCGTTGAACGTCTGGGCAGGACTGCTCAGAGACCACATAAATGGACCACAAGTCCTATTAGTGCATGTGGTTTCTGCGGACTGTACTTCGAGATGCACATGATGTTTCACTGAACCAACGCCTGAACGTGTGGTTCCTAACTCGGACGTAAGGTCAATGTTGGATAGGCAGAGGAAGATATGTGCTACGGCCTCCAGTGTCTCCGACCTTAAATCCCATTTTCTGTGTATGGGGTCATGTCAAAAGTCTTGTCTACGCTAAAGAGGAATTACGCTTGCGGACTGAAGCAACCTTCCAGCATTTACAGAATTCCCCAGGACTGCCTGACAGGATTCGCAACTCATTTGAGGGGCGAGTTAGAGATGCCATGTGTTCCTAGACACTGACGAACCACAACAGAAAATGTGCTGTATCTCGACAACGGTCGATTTTGTGGACCCATGTTTATTACAGATTTTTAGCTACCTATGGCGTGTACTTTCCATGTGTGAATCTTTGACCATCACTTCTGAAAAAACTTGTATAATTATGGCTGTGATGAATGATATATCGTATCAGCAGACTACTAATGGACCCATTCAATTACTACTAACAGATTCGAATCGGATGTCGATCCAAAATATGTTGACACCACTCCTTATACCCAAGATTGGTGTGTAAAATAATCCAATGTAACGCGAAATTGCTCATACAAACAAAGATAAGTTTCGACATTTTCTGTTAAGAACTAACATAGACGGTCGTGCCATCACCGAAACTTTATTAAAACCCAAAGAACCGCTCGCACTCCCGGGCTAATCTGTCGTTAGATATGAAGTTATAGCGGTGCAGCGTTCTTGGTAACAAAAGAATCCACTTTTCCGTTGTCACTACTGGCACTCAGCGTGTTATATCGTACATTGCACATGGCGTTTATCCACTTACGAAACAAAGACGTTCCCCTGAATTTGGTTCTCAGCATACAAAGCACCTAACGGTAGACTATCCAAACAACAGTTAGCAACAATAATATACTCGTCTGATCAACCCCTTCTGCTACTAAGCTATTTTAATGGCCACCACACGCTGTGGCGCTGTAGAAATGCTAACGAAGTGGGAAAAATATTAGAGGATGTACTAGGTCTGGAAAACCTTATAGTACTACATGATGGCTCAACAGTGCGAATTGTCCGATAAAATGACTTGAGCACTGATGACCCCGAAAGGAGTATAGAGTCTTAGTATTGCCTATCAATGAGGTACCAGAAATCTCATACCTCAGACAGGACATAAGCGGACTACCCATA
Source organism: Schistocerca americana (assembly GCF_021461395.2). Lineage (NCBI taxonomy): Eukaryota > Metazoa > Arthropoda > Insecta > Orthoptera > Acrididae > Schistocerca > Schistocerca americana. The sequence continues at coordinate 823,579,038 of NC_060120.1, read as the reverse complement.
GGCCATCGCCTTGTTTGTGGGAAACTAAGTGACACAGTTCTCAAGGAACGAAGGCAAGCATTGAGAAAATACAAAACCTTCTCTAATCCTACGAACTTTGTTGATCTTAAGAAAGCAAAAGCTACAGCCAAAAAAATATTCAAGGAAAAAATAATTGTGGCAAAATTTATGTAAAGAAACACAATTAACAAGCAACTTTGAACATGGCTGACGTTTGCAGCAATCGTATGCACAAATCTGACAAATATGTAAAAATCTGCCAACCGGTTGTATAGGTTTTCTATATACCTTGACCAGGTTTCGGCACCTCTAAGGATGGCTTCATCCAAAGTCACCCTTAGAGGTGACGAAACCGGTCAAGGTATTTAGAAAACCTATGCAACCGGTTGGCTGATTTTTACATATTTTTCACAATTAACAAGGATTTGGAATATAACAAGGAACAAAAAGGCGGTATCACTATGGACATGCACACGTCTCCACCTTCCAACGAACTTTTGGAATCTTTCTTGTGTATGAAAGCCCAACCTGACGTATCGCACAAGGAAGACGAGGCGGAATTTGAACATGACCATAATTACACAAACATTCTCGTTGGAGGAGCTCCAGAGCGCGCTCTCACAAGCGAAAAGCACTGCACCTGGCCCGGCTTATACTGAGTACCCAGTGCTGGCACATCTAACACAAAAGAAAACTGCTGCTGCTAAAAATTTACAATAGCGTATGGACACAAAATGTCAACAGGGGTTCGCTGAAAACGTGAATAGTTATCTAGGGCCGGTCGGGGTGGCCGAGCGGTTCTAGGCGCTACAGTCTGGAACCGCGCGACCGCTACGGTCGCTGGTTCGAATCCTGCCTCGGGCACGGATGTGTGTGATGTCATAGGTTACTTAGGTTTAAGTAGTTCTAAGTTATAGGGCCTCCCCCCATGAACCATGGACCTTGCTGTTGGTGGGGAGGCTTGCGTGCCTCAGCGATACAGATAGCCGTACCGTAGGTGCAACCACAATGGAGGGGTATCTGTTGAGAGGCCAGACAAACGTGTGGTTCCTGAAGAGGGGCAGCAGCCTTTTCAGTAGTTGCAAGGGCAACAGTCTGGATGATTGACTGATCTGGCCTTGTAACAATAACCAAAACGGCCTTGCTGTGCTGGTACTGCGACCGGCTGAAAGCAAGGGGAAACTAAAGCCGTAATTTTTCCCGAGGGCATGCAGCTTTACTGTATGATTAAATGATGATGGCGTCCTCTTGGGCAAAATATTCCGGAGGTAAAATAGTCCCCCATTCGGATCTCCGGGCGGGGACTACTCAAGAGGATGTCGTTATCAGGAGAAAGAAAACTGGCGTTCTACGGATCGGAGCGTGGAATGTCAGATCCCTTAATCGGGCAGGTAGGTTAGAAAATTTAAAAAGGGAAATGGATAGGTTGAAGTTAGATATAGTGGGAATTAGTGAAGTTCGGTGGCAGGAGGCAAAAGACTTCTGGTCAGGTGACTACAGGGTTATAAACACAAAATCAAATAGGGGTAATGCAGGAGTAGGTTTGATAATGAATAGGAAAATAGGAATGCGGGTAAGCTACTACAAACAGCATAGTGAACGCATTATTGTGGCCAAGATAGATACGAAGCCCACGCCTACTACAGTAGTACAAGTTTATATGCCAACTAGCTCAGCAGATGAAGAAATTGAAGAAATGTATGATGAAATAAAATAAATTATTCAGATTGTGAAGGGAGACGAAAATTTAATAATCATGGGTGACTGGAATTCGAGTGTAGGAAAAGGGAGAGAAGGAAACATAGTAGGTGAATATGGATTGGGGGACAGAAATGAAAGAGGAAGCCGCCTGGTCGAATTTTGCACAGAGCACAACATAATCATAACTAACACTTGGTTTAAGAATCATGAAAGAAGGTTGTATACATGGAAGAACCCTGGAGATACTAAAAGGTATCAGATAGATTATATAATGGTAAGACAGAGATTTAGGAACCAGGTTTTAAATTGTAAGACATTTCCAGGGGCAGATGTGGACTCTGACCACAATCTATTGGTTATGACCTGTAGATTAAAACTGAAGAAACTGCAAAAAGGTGGGAATTTAAGGAGATGGGACCTGGATAAACTAAAAGAACCAGAGGTTGTACAGAGACTCAGGGAGAGCATAAGGGAGCAATTGACAGGAATGGGGGAAATAAATACAGTAGAAGAAGAATGGGTAGCTTTGAGGGATGAAGTAGTGAAGGCAGCAGAGGATCAAGTAGGTAAAAAGACGAGGGCTAGTGGAAATCCTTGGGTAACAGAAGAAATATTGAATTTAATTGATGAAAGGAGAAAATATAAAAATGCAGTAAGTGAAACAGGCAAAAAGGAATACAAACGTCTCAAAAATGAGATCGACAGGAAGTGCAAAATGGCTAAGCAGGGATGGCTAGAGGACAAATGTAAGGATGTAGAGGCTTATCTCACTAGGGGTAAGATAGATACCGCCTACAGGAAAATTAAAGAGACCTTTGGAGATAAGAGAACGACTTGTATGAATATCAAGAGCTCAGATGGAAACCCAGTTCTAAGCAAAGAAGGGAAAGCAGAAAGGTGGAAGGAGTATATAGAGGGTCTATACAAGGGCGATGTACTTGAGGACAATATTATGGAAATGGAAGAGGATGTAGATGAAGATGAAATGGGAGATATGATACTGCGTGAAGAGTTTGACAGAGCACTGAAAGATCTGAGTCGAAACAAGGCCCCCGGAGTAGACAATATTCCATTGGAACTACTGACGGCCGTGGGAGAGCCAGTCCTGACAAAACTCTACCATCTGGTGAGCAAGATGTATGAAACAGGCGAAATACCCTCAGACTTCAAGAAGAATATAATAATTCCAATCCCAAAGAAAGCAGGTGTTGACAGATGTGAAAATTACCGAACTATCAGCTTAATAAGTCACAGCTGCAAAATACTAACACGAATTCTTTACAGACGAATGGAAACACTAGTAGAAGCCAACCTCGGGGAAGATCAGTTTGGATTCCGTAGAAACACTGGAACACGTGAGGCAATACTGACCTTACGACTTATCTTAGAAGAAAGATTAAGGAAAGGCAAACCTACGTTTCTAGCATTTGTAGACTTAGAGAAAGCTTTTGACAATGTTGACTGGAATACTCTCTTTCAAATTCTAAAGGTGGCAGGGGTAAAATACAGGGAGCGAAAGGCTATTTACAATTTGTACAGAAACCAGATGGCAGTTGTAAGAGTCGAGGGACATGAAAGGGAAGCAGTGGTTGGGAAGGGAGTAAGACAGGGTTGTAGCCTCTCCCCGATGTTGTTCAATCTGTATATTGAGCAAGCAGTAAAGGAAACAAAAGAAAAATTCGGAGTGGGTATTCAAATTCATGGAGAAGAAATAAAAACTTTGAGGTTTGCCGATGACATTGTAATTCTGTCAGAGACAGCAAAGGACTTGGAAGAGCAGTTGAATGGAATGGACAGTGTCTTGAAAGGAGGATATAAGATGAACATCAACAAAAGCAAAACAAGGATAATGGAATGTAGTCTAATTAAGTCGGGTGATGCTGAGGGAATTAGATCAGGAAATGAGGCACTTAAAGTAGTAAAGGAGTTTTGCTATTTGGGGAGCAAAATAACTGATGATGGACGAAGTAGAGAGGATATAAAATGTAGACTGGCAATGGCAAGGAAAGCGTTTCTGAAGAAGAGAAATTTGTTAACATCCAGTATTGATTTAAGTGTCAGGAAGTCATTTCTGAAAGTATTAGTATGGAGTGTAGCCATGTATGGAAGTGAAACATGGACGATAAATAGTTTGGACAAGAAGAGAATAGCAGCTTTCGAAATGTGGTGCTACAGAAGAATGCTGAAGATTAGATGGGTAGATCACATAACTAATGAGGAAGTATTGAATAGGATTGGGGAGAAGAGAAGTTTGTGGCACAACTTGACCAGAAGAAGGGATCGGTTGGTAGGACATGTTCTGAGGCATCAAGGGATCACCAATTTAGTATTGGAGGGCAGCGTGGAGGGTAAAAATCGTAGAGGGAGACCAAGAGATGAATACACTAAGCAGATTCAGAAGAATGTAGGTTGCAGTAGGTACTGGGAGATGAAAAAGCTTGCACAGGATAGAGTAGCATGGAGAGCTGCATCAAACCAGTCTCAGGACTGAAGACCACAACAACAACAACAAGTTATAGGGGACTGATGACCTCAGATGTTAAGTCTCGAAGTGCTCAGAGCCATTTGAACCAGTTATCTAGGGCTGGTTTTGATTCAGGTAAACATCGAGCAACGCATCACTGCCGGTGATAAGATAGCGCTGTAAGTCATAAGTAATACGATAGTGCGGCACGAACGAGGTAGCCTTGACCTCGAGTGTCGGGTCACTCTTCTAGTGACGGGTTACAGCTGAGGTAGGGAGGTGAATTATATTCACGATCAATCAGGGGAACTCCCGTCCTATCCACACACCTGAGACAGCTGTATGAGATATACTCAACGTTATGACGTAACTTGATAACAGTCGCATGGTGCCGGCCACGGTAGTCTAGCGGTTCTAGGCGCGCAGTCCGGAACCGCGCGACTGCTACGGTCGCAGGTTCGAATCCTGCCTCGGGCATGGATGTGTGTGATGTCCTTAGGTTAGTTAGGATTAAGTAGTTCTAAGTTCTAGGGGACTGATGACCACAGTAGTTAAGTCCCACAGTGCTCAGAGCCAGTCGCATGGTCGCCAGGCACTTTTGTAGGTTACTTTCAAGGTTAGTATGTAACTTTATACCCCCCCCCCCCCCCCCCCCACGTTTCTTGGGCAATAAAATTGACGGGAGAATGAAGTTCATCCCCTTCCCACACCTTTCTCTCAGGAAAAAATAAGATTCAGTATCCCTCCTCATCCTTTACAAATGGAACAATTGCGTTTGCGGCACCAGTATTGTGCTGAGCACCATAGGAGGAAGACCAGGTTTGTTATGAACAAAATTATTATTAACATTATTTTTTTATATCTCTAGTTCAATTACATTTGGTAGTGAGAGGGTCTGGAAGTAATAGAAATGATATAGCAGATAAAGTAATTGTTTACTAACAAAATTTCTTTTTGCAATGCAGTAATTGTTGTTTCGTAACTTTCTTTTATGGTTTTTTTGCAAAGCTATTTACAGCCAATGAGTATTTTTGCTGATGACTTATATTCATAGCCAATACTATCAAGTATAATTATAATCTGAAAACAAATAGAGAGAAGAACCTACATAGCAAACACAATTTCAGCGCACGCATAGTGTGCAATCAAACACGCATGCTCATACACACACCTACGACAAACGGTTCGTCCAACCACTCTGGATGAACAACCACTATTTACAAATAAATAACGACGCACATGATCAACCACACTCAAGTGATTAGTGTGAGTAAGAGTCCTGATCCCATCTTCACAGATCAATCTTTTGTCGCCATGACACAACAGGCCAACATTCAGCTGCAGTACAATATGTACTTCACGGCCTCATGATGGAAAGACCACTTGGCATATCATAAGCGGAGCGGCGCCAACTGCCTCAAGCAGGCATCTCTTGTAATCCTCTGTCGTGAGAGCCTTCAGGCTGGATGATACCATTTGCAGAAGTATGAAACCGAAATTTGGTTTGCAGTAACTACACGTCTGTTGTATGAAACTGATAAACAATATTTTATTCAAAATAATCTCCTTTGCTACTTATACATTTCTCCCAGCTCTCCGGCAGACTATGAATGCTTCGCCAAAGAAACCTTCTTTTGAAGTGAACCAGTGAGCGAGCCGTTTTAGTTCATTTCATAAGGCAGGACAGCACCTGCTTACCACTGAGCGCAGGTAACGCTACGTTACCCAACTTCTGCATGCGTTCTTAAAATATCTATCTGAGGAAGGCCCACTTGGCTGTCTGGCAGATACACGGGGCTGGCCCGTGTGTGATGGAGTAAGCTGCAGTAAGCGTCGAAGTGACTACGTCTCTATAAAATGATGGTGGCATACACGTCGAACGTGGGTACAGTGATAGATGAGGCCAGCAAGGTCAGATGAGGCCAGCAAGGTCATACGTAAGCGTCCGGTTTCATTCCGGGTTCTCTAACTACCACAGTAAGCGCCACATCAGCAATAATGGTAACTGTAGATAGACACTGAGAATATTTCTTTACTCCGCCAGCAAGACAACACCTTAGAGCTGTCGCTACCGCAAGCATACCCTCCACGGCCCTGAGCGTGATATTTGCTATCTTGAAGACGCTATTAGCCTCAGGTCCGTGTTAAAATACGATCGAAACCCGACCGATCACCAATAGCACTCTGCGAGGAGAAAAAGCCGTCTTTTTCACAGTGAGGGTTAAGTAAAAATTTCGAATTACAGTCCAGGGATAATACTACGAGATGGTTGCTCCCTGAGTTTGAAAAGCTTTATCGTAACAACTTTCCAATGAGCGACTTGCAGGGGAATGATGTCTTATGCTAGCAGGCAGTTGACTGTCGTATTTGTAGGGTGCCATTGGATAGAGAAGCGGAAACTCCACATAGTGACCATTGACATCCAACGGGACACATCCTCAGTGCACCCCACATGGGTGCAACTTGAAATACCATCTGCCACGACACATACCCGTCTTCTTCCATAATTTTACCAGGTATGATGCGCACTTTCTTGTTGAGCACTTGGGTGATTTCAGTTTGAAAGGCCACAAGGTCAATGATATAACCGACGTTTTTGAAACGATGCACTTCATTTTCCAAACGAATCACGGCAAAAATAACGTTCCGCTTCTTGGATTCGCTGCATTTCGTGCGAGGGTCTCTGAAGAAACTTACTGAGACAGTGCGTTAGAAACATATGCATGTCACCAGAGCTGCTTATCCCGATGATGTAGGGTTTCAGCTTGTGACCAAGATTTGTGCCCTTCCTTACGATCACCTGAATTCGGTATAGAGAGACTCCAGTGTTTGGCATGTCTTTGACATCTGTGGTTTAGTGGACTATGCCAGATTGTACATGAACACTGATGTACGCATGCTAGTCAACGTGTTAGATAAATTCCGGACTGTATGGCTGGACACATTCTCTGTGGATCCTATCTTCTATTATACCGCTCCAGGGGATTTTGTAGGACGTAAGGTTAAGAAGAACAAGTGTCGGCATCGAACTGTTCACCAATGAGCACAGTTACACCTAGGTGAATAACCCGTGAATGAGTGGGACGGAGTACAGGCCACCTAACAAATTAAGTTAAATCTTTTACTTAGCTGTAAAAAAACTATACGGGCACACAATGCAACAGGTTCATCCGATTGATGTCCGAAGAGTAGATCGCCAGATTAAGGGAAAAGATTCATAATCTGGCAGCTGATCATGGCAAAGGAAGTGTCTCGGAGCCATAACGGGCATAGTCCGCAGCTCGTGGTCGTGCGGTAGCGTTCTCATTTCCCGCGCCCGGGTCCCCGGGTTCGATTCCCAGCGGGGCCAGGGATTTTCTCTGCCTCGTGATGACTGGGTGTTGTGTTATGTCCTTAGGTTAGTTAGGTTTAAGTAGTTCTAAGTTCTAGGGGACTGATGACCATAGATGTTAAGTCCCATAGTGCTCAGAGCAATTTTTTTAAAATTTTATTATTTTAAGTAAACTGGTGACGGGGAAAATAAATCAAAGAAAAGTAATTTTAAACTTTTACATTTATTTTAAAATTCACCAATGTTCAATAAAACTTAAATGCCGAACTCATGGTAAGTCTGTCTCCAAGCTGGTGCCTTATTTACTGTTGCGAATTAATTAAGAAAAGTTTTACTCAGCGGGGGTTTAATTGGCATAAACATGTGATTTTCAAAGAATAAGAAACAGAAATAATAGGAAACAGGATGAGATGCCGCATTCGAACAAACACACAAAGATAGTTCAAGGATACAGAAAAAAAGGAACTGAACCATCACCAGTCCATTCTATTTAAGGCAAGAAAATTCCGCTCCTAGCGTAGTCGTGTTCCCAATGGGTAACCACAGACTGGTATTGGAAGTTTAGACAAAAATCACGTGTTTCGATCTATCCACAATCTTACCAAAGCGCTCTATAAAAATATTTCTAGAAATTGTGAAATAGGAAAACTGTTCACGATAATGATTAATTAAGTTTGAATACGCAAAATATTATGCAAAAGAGCAGCTGAGGGCTAGTTTTGTTACTACAGCACATTTTTCACGTGCACAAGTACATTTACGGAAAATGTGTAATTCCATAACGATTTTAATGACGAAATCAAATCCAAACACATTTGTTACAAAAGAAACTTCCGAACTGCGTTAATAACGGCATAGTACTGATCTAATGACTCAAACAATTTTACGAGCACGTGGTTCTGCTACTACAAAGCACACACCACGTGGGTGGAACACAAAGAGAAATTATTAATTTCAAGAATTTCAACGAGCGAAAACACTAACAGCACATTCACACTAAAGAGCGATGATTTTAACCAGAACTACGCCTTCTGACAACGTGCTTCCACTTTCCTTCATTGTAGTGGAAACAAAGCAACTACCGCAATATACTCCGAAACCAACACTGAAATCGCACTGCATCCCGATTTAAAATAATATATAAAACATTTTCGATGTTGATCTTTAAGAAAAGTAATTAATATTTCAGTTAAGCTGAAAACTTAAGAATTTCATTGTCCTTGGGATTCGCCAAACACGCTCTACCCGCAGATGTTACCACTTAAGAAGCTGCCCGCCGACTGACCAGCTTGGGCCCCGTCCGAGGGTGTCCCACAGATACAACAGGAAGTGACTAGAGAGGTAGCTTGCTTTACCAACCTGACAAGGGACGGACAGAACCACACGATGGAGGCAAACCTCTTTGCCTTAGAAATCGTATCTACCTATTCAGATGTTAGTCCTAGTGTTCTATAGCAGACAGAACGTCTCTGCTATCACTAAGCATGCAACTAAAAATACTCTCACTCATTCATCCTTTCACACCAGAAGGGAAGGAGATGACAATATCTTAACACATCATATACACTACGTAAAGGAGGCGGATGCGGGTTTCATAGGAAACTGTATGATAAGACATATAAAATTGTGTTTGAAAATGTATGACAAGCTGTTCGTGTTTATATTAGCAGTCGCGCGATTCCAGACTGAAGTGCCAAGAACCGCTCAGCCACAGCGGCCAGCGTTTATATGTCAATATAACATATTACACTGCTCAGTCTCCTCCCAGATAAATTTAGAAACACCACAGTAAATTTAGAGGTGCAAATGTATTTCGTAAACAACAATAAATCGAGGAAAATAGCTTGAAAGGAATCTAACAGCACCTTTCAATACTTACAAACTGAAGAAAGTTCAAAAATGGCTCTGAGCACTATGGCACTTAACTGCTATGGTCATCAGTCCCCTAGAACTTAGAACTACTTAAACCTAACTAACCTAAGGATATCACACACATCCATGCCCGAGGCAGGATTCGAACCTGCGACCGTAGCGGTCGCGCGGTTTCAGACTGTAGCGCCTAGAACCGCTCGGCCACTCCGGCCGGCCTGAAGAAAGTGTATGAAACGTATTATTTAAGGTCTCCTCTCTTCTACGTATTAGGGTATCAATGTATCTAATAGTATTAGCAAGTATATAAGTCATCAGCAAAAATATTTATTTATTGTAAAATAACTTTGTAAACTAAAACATAAAAGAAAAAGATGATAATGAATAAGAACCATTATTGTATTGCAGAAAGAAAATTTGTTAATATACTATAAGTTAATTTGTTGTATCATTATTTTTTCCAGACACCCACTCTACCAAGTTTAACGGAACTATAGAGTTGAAAAAATTACTTTTAGTAATAATTTCTTTAGAACGAACCTGTTCCTCTCCCTATGGTGCTCAGTACAAGACTTGTGACACCCACACAACTGCTCTAATTATAAAGGATGAGGAGGCAGGTCTGAATCTTATTGTTCCAGAGAGAAAGGTGAGAGGAGGGGATGACAATTTTCCCATAGGAAATAAGAATGGCCTGTAAAAATTTCGGACTTCAATAACAAAAATATATCTATATATCACATTGTAAGCGGAACTAGTAATGCCCACTATAATAAAAGGTTCACTATTTCAAGCAGTTGTGGAAATTAGTTACACTCCAAGAAATTATACATTATAGTGGCTCTGACGAGCAAGAAACGAACCCGCACTCCCAAAAATGTCGTTATTTAGAAGAATAATATTTCATCTTCGTGACGGCAGTGTGGCGTGGCTGACAGCATATTTCACGGCGGACACGCAGCCCTCGGCCATGCGCTCTTCAACTGTTACTACTGTGGGCCGACGTCTGGGCTGATAAATGGCTTGGATGGGCCCTGTAGGGCCGTGAGTCCGGTATAACGAAGGGACGAACAGGCCGCGGGCCACTGCGGTGTCATAGTGGAAGCCCAGTCCGCAATGCATCGCCGTGGTTACTACTCTACGTTGTTTCGATATTAAGCTCTCTATAGCGACGCAGCAACATGAATGCGACTGAAATACTGATGAGGTCAAAACGCCGTTTGTCTGTGAAATGTGTTGGGGAAACGTTCGTCGTGTATTTACATCGAAAATAAAGTAAGAAGAAGAAATCAAAACAAGTAGGGAAAGAGGAATTACTGACAGCGGTGAGTTTTACGGAAAATTATTACAGTATGAACGATAATACGCATATATGGAAACATTTGTGTGCCACATTGACATCATCCCAAAGGGACTAAACCGCGTACGTTAACAGTGTGCAATAACAAACGTGGGTTCTTAGAAGATCATATCGCGTTCTTCTCTGATAGTCTCGTCGTCAACGGAAGTTAAAAAAGATAAACCTTTCATCAACCCATAGGCTGATTTAAAAACCACGCTGCTTTACTAGGCCATGGTTCTGTTGGAGGTGGTGTATCGTTGTTCCGTCTAATCTTCGAATCCGTACTCTGGATCCGATGTTTTTTGAACAACAAAGCAGAAACACTCTTTCACATCAGAGCAAAGTCCTTTTCAGTAGTAGGAACCCGTCTCTGCAATGAAATCCCTCGTTATAAGAGAATTGAATAGCATCTTCAGCTTCAAAAGACAGTTAATGACGTAACTACTAAATCTACATCTACATCTACATCCATACTCCGCAAGCCACCTGACGGTGTGTGGCGGAGGGTACCTTGAGTACCTCTATCGGTTCTCCCTTCTATTCCATTCTCGTATTGTTCGTGGAAAGAAGGATTGTCGGTATGCCTCTGTGTGGGCTCTAATCTCTCTGATTTTATCCTCATGGTCTCTTCGCGAGATATACGTAGGAGGGAGCAATATACTGCTTGACTCTTCGGTGAAGGTATGTTCTCGAAACTTTGACAAAAGCCCGTACCGAGCTACTGAGCGTCTCTCCTGCAGAATCTTCCACTGGAGTTTATCTATCATCTCCGTAACGCTTTCGCGATTACTAAATGATCCTGTAACGAAGCGCGCTGCTCTCCGTTGGAGCTTCTCTATATCTTCTATCAACCCTATCTGGTACGGATCCCACACTGCTGAGCAGTATTCAAGCAGTGGGCGAACAAGCGTACTGTAACCTACTTCCTTTGTTTTCGGATTGCATTTCCTTAGGATTCTTCCAATGAATCTCAGTCTGGCATCTGCTTTACCGATGATCAACATTATATGATCATTCCATTTTAAATCACTCCTAATGCGTACTCCCAGATAATTTATGGTATTAACTGCTTCCAGTTGCTGACCTGCTATTTTGTAGCTAACATAATATCTACATTTGTTACTGTACGCATTCGTTACTCCGTTACACACCTCTTCCCAGCCACATCTTCATTTCTCAATGTTCTTAGCTAATGCAGTCCATCTACATTTCTCTCTCTCAGAACTCCTATGGGAGAAAATATCAGTTTTGTACACCTATGAAAACATTTATTATCTGCCAGTATTATTATTATTATTATTAATAATAGCGGCGACAGCAGAAGCAGCAGTAGAAGTAATACTACTAGTATAAATTGTATTCGTTCTTAGGCAGTTCTGTTTATTCACATTATCTCTACATACTTTTAAATCGTTTTTAATTCTATTAATGTTATTTTATTAGTATTTCTTATACTAAAATAATGGCCATTTCTTAGGAAACCGTGATGTAAAAAAATAATGTGTGAAAACTTGATTTGATATAAGAGAGGGCCTGAAGGCCATAATCTGATCAGGTTAAATAAGTAAAATATGTAGTTCGTCCTCTATTCTTCGATATTAGCTTTAGGCAATATTTTATCACCAGCATCATGGATTAGACCTTTTGACTCACTCCGCCTTAGAATTCATCTCACGACTTTTCAAAGTTCAGCCAATAGTTCGTTTTCCGGTGGGGTTATAGTGGAACTGGTTCTGTTGTCTTAAATAGCCTGAAAATAATTGTCAGTTTACTCAGTATTTATTTATAATATCTATAACTGACTCCATATTTGATTCCTGCCTCGTGAGCTATAGGCGCAGTGTGCTTTTTATTTTTATTTTTTTTGACAACGTAAAGCTTTAAAAACGTGTTTCGACCTATATTTCATGACAGAAACCTCGGATACCAGAGGCAAGTATCCTTTCAAGGCTTTGACGACGACTAAGAATCGCAGGAACTGTTCATAGTAGGTCTTTGCTGGATCGAACATAAATAACTATTCCCAAACTGGACTTAAAAGTTCAGCTAAACCCACCGACGCCTGCAAGACAAAAGACTGCATTGTTTAGAGCTTCCACGAGCAATGCATATTCGTGACTGAGTTTCTGCTATTCAGAGGAATTGGTACTTGTGAATGGCGCCCGACAGTGTGTGTTCTGCTGACGGCATAATTCCAAATTCTGAGATAATGTGGGATAAAATTCAAGGGACGAAAGGATCTTGTACAAGTTGTACACAAACAGGCTGTACGTATTGGGTCAAAGGATGTAATGGAGAGGCAGTAATTGAGAAAAGAATAAGGTACGGTTGTTGCCTCTCCGTTATTCAAGCGGTAGACTCAGCAAACCGTATAGGAAACAAAGGAAAATTTGGACACAGAATTAAAGTTCGGGGAGAAGAAATAAAAACTTTGGCGTTTGTTGACGGCATTATAAAGCTGCCCTGATCCCAATGATTATCAATAAAAGTAAAACAAGGCTAATGGTGTGTAGCTGAATCAAATCAGGTGATGCTGAAGGAATCAGAGTAGGAGACAAGATGCTGTAGGTAGCAGACAAGTTTTGCTGTTTGGTTAGCAAAATAACTGGCCATAGACGAAGTAAATAGGGTCTAAAATGACGAATGGAAATAGCAAGGAAAACATTCCGAAAAAATAGGTCTGTAATTATGGCACATTTATTTTTTCGTCTGTGGGATGAGGGTGTCCGGCGTAATTGACCTGTGGGTCTAGTAGCGGTCGCGAGCTGCGCTACGGCCAGCGACCAGAGTCACAAACGGTCAGAGACAGAGAGCCTCGTTGGAACAGAGGCTGTGTCTTGGCGGTCAGCGAGGAAGGAACTCTACTAGCGACTTAGCCAGAGGGAGCAGTAGGCTGGAAGTGGTAAGCAGGAAGCGTACAGCAGAGCAACGAGACAGCACGGTGGACTTGGCGTCGGTGCTTGGGGTGGCTTGCTCTCAACACGGACATCGTTCCAGTCTGGAGAAGTTTCAGGCTTTGTGGTGAACAATTACCGTTCGTTTCTGATTTTCTTCTTCGCATTTAGTTACGTCAGACTGTACTTTCTTTCTTTGGGTCGAAGTCATAGGGAGATCATTGCCAGACTGTATGCACTTGCTTTCCAGTGAGGACATTTTCTTTTGCTGTCTTCCTTGATTCAGTGCTTGGAATTTCGTAAAAACGGGTCGGCCCAAAATAATTATTTGACTGTTGAGCCGCCCTGCTAAATCCACAGGACAGGACAGGTAGTTTAAATTATGGAAAGGGGCCGAAATAAGCGGCTGTAGTTACACTCAGACACACAACTTTATTTATTTGACCAAAGGTTACAAGAGCCAAGAAAATTTAATAAAAAAACAGCATTAATTTTTGGAACTAAATTACCGGCTGAATGCGCCATACAATCTCATGCCTTAATGGCAGGACCAATTTAATTTAAAATCAGCTGAAAGCCAATAACTTAACTCAAAGTAAATTAAGATATTTAAAAGGCAGAAGGCCTTATCTTAAATTATTTCTGTGGTGTCTGGCGGTGACACCACATTCCTCCCCGGCAAATCGGCGGACGGTTGTGGTATAAGGCTTCCGCCCGCCGTGGAGAGGACCCCATGTTGGCGTATGCGACGAGGTGGGGAGCCTAACAACAGGCGAGGCTGTGCCACCCGCACCCTGCCATTCGGCCCGAGGGGAGCTAGGAAACGCCTGAAAACCTGCTTCAGGGTCCACGCCAACATGCGGTGTATGCGCCCGTAGAGAGACAGGAGGGGCCGAAGGGTCGACCTCCATCGAATCGGGGCACCCGACGGGCGAAGACGACATATGGTCCGGAGCGGGCAAGAATTCCATGGCGGAGGACAACTGGTCACGGGAAGCGATCGGCGGCGCGTGACCCATGGAGGCGCCCGGCGGGTGCAGCGACGCGTCCACTGCGGACGTCGCCGGCGGGAGAACAGGCGGCGGCGGCGGCGGCGGCGCGTCGCCATGGGGCAAAATGGAAGGCAGCGTCGGTAACACCTGGGGATGAGGCGAGCCAGTAGATGGGTCCCCAGGGCGCTGACCGGACGGCACCGTTGCTGAAAGCAGACGGGGAGCGGCAGAACCCGTGCGACGACAGAGGCGCAGCTGATTGAGATGCCGACGCACCTCACCAGAGGCCCCCAAAACCAGATACATAGCGCGGCCGAGGCAGCGAAGAATGCGCCCTGCTAGGCAACGCCGTGAACCTCGATAGTTGCGGTAGTAGACAAGATCGCCTCGGGCAAAAGCAGGTGTCTGCCGCTGCACAGGAACCTGATGCGGCGGATGTAGCAAAGACATCAAGGTTCGATGAGGGCGACCGTGAAGCAACTCAGCCGGCGAACGGCCACTCGGGGCTGAGAGCGATACGAGGACAAAAAAAGCAATAACGCGTCCTCCCGAGAATGCGACTCTTTCAACTTCAACATCTGTGACTTGAAAGTCCTGACCAAACGTTCAGTGGCACCGTTTGACTGTGGCGAAAACGGAGCGGACGTCAGATGTTGAATGCCATTGGCCTTGCAGAATGACTGAAATTCTGCGGACATGAATTGTGGGCCATTGTCGGAAACAATAGTCTGTGGAAGATCTTCAATGCAAAAGATAGCGGATAACGCTTGGATGGTGGCAGAAGACGTCGTGGAAGACATCTGGACAACAAAAGGGAAATTACTGAATGAATCGACAACAACCAACCATCGAGCATTCCAGAATGGACCAGCAAAATCGATGTATAAGCGTTTCCAAGGGGAAGTGGCTTTTGGGCATGCAAAGAATTTCCGCAGTGGTGCGGACTGTTGTTCGGCACACGCCATGCAAGAAGAGCACATATGCGTAATCGCAGCATCGATTCCGAACCAAGTACAGTGTTGACGAGCAAGTTGTTTCGTTCGCACTATACCCCAGTGTCCTTGGTGGAGAAGCCGTAAGACAGAGGACCGTAACGAACGTGGGACCACGACCCTGGACTGATCATTACCGGAACGCAACAGCAAAACACCACGTCGTACAAAAAGTCTATCATTTTGAGCAAAAAATCGGCGAACCAACGGATCCTCGATCCGTGACTTTAGAAAGGCGCCATTACCGGTTACTATCGATGCTGTAAAACATGTACCGTCAAGAGCGATGTTCACCAATTATGGATTAAACTTAAGTATTCCAGCAGCTACGTACGTTATTGGCTATTATAATTACCTTGTCCTGTTCCAGACCTCACGCCAGCCTGCGTGAGCTTAAACGCGTGCCTTTCGGCTTCCTCATAGTGGCTTGGCTGTCTTTGGCGACGAGGCCAATTCGCGTTCGTAACTATATTGCCCTGATTTACTTGTGTCATGGCTTCGCCACAATCTCCAGATGTACTGTCCGAATTTTATCGCTTACAGAATCAGCAGACGCAGGCCTTACTGGATGCCCTTGGACAGCTCGTCCAGGGTCAACGTGCAATGCAAAACGATGCGGCAGCCGCCGCTCCACCGCTACCGCAGCCACAACACGCTGTTGCACTACCTTTTCGTCCGCCGATTTGCGGGGGAGGAATGTGGTGTCACCGCCAGACACCACACTTGCTAGGTGGTAGCCTTTAAATCGGCCGCGGTCCGTTAGGATACGTCGGACCCGCGTGTCGCCACTATCAGTGATTGCAGACCGAGCGCCGCCACATGGCAGGTCTAGAGAGACTTCCTAGCACTCGCCCCAGTTGTACAGCCGACTTTGCTAGCGATGGTTCACTGAAAAATTACGCTCTCATTTGCCGAGACGATAGTTAGCATAGCCTTCAGCTACGTCATTTGCTACGACCTAGCAAGTGTGGTGTCTGGCGGTGGCACCACAATTTCTCTGAATTAGGCTGAAGACCCAAACAGTTTCACACCTTAAGAGCAAAACAATGTTAATTTTAAAAAAAAATCGGCTGAAGGCCATCTCTTAAGAATCAATCCAAAATTAAATTTTTAAAAGGCAAAAGGCCTTATCTTGAAAGTTCTTTAATTAGGCTGAAGGCCCAAACTATCTGACACCTTAAGATCAAAACAACTTAATTCAAAAATCGGCTGAGGGCCCATCGCTTAAGACTCAAACCAAATTAAATTTTTAAAAGGCCAAAGGCCTTACCTTAAAATAGTTCTTTAAATTAAGCTGAAAACCCAAACAATCTTACGCCTTAAGGGCAAAACAACCTTAATTTAAAAATCGGCTAGAAGCCATACAAATACAAACAACAAGAATAAATAAGAAAGGCACCCAACGGTGCTCAGAAGTTTTCGAGGATCGGCCTGGAATTCAAACACTAACGCTCGCTTAGGTGAGACAGGCAATCAGCCCAACCATTCTCAACCTGACGGCAACCCAACTGACAGACAGTCAACGGACACACCAACAAGATAACTTCCGGTCCACCCGACCAGCACACAACAGGAAGTTAAATGGAAGAACGTGGAAAGTATTGGCGCCCACAACCAATTATACATTGAGCTGTCAAACTATACACCGTGCTGGTCAGCGACATGTCGACGGCCAGGGCAGGTAACCGGAACATTAACGGCCAGAGGGAAAGGATTCCGCTGGTGCACTTCAATTCAAAAGAACTAAGTACAGTTAAACTCCACCGGAGGGTGGATAAAATTTGCCAACTTGAAAACACACGTTGTTGCTCACGGGAATGTCCCAACAGCCGACAACGAAATCCAAACGACACAATGTGAACAGTCGTGACTTTCTGGTAGATTAAGTCAAAACCCAACTTTTGTGTCCAGGATCGGTGAGCCACGGACCTATTAGCAATGGCAACAGCAACACACATTCCGACCGCACGTAGACGCCGCCAGCAGCCCGGGCCAAACTATGCGCCACAGAGATTTCCTCGCTGCTCCACGCCAACCTACCAACTCGTCGCACACAGCACAGCCGGAAACCATAAGCGCCAGGCCAAAGACACTACAAGGTGCGAATATCGATACACACCGCTGCTACCACTCGCAGATAGAGAGGATAACAGCATAATCGCGATAACTGCGGAAGACTAAACACCGAATAGCAACCAAGGTTTAATCCAACGCATAACATGACCCAGCCACGGCTCAACTGTTAAGTGAAATACAAACTGATAATGTGTCCACAACTGATAATGCATGGGAGATCTCAGGCAACAAACGAAGATAGGAGATAGTTGCTTTACAGTCAGATACTATCTATCTTTCACTGAGTTTACCAAAATTATTTACCGATTGATTATATTTCATTAATTGGGATAATTAATCAGTATTCCTATCAGGAGTGATTTTGCGGCTAAAATCATTAGGCTATGAAACCAAAGACTCTCAAGAGAATGTTGAATTTATTGTGGCATACCATGACTCATTTAAAAATAGAACATTATTTACTGTTTTTTTCGCGCTGATGGCGCCTACTTCTAACGTAGCGATCTCGTAATTTAAAATAGGCACAGGAGCAGGGAAGGCGTATCATGTTGCTTTTGTTTTTTCTACTGTTCTCACAAGTTCATCATGCTCGTAATCCATTCTCATTCTACTGGAACTGATTGGAATTAAATAGATCTGAACTTAGTTACTGGCACTATGTGATGAAATACCATAATGTGGTACTTGGGGCTAAGAAGACAAAAATATTCTGAAATTAGGCACGTATAAAATTTATTACATCCTACTAATTTCTTCATACGCACGTATTTATCCTAATATGAATTTCAACAATTAAGATCATTTTTTAATGATTGTGAAGCCGGCACCACGTTGGAAATCAAACCGGTTCAGTGGGACTCATCTTGGTCGATCGTTCTTGGAACGTAATCAAAACTTCATATGACACACGCAAACCCTCGACTGAATTACCTCAAGAAAGTCCTTTGCTCATTGGCATGTGCAAAATCAAATAGCTCTGAGCACTATGGGACTTAACTTCTGAGGTCATCAGTCTCCTAGACGTAGAACTACTTAAACCTAACTAACCTAAGGACATCACACACATCCATGCTCGAGGCAGGGTACGAACCTGCGACCGTAGCAGCCGCCGTGGTTCCGGACTGAAGCACCTACAACGGCTCGGCCACAGCGGCCGGCTCTGACTTGTGCACCCAGCTCCATATGGGTAGTCGGAAATCAGTAGCTCTTGCAGTTACTCACCCATGTGGATCGTTCTAGGTTTCATTACAAAATTAAACTTCATACCCATTTCCTATCTGAATCTAATTTAGAATGCAGGGGATCGTCTCTTTGCAGAACTGCTCACATTGCTAAGAATTTCACACGGCAGTTTACTTAAGTATTTCGCAGAATTCACGCGCAAAATGTCGCTCCAGAAATCGTATTTTGTTGTACAGTGGCAGCCGCAGGGTTACATCGAATACTCTGGTCATGGCCCAAGCTACAAAGAAAATTAGTTTCATATTTGGCTAACTAATTTACTTTAATCATTAAAGGCAAGATAACTGATGACAGAATTCAGATAAAAACAAACGTACTGGAGGCAACACGAGATTGACTTTGTATTAATGGATTCCATTGTGTTCCGTGCTGTCGATAAAATACCAGACTTCTAACCATTGAAATTATGTGTAAAATTACTACGAAATGTGGTCGCCATATAACCTTGACTATAATTTTGCTGAAACAGAACGGAGTAGTAATCTTAACAATAAAATACCTCATTCTCTTCAACTTTTGCAAACTTTATGACGGAGCCCATTCGCCAGACCAGGAGCCAATGCCGAAAAATGGCGGAGCACCCGTAATGGTCACTCTGCTTCCCCCTGAGGGGGAGTGGGAGGGGAATCCTACCAACCCTCGAAGACTCTACTGCTACAGGTGCATCTTTGTCAGTTCCCCACAACAGTTAGCTTCGCACTATGTAACGATAGGACGCATCTCTATCGTACAGGTAGCGTAGGGCTTCAAAACAAGGTGGTTGTTTTGACCAGTTTGACAGCAGCGCCGTAAGGTAATAAAATTAGTTACTATTGCTAGATTTAGAGTTCAATACTGTAACGAGCTCTCAAACTGACCACAAATCTGTATTATTAAATTTGCAAGTGTTATGTTTTTCTCCAATTTTCATGAATGATCATCAGGTTGTAAGTCAATGCATCGCGTAGCGTGGTAGTCATGTGACCATAGGTTCAAATAAGAAAGCAAGACGTGGTCTGGGGTCTTCGTCGGACAGTGGTGGTTTGGAAAAACTTTGGGAGGTACTGTGAGGTCAGTGCATCACGTGGGCTCAGTGTGTTGTTTCGGACTTAGGATATTTCCATGTACTTGAGCTGTGACTCAGAATTCCGTTGGACTTATAATCTCAAGCTGGGTTTCAGTGACAGTATTTCATAACCTTGCGAACTTACTGCTTTTTATTCAGGGCGTCCCACCTAATTCTGCCAGCTCATATATTTCCGAACAGAAACAAAATGTGTAAAATCCAATTGGCCAAGGATGTACCTGTGTCAGGGCTCACAAAAAATGGTTCAAATGGCTCTGAGCACTATGGGACTTAACATCTGAGGTCATCAGTCCCCTAGAACTTAGAACTACTTAAACCTAACCAACCTAAGGACATCACACACCTCCATGCCCGAGGCAGGATTCGAACCTGCGACCGTAGCGGTCACAAGGTTCCAGACTGAAGTGCCTAGAACCGCTCGGCCACATCGGCCGGCCTCACAAATGGGCAGGAATGCACAATACTAAAACGTAAACAAACATCAGTTTCAACACAATTTTTTCTGCGGAAATGAGAACTAGAGGTACAATTAGCAACGGCAGGCTTGTTTTCACTGTCTTGAACTTCGTACCCTCTCAAATATGCATACTTTTCTAGGATGCCAGCGGCCGCACAGTGTCTGCCGTAACGCGAAGAGTGACGGGTTGCCTACAGCAGGCTTCCAGACAATACAGGCAACCCGTATTACGGCATGAGAGGACTGTGACAGAATCTTTGGCACCGTTTCAATTACATAAAGTCTACGTATTTCAAATGGTATGAGGTTTCGAACAATGAAAACATGTCTGCCCGCACTAATTATGCCTCTAGTTTTCATTTCGGTAGAAAAACAGATTAGTGCCTTAAAAAGACTCGGCTTCGTGTTGAAAGTGATGTCTGTTTCTTTGTAGGGATTCTGCATGCCTGCCCAATTGTATGAGCCCCTGACGTAGGTGCATCCCTGGCCAATTGCTTCTTTCATATTTTGTTTCATTTCGGATTATTTTTTTCATCGGTCTTCTGACTGGTTTGATGCGGCCCGCCACGAATCACGAATTCCTCTCCTGTGCCAACCTCTTCCTCTCAGAGTAGCACTTACAACCCACCTCCTCAATTATTTCGTGGATGTATTCTAATCTCTGTCTTCCTCTACAATTTTTGCCCTCTACAGTTCCCTCTAGTATCATGGAAGTCATTCCCTCATGTCTTAGCAGATCTCCTATCAGGAGATCCTGTCCCTTCTTCTTGTCAGTGTTTTCCACATATTCCTTTTCTCTCCGGTTTTGCACATAACCTCCTCATCCCTTACCTTATCGGTCCACCTAATTTTCAACATTCGTCTGTAGCACCACGTCTCAAATGCTTCGATTCTCTTCTGTCCCGGTTTTCCCAACGTCCATATTGCACTACCATGCAATGCTGTATTTCCAACGTACGTTCTTAGAAATTTCTTCCTCAAATTAAGGCGGATGTTTGATACTGATAGACTTCTCTTGGCCAGGAATGCCCTTTTTCCCATTGTTAGTCTGCTTTTGATGTCCTCCTTAGCCGGCCGGAGTGGCCGTGCGTTTCTAGGCGCTACAGTCTGGAACCGCGTGACTGCTACGGTCGCAGGTTCGAATCCTGCCTCGGGCACGGATGTGTGTGATGTCCTTAGGTTAGTTAGATTTAAGTAGTTCTACGTTATAGGGGACTGATGACCACAGCACTTAAGTCCCATAGTGCTCAGAGCCATTTGAACCACTTTTTTTGTCCTCCTTAGTCCGTCCGTCACTCGTTATTTTACTGCCTAGGTTAGCAGAATTAATTAACTTCATGTACGTCATGACCATCAATCCAGATGTTAAGTTTCTCCTGTTCTAGTTTCTGCTGCATCTCATTACTTTCGTCTTTCTTCTATTTACTCTCAGTCCATATTCTGTACTCATTAGATTGCTCATTCTATTCAAAAAAATGGTTCAAATGGCTGTGAGCAGTATGGGACTTAACAGCTATGGTCATCAGTCCCCTAGAACTTAGAACTACTTAGACCCAACCAACCTAAGGACATCACACAACACCCAGTCATCACGAGGCAGAAAAAATCCGGCCCCGCCGGGAATAGAACCCGGGAACCCGGGCTCGGACACTCATTCTTTTCTGTAGATCATGTAATTCTTCCTCACTTTCACTCAGGATAGCAATGTCATCGGCGAATCGTATCATTGATATCTTTTCTCCTTTAATTTTAATTCCACTCCTGAACCTTTGTTTTATTTCCATCATTGCTTCTTCGATGTACAGATAGAACAGTAGGGGGGGGGGGGGGGGGAAAGACTACATCCCTGTACGAGGTGGGAAAGTTAGGTGGGACACAATGTATATTTGTAGGCAGCTATGATCTATAGTGATTTTGCTGCATCGTGTAAATTCATTAGTACAATGAACTTGAACAGTTTTAACTGAAATAACAGTTTTAAGGGGCTTAACATTTCGCAGCGAATTTTAGCGAGATTTTATGCTGTTGAACTTTAAGATTTGGGCTGTAGGTCTTCGTGATTTTATTTCGTGGCAAGAGACAATTATTCTGGACTTGCTACCGTCTGTGAATGCCCTGCTTGCACTACGTATCTACATTTCTTTTGTTATCTTGAATCATTGTTCCGTTAAATGATCGGCTGATGTGAGGCCACCATCCTCATTTATTTGTGTGCTTATTTGAATCAATGTATGGTCAAAAGTTTAAACCATCCGTTGCAGAAGAAATTATTTTACGAAATTATTTTCCCATGAGATCATTATTTCTTTATTTTCATGTTCGCCAACGTCTATGCTGAGTTATACTTCGATTAGGACTTAAAAGCAAATGTTAGTGGCCGATCACTTTTATTCACCGAGCCATTCTGAAATTTAGGGCCGTGTACTTTCCCGTAGCTGGTTACTCTGCAGTTGATTGGTCTCGACAACATCTGCAATATCCAGCAAGTAAAGCTGCAACTCGACACTTCGCTTCATTCTAAAAGCGCCAAAATCGGGCTGGTCGGAACACACTACACGCCCTCAGCCAGGTACAGTCCAGTCTGTGTATTAAACTCGGCTGAAGATCCGCAGTCTCATGTTTTGGTCTGAGAAATAGACTTTTACGATGTTCCAGAATCCAAATGCCCATTTCATGCAGTTCCCTTCGCAGTGATCACTTGGAAACTGCCTGAGATGAACCTGCATTCAGAGGCAGCAGCAATTCCTGCAGGATTTGGAACCGATTTTCACTGACAATTTAAAACACCAAAAGATAGAGGGGAGACACAGCGACGACAGTGATGCCAATTGAGCAGCTACTACAAACAGCATAGTGAACGCATTATTGTGGCCAAGACAGACACGAAGCCCACGCCTACTACAGTAGTACAAGTTTATATGCCAACTAGCTCTGCAGATGACGAAGAAATTGAAGAAATGTTTGATGAAATCAAAGAAATTATTCAGATAGTGAAAGGAGACGAAAATTTAATAGTGATGGGTGACGAATTCGGTAGGAGGAAATGGGAGAGAGGGAAACGTAGTAGGTGAATATAGATTGGGGCTAAGAAATGAAAGAGGAAGCCGCTTAGTAGAATTTTGCACAGAGCACAACTTAATCATAGCTAACACTTGGTTCAAGAATCATGAAAGAAGGTTGTATACATGGAAGAACCCTGGAGATACTGACAGGTTTCAGATAGATTATATAATGGTAAGACAGAGATTTAGGAACCAGGTTTTAAATTGTAAGACATTTCCAGGGGCAGATGTGGACTCTGACCACAATCTATTGGTTATTAACTGTAGATTAAAACTGAAGAAACTGCAAAAAGGTGGGAATTTAAGGAGATGGGACCTGGATAAACTGAAAGAACCAGAGGTTGTAGAGAGTTTCAGGGAGAGCATAACGGAACAATAGACAGGAATTGGGGGAAAGAAATACAGTAGAAGAAGAATGGGTAGCTTTGAGGGATGAAGTAGTGAATGCAGTAGAGGATCAAGTAGGTAAAAAGACAAGGGCTAGTAGAAATCCTTGGGTAACAGAAGAAATATTGAATTTAATTGATGAAAGGAGAAAATATAAAAATGCCATAAATGAAGCAGGCAAAAGGGAATACAAACGTCTCAAAAATGAGATCGACAGGAAGTGCAAATTGGCTAAGCAGGGATGGTTAGAGGACAAATGTAAGGATTTAGAGGCTTATCTCATGAGGGGTAAGATAGATACTGCCTACAGGAAAATTAAAGAGACCTTTGGAGAAAAGAGAACCACTTGCATGAATATCAAGAGCTCAGATGGAAACCCAGTTCTAAGCAAAGAAGGGAAAGCAGAAAGGTGGAAGGAATATATAGAGGGTCTATACAGGGACAACGTTCTTGAGGACAATATTATGGAAATGGAAGAGGAGGTAGATGAAGATGAAATGGGAGATATGATACTGCGTGAAGAGTTTGACAGAGCACTGAAAGACCTAAGTCGAAACAAGGCCCCGGGAGTAGACAACATTCCATTAGAACTACTGATAGCCTTGGGAGAGCCAGTCCTGACAAAACTCTACCATCTGGTGAGCAAGATGCATGAGGCAGGCGAAATTCCCTCAGACTTCAAGAAGAATATAATAATTCCAGTCCCAAAGAAAGCAGGTGTTGACAGTTGTGAAAATTACCGAACTATCAGTTTAATAAGTCACAGCTGCAAAATACTAACGCGAATTCTTTACAGACGAACGGAAAAACTGGTAGAAGCCAACCTCGGCGAAGATCAGTTTGGATTCCGTGGAAATGTTGGAACACGTGAGGCAATACTGACCCTACGAGTTATCTTAGAAGCTAGGTTAAGGAAAGGCAAACCTACGTTTCTAGCATTTGTAGACTTAGAGAAAGCGTTTGACAATGTTGAGTGGAATACTCTCTTTCAAATTCTGAAGTTGGCAGGGGTAAAATACAGGGAACGAAAGGCCATTTACAATTTGTACAGAAACCAGATGGCAGTTATAAGAGTTGAGGGACATGAAAGGGAAGCAATGGTTGGGAAGGGAGTGAGACAGGGTTGTAGCCTATCCCCGATGTTATTCAATCTTTATATTGAGCAAGCAGTGAAAGAAACAAAAGAAAAATTCGGAGTAGGTATTGTAACTAACCTGTTACTACGGGTTATTACGTTATTATTGGGAATGTAAATACTTATTGCTTGGGAAGTTAACGTGCGAAGATTAGGGTCGCCACCGACTCTAACCATACAACAAATCGAAGCTTTGGTCGAGACGGAAAATAAATTAATTTGATCACAGACCAAAAACTCACAAAAATGCATACGTGGCGATGTCGCTCATAGCGGATACAATGTAATTAATAGTATTGCCCGTGCACTGTTCACGACAGTCAAACATTTAAAACAAAATAGAACATGCATGAACACTGCATAAGATCAGCTCCCAGCAACACACCTGAAAATAAGTCGTAATCTAAAACACTTGTTTTAAAATAAAAGAGGAAACTAATCACTGGACCTGTGGTAAGGAAACGCGTTGGATGTGCTAACGGGAAAGCTATGAGGTGAGTGGCTTAGGTGCAAAAACGTAACCTCGGAACACAAGAGAAAATTGTGGATAAAATCATTTATTCCTAAGACATTAAAGAAAAGCATCGATACATTCACCGTTATAATCTACACCTATGATCATAGGTGTGAATCATTCATACCACTGCTGTTGCCTGATCGCAATAACTCGTAAAGCGGTACACGTTTCGCAGTACACCCGCGTGCCCACGTGGTTTGTGGAGACGCACTTCGTAGGTATCGTGTCCAAGTTGCAACAATACCACATCACACAATCATGAGCGGTTAAAGTTCTTTAAAACAAACATGAGACCGGACAGTTAGTAATGACGGTAGCCCAACAAAACTTTAATGTTCAACCACGTGGTCGGCTCCACACGGACGAAGGACACATAAAGCAAGGAAAATTTACGAAAAGGCAAAGCTATTAATATTTAGAAAAATGAAAGCTTATACAGGCACAGCTGAAGGCAAACAGACATTCATACAGAAGCGAGTGCTCACTTCTTATCGACACCTTTGTGTGGCGCTCTTCCGGTGGATCCAAGTCTGCTATAGAAATTTACTAAGTGAAACATCTGCCAAAGTTTCGCATTCCTTGCTGCGACAAGGCAAAGCAATCTTTCAGAGTTGAAAAGCGAGACCAAAAGCTAACAGCTCTCCCCTCGCCAAGTAACAACGCGCCACGCGGTCAGTCTAACTCACCCTTCTTCGACTGGAGCACAGCTGTGGACGCTTCCCGTACCGGCGGCAGACTGCCTTCCCGCTTCTTCTCCAGCCTCTTCCACGCTCCGCGTGGCCCGGAAAACCCAAAGATGCCATTTCCGCCGCCAACCTAACGCAGGTGGATTTCCCACAAGTAGCGAAAACCTCTTTGCCTACTTGACCACTACGCGAGTTGGCTATTCTGTACAACTGCTGCTGACTCTGTACGACTATCGCAGACTTTCTGCAGCAGACTACGCCACCGTCTAGCAACGTGACACACAACCACATTCATTCAATCACGCCACTATGAGAGTAAAGAGAAAAGAGAAACAAGGAAAAGAAAGAGAAATGGTAATGAAAATGGGCTACCGGACTAATGAAAGGTGGCTACAGGACCCTTTCAGTATTAAAATCCGTGGAGAAGTAATAAAAGCTTTGAGGTTTGCCGATGACATTGTAATTCTGTCAGAGACAGCAAAGGACTTGGAAGAGCAGTTGAACGGAATGGATAGTGTCTTGAAAGGAGGATATAAGATGAACATCAACATAAGCAAAACGAGGATAATGGAATGTAGTCGAATTAAGTCGGGTGATGCTGAGGGAATTAGATTAGGAAATGAGACACTTAAAGTAGTAAAGGAGTTTTGCTATTTGGGGAGCAAAATAACTGATGATGGTCCAAGTAGAGAAGATATAAAATGTAGACTGGCAATGGCAAGGAAAGCGTTTCTGAAGAAGAGAAATTTGTGAACATCGAGTATAGATTTAAGTGTCAGGAAGTCGTTTCTGAAAGTATTTGTATGGATTGTAGCCATGTATGGAAGAGAAACATGGATGATAACTAGTTTGGACAAGAAGAGAATAGAAGCTTTCGAAATGTGGTGCTACAGAAGAATGCTGTAGATTAGACGGGTAGATCACATAACTAATGAGGAGGTATTGAATAGGATTGGGGAGAAGAGAAGTTTGTGGCACAACTTGAAGGGAAGAAGTGATGGGTTGGTAGGACATGTTCTGAGGCATCAAGGGATCACCAAATTAGTATTGGAGGGCAGCGTGGAGGGTAAAAATCGTAGAGGGAGACCAAGAGATCAGTACACTAAGCAGATTCAAAAGGATGTAGGTTGCAGTAGGTACTGGGAGATGAAGAAGCTTGTACAGGATAGAGTAGCATGGACAGCTGCATCAAACCAGTCTCACGACTGAAGACCACAACAATAACAGTCACATACGGTCAGTTGTGTGATATTCAGAATGACAGTGCAGTTTGGAAAAGTCAACTTAGTCAGCCTTCCCCTGGTTTCATACGCCGTTTACTGTACATGAGATGCAACCAACACAGAAAAATTCTAAAATTTTCTATCCATGTAGAAAAGGATATCATAATTATTTCATAGAGTAATATACACTTGGTTTTCTCTTCTTTGTCTACAAAAGGCTTCCATTATAATTTGAAGCTATAATTTAGAACTAGTAACTATCTACTCAGAGGAGATTATAGACTTTTTTGTCTGTAATCCAAAATTTCTGATCTGAAAGAATATTTCATTTCAGATATAACAGAAAGCAGCATAAACAATTGTTGGAGAAATGTCTTATCTGCTGTCAAAAAATTAATAATAATTTTTATAATATCAATACAAAAAAGATGTAATTTGTCATACCTTTCGTCAGGCAACCATGTTGACGAAATTGAAATTCCGATCTTAGGGGCAACCGGGCGTTGAAATAAATTCATTGGTGGCAAGTGAAAATTCTATGCTGGACCGTGTCTCGAACGCAGATTCCGCGCTTTACGTGAGCGGTCTCCTCAAGCACTACGGCGCACTTACACTTCACGTCCGACTCAAATTCTCAACGGACTCAGTGTCCCTGCCCATCATCCTCACTGCTCACAACCTCACGATGATTCCCACAACAGTTCGGACGAAGAGTGCATTTGTACTGAATGATCATTAACTGCCGTCAAGGCGCATACATTTATATGTATAAATATAAAACGACAACTATGCTTTCAATCACAACAGATATTTTCCGGGATAACTCATCACTTAGAAAGTATTGATTGCACAAGAGTGAGCTGTAAGAATGATATGCCATGTAGGCACCTATTCAAGGTGCTAGGCATTTTAATTGCGCCGTCACAATACATATTTTCGCTAGTGAAATTCATCATAAATAATCCAAGATAATTTAAAAGAACAGTGATGTACATACCTACGACACAAGACGGGAAAAATGACCTTTATTGCCCATTTTTAAAGCTGTCAATGGCTCATAGAGGAGTTCAATATGCAGCAACAGTCATTTGCCCAATAACATTAAATGTCTAACAGGTAGCGAAGTAAGTTTTAAATCTAATTTAAAATCATTCTTATTATTCTACTGACGGATTTCTGCTTAACTGGTAGCTAAACAAGGAAAAAAAAAAATGGCTCTGAGCACTATGGGAGTTAACATCTATGGTCATCAGTCCCCTAGAACTTAGAACTACTTAAACCTAACTAACCTAAGGACATCACACAACACCCAGCCATCACGAGGTAAACAAGGAAAAAATTCTTGTTTTTAAGTGTAGCTGCATGAGCAGGAATAAGATGGTGATGTGCTCATTAATGTAAACACTAAACATGTGTCATATCCTGTAAACTGACTCGTTCGGCATAAGAAAATTGTTCAGGTGATCTATGGAACATGTAACTAACTTCACGATTGGTGTTTCGAAAATGTCAAGCCTTTGTCAAGATCCTCCAACGTCACAAACGTCTGGGAATACCATGTTCCTTAAGGTATATGGCAAAGATAAATAAGATGAAACACGCTTTGTTACACATGTAAACAAATACATCATGTACACAAAACGCGACTCAGTTATAGAACATACGTAAAATATGTACACCAATTTTCAACCTTTTTCCTTGACATGTTCGTTCATTTATGTACCCTCAGTGTGTGGCAAAGACGAATTAAGCAGCTGTGTAGCTCACAACATCAAACAACAACTTTCTCGGATGGAGAATAACTGCAGAACGACCACATAAAATATGGCAACTAATAATATTTTGAGGAACCGCAGTGTTAAATAACGTGCCACAGTCTCTATGTATTTTCTGAGCGACAATCGTTTCCGACCACTATCTGTTAAGATCACGGTTTTTACACAGTTTTACTTGGCTGCGAGTGGTACAGCATTCATTGTAGATACACTGGACATTTCGCGTTGCTACATCAAAAAAGGGGACAACCTCGTTCACGGTGTGGTCATGGGTAAGCTCACACACGACAACACCTTCCTGCCATTGTGTCATGACCACGTTGATCTACCTTTCTGCGCTGGTTCCATATATCTGACAAGGACGTACTCACCACTTCACCGCTTCAAGTTACGTCAGCGGTAAAGAGTCACATGACGGTCTGCTCCAAAGCGACCTATGTGATGTATTAAGAGGGTGAGTAATACACTAGGTGATCAAGAGTATCGGGACACACCTATGTAATGCAGAATTGACCACTACATGTCATGAGAGACGGACTCGTCAGTACAAAAGGAAGCACACGGTACTGTGTTGTCTGTAAGGAAACAATAAAAGCAGAAAACGGCGGTCAAAAATGTTCAAATGTGTGTGAATTGGGACCCAACTGCTGAGGACATCGGTCCTTAGACTTACACACTACTTAAACTAACTTATGCTAAGAACAACACACAACACACACCTATGCCCGAGGGAGAACTCGAACTTCCGGCAGGAGGGGCAACGCAATCCGTGACATGGCGTCTCTAACCTCGCGGCCACTCCGCGCGGCAAAGTGGCCGTTAGGAGATCTCGGTGACTTCCAACATGGAGTAGTCATTGGATGTCACCAAAGTTACAAATCCATCGCGAACACTTTAGCTCTTCAAAAGCTGCCCAATAAGTATTCGTGATGTGATTGTGAAGTGGAAAAAAATGGTTCAAATGGTTCTGAGCACTATGGGAGTTAACATCTGTGGTCATCAGTCCCCTAGAACTTAGAACTACCTAAACCTAACTAACCTAAGGACATCACACACATCCATGACCGAGGCAGGATTCGAACCTGCGACCGTAGCAGTCACGCGGTTCCGGACTGCGCGTCTAGAACCGCTAGACCACCGCGGCCGGCTGTGAAGTGGAGAGGACCAGCCATGCATGTACGGACGGACAATGACCGTCTACCGTTGTGGAGGGTGGATGTAAAAAAATCGCATGAAATCAACGGAAGCAAACACTTGTGAGTTATCCAAAGTGCTACCAGCAGTCCAGCTACTAGTACAATGACTACACTCATGCTCATAAATTAAGGATAATTACAGAATGTGGTGCCACACGACGTGGCACTACACAAAACTGGCGCTAATAGCAAAGGCACATAGGGAACACACACGACAAGATCTGTAAGTCCACGGTATTGGTGATACGATGAGGAAACCGTCCCGAAACACATGTACTACAAAACGCCACTGTTTGCTGTTCACGCACCCCGACATCAGTATGGTATATGATCACCATGCACACGTTCACAGGCCGCACAACGGGTTGGCATAGTCTGGATCAGGTGATCGAGCAGCTGCTGAGGTATAGCCTCCCATTCTTGCACCAGTGCCTGTCGGAGCTCCTGAAGTGTCCTAGACGTTTGAAGACGTGCAGCGAAACGTCGGCCGAGAGCATTCCAGATGTGCTCGATGGGGTTTAGGTCTGGAGAACTGACAGGCCACTCTATTCGCCTGATATCTTACATTTCAAGGTACTCCACCACGACGGCAACTCGGTGGGGCCGAGCGTTATCTATCAGGAGGAAAGTGGGACCCACTGCACTCCTGAAAGGGCGGACATACTGGTGCAAAATGACGTACCGATACACCTGGCCTGTTACAGTTCCTCTGTCAACGACATGCAGGGTGTACGTGCACCAATCATAATCCCACCCCACATCATCAAACCGTGATCTCCATACAGGTCCCTTACAAGGACATTAAGGGGTTGGTATCTGGTTCCTGGTTCACGCCAGACGAAAACCCGGCGAGAATCACTGTTCAGACTATTCCTGGACTCGTCCGTGAACATAACCTGGGACCACTGTTCCAGTGACCATATACTGTGTTCTTGACATCAGGCTTTACGGGCTCTCCTGTGACCAGGGATCAGTAGAATGCACCTTGCAGCTCTCCAGGTGAATAAGCCATGTCTGTTCAGTCGACTGTAGACTGCGTGTTGTGACCGTTCAATGTCAATCAATACGATCACGACGAAACCCCTCGATCGACGTTAGCACTCATGGTGTCACTCGCCTTCATACATGGCAGTGGACGTTTGAAAATTCGTGACGCTAGCTCAATGGTTGTCAATTGAGTTAAATGTTATTCCCGGCTGACTCTTAATTCAATTACTGCCACGGGGGTGAGGAGAAAGAACACATCCTGGTGATACCAGCATTATGCGTATTTAGATGTTCGATTAATCCGAATGGTTTGCAATGTTCCAGCGATGCTATTCGAACTCTGTGCTGATGTACCGACAAGGACCATTTTCGCAGATAAACATGCAAGTACATAATGGATGTTCAGTTTCCCAATATAGTTCGTCGCACTCACACATTATACATCCGCTGTAAGAACAATTTCATGCATTTACATTTTTGGTGTCCCACAATGTTGGTTGGCTAAATATTATGACGATACGTTGCATACAACTTCCACAGATATTGTTTATCGTGTAGTCAAGACTACGCAATGAAGCCAAAATCGTGGATAAAATTGAAATGTAGTTTGTTTGTTAACACTTTTCTTTTCACTAACTGAATATGAATTATGAATCGGGATTGGAGGTGATGATCCTATCCTCCTTTTCAGTATTAGAATGGTCGATATCGTGTTCTGAATAGCGCGTGTCTCTATTCGGCACTTAAATGTCTATTCTTCGGTCTCGAAATGTTCGATGTGATTGTCTTTCACACGCAGGGTTCAATTTAACGGTGTATGCACTGTTTTTAGTATTTTAGGTTCCCGTCAATTAATATCTGGTAGTTAATAAGCGAACTATTTTTATGCTGGCGTGTTGTTTGTATCAGTTACCCCCCGCAACCGTCCAAGAATAAGATTCTATTAATGTTCCGCGCACACTCGTTTCACAATTTTATAAAATGCAGAATTACGTAAACTATAGCTTTCCGTTGCGTACAACTTTCCTTGGGTTCCACAACCATAATAGTTAGAATATTTTTCCCAGCTAACACAAAGTTCGAATTATGTTGTGGGAATCATTTTCACTTCACTCGACAATAAACGTCTCTGATCACTTCGTCACACGTAATGGATTTTAAACGTGCTTGAAGAGTCTTTAAATAATCTCTTTAACGAATTTCGCAGTCACGTACCATTTTTTTCTCAAAGCGCCCCTATATCTTTCTGTCCCGCTTGGTCTTTGCTACTTTGCTTTTTATTACTTTTCATTATATTGCTTCTTAGTAATACTGCGCAGTTATTAAAGTTTCGTATTACTTTCCCCTTTTTAATTCTTCCAAAATGAAGTCTATTTATCCTCGATTTAATTAATATGATGCTAATTGACACGCCTGCCCGCAAAGTACCGTCTGGAGACAACTGTTCCAATGGCTGAGGTAAGGTCTCGAGCAAGGCTGCCTACAGTACGCTGTGGCCGTCTGCGGGCACTGATGGTGAAATATCGGTCTTCTTTTGGTGTTGTACACTGTGCACGTCCCGTACTGTAGCGCCTGGACACGTTTCCCGTCTGCTGGAATCGTTGCCATTATCTTGAGATCACACTTTGTGGCACACGGAAGGCACGTGCTACGACTGAGACTCTCATGGATGTGATGGAGTGCCTAGCAGAATATTAAAGTACTGTGCTGCACATGTTAGCTTGTAATAAGCCATATTTGTAATTTTTCCTTTAAGAATGGTCAGTTTCCTGAATGATTAAAGTACTCAGTAGTAAAGCCTCCAGTCGCCCTAGTATTCTAGCCCTCATAACGTCATCAATATGTGTTCTTTGAGCCATTTTCAACACACAGTCACCATTAGTACATCTGAAAACGTCTGCACACTTACTCGCTGCACCGTACTCTGACATGCACCAACACACCTCTGCGTATGTGGACTGTTTCCAGCGCCACCGTGCGACGACCGCAGGTCAAATGCACCGCATGGTCATACCCTGAGCTGATTTAAACCCGCAGAGCGTTGTTTCACCATGTATCAGCATTATCCTTAATTTATGAGCATGATTGTATATACAACGGTGGAGAAGCTCCTCCTAGGCCGTACACTTCTGTAGTCAATGCTAATCGTCGTTCGAGATGGTGTAAAGAGAGACGCCACTGCACAGTAGATGACCGGACATAAGTGACTCGGAGTGGTGAATCACGCCGTATCATGTGACAATCCGATGGAAGCACTTTGAGAAATATATTGCCATCGCATATGCCAACACTGAAGTACAGAGCAGGCGGTGTTACGGATATGGAGGTGTCTTTTCTGTTTATGGTATGGTCCACTTATTGCGCGAAAGAAAACGCTAAAGGCGGAAGAATATGAAGTCATTTACACCGCTGTGTACTGCGTTCAGTAGGGGAACAGTTACAGGACGATGACTGTATCAGTATGACAGTCCACCTTGTCACAAACAAGCATCTGCGAGGGATTGGTTTACGGACAATAACATCCCTGAAATGAAGTGGTCTGCACAGAGTCTCGACCTGAACCCAACGGAACAACTTTGGGATGAGTCACAAAGTTCACTCCGCTCCAGACCGCAGTGCCCACATCAATACTTTCTCTCATTTCGGCTGTTGATCAAGAATGGAGTGCCATTCGTCGATACGTCACTGAAAGTGTCCCCAGAAGAGTTCAAGCAGTCGTAAAGGCGAAGGATGGACACATCCTATATTGCTCTTAGGTGACGAAAAGCCACGCGTTAGCGATATGCACATATAAAAATGGCGGCAGTTTCACGTACACAAGGTATTAAAGGGCAGTGCATTGGCATGTCCGTCATTTGTACTCAGGTGATTCACGTAAAAAGGTTTCCGACCCGATTATGGCCACACGATGGGAGATTTGAACACAGAATGGTAGTTGAAGCTAGTCCACTTCGGAAATTGGTAGAGATTTGAATATTCCGAGATACACAGTGTCAAGGGTGTGCTGAGAATAACAAAGTTCAGGCATAACCACTGATCATGAACAACGCAGTGATCGACAGCCTTCCCTTCGCGCAATAGTGTAGAGTTGTCGGTGCTAACAGACAAGCAACATTGCGTGAAATGACCTCAGAAATAAATGTGGGACGTACGAAGAACGTATTGGTTACGACAGCGGAGCGAAATTTGGCTTTAATGGGCTATGGCAGCAGACGACAGACGCGAGTTCCTTTGCTAACAGCACGACATCGACTACAGCGTCTCCGGAGATCGTGACTATAATTTGTTCGGTCCGATGAAGCCCGATCTCGGTTGGTAAGAGTTGATGGTAGGGTTCAAGAGTGGCGCCGAGCCCACGAAGCCATGGACAAGGCACTGTGCAAGCTGGTAGTTGCTCCGTAATGGTGCAGGCTGTGTTTACCTGGAATGGGCTGTGTCCCCTGGGCCAACCGAACACGTCAGTGACTGGAAATTATCATATTCGGCTACTTGAAGACAATTTGCAGCCATTCATGGACTTCATGTTCCCAAACAAACGGCGGAATTTTTGTGGGTGATAATGCGCCATATCACCGAGTGACAGCCACAGAGGGAGCATGGCTCAGTATTTGTGCAGTGGGTTTCCAAAGACTTGTTGGGTCCACGTCACCCTTAGTCGCTGCACTACGCTGGGCAAATCGAGGTCCGACACGATAATAGGAAGTATCCCATGACTTTTCTCACAAGAGTGTAATGCCCCTTAATACTTTTGTTCACATAGTATAAATTGTTCAGCGATCTTAAGCGACACCAACGTTTGGACTGGTGAGTGTAACAGTGCCAGTTAGTGAGAAATGTTGCACTGCTCAGCACTTCGTCGTACGCACTTTCTCTTCCATGTAGAGACTTAACTACTTTGCCTCGGAGACCCGTAGCTGCTCAGCTGGCGCGCCCTGCCCGGTGTGTGAAGGCGGGCCGTCGCGTGAGCGGCCCCCGCGCCCGGCCGCGCCTCGCAGCCTCCTTCCGGCGCACCTGCCCGTCGGCAATTACCGCCCCGTACATCAGCGCCGCCCCTCCGCCCCCGCCGGCCCCGCCACCCCCGCTGTGCCACTGGCCGTAAATCCCCCGGCTTCCTGCCGCCCCCGCGTCACCGCCGCGCCGCGCCGCGGCCGCAGTCTCCGGTCCCGGCGCGCCACGCAGCTCCGCTCTGCGCTTTCAACACGCCGACGGCCGTCCGCGGCTCTCGACGCGTCCCTCTGATTGGGCGTAACAGATAACGCCGCGTCGCAAAGTGCGGCCAGCCCTCCATATTTCTCCCGTATTATTTCTGGGTCAAGGACGGCGGTGCGATCGTAAATCACATTTAACGCACGGAAGTTTGCTTCCACACAAGTGCCACGCCGCTACCTATATTTTATCGTCGTACCTTCCTATTTAAAAGCCACTTCTTCACGGATAAATACAGAGGTTGGACTGGCCCTATTGTGGCACTTTTCTAGTGGAGAAACTTAAGAGGCAACGTAGGAAACGTTTTAATTTTCTGGCACACTGAGTCGTAAAAAAAGGTCCTTCGAGTATTTAGGTGACTATTTCAAGGCATCGGTGACCTTATACGTTTCTACTGGATTCGTTTTTCCGTCTCAAAAGAATAATAAACAATTAGCTTACTCTGGATCACGAACTAACCATAAACGTAAGTTTTTCACCGAAGCACCAAAGAACCTGGTATAGGTATGCGGATTCACATACAAAGATATGAAACAGGCAGAATACGGCGCTGCGGTCGGCAACGTCTATACAAGACAACAAGTGTCTGGCGCAATTGTTAGATCGGTTACTGCTATATTACAATTGCAGATTATAAAGATTTAAGTGAGTTTGAAAGTGGTGTTATAGTCGTCGCAAGAGCGATGGAATATAGCACGTCTGCGGTAGCGATGAACGGGATTTTCACCAACGACCATTTCACGAGTGTGCCGTGAACATCAGGAATCCGGTAAAACATCAAATCTCCGACATTTCTGCTACCGGAAAAAGATCCTGCAAGAACGGGACCAACGATGACTGAGGAGAATCGATCAACACGCCAGGAGTGCAACCCTCCCGCAAATTGCTGCAGATTTCAATGTTGGACCATCGACAAGTGCCAGCGAGCGAACCATTCAACGGAACATCATCGATATGGGCTTTCGGGACCGAAGGCCCACTCTTGTACCCTTGATGACTGCACGACGGAAAGATTCACGCCTCGACTGGGCCTGTCAACACCGACATTAGACTGTTGATGACTGGAAACATGTTGCCTGGTCGGACGAGTCTGGATTAAAATAGTTTCGAGTGGATGGACGTGTACGGGTATGGAGACAACCTCATGAATCCATGGACACTGCATGTCAGCAGTGGACTATTCCAGC
Source organism: Schistocerca americana (assembly GCF_021461395.2). Lineage (NCBI taxonomy): Eukaryota > Metazoa > Arthropoda > Insecta > Orthoptera > Acrididae > Schistocerca > Schistocerca americana. The sequence continues at coordinate 823,542,251 of NC_060120.1, read as the reverse complement.
TAGTGGAGGCGCTGTAATGGTGTGGGGCGTGTGCGAGTGATATGGAACCCCTGATACGTCTAGATACGACTCTGACAGGTGACACGTACGGAAGCACCCTGTCTTATCACCTGCATCCTTTCAGGTCTATTGTGCGTTCAGACGGCCTTGGGCAATTCCAGCAGAATAATGCGACACCCCACACATCCAGAATTGCAACAGAGAGGCTCCAGGATAACTCTTCTGAGTTTCAACACTTCCGCTGGCCACCAGACTCCCCAGACACGAACATATTGAGCATATGTGGGATGCTTTGCAACGTGCTCTTCAGAAAAGATCTGCACGCCCTGGTACTCTTACGGATTTATGGACAGCCTTGCAGGATCAGAGTGCCAATTCCCTGCAGCACTACTTCAGACGTTAGTCGAGTCCATGCCACGACGTGTTGCGGCACTTCTGCTGGGGCCCTACATGGTATTAGACAGGTTTAAGAGTTTCTTTCGCTCTTCAGTGTACTACAATTGCGCCAGATCTGGTGCTGCCCGGGTGGCAGTCTCTTACGTACACTGGCGATCATTGAAACTGCAAACCGAGAGTGGTATATCAAATGACGAAATTATACTTATTGTACATGCAGAGTATAGTAAGAAGAATACGCGATTAAATTTGTAAGGGATTTAATATATACAGGGTACGGAATACACAGCTGCCCTGTCTTGCAGTAACGACAGTTTTAACATGAATCAATGTTAAAATGTCTAGAATTTACGATTTTCGAAGCTCAGACCTTCATCTTCAGGTTTACTGTACAAGAAACCTCTAAGACTGACCAGAACAAACGTAAACAAGAGCAATAAATATAATAAAAGAACGTGGCTTCTTCCCTCGGAGTCGTATCTTCTTAAGATGTTCATCCCCATCACCATCAACTGATAAAATAGATTAAAATGAAATGGCGCATGGTGTCCGTAGGTAATGGCAGCGTCACAATAACAGCTCTACCAATGCACAGACCGTGTGTTAATCGATCGCAATATTATTGCATTTGGGAGATTGGGCGCTTCGGTCCGCTTGTCGGGCGTCGTTGTCGTTGTATTTCACGAGGACACGCTGCACCACTGGATGATATAGGCACAACCGTCTTGAACTCATTCACAGTGCAATTAAATTTCCTTACTCACCTCTGAATTTGTTTACGTGTGTTTACGCTTGTTTCCGACAACTGCCACGGGAGACCAACTGCAGCAATATCGTGGTCCGCTAGTATCTTCCTGAAAGTCACATCTTGCAGACTAACAAAGAAGGAATGCGAGTTAGCTCTTCATGAATGTAAACCAAAGAGAAACCGAAGAAACAAAGATAATAATAAAAATGTCGTGTGACTAGGGCCTCCCGTCGGGTAGACCGTTCGCCGAGTGCAAGTCTTTGGATTTGACGCCACTTGAACGACTTGCGCGTCGATGGGGATGAAATGATGATGATTAGGACAACGCAACACCCAGTCCCTGAGAGGACAAAATCTCCGACCCAGCCGGGAATCGAACTCGGGCCCTGAGGATTGACATTCTGTCGCGCTGACCACACAGCTACCAGGGGTCGACACAAAGATAACGTATAACTATGACAGCTAGTCCGGAAAGTCAAATTCCATCATGAACAGAAAGCTAATAGTGTACCGTAAAGTCGATAAATAATTATAGAAGTTAAAAAAGATTTGCAAAGTCTTCATAAAAGTTATTTGCGCCACATGTAAGCTGTTCATTTATAGTATTCTGATTATCCACACTGTGTATGTAATCTACAATTGTTTTTATAGATCCCAGTTACTTTCTTTATCTTGTGTACGTAAAATTGCAAAATCTCCATCAGTTTCCAAATTTGGGTTGGCCAATTTCTTGATTATGCATGGCTGTTGCTGACTTTTTTTTTTTACACTATAAGATGGTGGTTTACCCAACATTATCCATGACGGATAGATCAAAGCTTTAACACGAATGAGTATCGTGTCAAATTCATCTTGCGTTACATGTACATCATTATATGCTGATTCAGCAGACGCCGGAGTTCATCAATCGTGGTGACTACTGACTATTGGCCTACCAGTCTCTCGGCAACAGATGTCTTTCCAGTGAATGAAGGATGTGGGGAACATAATCCAAGGGACAACAATCGAACACACTCTGTATCATGGATGGCCAGAACACCAGGGGAGCAAGTTATCTTGCGTTGCCTTATTGAAAGATAATATCGCTGAGACCTCATTGATACGGTACGCTCATCAGCCTCATGTAGTGGTTATGTGAACCAGAGGTGATTATATTTTGTAGACAATGACACCCCATGTATTATCACGCCACGAGCTGGGCACACATTACATTGCCGGCTGTAGTGTGGCTATGCATTCTTCTGGGATCCTCCACACCTGGATACATCCATTGTGTCCAATGTTGTCGTAGGGTAAACCACTGATTGCGTGGCTCTGTCTGCTGATGCGTCAAGGGAAGCCACAGTAGTGGCCGCCATGCTGTCAGCAGTGTGACCACGATGTTATTGCATTTGGCCTCCCTTGGCTGTTACGGGAAACATGCCGTGACGTTGCAATATACAAGAACTTTGGGACTGAGGAAAACCCATCGCATTGAGAACGACATTGCATTTTGAATGATTTCAAGACAGTTGTGTGTATACTATGAAGCGTTTCAATGTATCCTCGTGAAATGTCAAGATAAAAACTCACAATAAGCCGACCAGAGCACTCTCACTCCCACATGCAATAGTATTGTTGTAGACTAATACACGTCATCGCACTGTCTATGTTGATATTTTTGTTGTAAACGATCTACTTTCTGAGTCAGGGTAAGCGATGTCCATCAATCTTGCACTGATGAAGAAAGAATACGTTTGCCCTTTCGGGCGCCAGTCTCGTGGTGCCGCTGAGGTCATACATAGCGTTGCATCCATCTATTCCATATTCGTGTAATGGTTGTGGTATCTTAAACAACGCGAGTAGTAATATTGTGGAACGATAAACGGCGGAAGTCTCGATAGGCCAAGATCCTAAGGCTGCTGCAGTATCCGTCAGTATGTCGACGTACATTTATGAAATTTTTGCAGGATTACTTCATCGCTGTTACAAACATTTCAATTCTTGTCCACGGAGATATTATTCGCTTCCAATCTTTCCTTAGTCTCCCTCTCTTTCTCCTTATTATCTCTATCCATCCTCTGTAAGAACTGCAGTAGCACATTGTCATTTGCTGCTTTCGATGCGCTCACCTCGTTCGCCTGAGAAGCAGTAGCTTCGCTAAGGGTAGCTACACTTTCACTGCATACCTGACCTAGTCCCGGCTCGTCCGCGTCGTCGGGAAAAGCCCCCGTTTGTGGACAAAGCCCACCATGTAAAGGATCACCTAGCCGCGGTCCACTGACCAATTCAGCCCCTTCCGAGTGTTTGCCGTTCTCGCTCATTAACCCAAGGTCTACACCTACTTCCTGTTCCACTGCTACGTCCACCCCAGAATCACTCTCCTCCATGGTGACTACACTTTTCGACTGCGACCTAGTTACTACGGACATTACGCAAAAAAATTTTATACAACGATCTTCCAGCCTTGGACGATATAGCAATAAATTACATAAAAAAATAAAAGATCCTCACCAATCCAGAAAGAAATTGCAAACAAAAAATTTTACTTCTTAGCGCTATCACAATATAGCCAATCAAAAAGAATCTTAACAGCAAACCCTAACCTAACAGCAAAATCCTGGCAGGGTCGAATTATGAGAGGCACCCACATGCCTTGCTCATACTGTGGCATCAAGCAGTCAGGCCTGCAAGATGATGGTCTGCCAAGCGAGTGGACTCATTCTTATTTATCGAGTAACATGAACTCTAGTACTCACAATTAAGTTACAAGTTATTCTCCTGTTTGAATATTACGCAACGGATTCGCACATCTGACTATTAGTAATTTACACAACTCTGACTGTTCACTATGCACTGGCAATACCACATTTTCTTTCTTATTTAACGGCTTTGATCAACACGTGGCCATCGCACTGAATATGAATGGCGCACACATTATGAATTCTGGGTATCGTGACAACATACTATTCGAAGGAAAAGGCCACCAATCTTTTTCTTTTCACTATCTCATTTATTCCGATAAATTCTATAACCTAAACACACAAATTCTATAACCGACAAGAATAAGACATGAGAAATTCCGCCCAGTGGGCATGGCTTTACATTGGTGATTCTCTATATTATGGTCTCGTAATTATTTAACGCTGCAGTGCACTTTCTGGATAGGATGGTGGATCTTTTTCTATATCTCACACTTCGACTCTCACACCCATCATTACGAAAATTTCCTCCAGACCGAGCGGTACAAAAAGGAACATGCATAACCCACTGCATCTGAAACTATCTTGTTACTCTCCCATGCCAACCACACATACTTAAATTTCATGAAATACATCAACTGGCAACAGACAATACAAAGAATAGTCACAACGTTATAATCACATCACTTTCAGCTTTCCCACTTCAATTAGTATTTATCCCAGTTTCACACGACACTGCCCCACTTCGTAATTTTTCTTTCCTACTGTGAACTCTGGAGGATATATGCACGTCTTCCTGTGCAATGCAAGCCAAGTGGCGTTGCTGGATAGACGGCTGACTCACCTTGCTTCTCTCTCAGAGTATTATAGTTTGAATCAAGCGTCACACGGAAACATAACACGCAAAGTAATATTAAGAACATATTCATCACACACGCGAGTCCTCAACTGATACCATGGACGAGTACTTCTCTTTATCCTTTGTCTCATACACAGATTGAGACTCACACAGTACTCACCACGTGTAAGTACTCGTCTATAATTTCAAGTCCTGCACACGCCATTTCTTAAATATTTCCAACTTATAGTACACACGCTAGTAATTCAGCTTAACTTAACCACTCGGAAGTATTTCAAATTATTGCTACACGTGGTTTCATTGTGACCGTTGGTCACTTCCGAAGATTACTACGACCCCCTTAATATTACCTGCCTGACATTTAATTCTCCCCACAAAAGTTCCTGAAATAGAGAAATTATTATTTAAAACTACTCTTAAGTATTTCACATGCATACCATGTCTCCACTCTTTTGCCTTTACGGAGCACACTAAGACAGGTCTTACCAACACTAGATCCAGCGGCAGAGTGCTGAAACATGGCCGTTCTTCAGGTCATCTCGCACCTCCGTCGAGGTGGGGGAAGACTATGCTACCCATTGGTCAGTCACATTTCAGGCATTCAAAGCTCCGGTAAATTTCATTTCTTTGGTTCCACCAAAGGTGACCAAAAGATCGTCTCAAAGATGATCATATATTCACATTCACTATCTGCGGTTATCAGACGACCATACATTCATTCATCTCACAGATCTCATCAAACTGATGTAGGGATTTATTTTGTGGGAGTGCACATGTGATCAATTAAATAAATAAATTGTCATTCTTTCCCACACTGGTATCCGGCTTCGCTGTATTAATTGAAATTGAGTTATTATTAGAAAAAATATGTTGTACTGACAAGAATAACGAAGAATGTTGTACCTGTTTTCAATGTCGGGCGGTATTGATGACCTATGCTGTAGCAAGAAAGCTATTACTTATGATCACATGCCAGTGGGAATAACTAAGATCGGAGCTGTAGTATATTTAATTGAACTGAAAACTAAATAAATACACAAACACAAGATAGTACTCGTAATCAAGAGACTACAGATGACACACTGTTGAATCTAGGCACCCCTCTCGTACGAGCCGTGATCAGATGTTCTCACAAACAAGCCTTATTCAAATGCAATTTCTGAACGAGAAACCAACTGTGAAAATTTTCCTTATTTGTAGATGCAATGTAAATAACCTCATACCGACGTAAAAACTGTACTTGAGCTGAAATGCTCATTTCTCGTATATTCGAGCATGTAGCAGACCCACACTTCGAGCCAATTTGACGTTTGTTACAGGCTACCTTCAGGCGTTGTACTTATAAAGGCCAGCAGAGTAAATACCGAACGAGACGTAGTGACGGTAAAACGCTGGAAACATATTCAACAGGGCAATCCGCGTACAGTTCTAGTGTTGTAGGTTTCCCGAGGCTTCTACGATCCAGCTATTGCTGGGATATCGAACTTAGCTCTTTCTTTGCATGTTATGTAACCGAAAAGCTCGCGGGAAAACTGCAGAGTAGAATTGTCAAAGGCATCTGCTATTTTGTCCTGTAAATATTCTGCCTTTCTTTGTTCCTTTCCGCTTTATACACCATTTTATTTTCCCATTCAGGGTAACTCGTCCTCACAGTGTTTCAAAATTGTATCTGTACACTACCCCTCCCATCCTTCTCCCAGTTTTCGCAGTAGTAGCCATTCGAAGTGAATTACTTTTCTTGTTTTCCTAGTTATTATAGGTCCAACTAGCACCTTTTTTGTTATTAGTCTCAAGTCTATCTCCTCCTCTAACTTAGTGTAGCGAATGCTGTTACAAGAGATACCAATGTTTGGTCTTGACAACAATCTGTAAAGCTACAAGCATTCTCTGTGACCTCGACTGTCACTCATTTCGACATTATTTTATATTTGAAGTTAACTTTTGCGTCTTTATTAACTTGGAGCTCTCAGTGTCCCAGATTTTGTCTTTTTGTTAGTTACAAGATCGCTGTTAAGTTCTCCCACAAACCCCCTTATATTACTCCGTCGTTTTATAAATCCCTTTACAGTCCGACACTCCTGAAGAAGATCACCATTTCGCTGATAAACATTTCGATCTGTACTAAAACACTGGGTACATTTCTTCCGCATTTACCGCACTAACTCTATACGTACCTGTGAACTGAACGCCATATCAGTTTTTCTCGTAATAATGATGTTTCTGACAGATTTCACATCCCGCCACTCGGTGCCAAACATCTGCTTTAGTTTATGTGTGATTATGTTTCTGGACTTGTCTCGGAGTTTCCTGTATAGTTCAACCACAACGTACTCTTTCTCCAGGGTCAGGTCTAGATTAAATTTTTAACTAGAGGCAGTCAGAACTCTTTCATCTAGTTTCCAGTCTGATGCGACTAACTCGATGCACTGGCAATCTTACAGTTTCCTTTTTTACGCCCCTTCGCTTTTGTCTGAACACTTTTTGTCAATAAATTTTACCACGAATTCGTCAAAAGTCTGGCACGCTTCCAAAACCATAACTGTTCATTTTCAGGCTTCTGCAGATATCGACTGTTGTACTGCCATAATATATTTTCTACATTTGTCCACCAAACTACCGCGTGTACTCCACCTGCAGGAATCATATTTTCATCTGCTTCAAAGCAACCGTTTCATCACTATCTCATTATAAATACGACTGGTACCGAGTTTAATACTTTCTTCGAAATACTTAATTTCCTATTGAATCTCAATCTTCACAGGGACCAGAGCGTTAATTACTTTATAACTTTACACTGCACGTGAATCATCCACTTGTGAATCTATTCGACTTTGCTGTTGATGGGTTTTTGAGCTTTCATCTTGCTGGAAAAATTTAATATTTACCTTTTCGGTCACATCGCCTACAAATAGTTGGCTGAATATGTAATTCCACTACTTTTGTTTGTTCTGTTCCATATGAATCCGATAAGCTTTACTACGGCTATTCCATCCACAGTGACACCAAATTTAGTTTTTACTCACAATTATGTTTCTTCTATGTTATCTATTTGCTCATCGCTCTTTACAGCTGCATTTCCATCGTTCTTTGTAATTTTAATTCCCTGTTGCCGCATCAGACGTATCATGCAAAAAAAAATTAGTAAATAAAAATATACAGCTGATAAAAAACGCGTATTCGCTCACAATCCTGTCAACGTCGCCATTCGCTCAAGTAGTATAGAAATTTAAAACACTGTTCTAGTAGCAAGACGCTGTTGTGTAATGTAGCGATATTTCGGATCGAATCGAAGTATTTGATAAGAAGTTCTTAGGGACTGAGATAAAGTAAGAATATATCTTAATTATTAAAAGAATTTTTAGCTTATTTAACATCAACTGGCATCGTTAAGACCACTCTCTTTATCATGATTTCTTGCGATTCATATTACCTAAAATTTTCAGGTATGGCAGCAAAAAGGAATCGCACATGCAAGATTTTGGGAATAATCATATGACGAACACACACACACACACGTTTTTATTGCATACATACATAAATTACGTATAAAATCCCCGCAGCAATTGTTGGAAGTGCTCTCCACCAGTATCGATGCACAGCTGCACTCATTTCACCATATTCGGCGAAGTTTCGTGAAGTGTATCCTCACTAGTGTTGCTTATTACGTGTGTAATCGCCTCACGGAGTTCTGCACTTCCCCATGGTCTATTCTTGTATACTCGGCTTTTAAGACACCCCCAGATGAAAACGTCCAGCGAGGGCCTGTTAAGTCAGGTGATCGGGGAGAGGCACAAATTTTTTGAGATTATTCGGTGACCAAAGAAACGTAAAGTTGCATGGAAGAGTTAGACATCTGACACGTCGCTCCCTCTTGTTGGAAATAACATCCTGGAAGCTGGACGTCATTCAGTGTGTTGAAGACGCCTGAATAAACTTTAATGCTAACAACGCTCACCACACTCGAACTTGCACTGTTGTTTCGTGGATAATATTGGGGTTTCACATCAGCCAAGTATCGGCTGTTTTGTTTATTGATGTAACCTAACAGACGGAACCATATCTCACTGTAAACCAAGTTACGGAAAGAATGTCCGGACGGTGAATGAGAAACTCGTGAAACCATCGACAGTAACGCATTCTTTTCTCACGATGTGTTTCTTGCAATGCTTGCATCATATACAGTCTGTACGGTCGCCATGCCGATTTCTTCGCAGCTCTCTGACTTATTACTTACAAGGAGTGCGGACTTTATTACCTGGCTCAGTCGACGCAACGACTTCCTTGGACAGTTCTCCAAGAGCCTACGAACTTTATCAGTAACCTCTGCACTCAGTGATGGTCTATTTTTACCACTGTCACAGTTTAGTACACCAGCCGTCCCCAGATTTCTTACAGTCAGTACAATTATTGCCTTTGTTGGAACACCGTGCACACTGAATTCTCTCCGAAATACCCGTTGTGTTGTATCCGATGAGTCTGTTTCCCAATCGCAACAAAAACTCGCTCCAATAAAAACCCGCTCTCGATGTGTGTATTGCGTGTTTCTGCCAGTTAAAGACCGCGAACGGATCACTAATATCCTCGTTATTATCACGCGGCCCGGACTAGACACTCACACATTTCACAAAAGACAGTCGACGAGGCTACGAACGAAGGAAGAAACAATAATCAACTTGCCAACAATAGGCGGTACTTCTGATTCTCCCAGAGCTACTGGGGTAACTAAAACAACTTTCACGTTTTTACAAGTTTTCCTAGAGAAATTAAGACTCATTGAAGTGGATCGCCCTGTATTCTTTCACACATCACATACTGTCGAGCGACTGTCCGTCCGTTTCGCAACCCAGTGTTTCTCAATGAACTGTGTGCATTTGGGACGAATGGGATTAATTGTTAATGGTTCCCATTAACGAATCGATCCCCTAAGGGATAGGACGTCGACTGATATTGCTAAACAGAGAAAAGGTTGCTCTTCTGGCAACAGTCTCCTGTAAGCCGTCGGAGGAACGAAGGTTTCCCTGTGACTGGAAAAATGCGCACAGCATTCCTTTTACAAAAAGGGTCGTCAAACAGCTGCACGCAGTGTTAGGTTTATATTGCTGATGTCGGTCTGTGGTACAGTTTTGGAGCACTCTTTATGCTCGCATATTGTGACTTTCTACAGACAGAAAATCTCCTCTATAGGTATCACAAAACAACGATCGTGTAACCAAACACGAAACGGAAGGCAGTAAATACCGACGCCCTAGTTGATGCCAAATCAAAAACGCACGAACATGTGGAATATCATACCGACCTTGTGATTAGATTGAGGAGTTCTTAGCAACTAGAACAAAGAGCGTGATTTTTAATGGAGAGAAATCTTCTGACTTAAAAGTAACTTTGGGTGTCCTCTAAGTGAATAGTTATAGGACAATTACTGTTCGAAATTTACAGGGCGATTTTTCTAAGTGACAAAATACAGGAAACGATCCCCTTGAGGAGAATAAGCAAATAAGGTCATACGGCCAAACGGCTGGAAAGATGTTCCTTGGTAGGCAGACACAACTGAAGATGGAGATACAAGATCTTGGTCAGAGACCCCATTATCAGCACAATGCAGGTTTCCCGCCAGCATGGGGTGAGCCAGACGATCGTCTGGGACATCCTCCGCGACATCTGCCACCATCCGTATTACTTACAAGGAGTGCGGACTTTATTACCTATGGCCTGCGTCTGCAGCGACAGTTTCTATGTTCCATTCTATCTGTAGATGAAGCTACTTTTAAGAGGGGCGATACAAACGAATAAAAGATTTATTTAACTTTGACACACTTCTTTCCCACGTGAGTACTGAGTAATTTACACCTGTTATTGGTTCTGAAAGCATTACTTGATGCACCAAGTAGCAAACTGTTCTCTTGAGGTACAATGTTCTACATTTGCAATAGCAAAAGTGCATCCCAGACTCCTTTGGATGAGGTCACGAACTGGGCAGAGCGGCTCTACACATTAACATCGGCTCTAGATTAATCTCCAGTGCCACGGCACTGCTGTGCCGGTAGGGGGGAGGGGCGTGGTCTTCAGGAGCGCCCCCCGTACTCCTACGTCATTGCCGATTGCAGCGAGACTTCGCTGCCTTCTGAGGTATCGATATGCGTTGAGGGCTTTGTTGTGGCACTACAACCTCTAGAAAATACCCCAGGGATTATTGGCGACTGCTACGTGGAACCAGTCACCGATCCACAACGCCTCACAGGCGAGAAATATCTGTATTGTTGCGGTAGACTCATCCCTACTCCTGGCTGCTGGAAGCCGTGCTTCTGGTGGTACGAAGAGTACGATGTTTACTATATCAAGTTGCTCTAGCTCAATGACTTCTTTGGTGTGAAGCTAAAACACTAGCACAGACAGAACCACTCGCTTTCCTGATGTGTTCTCATGTGTGCTTTCAGTTACTTAACGTTCTGCGTGACATTTCTTATCTGCACCTTTAAGTGAGTGTTACTTCCCTTGGAACGCATTTCCGGCCACATGTTCATATGCCGTATCTTTGATTGTTATCTTTACGGGGATTGTTCCTGTAGTTGGTTCGCATTTACCAAAACCATCCTGCATACGAGAATGACCTAGTGGATAATTTTGGAATTTCCGTGCGGCAATGCTAGATAATTGTAGCGAAATGCTCGGTGGGGGGATTAGCAGTTGGTCATTAAAAAAATGTAACGTATTATGCATAAATATGGTAGATGTTAATACCCGTTATCGTAAGATCACACGGTTGTTGAACGATGATTGGAGACAACCACATCCAGCAAGTTCCCGGAAGTTCTCGTACGGAGTGACTGAAAGTACAATGACTGCGTAAAATCAATAACAAATGAGGCAGACGCCAGACAGATTCATTGGAAGAATTCTCAGGAAGTGTCCACCCACAATGCTGGTAGCACACAAAACCCTCGTTCGAGCAGTACTTGAATATTTCCCACCAGTCTGGGATTTGTAGCACAAAGAAGTGACAGAGGAAATAGACAACTGCGTTTCGTTACAGGTTCGAAGGTTCCTTTGTTAAGTGCGAAAGCGCCACGGGAATGCCCAATCAGCTCTAGTGACAGACGCTGCAATATACTGTAGGTGTTCTGCATCGCCGCGGTTTAGTTCACTGTTAAAATGCCGAGACCGTGCTGAGTTACCACAAGCCAGGTTAACAGAAATTCGTAGAAGGACTATGCCCAGGTTATGACGTCATTCATTATTAATTTTACTAAACAATTTTTTATTAAAAAGTCAACAACAGTAAAACGCGATGAAACAATCTTTTAGAAATCAGCAGTTCTGAAAACTTTGAGTCGAATGCTTTGAATTCAAAGGAGCGCAATGGCTTAACCAATTCAACAACGATAGGAAAACGATACCGGCTAACACAACGGCTTTGAATTATAGACTCAAGATTTAACATGGTCCTTTCCGAGACCTGAACAATTTAAAACACAAGTTTTGAAGGTCAGATGTAACAACGACTAGCATAAATTTAGTAACAGGTACAATGTTTAAAATATTTAAATGTCCCAAACTAACAGAATGGTTTCAAATTACTGACCAAAATTTTCGAAGATCAAATGTAACGCCCTCCACAAATTTAGTAACAGGTAAAATGTTTGAACAAATTTAAATGTCCAAGTTGACAGGAAGGTTTTAAATTACAGATCAAAATTTAACACGATCCTTTGAGAGAGGTGACAAATTTAAGCAATACAAGGACCAGCAAACGGCCCTACTGGCTGGGGTGAGCTTGATACAGAAAGGGCACGGCACCAGAACAGATCCAAGCCGAAAGACAAGAAATACGCGAACTCTGAAAATATTTATGCCGAGGTGAACCAGTGACGAAAAAATCCAACTAAATCAGCAATCACACTGCGTAGAGCTGCTTTACACAGATTAATGATAGCGACGAATCCCAAATGCCGGCCAGCAATAACGTGTCACCCGTGCGCTCAGCCTTGTCGTATCGCGCCAACTGCACGCATAGACTGCAGAAACATTAGCTGACTCTTCAGGCAACAGCAGGGCGCTCGTAAAATAAGCGGCATGCGACAAGAAGACGCATAGAAATAACAGCAGGTCAATTAGTACGACAACACGCTTTCAGCAAATAGCAGTCCGAACAAGCGATCCAGAATAAGGTACAACAACAGTCGGAAAACGGCGATTAACAGACTAAACTAAGAATTTCAAGAATAATACCATTTAAACACAGGCGCGTAACCAAGAATAAGTGTATGGCTATAACCAAGCTACAAACATAATTTAAGTAGATTTTAAATAACAATTTTGAACTTCCCTTCCGGATTGAAAGCTTGGTTCTACTAGTAACGTAACGGTCACATACCAGTACAAGACGGCCCCCAGATCCATTCAGGCTCCAAGGTCAAACGTAACAACGACAGGTAAGGAATCGCGTCTTGCAACATACAAGGGTGCGAACACTGGAAATTTCACAGCTTTCCGGCAGTGCACACGGTATCCTAACAGATCTAGCATACGAATCATTTGGGGTGCATGTCGCAGAGCCCATCGTAGGTACAACTCTGATATTGCCTGAAGGAGATCGTGTGTAGAGAAGAAGCTAAGATCTGCAGTGATTAAGTATTGGAAAGCGAGGCTTGAATTAACTAAAAACACGATAGAATTTACTATATGTGTCTCAGGAAGCTCTAAAATCAAAGTTCGGATTCCACTGCGCTCTTCATGGAAATTAAAAAGATCAAACCGAAACTGATAGCTTTGAAACGGAAAAAGGCCGAAGGTCGAACAATACGATCTAAGCCCAGAACGACCCTTTGAAACGTCCCCTTAGAAAAATTATGAATGACAGTGCTGGAAAAAATCTTATGTTATTTGATACAGAAACAGCTGAGTAAAACTGAACCTACTCAGACAGTTCTCTCTTTACTTATTCTAATCATCACTAAACTGATACACAATATTTTAGCGTAACGCAATCTGAGTTCCTACAATTCCTACAAAAGAATGGCCCTGACCAACAATAACCAATACCTTTCATGATTCACTTACCTCGCAAAAATCTTCGTTACTCGAACTACTGCAATACAGCGAGCGCCAATACTGCCAGCTAAATAAAAGATTCTAACTACTGAAGGCACTAAACTACTGATAGGCATAGTTAGCAAATGAAAGATTTTGGTAGAGATCAAACAATGTATTTACCTTAATAATGTTTAAAAGTCATCATATATATCTCTATCAATTCATGACATCCAGCTTTACAAATTTCCTTTTTCTGGCGGACACACATCTAGATCGTCCTCTCAAAACTCTGGCATCTCTCTCTCCATATCAACCACTGCTGGCGGCTCACCTCCAATTGCCCAACACTACACTAGCGAATATTCCAACAATGAGTCCAACCAGCCACAGACTGCACAAAGCACAGTCAGTGATTTTCATACAGAGCGCTACGTGACGTTACCAACATAAAACCTAAACAGCCTACTTACACCTTCAAGAAGAGAGTGCCTCGTTATACCACCTGTTGAGGATCGCACGGAATAAGCGGAAGTCCATCATGGGCAAAATGGTCTTTGGAGACAATGTGTTGCTGGAAGATCAAAATGAAACAATCTGTGGGGTGCACCATATCTGTGAAACTACTTACAATGTGCATTCTGTAGACGAATTGCTTGAATGGATCAATAGAGCGTCCCACCAGAAGAAAACACGGATCTTGTGACATGCTTCACAAGTGGAGATCTACTGAACATAGTAATTGCTATGGCTTCGAAGAAAACACCTGTCCCCGACGGTTCGCTTGTTAAACATTATAGAAAAAACTGGCACATTATCGGTGGCAAGTTTACAGATATTGTAAATGAAGTGTTAAATGGAGAGCCAATTCCCAGAGATTTTAAAGAGAGTCTTACAATCCTTATTCATAAAAGGAAGGGCACCAAAGATATCAATAAAACACACCAGATATGCCTGCTGAATACCGACTACAAGCCGATAGCCCATGCCATCAAATCACGTTCAACGAACGTTCTGAACCCCGTAATAAGTAGAGACCAAGCCTGCCTACCAAGCTGCAGCATCATTGTAACTATATTGAAATATTATCGCCCTTTTCTCTACGATCAGCTTAAAAGAAGCCCTAGTATTTATCGATTTCGCAGAAGCGTTTCACCGCGAGAGTCATAAATACCTGCTCAAGGGATTGTTTAAAATGGATTTATTAACAGATTCCTGCAAATAATGATGAATATGGTGACAGGGATTTCGACGAAAATGGTTATTTATGGTCAGTGCACAAAACATATCTCAAGGAAGCTCGCTATCGACGTTACTCTTTGAGATAGCGTTAGACCCATTCTTATGGGAGTTACACAGTGACTTGGAAGGCATCACCGTTATGGGCACTAAAAAAGGTACAAACGCCTATAGTGACGACTTAGGTGCGTTAATCAGGACCAGAGAATATCTGAGTGTTTTGAAAACTGTACTGGATCAGAACAGCCAGGCCTCAGGAGCCGGTGAGACCAAAAGTTCCTTTTTAAACTTAAGAGGTTTTGCACAGATGAAATTAGACTGTGCAAAAAAACGCGGAGCAACACACATCCCTGGGCACCGTCTTCCATAAGTGCCCTCTTAAAATCAGTGCCATAAATTGGAAGGCAATATGTTTTCCAATCCCCAAAGGGATAGTGAATTCGATAATGGCTTATGTATGTGATTACATGTGGCAAGGGCAGCTATTCCGCGTCGCATCTAGTTCTTTAACACTAACGACGGGCGAAGGAGGCTAGGTCTCAGATATTTACAAAAAAATAACAGCTTTGTATTCATAGAGGAATATAGAGTGATTTGGAAACCATCCGGACACCGTCAACGCTGCTCTGCTAAAAGCGACAGAGCCCCAGTGCCCCGGTCCGCCGACGAATGTCGCATCGGAAATCCTAAATCAAAAGGTGTACGACAATTTTACATGGAACTCAGTTACATCAGAATCAAGCGAAGAAACCAATCAGACGCAAACAACCGTTCGATCGTAGAAGTGATAATGCCAAATATGAAACGGAACAAAACTGAACAGAAATATCCAGATAAGAATTGGAAGATAGTCTGGAAAAATCTCGCCACAAGTGTTTTATCAAGTGAATTGAAGAACTCCTTGTACAGTGTCGTCATTAATGTTATACGTACAAATGACTTTATGCTACTGGTTTATGGGACACAAATATGCGTCAAAAATGCCTCCTTCTTGACACGCTGTCACACAGATGTACATGCGGTCGCAATTATATGGACGGACACCAAAAGAAAAATAGCTTTACTAGAACAAACTGATAGTAAATATGTAGAAATCTCCGACTTGTTGGTTCCAGTTCAGGTAGCTTATCCCTTCATGAAAAACAATGCCATTATGTGGCTTTTCGTGAATTACATTATTAATAAGAAAATGAGATGACAGCCTACTGGAGTTCCAAACGTATATCGAAAAAGAGTGTTTTCGCAGACTCTCATTAAAAGATCACGAAGTATGATTTGGATATATGCTGAACATTCATTTCGAAAAGTCGGGTGTGGGATAAAAAACATGTAGCTGCTTATTTATTGTTGTGGAACGTACAGGGGTGATGGAAAGAAGCAAGGGATAGCTGCTGAAGGCGAAGTACGGTGGGGATTTCGTGGGCCCCAAGGCCGCTATGGTAGCCGTGGAGACCTCAACAAAACTCTGGAATATCATGCCTCACACGCTGGCCAAGTGACACTCCAAGTAATTACGAACGAAAATGACATAGTACTCAGAAAGGAATTAAAACTCTAACTAAACACTCGAAGAATTTAGCTGTACTATAGAGGTTCTGTGAGCAGAAATCCGTAGGTCAACGGTTCGAATCCGGCCCGAAGGAAACATCTTTTATACCTGTAGCTCGGAAGGACAATTTACACACAAGCTGACGGTTATTCTCCGCGCGGTATGGAATTTCTCCTTCAACGGATTGAATCTTCACCTGGGCGACGGTTACTGCAAGAAGGAGCCCGAAGCCTTGACGTGCCATGAGGCGGTTATGATTATTCATAGTGAAAAAATGAGTAATATATGTATGGTTGATTATTAACACTGTAATCAGTTATATTCTGGCTACGATATTGTTTATGTGTATGTTTTGCACTACTGTAAGTTTTGTAATACGTGGTATTATTTTGTACTCTGTGGTGACAAATAAATCAACTTGACATGTTAAAAAAAAAGTGACATGGTACACAAATTACACACCGCCACACAAAGTAAGGTGAGTTGCGGAGTGTAGATGGTGATGTGTATGTAGTACATTAGGTGAACGTTTATTACAGGTACTGTAGTTGCCGCATTTGCCCCACAGCCGTCAGTCTAGTAGGCATCAACAGAAGCGCGCCATTGCTTGTGGGACGTAGGACTGGCGCCAAGCTTGGACCGCCGCGGGGACAGGTCCGGAAACCCTCCCCAAAGACAGCGGTAAGCGCATCAGTGCGCTAGTTTAAGCCACAAAGGCGGCCGCCCATTGTCGGTGGGAGCGGCTACAAGTGTTTGTGGGCAGCGATATTTGTGTCATAACTGGCCATATCGGCTTACCTGCGCCGCTTGCGCCACCAGCGGTGCCGCGACGGAGCGCCGGCGCCGCGGTCGTCCCAGGAGGCCGGGTGCCATTCACCTGTCATTGCCGGGCACCGTCTTTTGTCACGGCCCGTGAGCAAGTACACTGGAGGCGGCTACCGGCCACAACACTGCCGTGACCCACGCGCAGAGTGGGAGGCGCCATCCAGGGCTGGAGACCAGGCCTGTCGTCTTGTGTAGTCTGGTGCACATCTCCCGTGCATGCAAGAGGGGAACGGGGGGCAACTGTCTGCTCACATTATACGAGAGTAAATTGAAGACGATTTGGATGACCTAGGGGATCCAGTATTAGTGCCAGTTTCCCATCAAACAAGGTGGAAAGGAGAGAGAAAATACCTTCTGATTGGAAGAAAGTGGTAACCAATTGATAATTCAAGCTAGGCTTTCCGGCAGTAGTTCTTCCCGCGAACCATACTCGACTGGAACAGGAAAGGGAGGTCGTACGTAAAGTGCCCTGCGCCACACACCGATGGGTGGCTTGCGGAGTATAAATGTAGATGTAGATTTATGAAATTCGAGACATGATGATGTAGTTTCGCATTGCCTGATGGCTTAGCGTCGCCAGCAATGACACATTGTCGCGACATTAGAAAATTTTAATAATTTTAATTACATGTCAGATCATAACAAAAAGAGTGCGTAGGGTTCCATAGTCAAGCCGACCAGCGTACGTCACGAAAGACAAACAGCATATCAGGAGAACATAACGCTTCCTAAAGCAACTGGACACTGTTTGTCTCTGAAAGACTTGTCATATGCGCCAGTAAGCATTACACTAAACATCTCGCCAAAGGTGCCGAGGCTCGGCTTCAGTGGAATAAGAGTCAACGCGCGTGATGGAAGAATCCCGACTGCTATTTAGAAAGATAATCAAACATTAAGACGATCACATGCCAACGGGAGATTCGAAGAGAATGTTCCAGAGGGGTTCTGAAAAGGGTCGTGTGCACTCAGAATCAATTGAGGACGAAATACAGATAACACTAGATTAGGAGCCAGTGTTCAGTTTCATTACTGAGTATCCAGAGGGCAGTGCCGCTCCGCAGCAGCACCTGAGGGAGCTACGAGACGGTGATAAGTAGCGTTTTACTGTATTCATTGGAATAGTGGTGACAAAGACTGCGTGTCTCTGTCTCAAAGAATTCAAATAGAGAAATTTAAGTGAACAGCAGAAACAAGTCGCTGCTTCCTATTTGTCTCTTGTAGAGGAGCCCAAGTGGCCCTTGCGTAATAGTGAATTACATTGAAGAGGCAAAGAAACTGGTGCCCCGCGATCTCGCAGAAGTGCCGGAACACGACGTGGCATGGACTTGACTAATGTCTGAAGTAGTGCTGGTGGGAAGTGACACCATGACTCCTGCAAGGCTGTTCATAAACCCCTATGAGTACGAGGGGGGGGGGGGGGGAGGGGGGAGATCTCTTCCGAACAGCACGTTGCAAGGCACACCAGATATGCTCAATAGTGTTAATATCTGGGAAGTTTGGTGGCCAGCGGAAGTGTTTAAGCTCAGAAGAGCTTTCATACAGCCACTCTGTAGGAATCTGGTGTCGCGTTCTCCTGCTGGAATACCCCAAGTTCGTCGGAATGCGCCATGTACATGAATGGCTGCAAGTGATCAGACGGGATGCTTACGTACGTGTCACCTGTCAGAGTCGTGTCTAGATGTATCAGGGGTCCCTTATCACTCCAACTGCACGCGCCACACACCATTACAGAGCCTCCACCAGCTTGAACAGTCCCCATGGATTCATGAGGTTGACTCAATACCCGTGCACGTTGAAAGGTGGCTACACTGAGCCACAGCGCCAGAGATTGCGCCAAAGAGTTTTATTCCGCCGCCTCCACTGGCAGTGCTTATCGAGATTTGGTAGTAGTGAGTCGGTGTTGAGATGTTGTAGTAGGGAGTGCTTGTTCCATGTTTTATGCAGTTTTGATGGGCTAGACAGCAGATGTTGTTCGAATGGAGATATTGTAATGATCAGATTGCTTTTCGTCAATATATATGAAGGTAAAAAAATTCCCTTTTTTCATTATTTCAATGTCTTAAATAATCCGTCATTACAGGCTCAGTCAACAAAGCATCTGGCTTGTGTTCTTGTATTAGAGTGTAATTCTGGTTTCCTTAAACATTTATAGTATTTCTATTTTTTTTAATTGCTTCAGTATAAATGGTATTCAAAATATCTTGTCTTATTGACGAAGAACCGTGCCAGATGTGTACGTTGAATCACACTTCCACACACAGAACAATTACACTTGTGTTTTTGTTTCGTAGGTTTTATAGTTGATGGGGACTTAATTAATTAATTTATTAACGGAAACTTTCTTTCATTCTTTGTTGTTATTCTATGCAGTCAGATTGCGTACTAATACTAGTCAGGGCCAACCGTTTACGGGACTTCGTAATCGGACTTACAGCTACGAAAAATAAAAATTATTTGCATTCCTTGTTTAATTAAGCCCCCATGCAACGTTCATCCACTCGATTCAATTTGAAACGAAACTCGTCCGACCGGGCAAAATGATTCCAGTCATTAACAGTCCAATATCTGTGTCGCGGGCGCAGACGAGGCGTAAAGCCTTGTGTCGTGCAGTCATCAAGGGTACACGAGTGGGTCTTCGGTTCCGAAAGCCCAAATCATCGATATGGGCTTTCGTTGGATGCTTCGCGCGCTGACACTTGTTCATGGCCCAGCATTGAGATCTGCAGCGATTTCAAGAAGGGTTGCACTTCTGGCACGGTGAATGATTCTCTTCAATCGTCGTTGGTTCCGTTCTTGCAGGATCCTTTTCCGGCCGCAGCGATGTTGGAGATTTGATGTTTTACTGTATGACTGATATGCAAGGACACCCGTGAAATGGCCGCACGGGAAAATCCCCACTTCATCGCCACCTCGGAGATGCTGTGTCCAATCGCTAGTGCACTGACTGCAACACACATCTTGATAGCGGCAGTAGCCAAGCTAACAAGTGCGCCAGACGCTTATTTTATATAGGCATTGGCGACCGCAGCGTCGTATTCTGTCTGTTAATATATCTTTCTATTTGATTACGCATGCCTGTACCAGTTTCTTTGGCGCTTCAGTTTAGTGCAAGGTGGTGATGACCGATTAGTTATGCCAAGTTGCCATTACTCACAGACCGATTGACAGTGAAGCAGTCGTCTATGACAGAGATCCTTTCTGGTAATTACTGAGAGCATCTGACATTCTTATTAAGGGTTTCGGTCCGACACCTCACTGAACAAATGTGTTTGTTGGAACAATAAATAGATTAAAGACAGATAATAACTTACTACTTCAGCAAACCTTTCCTGCCAACTGCACGAGAGATACCTGCCTTCTGTAATCTAATGACCTCCAACCAAGGAGATTTACTCCCTCTCATTTCTGCTATAAAGATTGCCAAAAGAAAATAAACCCATATTGTCATTAACGTTCTGCTTGTGCCATGGAGGTCACACTGAGTCGATTTCAGTGCAGTGAATCTGTGCTGGGACGCGACAACGTGGTTCGGATTCCACCTTAAACTGTAGGTTCCCTTTCCCCAGGATTACTTTGGTAGGTTAGGGTCACGCAATTCACCAAAAAGGAATCTAATTGAAAAACTTAGACAAGGCCGTTAAGCCACCGAAGTTAGTATTAACGTACTTTCAGAAGAATGTTACCCACGTAGTCCCGACAATAGAAAGGGTAGATAAATGAGACATATCTCACAAAGTAATGACGAGTAGCACAAATTATTTTAGTGATAAACTGGATATTAAAATTGGGGACCACAAAGTAAAGGAAAAATTGGAAATTTGCGGTAAAGTCTTATGGGACCAAACTGTGGTCATCGGTCCCTAAGCTTACGCACTACTTAACGTAACTTACACTAACTGACACACCCATGCCCAAGGGAGGACTCGAACATCCGACGGGGAGAACCGCGCAAGTCGTGACAAGGAATCCAGACTGCGCGGCTACCTCGCGCGGCTCAAAGATAAAGGAAGTGAAGCAATTGCGTTTGTCTTAGAAGCAAAACAACGCATGACGGAGAAGTATGTAGGACATAAGAAGACTGCCACAGGAAGAGACGGCATTCCTCGCTAAAAGAAACATACTAGCATCAAACAAAGGCCTTAATTCGAGGAAGAAAATTCTGATAAAGAGTGTTTGGAGCACAGCATTGTACGGAAGTGAATTATGGATTGTGGGAAAAGCGGAAAAGAAGACGATCTAAGCGTTGGAGATGTGGTGCTGTGGACCGATAAGGTAAGGAATGAGGAGGTTCTCCGCAGAATCGAGAAGGAGAGCAAAATGTGGACAACATTGACAAGAAAAAGGAGCGAATGATAGGACATGAATTAAGATATCATAAAGTAACTCTCACAGCTCTAGAGCGAGCCCTAAAATACAAAAACTGTAGAGCAGGACGTATCCGCTAGCTGGTGTGTATCCATCAATAATTTCATATGTTTTGTGCAGATGCTACTGTGAGAAGAAGAGATTGGCACGGAATAGAAAATTGGAGCGATCCGCATCATACCAATCAGAAGACAAGACTCTTACATCCCCCCCCCCCCCAAAAAAAAAGAAATAAAAATAAAGAAAAGACAATAGCAACTGCTTAGTAACAGAGGCCGTCTGCACTATATTCTCTTTAGTTTCAATTTTTATGCCTGTTGAATAGTCTTTTCAGAAGAGCCTCGCTGAGAAGATAAAAAAAATTGTCACACAAATTTCTGGAGTGGCGTTCAAACGCTAAGAATCAGCCACACGCTGACCTATACAGAATCCTGCTCTTTTATACGCGATTCATCAAAATTTATTTCTGTGCACATACGACATTAAGATTCAAAACTTCGAATGACTAAGCAGTATGGACATTCCTAGTATTACTTAAAAGTTTCGCGGTAACGAGTAAGATTGTCGACTGGTGATGCTGTCAGAAAAGTTTCCTTGTGGCCAATTTAGTAACTTGCTTTCTTCTGCAGGCAGACTAGATATACTGCCCAAGAGGAACATAGGGACTCGTCGTGTTAACAAAATTAACGAACAATTTCGTTACCGGTTTCAACTTCTTAGAAAGATAATGTATTAAAACAAGGATAAAAGGGAACAGTAAAATCCGAAGAAACTTTCTAAGAAACCAAAATGACACAGTTTGTGGATTTCAAGGCTGGAAAAAATACAAATGAAGTGACTTTTTTTAGTTATAAGAAATTTTATTTTGATTGTACAAATATATTTGTTCTTTATTTCAACAAACGATACTGATTGTTTTAAGACCACCTACAGTTGTAGAAGGTGCAATTAGCTGAGCGTCAAACACATAAAATTTCTTTTGTAGAATGTGAATCATTCCATGATGCTGGAAGCACAAAATCGGAAAGAATTACACGTATTTTACATGATCCTTTGATCTACTTTTATACTGTTTTCCATTCTCTATGCAACCCCGAAAGAACCAACGCATGTGGCCTGGGAATGGGAAAAAAACGAATTTTCAGCAGTAATGACTGAATTAGTTCTACGACGACAGTGAAAGTGGTGTACTGCGAATCATTAAAAATGAGACAGTATGTAAATGTGATTACTGTAACAACTAACTGCCTTCCACATGACAGTCAACTTATTTCAACGATGTTAACCAAAGTAGCAACAGTTTTGAGACGGAAACCAGATATAAAAGGGCTGTTAAATTGTGATCTATAGTAACTGGAAAAAAATTCACACCGTTTTCCTCCTCGTATAGGACTATTCATGACATAATAGTAAAACAAGTATGAAACAACAAGAGCTGCTATAAATTCTCCGTCTAATGGGCGACACAGGACATAGGCCGTAAATTATTTTACTGATGTTAGATCATTGGGCGTTTATGGTGGGCATTCAGGCTGAGCTCCAAGCCAAGTCGTAACCAAATTCTAAGTACGAAAGAGCTTATTTATTCCTCGGAACACCAAAACATTTAGACCCATATCTATGCTGATGGTTCAATACGCACACGACACAGGCAGGTATACAGTCTTTTCCCTCTACTGATCTAACCTCTCCTTTACTTCTTATGGACATAACACCTGCGGCATCCGTGAAGATAACACATGTTCCGAATTACTTTGTGTGTGTGTGTGTGTGTGTGTGTGTGTGTGTGTGTGTGTGTGTAGGAAGCTATCCAACCGTAGCTGCATTCTCTTTTCATTCCAACAACTGTCAAGTGTCTCATGCATTTATTAAACTGGATGTATCGTCATTATTGCCATTACATAATAATGAAGAATCTTACACTACTCGGAAATGGGGATAAGAGCTTCCCTCTTTCATTAGTACGACATTTCTTCTCACGAAATTGTTTCTGTTGGTAGGATTGCGTCCAGCTCGAGGTTACAGTCTAAATATTAGCAACCTCGAGTGGGAGTTGATCACAAAGCCTTCGGTGAAATGTAAGGATCGCCTGTGGCAAAAGCGATGTTTTCAGATCATGTACTGCTAGCCGTTGACTGGGAATAAGTAACTGTTATAAAACTATAGTTTTGTGTGTATGTATGTTGGGGAAGGGGGGACACAGGTGTTGTGATTGGTTTAATACGGTCCACCACTAATTTCTCTCTTGTGGCAACCACTTCATCTCAGAGTAGAGTTTGCACCCTGCGTCCGCAATTATTGTTCTGTGTATACCAATCTCTTCCTCCGACACAGCTCATTCTACTACCTTGGATGTTATTGCTGATATACCACCTCAGTTGGTCGGAAAAGGGAAACATCAAGGAGAAAAAATGGTAATGGTATTTCCAACATTGAACGAGTCTGGAAGCTGAAGATTCCTCTATTAATTCGTATCACCACGAGAAAGAACATTCGTACAGTACATCACAGATAATATTATCTGCACGACGAGGTTTTTTAACTTGTTACGGAATCGAATTATTATCTCCACCTGTTACGGCGCAACAAGAAACGCGTTATTTTCTTTTTAGGACGACACGAAGAGTGACATCTAGTCTGCAGGATAGGCTTCTAAGGCTTCTAGAGATTTTTATAAGAATGGATTAAAAACAGTCTTGACCGCTATAATATATATATATATATATATATATATATATATATATATATATATATACAATGGTTACCTATTTCGGTCAGAATGTGACCATCTTCAGACGATTTATACCGTGTTGGTAGGCGGTGGTGGTGAACGGAGCAGGTGTTGTGGCTCCGCGAATGTAAACTGCTCGTATCCTGTTATAAATGGTCTGAAGATTGTCACATTCTGGCCGAAACCGGTAAACATTAGAAATAAATATTTCATTGCGGTCAAGACAATTTTTGGCCATTTTTAAAGTATTTTTGCCACAGCACTGTTTTTCTCTAAGAGCAATGTTCTCAAAAATTTCTGGAGAATATGATACAGATGAAATGTCACTAAAATACAGAGGGAAAAAGCATCGGACGAAGAAATGAACCCTGGGACTTTTGTGCTTCACAGGGCGTTTCTTGATACCCGTTTCTCAGGTAGCTGTCGAAGTACTGTACTGTTTGAGAAATTGAACAGCTTTAAAGTCGGGTTATCGAAAGCAACACTATAAGCGCCTTGGAGGACGTCGATTGATATATGTGAGGGGTTTTCTTAAAAATTTAGTCCCCACCTCCCCCACTGACGTGCTTTGGTGAGATGTGGTGGGACCCCATCTCCCGCTTACGTGAGGTTTATCTCGTACTCTGGTAAACATACATAAAAGAGAAATTTTTATTATTTGTTTTAAATATCGATTAAAACACTTTAATTAAAGCATGTTTTAGTGTATTAGTGTTTTTAACACGTGATTGTAAACACTTTATTTTAAACATGCGAAAGATGAGTAGTATTCGGACGGGTAGACCAAAAAAAAAAAAAAAAGGGCAAAATACTCCACGAAAATAGTATTAACCGTCTTCACAGACTCCTAAAAATTGAACTTTTATTGGTATTTTATAAACATCGTGAAGCTTCTCTTACTTACCAGGTAAAAGACAACATTGTTTGTACCCTCCTTTGAACTGTGCGAGTAGGCAGCTTTTCAGTCTCTTGACTTACATGACCACTAAGAGAATTCTTATCGGTGAACTTAAGCTTAGCTTCCTTCCTTGCTCGTACATGTGTTTCTACTTGTCGGTATGTCGCTTAACGCATGCGTTCTAAAACTTCTGATAGTAATTCATGTTGAACACAATAAATAACACCGGCTTTATATGCTTTGCAGAATATCACAACTGACTCACTGACTGAAACGCACAGATTTCGACCGGCGCGGCTAGGACTACCCTGATTAAATCTGATAGCTGTACGACACTTGTTTCAAATAGGGGAATCCTTTCCATAAACACGTGAAAAGCATTGAGTTCAGTTCAGAGACGCCATAAAGACTGGTGAGCACTTTAATATTTTGTTTACTACGAATCAGTTATACCGGGTGTACATAAAGTTCGGGAACATTTTCAATAATTTATTGCGCAAGAACCACAGTGTACAGATATCATACATATGTCAATTTGAAAGTTTAGTAATTTGTCGGTAGTCAGCGCTAGTCGCAAACATGGCGAGCTGAGGTGCGGACAGCTGTTTCATGAAACGGCCTCCCCAATGACCAGATCTCACTTTGTGTGACTTCTTTCCGTGGGGTCACATTAAAGATCTAGTGTATGTACCGCCCCTACTACGTGATGTAGCAGAGCTTCGGGAGAGAATACGAGAAGCGACTGGCACAGTCGACAATGCACTGCTGGGATGGGTGTGGCAAGAATTCCATTACCGTATTGACGTCTGCCGGGTCACTCATGGTTCGCATATCGAATGTTTGTAAAAAAAATTTCAGAGTTTCTCTTCAAAATGCAATATGTGTGACATCTGTACGATGCTTAGTTCTTGTGCAACAAATAATTGAAAGTTTTCCCGCACTTTCTGTACACCCTGTACAGGGTGAACACTAATAAAACCGACAAACAGCGTGGACAAAGTCGTGACTGGAAATAGAGGAAAAAAGGCCCTACGAAAATGTGTCCGGTAATGCATCGTTGTCACAAAAGATGGCGCTGACGAATGAAAGTTCCTCCTACCTCGTCCCGTGTGTACCTCGTGCGTTACAGGCTGTGTGATTGACGCAGCGTATACTGCAAGCAGCAGAATGGTCTGGTATTCATTCCGGGAAGAAGCTGAGATGGTGTTTGTGCACGGCCAAACAGTTGTAAACGGTCGAGAGGCAGCACGGCTACACCAGAACAAGACACAAATCATATCACACACCATTTCAAGCCCTTTTTGGGAGTTTGTAAGCCCGCATCTCGTGGTCGTGCGGTAGCGTTCTCGCTTCCCACGCCCGGGTTCCCGGGTTCGATTCCCGGCGGGGTCAGGGATTTTCTCTGCCTCGTGATGGCTGGGTGTTGTGTGATGTCCTTAGGTTAGTTAGGTTTAAGTAGTTCTAAGTTCTAGGGGACTGATGACCATAGCTGTTAAGTCCCATAGTGCTTAGAGCCAATGGAGGGTTCCAATGGAGGAGTTTGTATGATCATGGGTCCCTTCTGACAGACGAAAGTGCAGGGAGGCGGCGCATTGTGCGTACACCAGAAGTGGAGGACCGGGTTCGACAGCATACTGAGACGAACCCTCTCATAAACTCCAGGTAAGTGACCCGCCAATATGGTGCAGGCCTAAGCCAAAGTAAGAGTGTGTGTATGCTGCATGACAACCGCTACCATTGAGGCCACTTTGTACATCTGCAGATCTGTACAGTGTTCCGGGACAGTTTTGTGTCGTTTCATACATACCCTCCATTTTCGGACGCATTTACATAGGACCTTTTTCCCCCATTTCGAGTCAGAAATCCGTCCTTGCAATTTATCGGTTTTATTAATATTCACCCTGTGTAAAACAAAATGTTATCCGTTAAAGTACAGGATGGCGTACGAAATGTGTTACCATTTTGTTTTTGAATATAAACTTTACTGTCAATACAATCTGAAAGGAACATATACTACAATGTAGATTTGTTCTAACTCAGCACATGCTCAATATGTCCATTTCGTTTCCTAACTTCCTTCAAACGAACACTGAAGTTAGTGATTACCCTACGGCACATGTCTTCCGTAATTTCACTGCAAGCTTGAAGAATGAGTCTTCTGAGCTCCATTAAATCACGTGGACGTTTCGGGAAAATTTTTTCCTTTAGGTACCCCCAAAGAAAAAAGTCACATGGATTGAGGTCTGGACTATTGGGGGACCAATTTTGTCCGTCATTGAAGCGACCTGGAAGCCTGAGTGAAATGATCCGCATGTCGAAATGCTCGTGTAAAAACTCCGACACAGTGTTTGCAGTATGAGGCCTTGCTCCATCCTGCTTGAACCACTGCGTGTTGAAGGGCAAGGCAGTAGCAAGAAGCTGTGGAATGAAGCTATTGCGAAGCATGCTCAAATAACGCTCGCTGTTCACAGGGTCCAATAAGTCCGTGACTGGAAATTGCTGCCCACGCTGTAATCCTCGGAGCATAATGTTGTCGTTCATGAAGCACTTGTGGGTTTTCAGGGGCCCAAAAGCCTACATTTTGTTTGTTAACCACATCGCCTAAATGAAAATGCGCCTCGTCTGAAAACCAAACGTTGTTGAGAGTTCCTTCCCTATCCTCTGCCCACTGAGGAAACAGTAGTCTCTGCTGCTTGTGTTCTTCAGTGAGCTTCTGTGCACAGGTCATCTTGTATGGGTACATATGGAGGTCACTCTTAAGAAAGCGTTGAACGGAGTGTCTGGATATTCCCAGTTGCACTGCTGCCTTTCTACACGATTTCCCTGGAATTCTCTGTACAGCAACTCGTACCGCTTCAGTATTCTCCGGCGAACAAACAGGTTTAGGCCGAGGTCGCTTCGCTTCCAATACTGTTCCTTCCTGCACAAATTTATCGTAAAACCTGTGGATGGTCTTCTTGCAATGGACCCATCGTGTGTTAAACTGTTGTCGAAAACGACTCTGAGTCACAACAAGGCTTTTCGTTTCATGAAAAAGTAACACAATTGCCGATCGTTGCTGTCTCGTCAGTCTTCCATTGTCAGCCATTGCTGCTTACTAGTCTCCTAGCGGCAGTATCGTGAATTACACGTCATTTCGTAACTCATTTGTTTTTACAAGCTCTGCTGGTACTGCTGTAGAGATCCCAGCGGGATATCTAATTTGCGTCGTAAACTGTGAAAGAAGCAATTGGTAACACATATCGTGCGCCACCCTGTAATTTACACACTGGAATCGCATTCGGAGGGGAGGGAGAGGGGGGGGGGGAGGAGGCTCGGTTCAAACCCGCGTCCGACGTCCTGATTTTGGTGTTCCGTGAATTCCCAAAACCGCATCTGGCAAATGCCCGGATGTTTCCCTCGAAAGTGCACGGCCAATGTCGTTCCCCGTCCTTTCCTAATTCGAGCTTGTGCTTTGTCTCGAATGACCTCGTTTCTGACGGGACGTTCAAAAATGGTTGAAATGGCTCTGAGCACTATGGGACTCAACTTCTGAGGTCATTAGTCCCCTAGAACTTAGAACTAGTTAAACCTAACTAACCTAAGGACATCACACACATCCATGCCCGAGGCAGGTTTCGAACCTGCGACCGTAGCGGTCTCGCGATTCCAGACTGCAGCGCCTAGAACCGCACGGCCACTTCGGCCGGCTGACGGGACGTTAAGCGCTAATCTCCTCCTTTATAATATATTAATTTCTGTGAGCTAAAAAGTTGACGTGTGATTTTCATTGCCCCCTTCTGGTTTAAATGAGATTTAGTGAGACTCTGCCGAAATCATCCCCACCGTACTTTGAGCTCACGTAATTAATAGAAGTCCTACTGCTGAAACCATACAGTTTGACAATGGTCGCAATTGTTCCCGTTTCGACCCTGCTGTTTCACCATCAGGTGCGGACAAGTGTGCCAGGGGAGGAGAAGTAGCTGCCTGGGGAGCACGGGGAGACGAGAGAGGCAGAGCGTGCGCGTGACAGCCGAGTCGAGCGGCCGACCGCTAATCGCCGTCTGCGGCGGGCGCGAATTTCCGCAGGCCGGGCGCCGGCCTGAGTTACGGCCCCTGCGTGGGCTCGGTCGGGTCTGCACCCGCGCGTTATTAATTTGCGAGCCAGCCGCCGGCTCGCCGTAACGGGACCTCCGGGGCGGCACCTGCACGCAGCACGCGCCGCCGCAGCCGTGACAGATCGCCTCCAAATTAGGACGCGGCCGGCAGAATTTACCTGACAGCCGCAAAGCCATCTGCCGCCGCCGCCACGCCTGCAGCCCACACAGCATTTAACGAGAATCTTCGCGAGGACCTAAAAAAAAGTGTGACACCTTTCGTGTCGTAGCAGACAGGGACACTAATTCGATTCCGTAATAAGCTGAACAGCCTCGTTGCGACTCACATATGAGTGATGTCTTCGCCCTACTATTCAGTCTACACTACTGGCCATTAAAATTGCTACACCACCAAAATGACGTGCTACAGACGCGAAATTTAACCGACTGCAAGAAGATGCTGTGATGTGCAAATGATAAGCTTTTCAGAGCATTCACACAAGGTTGGCGCCGGTGGCGACACCTACAACGTGCTGACATGAGGAAAGTTTCCAACCGATTTCTCATACACGAACAGCAGTTGACCGGCGTTGCCTGGTGAAACGTTGTTGTGATGTCTCGTGTAAGGAGGAGAAATTCGTACCATCACGTTTCCCACTTTGATAGCCTATCGCGATTGCGGTTTATCGTATCGTGACATTGCTGCTCGCGTTGGTCGAGATCCAATGACTGTTAGCAGAATATGGAATCGGTGGGTTCAGGAGCGTAATACGGAACGCCGTGCTGGATCCCCACGGCCTCGTATCACTAGCAGTCGAGATGACAGGCATCTTATCGGCGTGGCTGTAACGGATCGTGCAGCCACGTCTCGATCCCCGAGTCAACAGATGGGGACGTTTGCAAGACAACAACCATCTGCACGAACAGCTCGACGACGTTTGCTGCAGCATGGACTATCAGCACGGCGACAATGGCTGCGGTTACCCTTGGCGCTGCGTCACAGACAGGAGCGCCTGCGATGGTGTTCTCAACGACGAACCTGAGTGCACGAATGGCAAATCGTCATTTTTTTCGGATCAGTCCAGGTACTGTTTACAGCATCATGATGGTTCAAATGGTTCGAATGGCTCTGAGCACTATGGGACTCAACTGCTGTGGTCATAAGTCCCCTAGAACTTAGAACTACTTAAACCTAACATAAGGACATCACACACATCCATGTCCGAGGCACGATTCGAACCTGCGACCGTAGCGGTCGTGCGGCTCCAGACTGTAGCGCCTTTAACCGCTCGGCCACTCCGGCCGGCCATCATGATGGTCGTATCCGTGTTTGGCGACATCGCGGTGAACGTACATTGGAAGCGTGTATCTGTCATCGCCATACTAGCGTACCACCCGGCGTGATGATATCGGGTGCCATTGGTTACACGTCTCGGTCACCTCTTGTTCGCATTGGCGGCACTTTGAACAGTGGACGTTACATTTCAGATGTGTTACGACCCGTGGCTCTACCCTTCATTCGATCCCTGCGAAACCCTAGATTTCAGCAGAATAATGCACGACCGCATGTTGCTGGTCCTGTACGGGTCTTTCTGGATACAGAAAATGTTCGACTGCTGCCCTGGCCAGCACATTCTCCAGATCTCTCACCAATTGAAAACGTCTGGTCAATGGTGGCCGAGCAACTGGCTCGCCACAATAATCCAGTCACTACTCTTGATAAACTATGAGATCGTGTGGAAGCTACATGGGCAGCTCTACCTGTACACACCATCCAAGCTCTGTTTGACTCAATGCCCAGGCTTATCAAGACCGTTATTACGGCCAGAGGTGGTTGTTCTGGGTACTGATTTCTCAGGATCGATGCACCCAAATTGCGTGAAAAAGTAATCTCATGTCAGTTCTAGTATAATATATTTGTCCAATGAATACCCGTTTATCATCTGCATTTCTTCTTGGTGTAGCAATTTCAATGGGCAGTAGTTTATACATCGAAAAAGCAACGAGGGGAATGAAAGAACAGTTCAGGAGTGGGATTCAAGTTCCGAGTGAAAGGAGATCAGTGATAAAATTCTCTGATGACATTGGTATCCTCAGTCAAAGTGAAGAAGAACTACAGGACCTGTTGAATGAAATGGACGTTCTAATGAGTAGAGAATATGGATTGAGGGTAAATCGAGGAAATTAATAAGAAGCAGCAGAAATGAAAACAGCGAGAAACTTAACATCAGAATTGGGCATCACGAAGAAGACGAAGTTAAGGACTTCTGTTACCCAGGCAGCAAAATAACCCGTGATGGACGGAGCAACGAGGACATAAAAAGCACTCTAGTACTGGTAAAAAAGGTATACCTGGCGAAGAGAAGTCTACTTGTGTCAAATACTGGCCTGAATTTGAGGAATATGGTACGTCTGGAACACAGCATTGTAAGGCATTGAGACATGGACTGGGAAAATTGGAACGGAACAGGAGACTTTCAGATGTACAACAGAAGAATGTTAAAATGAGGTGGACTGATAACATAAGGTTCAAAATGGTTCAAATGGCTCTGAGCACTATGGGACTCAACTGCTGTGGTCATCAGTCCCCTAGAACTTAGAACTACTTAAACCTAACTAACCTAAGGACACCACACACACCCATGCCCGAAGCAGGATTCGAACCTGCGACCGTAGCAGCAGCGCGGCTCCGGACTGGAGCGCCTAGAACCGCACGACCACCGCGGCTGGCCGATAACATAAGGACTGGAGATTCTCTGCAGAATCGTTGAGGAAGGGACTTATGGAAAGAAAGGGGAAGAATAAAGGACAGGATTGTAGGACATCTGTTAAGACATCAGGGAATGGTTTCTATGATACTAGATGGAGCTGTTTACGCTAAAAACTATAGAGGAAGACAGAGATCGGAATACGTCCAGCAAATAACTTAGGACGTAGGTTGTAACTGCAACCCTGAGAAGAAAAAGTTGGCATAAGAGAGCAGTTCGTGGCAGGCCATGTCAAACTACCCAGAAGACTGATCACTCAAAAAAATTGATATACACTACTGGCCATTAAAATTGCTACACCAAGAAGAAATGCAGATGGTAAACGAGTATTCATTGGACAAATATATTATACTAGAACTGACCTGTGATTACTTTTTCACGCAATTTGGGTGCATCGATCCTGAGAAATAAGTACCCAGAGCAACCACCTCTGGCCATAATAACGGTCTTGATACGCCTGGGCATTGAGACAAACAGAGCTTGGATGGCGTGTACAGGTACAACTGCCTATGCAGCTTCAACACGATACGACAGTTCATCGAGAGTAGTGACTGGCGTATTGTGACGAGCCAGTTGCTCGGCCACCATTGACAGACGTTTTCAATTGGTGAGAGATCTGGAGAATGTGCTGGCCAGGGCAGCAGTCGAACATTTTCTGCATCCAGAAAGGCTCGTACAGGACCTGCAACATGCCGTCGTGCATTATCCTGCTGAAATGTAGGGTTTCGCAGGGATCGAGTGAGGGGTAGAGCCACGGGTCGTAACACATCTGAAATGTAACGTCCACTTTTCCAAGTGCCGCCAATGCGAACAAGAGGTGACCGAGACGTGTAACCAGTGGCACCCCATACCATCACGCCTGGTGATACGCCAGTATGGTGTTGACGAATACACGCTTCCAAAGTGCGTTCGCCGCGATGTCGCCAAACACGGATGCGACCATCATGATGCTGTAAACAGAACCTGGATTCATCCGAAAAAATGACGATTTGCCATTCGTGCACCCAGGTTTGTCGTTGAGTACATCATCGCAGGCGCTCCTGTTTGTGATGCAGCGTCAAGGGTAACCGCAGCCATGGTCTCCAAGCTGATAGTCCATGCTGCTGCAAACGTCGTCGAACTGTTCGTGCAGATGGTTGTCTTGCAAACGTCCTCATCTGTTGACTCAGGGATCGAGACGCGGCTCACGATCCGTTACAGCCATGCGGATAAGATGCCTGTCATTTCGACTGATAGTGATACGAGGCCGTTGGGATCCAGCACGGCGTTCCGTAGTACCCTCCTGAACCCACCGATTCCATATTCTGCTAACAGTCATTGGATCTCAACCAACGCGAGCAGCAATGTCGCGATACGATAAACCGCAACTGCGATAGGCTACAATCCGACCTTTATCAAAGTCGGAAACGTGATGGTACGCATTTCTACTCCTTACACGAGGCATTACAGCAACGTTTCACCAGGCAATGCCGGTCAACTGCTGTTTGTGTATGAGAAATCTGTTGGAAACTTTCCTTATCTCAGCACGTTGTAGGTGTCGCCACAGGCGCCAACCTTGTGTGAATGCTCTGAAAAGCTAATCATTTGCATATCACAGCATCTTCTTCGTGACGGTTAAATTTCGCGTCTGTAGCACGTCATCTTCGTGGTCTAGCAATTTTAATGGCCAGTAGTGTACTATATGAACGTTCCCGCTCGCGATGATAGGATTTAAAAAGCTAATCAGCAGTTTCATTCAATGGTTGACATGTCATTACCTTTTTATAAGCCGACTGAGTTAGTTCGTGACCACTTGAGGAGGCAAATGCTCGTAAATGATAGTCACACCGATTGTATGCTATACGATCAAAAGCATCCGCACAGCTATTAGTGGACATTAACATTAGCTGTGTCCACCTTCGTCTTTATAAAGGCTTGAACTCTGATGGGGACACTTTCGATGAGCTGCCTGAATCTCTGTGGAAGAATGGCAGCCAATTCCTCCTAAAGAGCCGTATCCATAGAAGGTAGTGATACTGCACGCTTGTACCTACAGCGAAGTGGGGACTGTGGACAAGACAGACCATTTCAGAAATATCTTGACATGGCTGTGCTTTAGTAATGGTTAGAGATCAGTAAATGAATCCAATGAGCCAACCAGTTGCAGCAAAAGTTGGATTTACTCGGCCTTGGACCGTGATTTCGATGAATGTAAACATGTCTTCTTCAACAGTACATATAACTAATATTTCGCATTAGAAAAACAACAATGAAGCAATTTGAGGTTTGTTGAAAAGAAAATATGCTGTCAGCGCACATCATTGTGTTTACTATCTAATATGCTGCCTTAATCTTTACGACTTGTCAAGTGAGAATAGTTAACATCCAGATATAAAACCAATGAAATAAAATGACAGGTGCTGTTATGAGCTGCACGTTTCTTGACGGGAAACGGAGAGCGTGAGCACAAGGAAAACCAATGCGAAAGTGATCACTAGATGTCACGAAAGGTAGACTCTCCCTCATAAAACGATGTGGGGAGTATTGTGTAACCGGTAAACAAGCAGTTACAGCACAATGGCATGATCAGGAGAGCTCAGTGATTTCAAAAGCGAGTGTGACATTAGATGTCATCTGAGTAAGAAATCCATCAGGGATTTTCCTGGTGTTCACGCACTCCGTTACCCGTCAGTCGACGTGCAACTCATAACATGACCAGTCCTTTTATATGACTGGTTTTATTTCTGGATTTTAACTATTCTTACTTGACGAGCCCTGGACACAAGGGGCCAGTATATTTAATAAGAAAAAAAAATTGAAAAAATTTGTGGTAAGTTCCTATGAGACCAAACTGCTGACGTCATCGTGAAGATGGACCGTTCCCTCACATTCAAAGTCCACAGTGAAGAAACGAGCCTCAAAGTAAAAGCGCGGAACATCATCCGCATACTTACAGGAACCACCTGCGGTGCCCAGCCAAAAGTGCTTAGAATATCTGCCTTGGCACTGTTTCTCCGCCGCAGAATACGCAGCATCCGTCTGGCAAAACTTTGCACATGCTAAACATGTAGATACAGCCCTGATGTTACAGGCTGCTTACGACCTACTCCTGTCAATAAGCTGTACCAAATTATGGATATAGCACCGCCACGCAGTCGAAGGCAAGCTGCAACAGAAGTGGAGAAGAAAAAAACAAGCAATCGACGCTAGATATCCT